>NC_140987.1:243539430-244192757 GCF_052327205.1 Somniosus microcephalus
CCACAGATCAACACGTTCCCCTGGGCCTGGTATTGGATAATTTCCCCCTCCATGTTGGAGAAGGTGTCCTCTTTAAAGTACGGGGAATCGATTTGGAGGGATATAAAGTGCGCAAATGTAAACATCTTGGGTGTTTGAGATAATCTCCCTCTCAAGTTTGAGCCACATATGGTTTTCGCCCTTTTTTATAAATTTGATGTAATTCTTAAGTTCTGTTTTAAACCAGATCAGTATGCCTCCGGAGTCTCTGCCTTGGGTTACACTTGGTAATTTATTGGAGGGCACCACCAGCTCAGTGTACCCTTGGGGACAGCCAGTGTGTCCTTTTCCTTTATACCAAGTTCCTGTAAAATGATAATATCTAGGTCTTTAGTTTCATCTATGAACTCTGGGGTCCTACTTTTCACTTCTCGCAGTGAAGAGCGTAGACCTTGGATATTCCAGGTCGAAATATATAAGGATTTCATGTTAAGTTTGATCTTTTACTATGATAGGTTAAAGAGTGGTACGTGTTTGTCGTGTCTAAGTGTGGGAAAAAAAAGATCACATCAGTTGTCTACAAAAGTTAATACAATTTGGTTACAGTTCTTTCTATTAATTAGTCCTTGATCCATAAGGCGGAAGTAGATGCTGCTGCACATCTGCTTATTGTCTCTTAATGGATTGTTTCTGTCTGAGGTATTGCGTACGTCCTGTGCATCTCTCCTCTGTCTGGCTGGGAGCAGTCCTATTCCCCTGTGGGACAGGAGTGGTGCAGGTCTGACATTGTTGTTTTGCATGGGGATCCTCTCTGGTCTCGGTTGGTGTGTTGGTGGTCCTTGTAGTGTTCCTGATATGTACCCCGCTGATCTCTGGTGGTCGGGGGGGGGTCCTCTTGGAGTCTGGGTATGGACCCGGTTAAAAGCGACGTCCTTCAGGGCTTTAGCAAGGATCGATATTCTTTGCCTTTGGATGTGGACGTGGTCGTAAAGACATTCCTCATCGAGGGTGGGGTGTTGGGCCAGGTGTACGTTGTGGTTTGATTCGCAGTCTCTTGCTATGCTGGCATTTATCTCATGAATTGTGTTGTTGTTGAAGTCTGTTCTCGGCAATATTGTGGAAACAGTGATTCTAGTGTTTGGAAATGTACTGCTTGCTTTCCTAATCATTGCTCTGAGCGATGTTGCTACTTCTTTCTGTTGGGTCTTTAGGTCATTTGTGCCCGTGTGTATTATTATGTGTTGGGGGGAGCCTAATCTGGCTTTGGTCAGCCATCCCATGGCTCTGTTTGTTGTTGGGCACCAGATCTTTTCTACTTTACTTCTAGGGAATAGCTTTTTCTCCCATAGAAATTTCCCATTTGAGTCTATGAGTATTACGACGTCAGCCTTGTTTGTGTTTACTGTCTGGTGGCTTTCGCTTGGACTCATAGTGTGTGTGCTGGGCTGGGGTGTCTGGTGTGTGCGTACCTCTTGTGAGCGGCCCGCTTGTGGTTCCACGGTGGTGGGGGAAGATTGCGAATCAGTATGCTGGTCGGTCTGTGTGGCACCCCTTGTATTGTGTGTCTGTTGCTTTTGTTCCGTGTGGGAGTGCAGCTGTTCCGTCCGGCTCTGTCTTGTCTTATCTCTAGCCTCTGGTTGCTGGTCTAATGGTGTTTTCTCTCCTCTATGGCTCTCTTCTTTTTCCTGCAGCTCTTTCACCTGATTCCTAAGTAGATTCACCTGGTTCTCAAGTAGCTTCAGCTCTCTCTTGTGTCTCTCCCTCTCCTGATTTTGATTGTCATTCATTTTGAGGAAGTCCTCTCTAAGTTTAACCATCTCTATCTCTAATTGATTAAATTTATCTTTTGGTTGTATCTGGCTGTGTGATCCCGGGGTATGTGTCTGGTCGGCCCTGGTAGGCTCACTCACTTCCTGGCTAGGCTGGTCGGCCCTGGAGGGCTCACTCACTTCCTGGCTATGCTGCTCTTCTCTTGGTGAGCTGGGAATGGTAGGGGGACTATGTGTGGCTTCCTCCCTGGTAGTTATGCTGGGGTTTTGTCAGTTGTATCGTGTGGCTGTGGTTCCCCGGGGTTAGTGTCTGGTTTGAACTGTGTGGCTCGTTCACCTCCTGACCAGGCAGATTTTCTCCTGGTAAGTTGTCAATGTTGGGGGGAGTGCGGGCCACTCTGGGGCTGTTCCTTCCCCCCTTAGTTAATTTTTTCAGTGTCCTGAAGGCCGTTGCAAATTTGTCGAGGTTGCCTTGCACTAATATTGTCCCGGTATTGTACGCGTTGACCGTCGTAGTTGAACTGTCTCCTGGTGTGTTAATTTTCATTATGGACCCATTTGCGGTATTTTCTAGCTTAACATTGGTATAGTGTGATTTTATTGCTGTGATCCAAGCCACTGGCTGATCTGAGTAGAAAATTAGGTTACTTTTGTCCCATTGTTGTAACAGTCAGCAAAAAGTGTTTCTGGTTTTTCTCTCATCTGCTCATGCTTGATCGCTTTTATAGCTTTTTTGCAGTGTTGGGGGGAATCTGGAAGCGGGGCTGTTGTGGATCTTCTGATTCGCTCATTTTTGGTAAAGTATTGTTTGATCTTAGAATAAGCTTTTCTGGGGCCCCGGGTTTGGTGTTTCCCTCTCCCTGTTCGCGAGCTTTCCCGGTCCCCCTCTCTGACCCCGTGGTCCCTGGGCCTCGGCTTCTGGGTTCACCCTTCTCAGGTCTGGGTCTGTGAGCCGCTGTTTCCCGGTGCCTTCGGGCTGTTCCCCTCCCCCTCAGAGGCCTCTGTGCCTCTGTCTCGGCCTGGCTCCTCGGGCCTTTCCCTGGCTTCAGTCTCCCTCCCTGGGCCCTGTACTCACAGTCTTGGTTTGCTTCTGGAAGCCTTCTGGTTGCTCCCCTTCTCCTCAGAGGTCTCTGGGCCTGGCTCCTCGGGCCTTTCCCGGGCTTTCTAGCCCAACCGCCGCTCGGGTTGTGCCTCGTTCGCCGTTCGGGTGCTGGACTGCGGTCGTCGCTCGGGTGCTGGACTGTGGCCGTCGCTCGGGTGCTGGACTGCGGTCGTCGCTCGGGTGCTGGACTGCGGCCGCCGATCGGGCCGTGTCTCGTTCGCCGCTCGGGCTCCCCGAGTCACCTCGTTCCGGCTGCCGCTGCGTCTCCGTGCGGCCTCCCCGATTCGCCTCGTTTCCCGAAGCGGCCTCCCCGAGTCTCCTCGCTCCGGCTGCCGCTGCGTCTCCGTGCGGCCTTCGCGCCTCGGTTCCCGATGCGGCCGAGTCACCTTGCTTCTGCTGCTGCTGTGGCCCCGTTTGTTTTTTTTTTTCCCTTATTTCTTTTTTTTTCTTTGGCTTTTTTTTTTCTAGTTTCCTCTGGTTTTTTTTCCTTTGGTGGTCTTTTCCTTCCTTACTTAATCTAGACTAAACTAAACTTAAACTTAACTAAACAAACTAAACTAACTTAACTAGAACTAAATTTAACTTTAAAACCTTTTTAAACTTGAAATGAACCTTTTTTTTCCCCACTTTAAACACTAAAAACACTAAAAATTCAGCAGCCCATCTTCAGCGTGTGTATATAAAGCGGTTTGTCTGTTTGTCTCTCTGTTCGTCTGTCCGTCTGTCTGTCTGTCTGTCTGTCTGCTATACACTCTAAAGTTATAGACTGTACCTACACGCATGTTATATCAAAAGAAAGCTTATCATTAGGGGAGTCTAATAGGCATATTTAATTTTTGGTCAGACAAAAATTGTTCTGACAGTATACAAAAAAGTTTCAAAAATAGGCAAAATTCCGCTCATTAGTGTTGAGTGATGTGATGGTTGACCAATCGGTGCATCACTGGGGGGGGTGTTCATTGTATGTGTGGGCGGGCCAAATCCTTCTGAGCTGAGGTGAGTGGCCGCCATCTTGATTTCTAACTATTGATTTATTTTTCTCACTTTCTGTGTGTTTATTTTTCCCAATTTCTGTGTGTGTGGAGGGGAAATTGTTTTTAAAAAAAGTAAAATAATTTGTAAATATTTTTTCTAAGCTGATTAATTTTCCTACCTTTCACCCTTTTTTTTCATCTTGACTCGCTGCCTCCGCTGGGCGCCGCAAACTTGGAGGGTGACCCCACCTGCAGGCCTCGAAGCCTCGGCCTCTCATCGCCAGCCACGCCCGAGCTAGGCACCGCCCTTCCCGCTGGGCCCGCCCCGCGATCGCCGCCATCTTGGTAAAGGCTGGCGGCGCAGGACTGAGCCAAGCGTAGCCAACGCCGCCATCTTAGTAAAGGCTGGCGGGGCAGGAGTCAGCGCGCACGTCAACGTCGGCGGCGGCCCGGAGCGCGACCTCAACTAAGGTGAGTCTGGCCGGGCCTCACGCGCTAGGCCGCGCACCGGCCGGCCCTGATCCGCACATGGGGGCTTCAGCTCACTGCGGCCGGGCTCTCAGGAAAGGCAGACAGAGAGGGGGACGGATGGACAGAGAGGAAATCAGGGAGAGACAGGAGGAGGGAGAGGAGAGGGTGAGCGAGAGGAGAGGGGGGGAGTAAGAAGAGAGGGGGGAGGGAGGGAGAGGAGAGGGGGGAGGGAGGGAGAGGAGAGGGGGGGAGGGAGGGAGAGGAGAGGGGGAGGGAGAGGAGAGGGGGGAGGGAGAGGAGAAGGGGGGGAGGGAGAGGAGGAGGGTGGAGGGAGGGAGAGGGGGAAGGAGGGAGAGGGGGAGGGAGGGAGAGGAGAGGGGGAGGGAGGGAGAGGAGACGGGGAGGGAGGGAGAGGAGAGGGGGAGGGAGAGAGAGGAGAGGGGAGGGGGAGAGGGGAGGGAGAGAGGGAGGGGGAGAGAGGGAGAGGGGGAGAGAGAGGGAGAGGGGAGGAGGGAGGGAGGGAGAGGAGAGGGGGAGGGAGGGAGAGGAGAGGGGGAGAGAGGGAGAGGAGAGGGGAAGGGAGGGGGAGGGAGGGAGAGGAGAGGGGGAGGGAGGGAGTTGAGAGGGGGAGGGAGGGAGAGGAGAGGGGGAGGGAGGGAGTTGAGAGGGGGAGGGAGGGAGAGGAGAGGGGGAGGGAGGATGAGGAGAGGGTGAGGAGAGGGGGAGGAAGGGAGAGGAGAGGGGGAGAGAGGGTGAGGAGAGGGGCAGGGAGGGAGAGGAGAGTGGATGGAGGGAGAGAGAGTAAAGCAGGGACAGACAGGGGGAGGGAGAGAGAGAGTGTGAGGGAGCGAAAGAGTGAGGGGGTGGGACAGGGAGGGAGAACTCGCCTTCTTCCTTCCTTCCTTCCTTCACAGGGGTCCATCGGGCCAGGCCTGAGGCGTTCCTTTCTCCCGTCTCTCTCCAGTCTAATCCCAAACTAAATCCAGCAGTCTCTCGTTCTCTCTTCCCCCATCTCTCTCTTCAACCCCCGTCTCTCTCTTCTCCCCCGTCTCTCTCTTCTCCCCCCAGTCTCTCTCTCTCTCACTCCCCCATCTCTCTCTCTCTCTTCCCCCCAGTCTCTCTCTCTCTCTCTCTCTTCCCCCCAGTCTCTCTCTCTCTCTCTTCCCCAGTCTCTCTCTCTCTCTCTCTTCCCCCCAGTCTCTCTCTCTCTCTGTCTCTTCCCCCAGTCTCTCTCTCTTTCTCTCTCTTCCCCCCAGTCTCTCTCTCTCTCTCTCTCTTCCCCCAGTCTCTCTCTCTTTCTCTCTCTTCCCCCCAGTCTCTCTCTCGTTCTCTCTCTTCCCCCAGTTGCTCTCTCCCCCAACCCCGCGCAGTCTCTCTCTTCTCCCCCCAGTCTTTCTCTCTCTCTCTTCCAACAACAACATGCCCTCAAAAAACCCTCGGCACTGCCGGGCACTCCAGCCAGTCTATCTATATATATAAAACGGTCCGTCCATCTGTCTGTCTGTCTGTCCATCTGTCCGCTATAGACTCAAAAGTTATAGAGCGTATCTACACATATGTTATATCAAAAGAAAGCTGATGATCCGAGGAGTGTCATAGATGTATATACTTTTTGGTCAGACAAAAATTGTTCGGACAGTATACAAAAAACTTTCAGAAATCCGCTCATTAGCGGTTGACCAATCCTGCCACTCATTAGCGTTGAGTGACATGATGGTTGACCAATCCTACAGTTCAGTGACCTGATGGTTGACCAATCGGTGCATCACGGGCGGGACCTAATCCTGCAGCCTCCCGAAACTTCGCCGCCATTTTTTCCCCTGCTTTTCCTCCACAGCGAGCGGGGCAGCTGCGTTGGCCCGCCGGAGCGGCAGGTGAGTTGGGGTCACTTGGGCCGGGCCTCACAACTGCTCGGCCTGAGACACACAGCGGGGGACCGGCAGCGGCCAGCCGTCAACCCCGCGGCCTGACACACAAAGCGGGGGAGCGACAGCGGCCGGCCGTCAACCGCGTGGCCAAAGACTGCATCGGCCCGCCGGAATGGGAGGTGAGTTGGGGTCACTCGGGCCGGGCCTCACAACCGCTCGGCCCAAGTCACATAGCGAGGGAGCAGCAGCGGGCGGCCGTCAACCGCGCGGCCCGACACACAGACCGAGGGAGCGGCAGCGGCCGGCCGTCAACCGTGCCGCCCTCTAAACTGCCCTGGCAACGCCGGGCCCCCCCTGCTAGTAGAATATAAAAGTAAAGAGATCATCCTAGAACTTTATAAATCACTGGGTAGGCCTCAGCTGGAATATTGTGGATAATTCTGGGCACCACACTTCAGGAAAGAGTATTTTTTAAAAGGTGAGAGACTAGTAAATGTTGGTATTCAAAGGGATTTGTGTGCCCTTGTATACGAATCACAGAAAGTTAACATACAGGTACAGCAATCAATTAGGAAGGCAAATAGTATGTCAACCTTTATTGGAAAGGGGTTGGAGTATAAGAGTAATGAAGTCTTGCTGCAGTTATATAGGGGTTTGGTGAGGCCACATCTGGAGTGCTGTGTACAGTTTCGGTCTCCTTACCTAAGGAAAGATATACTTGCCTTAGGGGTGCAACGAACATTCACGAGATTGATTCCTGGAATGAGAGATTGAGTACAATGGGCCTATATTGTCTGGAGTTTAGAAGAATCAGAGATGATCTCATTGAAACGTATAAAATTCTTTGAGGGCTTGACAGGGTAGATGCTGAGAGGCTGTTTCCATTGGATAGAGAGTCTAGAACTAGGGGCCATAATCTCAGGATAATGGGTCAGCAATTTAGTACTGAGTGGAGGAGAAATTTTTCATGCAGAGGGTTGTGAATCTTTGGAATTCTCTATCCCAGGGGTCTGTGGATGCTCAGTCGTTGAGTATATTCAAGACAGAGATAGATAGCTTTTTGGACTCCAAGAGAATCAAGGGATATGGGGATAGGGCGGAAAAGTGGAGTTGAAGTGGAAGATCAGCCATGATCTTATTGAATGGTGGAGCAGGCACGAGGGGCCGTATGGCCGACTCCTGCTCCTATTTATTATGTTCTTATATTGTTATGTTAAAAAGGACATAGAAGCACAGGAGAAATTACAAAAAAGATTTACAAGGATGGTACCAGAACTGAGAGATTACAACTATTGGGAAAGATTGAACAGGTTCAGCATTTTTCTTAGAAAAGAGAAGGCTTTGAGGAGACCTAATAGAAATCTTTAAAATTATGAATGGGTTGGACAGTGTAAATGTGGAGAGAATGTTTCCACTTGTGGATGAATCCACAAAATAAGGAGAAATTTCTTTAATCAGAGAGTGGTGAGAAGGTGGAACATGCTACGACCGGAAGTGGTTGAGGTAAATAGCTTAGATCATTTCAAAAGGAAGCTAGACAAGTACATGAGAGAAAAAGAAATAAAAGATAAGCTGAAATGTTGAGATGAGGTAGATGGAATGGGAGGAGACTCGTGTGGAGTATAAACACCAGCACAGACTAGTTGGGCCAAATGGCCTGTTTCTGTGTTGTATATTTTATGTAAAATTCTACGTAAAGGTGTAAAGGCCTTAGAAAAGATACAAAGGAGATTTACCAGGATGTTACCAGGGATGGGGGACTTCAGTTATGAGGAGAGGTTGGAAATGTTAGGATGTTCTCCTTGGAACATAGAAGGTTATGAGGTGACCTAATAGAGGTTTTCAAGATGATGAGAGATTTTGATATAGTAGATAGAGAAAAACTGTTCCCTCTGGCGAGTGGGTCAATAACCAGAGGTCATAGATTTAAAATCATTGGTAAATGATCGAGAGGGGAGCCGAGTAGAAATGTTTCCATTTAGAGAGTTGTCAGGATCTAGAATGCTCTACCTGACAAGGTGGTGGAAGCTGATTCCATAAATAATTTTAAAGGGTAGTTGGACAGGTACTTGAGGATGAGGAACTTGCAGGGTTACGGACAAAAAGCTGGGGTGTAGGGCTAAGCACAACTGTTCTTTCAAAGATCCAGCAGAAGGCATGACTGACCGAATGGCCTCATTCTGTGCTGTAAGTTTCTCTGGGGGAAAAATTGATTCCCTTAGCGCTGCCTATCAGCACTAGTAGATGGCACTAATGTGGTGTTGAGAGCTGTAACGACAGCTCCTGTCGAATCCAGTGTCACATGACAAATTGGGACCCCCATAGTGCTGCCGGCAACAGCAATCACTGGGGACTTCAATGCCAGAGAGATCGTGACGTCAGTGAGTGTGCAATGGTCACTGGACGCTTGATATGCCAAATTGCTTCTCGCCACTTACCTCACTACCTGGAGTTAACAAAAACAGGGAGAACTAGTGTGCAGCACCAGGAAGCTGGCTCTAGGGACGTTGTTTAAAGGGATCACTCGCACCTGACAGGTTGGTGAAGTTTCAGTGCTTGTGTGTTTGTTCCTGATACTGCAAGTTTTATTTGGTGATTTGAAGATTCTTTGGTATCAGGAATGTTGTGGCAAGTAAAAAAGTGCAAAATTTATTCTTGAAAGATTCAACCTACAACATTTGCTAAAAGTCATGGGGGCTGTACTGGCAGTCCAACTCACCGTCCAGCATCTACGGCAGAGGGAGCGGAGACAACGAGGAAGACAGGAATATGTGTGCAGAGGGGGGAGGAAGAAGATGAGGAGGAAGAAGACGAGGAAGAAGAAGACAAGGAGGAAGAAGATGAGGAACAGGAGGGAGGGAGAAGGCAGCCGGACAACTGGGCTTCTGGACGGGCGGTCTGTGAGCGGCTCATCAGACTCTGGTTTGAATGAATGAAACCCCAGATCCCCATTGCTCACCACATCCCCATCATACGATCCCTGTGTCATGCCATATCACAGCGTCCTCCTGGGCGCAAAGGTGAGATGAGAGAGACCACAAAATATTCAAAACTCTATTAATAAAATTATGCATAAACATATCACACACATTCTAATAATGACCTTTGTGTCTGCCATTGTTGAATAGCTGTCATTGTGTGCAAGGTGTGAGATGTGGGTGTGAGTGTTGGTAGGTAGAGATTGTTGGGTGGTGAGTGCTGGGGGTGTGATGCATTGAACAGTGTTTGAAGCTGATGGTACAGATGGTGGTATGTATCATTTGTTGAAGCCTTCACTCACCTTCACCGTGTGAGCTCATTAAACTTCCTCCTGCACTGGGTGTGGGTCCTGGGGACCACAGTGCTTCCCGTGACGTGGTGTGCTATCTCCCTCCATGTAGTCTGGCAGACTTGTGGTGAGGGCCTCCTGCCAGTTGGTACAGGACCCTCTCCGCCTTCACTCCACCACTAAAACCAGTGCCTCCAAAGCTTACTTGGAAAACCCACGGGCTCTGTCCCTGGGGCGGCGATCTGTCATCAGCATTTCTAAATAAGTGCTCCTTCTCTCTGTCCTTCTTCTTATGGTTGATGAGGCAGCTGTACAATGCTGAGAATGAGGTGCTGCAGCACCAATGGACAGCCCCTTAAAGCAGTGAAAAAAGCCTGTGGTAATCATAACTTGCGTTTAGACTACACCCGATATTGGTCTATCTGTAAAGTCCGCGCCTCAATAATACACGGACTTTGGGAGAACAGTTTAACAGGTACTTTACTGAACAGGAGGCAGCGTCAGACTGAAAATACAGAAGCCTGCTAGGGCCTTTCATACAGGGGTGGTCACTGCCGGTACTGCAGTCTAAGACCAGTTATTCCCTTAAAGGTACATACACAACAATTCCTCCCCTTTTAGATAAACAGTACATAACATTCATTTAACAACTAAATAATAACTAATTACAATTACAATTTTCTTGGTATTATATACATCAACTGAAATAGTCATTTATAAGTTCCGTCTTTGAGGAGGCTTCCTGATCCTGACTGGATAGCGCCTTTCTCGAGTATCCTGTTCTGGCGGTGGAGTCAATTCTGGCTCATTGTCTTTTGTTGGTTCGTCAGCTTCCAATACCCCTGCTTCTGAGGTAGACGCAATCTGTACTTCGGGCTCATTATCAGGTGCACATGCTTGTGGTTTAGGTTTGGCTTGTTCCTGTGACTCTAGAATCTGGTCAGCATGGCGTCTCACGATGCTCTCTCCAACGTCCACTGTGTACATTAGTGGTCCATGCTGTGTGCATATCGTTCCTGGCTGCCGTTTTTCTGTTCGGTAGTCGCGGGCCAAGACTGGTTGCCCTATCTTGAAGCTCCTGGTTGGCTTCTCATTTATGTGCTGGAACTGCTTATCCTCAACATCTCGTCTTATGTTTGGTTTGAGCAAGTCCAAGCGACATCTTAGTCTCCGGTTGAAAAACAGTACGGCTGGAGTTTGGTTGGTTACTGCATGTGTCGCATTCCGGTAAGCAAACAAGAAGTTATCCACCTTGTGTTGCAGTGGTATGTCGTCCTTATACATTGCCTTTATGGCCTTTTTAAAGGTCTGAACAAACCTCTCAGCCAATCCATTTGTGGCTGGATGATATGGGGCAGATGTGTAATGTTTCACCCCATTATTCTTCAGGAACCTCCGGAAATCCTCAGACACAAACTTTGGGCCATTGTCGGAACAAATCTGTTCTGGCAACCCATTCCTGGCGAAGATGTTCCTTAGGACTGCAACAGTTTTCTCCGTGGTGGTGCAGGACATTTTAATGACCTCTGGCCATTTCGAATGGACGTCCACAGCGATTAGAAACATTGAATACATAAATGGACCAGCAAAATCAATGTGTACCCATTGCCATGGAGATGAGGGCCACTCCCATGAATGTAGCGGGGCCTGTGGTGGAGCATTTTGGACCTTCTGGCATCCTGTGCAACTCTTGGTCATATCCTCGATTTCTTTATCGATTCCCGGCCACCACACAAACGCCCTGGCTAGGCTCTTCATTTTTACCCCTCCCAGATGACCCTCGTGAAGCTCATTGAGCACTCTATCTCTCAACTTGGGTGGAATTACCACTCGGGGTCCACACATCAAGGTTCCCCGGCACACTGACAGCTGTTCTCTCCTTGGCGAGAATGCTGGCAACAGTGAGTCGCCATATGCTGGCCATCCCTTCACCGTCAAATCATAGACCCAAGAGAGTGTCGGGCCATTTCGGGTTTCCTTCTCAATACTTGCGTTTGTAACAGGCAAACATTCAACTATGGTTGCATGGAATATCTCCACAGGGTCCACTGAAGGTGCTTCTTCCGCCGTAGGCAACGGTAGGCGCGACAGTCCATCAGCGTTTCCATGTTGTTTCGTACCTTTGTACTCTATGTCATACTGATGTGCCCCTAGAAAAAGTGACCATCTTTGCAGCCGTTGGGCCGCCATCACCGGAACGCCCTTCTTTGGGTTAAAAATTGAGACCAGGGGTTGATGATCAGTCAGTAGGGTGAATTTCTGCCCACGCAGATAGCGATTGAACTTCTTCACCCCCCACACCAGGCTGAGGGCCTCCCTGTCAATCTGGGCGTATTTACGCTCGGCTGAGGTTAGAAGCGCGATGCATAGGCTATTGGCCTATCTGAACCATCACGGAGTTTGTGTGACAGCACCGCTCCAATGCCGTAAGGTGACGCATCACATGCTAACCGAATCGGTAGTGTTGGGTTGTAGTGGGCCAATACTTCTTTTGACGTGATTAAGCATTTACATTCCTGAAAGGCACGCTTACACTCATCACTCCATTTCCATGTTACACCAGTTTGAAGCAGGGCGTTCAGTGGGTGCAGAATTGTAGATAAATTCGGCAAGAACTTATGGTAGTAGTTCACCAACCCGAGGAACGACCTCAGCTGCAACACATTTTCCGGTGCTGGAGCCTTGACTACAGCCTCAATCTTGTCCGGCGAATTCTGCAACCCTTCCTCATCAATCATGTGGCCACAATACGAGATTTGTCTCCTGAAGAACTCGCATTTGGGACGGTTGGCTCGTAGCCCATATTCCTGCAATCTCGTGAGCACCTGTTCCAGGTTGGCAAGGTGTTTAGTGTCACTTTCGCCCGTAACCAGGATGTCGTCCAAATAACACTGGGTCCCCGGGATCCCTTGCAGGACTTGTTCCATTGCCCTCTGCCAAATAGCCGGGGCCGATGCTACCCCGAATACCAGTCGATTGTACTGGTAAAGGCCTTTGTGAGTGTTTATCATGAGGTATTTCCTAGATGCTTCTTCCACCTCCATTTGTAGATACGCTTGAGCCTGATCAATCTTTGTAAAACGTTTCCCTCCAGATAGTGAGGCGAAAATATCTTCTATCCGCGGAAGCGGATACTGTATTGTGTGCAGGATTGGGTTCACAGTCACCTTGAAGTCCCCACAGATGCGAACCTTCCTTGGCTCCCCAGGCATGCTGCTCAATGCTTTCTTCATTACAGGAACAATCGGTGTGGCCCACTCGCTCCAGTCCACCTTAGACAGCACCCCCGAACGCTCCAGACTCTCCAGTTCAGCTTCCACAGCTGGGCGGATCGCGTATGGCACCGTTCTGGCCTTGAAAAATTTTGGGGTTGCGTTATCCTCAATCTTTATGGTTGCCTTTACTCCTTTTAGAGTCCCAAGTCCTTGTTGGAACACCTCTTCCGCGTCAGATAGAATTTGTGACAGACGTCCAAGTGCGACGTCATCATCTTTTTTGTCAGTCACAGTTAGTGCCAGAATGGAATACCAATCCAATTGTAATTTTCGGATCCATTCACATCCCAATAATGGTGGTCCTCCATCTCGTAGTATATACATGTATAGTTTCTGTGTTTCCTTTCCGTTATATTCAGCTGGCACCCTTATTTTTCCTCTGGGGTAGACCTTTTGCCCCGTGTATGTCTTCAATACAATGGACGTGTCCTTTAAGGGTATGTGTGAGAATAGCCACTCATAGTCTCGTCGATTCCTGACAGTTAGGGCTGATCCTGTGTCCAATTCCATCTTTACTGGGGACCCTGCTATCACGAGGGTGACCCAAATGGTTCGGTGATCTTCCTTTGCGATCACGTTGTGTAACTTTAAACAACTTAGTCTCCTGCTCCCAGAGTCCTTATCACTCTCCTGATCTTCTGAACTACTGTCTGTCAGTTTTGTTACTTTCCTGTACTGTTCCTTAGTAGTTCTTGTCGTGTTGGGTTTCTTTCCCAACCTGCAGACTCTTGCTATATGTCCCATTTTTCCGCATTGCCTGCATATTTTGTCTTTAAACCAGCAGTCCTTCTGCTCATGGGTTGTTCTGCCGCAGCGATAGCACTTTTCTGCTCCATACACCATTTCGTTAGCGCTGTATTCTTGTGGTTTCTGTTGTATTTCCGCAGCTCCCCGTGCTGCTGCTTCATAGGATACTGCCACGCTGAAAGCCTGTTCTAGCGTCAGGTCCTTTTCCGAAAGTAGTCATTTCTGGGTTCCTTCACTCTGGAGCCCGCAGACAAACTTATCCCGTAAGGTGTCTGCCAGTCCTGCTCCGAACTGGCAGTGCTTCAATAACTTGCGTAGTTCCGTAAGATAGTCAGCATTGCTCTCATCTTTGTGCTGGTTTCTTTTATGGAACTTGAATCTTTCTGCTATCAGCAGTGGTGTAGGGCTTAGGTGTTCCTGTAAGATATGAACAATCTCCTCAAAACTTTTCTCCATTGGTTTAGCTGGGGTAATTAAATTCCGCAATAGGCCGTACGTACTCGCACCCATCAGATTTAATAATACCGACGCACTCTTTCCATCAGCCACCTCATTTGCCTTGCAGTACGCTTCAATTCTTTCCACATACGTGGTCCAGTCTTCTACCTCGTTGTCGAAAGCAGTGATACTGCCACTTTTCGGCATCTTGGGCAATTTAAAATGGCACCTCCTGCGCTTTTGCTTCTTCCCCAATGGAATAAAATGGCGCCTCCCGCGCTTTTGCTTCTTCCCCAACAGGATAAAATGGCGCCTCCCGTGCTTTTGCTTCTTCCCCTTGCTGCCACGCTGCTCCTAGCATTCTACGGGGTAATGGCGGCGACCCACAGCTTCGGCGCGTCTCGCTTTCCTTCCCCCCCGTTTAGTTTCTCTCCACTGCTCTGTTCTTGAGCACCGACCATGCCCTGTGCGCTCCACCCTCTCTCTCTTGTTTTCTTTTCCCGGCGACGCTGCGCGGCCCATTTTGTAGAGCTGCTCGATCGAGCTTGAGCCCGCTGCATTCCGGAAGGGTCAGCGCGCTACCTGCTACCAGCATGATTTGCTGGAACACCTTTACTGGGAAGCCAAGCACAGCTCTCCACAGTCTCTCCCGCAATTCTCTGAACACCGATGAATTCTTTGGGCGGTTGCCCTCGGTCGACGCCTGTTGCTCAGACTACGACCTTCCAGGACCCTCCTCTCAGGCGAGATCCCCGTGAGATGAAGCCACACTGCAGGTGAGTTCGAACTTACTCGTCGCCACTGTAAGGTCCGCGCCTCAATAATACACGGACTTCGGGAGAACAGTTTAACAGGTACTTTACTGAGCAGGAGGCAGCGTCAGACTGAAAATACAGAAGCCTGCTAGGGCCTTTTATACAGGGGTGGTCATTGCCGGTACTGCAGTCTAAGACCAGTTATTCCCTTAAAGGTACATACACAACACCATCTTTCCAGTGTAACATCAATGAGCTTGGGGTTTTAGACTAGATTTATGGCTGAATTTTGCGTGCAGTCTAGACGATTTTCACCTGGCACTAATTCACTATTTTTAGTCAAAAACTGCCCATTCCTTGGCTATAACGAATTTCTAGCCCTATGATTCTATGATTCTGACTGTTCCCTTAACCCTCCTCTTCTGAAGGGAATGACGTATACCAGTTCCTCGGTTGTGGTAGCTTTCCTCCAAGTGGCCGTACCTCATAGTGAGCTGAGACATTCCAATATTGTGTAGGGTTCTCAAAATTCTCACATTCCCCAGAGTTATTAATAAAGGGACCCTGAAGGATGAAGTAATAAGGGAACCCTAAACAAAATGGCTTCTGGACCTCGTGGCAGAAGCCTGCAAGACTGGAAAGCAGGGCCCTGCAATAATGGCAGGTCAATTCAAAAGATCTTTTGAAAACCCTGACATGCCTGGGTCTGTGAAAGACTTGTTATTTCTGAGAGCCAGACAAGTAGACAATGCAGAATACGCATTCTTAATCAACTCAGGAAAAGACTTAATCTTGAACCCATCAAACCTTTGCATAAATAATCGCTTACAGTTTAAACTGGCTACCGAGCCAGGAAGATACCGATTCACATTATGAATAACAAGCACCGAGACATTAAAGAGCATATAGCAACAGGGCAACCACCCAAAAAGCAGTTAAGGTGAACGACTATAATCACTTTAATGAGCCCGCCAAAAATCAGACAAAGAACTAACCCTGATTTGGTGCGCAGATAACAAACCTCTGAAATAGTATAACTGTAGGCCCACCGGTAACCAAGGGCAGACGAAGACTAAGGCATGCAGTAACCAAGCAGGCAGACGGGTGCAGCAAGCGGGCTGGAGCAGAGGAAGGCGGACCGACGAAAAGCAGAGAAGGGCAGTGTGGAGAAGCGTTGGGGGACGAGCAGGCACACGCTCAGGCCCAGGTACACTCGAAACGCAAAGAGGCATTGGATGGCACACGCTCAGGTCCAGAGACACTCAGACCTCAAAGAAGCAGATCGGCACGGTGGGGCAGGCTCGACTGAAGATGACTAGGCTGCAACTGCAGCCTTACACAAGGAACAACCACGAGCACCGTGGTAACAAAGGGCCGGGTAAACCATACTGTAAAGTATGCGCATATACTTGATACAAAAAGGAAGAGACAGCTTGGAAGGGTTTAACTTAGGTCTTTACTTCATACCCACAGGCGGGAACTGAGGGGAGATCAGTACCCGCAGTACTATTTATACCCCTATGGCCAGGAGTGGTACTACGGTATCACTACGCCCTACAAAGTAGTGCTGCCCTGGCCATAGGGTTAAAGTAGCATACATATTACATACACAACATTCCTCCCCTTTTAATTAAAACGTATCCGTGCAATTAAGTCAACAGATGCACCATAACTAGGGCTAATAACATTTGGTAACACAACACACATAACATATTTACATCAGAGTTGTCTACCTATATATATATAAAAAGAAACATGTTATAGATTCAGTCTCTGAGGAGGCCTCCTGTCTCGACTAGGATAACGTCTTTCTCTAGTCGGTCTCGGTGTAGGCGGCAGTACTTCCGTCACCACTTCATCGCTGGAGTCATCGGTGTCTGATGGCACATCCTGTGCCGTGGAGCTCACTGGAGTGCTGAACTCCTCGCCATCCTGAGACTTCTGTAGCGACGAGCTGGGCCGTGATTCCGCTGGAACAATGTGCTGAGACGTTTGAGGTAGTGAATCAGTTGGGTTTCTGGACTCCACAAGTTGATCAGCATGTCGTCTGATTATGCCGTCCCCAGTATCCACTGTGTACATCAAAGGTCCCTGGCGGGCCTTTATCGTACCAGACCGCCACTTTTCATTTCTATAATCACGGGCCAACACTTGCTGCCCCACCTCGAAGCTCCGTGTCTGTTTGTCAGGAGCCCTACAAAATACTCGGTTTTCCACATCTCTCCGGATGTTTGGTCTGAGCAATTCGAGGCGAGACCTTAACCTTCTATTAAAGAACATGACGGCGGGGGCCTGGTTGGTCACCGTATGTGCAGCATTACGGTACGCGAATAGGAAATTGTCCACCTTGTGTTGTAGTGGCAACCTTTCCTCCCCCATCGCCTTGATGGCCTTTTTAAAAGTCTGTACAAATCGCTCTGCCAGCCCATTTGTAGCCGGATGATATGGTGCAGACGTATAATGTCGCACTCCATTCCTTTTTAGGAATGCTTGAAATTCTTCTGCCACAAATTGTGGCCCATTGTCCGAACAGACTTGCTCGGGCACCCCGTTTCGGGCAAAAATGGTCCTTAAGGCTGCGACCGTCTTTTCGGCTGTCGTTGATGACATCTTTATGACCTCCGGCCATTTTGAGTGGGCGTCCACTACAATAAGGAACATCGCATCCATGAAGGGCCCAGCGAAGTCCACGTGGATCCTTTGCCACGGCGTTGAGGGCCACTCCCACGGATGTAGTGGGGCTTGGGGTGGTACGTTCTGTACCATCTGGCACCCTTGGCATGCTTTTGCTACTTCCTCGATGTCCCTGTCAATGCCGGGCCACCAGACGTAGGATCTGGCGAGGCTTTTCATTTTGACACCCCCCAGATGACCTTCGTGTAAGTCCCGCAACACTTTCTGTTGTAATTTTTGAGGGACCACCACCCTGGCTCCGCACATCAATGTGCCCCGGCATACGGGCAACTGGTCCTTCCTTGCCGAAAACGCCGGCAATGATGCGTCACCCTGCGCCGGCCAGCCTTTCACGGTCAATTCGTAAACCCTTGCCAGTGTCGGGTCATTC
This sequence comes from Somniosus microcephalus, assembly GCF_052327205.1. Classification (NCBI taxonomy): domain Eukaryota; kingdom Metazoa; phylum Chordata; class Chondrichthyes; order Squaliformes; family Somniosidae; genus Somniosus; species Somniosus microcephalus. The sequence goes on from NC_140987.1 coordinate 243,557,141, forward strand.
TGTGTTTCCCGCTCGATACATTGGCTGGTGATGGGCAAGTGTTCCATAACCGCCGTATGATATATTTCCACGGGGTCCTGTACTATCTCTTCGATCTCTGCAGGCAATGGTAGCCGCGACAGGCCATCTGCATTGCCATGCTGTTTGGTACCCTTATATTCGATAAGGTACTGGTGTGCTCCTAAGAACAGTGACCATCTCTGTAGCCTTTGGGCCGTTATCAGGGGCACCCCTTTTGTTGGATTAAATATGGACACCAACGGTTGATGATCCGTCAGTAGTGTGAAACGTTGTCCATGTAGATAGTGGTGGAATTTTTTTACACCCCACACCAGACTGAGGGCCTCCCTGTCGATTTGCGCATAGTTTCTTTCGGCTGTAGTTAACGACCTTGAGGCAAATGCTATTGGCCTCTCCGTCCCATTGGGAAATTTGTGTGACAACACTGCCCCTATACCATACGGGGAGGCGTCACATGCCAACCTCATTGGCATTTTTGGGTCAAAGTGTGCGAGCACTTCCTTTGATGTAATGAGTTGTTTACCCTTTTTAAAAGCAGCCTCACACGCTTCGTCCCAATTCCAGGAGACTCCCTTTTGCAGCAATGAATTTAGTGGATGTAAAATGGACGATAAGTTCGGGAGGAACTTATGGTAATAGTTTATAAGGCCTAAGAATGATCGTAACTGAGATACATTCTCAGGGGGCGGGGCCTTCACTACTGCCTCGATCTTTTCTGGGGACTTATGCAGGCCTTCCTTATCTATAATGTGACCACAGTATGAGATACGTTCCTGGAAAAGCTCACATTTCTGCTTGTTCGCCCTGAGTCCGTATTGTTGCAACCGCAGAAGTACTCGCTCCAGGTTAGCGAGGTGGTCGTTATCTGTTTGTCCTGTCACCAGGATGTCATCCAGGTAGCACTGCGTTCCTGGAATGCCCTGTAGGACCTGTTCCATGTTCCTCTGCCATATGGCTGGGGCGGACGCCACACCAAATACCAGGCGATTGTACTGGTACAATCCCTTGTGGGTGTTAATCGTTAGGAGCTTTTTCGAGTCCTGCTCCACCTCCATCTGTAAATAAGCTTGACAAAGGTCAATCTTCGTAAAGTGTCTACCCCCAGCTAACGATGCGAATATGTCCTCTATCCGCGGCAGCGGATACTGTACCGTGTGCAGGACTGGGTTAATAGTTATTTTAAAATCCCCGCAAATGCGAACCTTCTTTGGTTCCCCCGGCGTGTTATTTGCAGATTTCTTTATAACTGGGACGATGTGCGTGGCCCACTCGCTCCACTCAATCTTTGTAAGGACACCTGCACTCTCTAAGGCATCCAGTTCTGCTTCCACAGCTGGCCGGATGGCGTAAGGCACCGGTCTGGCCTTACAAAACTTGGGGTTTGCGTCTTGAGCAATAGTTATTTTTGCTCTAATGTCCTTTAAGGTCCCCAGCCCTTGTTGGAACACCTCTGGCGTTTTTGCCAATAGCTTCGACAGCCTGCTTGTAATGGTTGTATCATCCTTGGTGGTCTCTACTTTTATCTCGTGTATCGACTTCCAGTCGAAATGGATTTTTCTTATCCATTCCCTACCCAAAAGTGGTGGTCCGCCGTTTGGTAGGACGTATAAATAAAGTCCTGGCACTTTTCTGCCATTGTATTTAACTGTTACTTGCATTTTTCCCTTCGGGTAAACTTTTTGTCCCATATATGTTTTTAATTTGATTTCGGTATCCTTTAAGGGAATGCGTTTGAACAGCCTGTTATAATCTTGTTCATTAATTACTGATAGGGCTGAACCCGTGTCCAGCTCCATATTAACTTCGACGCCTGCTACCTTCATTTTAACCCACATTGTGCTGTGGTCCTCCGTTTTGTCTACACCATATAACTTGAGACATCCCAGACCTTTAGGCTCTGCTTTTGTGCCTTCCTGTGACTCGTCTGAGCTACTGTCAGATATCTTATGTATTTTTGTCCTGGCCTTGGTACTGCTCGGATTGCCCCCACTATTGGGTTTCGTACCCGACCGACAAACTTTCGCTATATGCCCCTTTTTCCCACACTGCCGGCATATTTTATCACGAAACCAACAATTACTTTGGTCGTGAGTGGTTTTGCCACAACGGTAGCATTTACCTTTGTGAAATGTCACCTCATGGGTGTCATAGCCGGTTGTATTTTGTCGTATTTGGGCAGCACCCTGTGCTGCTGCTTCATGTGCCAATGCTATTTCTGTCGCCTGATCTAGGCTGAGCTGTTTCTTGGCCAGCAACCGTTTTCGTGTACTCTCATTTAACATGCCACAGACAAATCTGTCTCTGATCGCTTCCGCCAAAAAGGCTCCAAACTGGCAATGTTTGGACAACCGTCTGAGCTCAGCCAAATAGGCTGCCTGCGACTCATCATTCCTTTGGTCGCGTCTGTAAAAGCGGTACCTTTCCGCTATAAATGGTGGCTTAGGGTTTAAATGTTCCTTTAACGTATCAACAATTTGGGCATACGTTTTGTCTGCTGGCTTTTCTGGAGTAAGAAGATTCCTCAGCAGACCATATGTTTTTGCCCCCATAGAATTTAATAAGGTTGCTGCCTTTTCATCATCTTTCACCTTGTTTACTATGCAATAAAGTTCATGCCTTTCTACATATGCGTCCCAATCTTCTATGTCGGCAACAAATTCTGACAACCGAGCTTCTTTAGCCATTTTTAAAACTACTGAAGAGGTTTTCCCGCATTTTTCCACTAGATGGCGCTGTTATTTTTTTTCTAAGAGAAAAACTTTTCCCCTTTGTCCACTAGATGGCGCTGTTCATTTTAAACTGCTGAAGAGAAAAACTTTTCCCCTTTGTCCACTAGATGGCGCTTTTCCCGCCTTTTCTCCCTCTGCTGTCAACGACGTCACTCCAGGTTCGTTATTTTTTTTTCCTGCAGCTCCCGTTATTGCCACCGCCGCTATTACAACGACCTTCCCCTCTCGTGGCCCGCTAGTCCTCGTGGCTCCGTTTGTTCCCCAGATCGCCTGCCCGTTCTGGCCCTTGCAGCTCGCGTTCCCCGGGAAGGATTGCAGTTTACCTGACCCTGGGTGGACTTTTGCCCCGTGGCTGGAACGCCCGTTCAGCCTCTTCTCTCAGCTGCCGCAGCCTTCGCTGGAACCTCTCTCTCTCGCTCCGTTGTTGCCGCTCCTCCTGAACTGGGTGGCCTCCTTCGGTCGACGCTGGACTCTGCAGGCTGGTAAGAAGCTTCTCTCCCCGTACTGCTACCGATCCTTTGTTGCACCTTGTACTGGTGAGTTCGAACGTTCCTAGTCGCCAGTGTAAAGTATGCGCATATACTTGATACAAAAAGGAAGAGACAGCTTGGAAGGGTTTAACTTAGGTCTTTACTTCATACCCACAGGCGGGAACTGAGGGGAGATCAGTACCCGCAGTACTATTTATACCCCTATGGCCAGGAGTGGTACTACGGTATCACTACGCCCTACAAAGTAGTGCTGCCCTGGCCATAGGGTTAAAGTAGCATACATATTACATACACAACACATACCTTCGGTCATTATGACTGCACAGGTAGTGATCTAGGCCACCGCGACCGAGCCAACACCGAAGACCGCCAGCCGAACCCCAACCGCAACAAAACTTCGATGACCAGACCACCACCAGAAGAACATAACCTGAAGTTTTCCACTCTACAAGGTAAAGTACCCAACAAAGACTTTACTCCCTATATCTAACGGAGAAAAGAGGGTACTTCACTCAGATGACTCCACCACTGCGCCCTGGGACCACGTGACGACAGCAGGCCCCAAAGGACTCAAAGGGCAAGCCCCAAAACCGCAACCGGCTCAATCAACAGGATCCGACCTGTCCAGAAACCCTTACTGGTGAGTCTAATCCCTGGCCCCTCACAGCACAATTAGTTAGATATTGGGGGTGGGACAAGGGTAAGGGGATTAATACTGTGATTTTTCCCTCAATGTGCCGTGTGTTCCCCATTCCTAATTAAGTGTACTCTTGTAAGCCTGTAACTATTCCAGTAATTTTTCAGTGTTGTAATTTTATTGTGCCTTTTAATAAAAATACAGTTTTCTTGTACCAAACCAGTTGTCTACTCCAATTCTGTATCGCCACCTGTACCTAAGTCCGGTGTCTAGAGCCCGGGGCTGTGGGAGCAATTCGAACCGCTCAGGAACCCAGTCAGAGGCAAGCTGACTGCACACATGCCACCCCCTACAATTGAAAGGCTTTTTGACCAGCTCAATCAAGCACAATTACTTCATCATCTGCTGTGAGCTTTCACACTCTTTCCAACAGCAGTCCTCAAGATTAGCCATGGTTCTATCCCTGCCCAACTCCACAAATGTCCAGGAATCAACAGTGTGAGATGATAGATTTATTAATAAGAATTCCAAATAAGTTCTCATGCTTAACAGCAAAACTACCATGTCTGGGACCATAAGGAAGTGCTTAAAGGTGCTACCTCACGTTTGCCACAATAGCAACCCTGGCTGTAATTTGAGAGAGTCTGACTGCTGCAGCATGATTTTTTTTACACTGTGATTTTTAAAAATCTTTCAGTAATTTTATTGAAAGCTTTTATTAAAATAATAAGATTAAAAAATAAACATGCTGTATCAGTATTGCCATCATATCCTTCTCCATAACAAAGAAAGTCTTACATTTATGTAGCACCTTTCAAGACCTCAGGATGTCCAAAAGCACTTTACAGCCAAATTGTGCACAGTAAGCTCCCACAAACAGCATGACCAGATAATCAGGTTTTTTCTTTTAATTTAATGGACACTGTGGTGGGATATTTTAGTCTAGATTAGTTAACTGAACCCCAAAAGGAGGCTATTCGTCTTTTATTGTAGCCACTATGAAATACAAACAGACAATGTTGATAAAAGTTGTTTTAAGAACTCTAAGGGCTCGATTTTGTCATTGGGGTGGGTTGGGGTCGGGTCAGGTGGTCGGCGGGTCCCGCCTCCGATGTGAGGCGGGACAATTAAGCGATTTTGCCCTAATTGGGCACTTGATTTCCAGCGTGTGGGAACCCCTGGCCCAATAAGTCTTTTGGTCCTGAAACTTGCCTCTGATGACATCATCTATGCAGCTGCATTTAAGACCTGCAAGCAGCCTTGGTTCATTTTCTGCCTCAGAACTTTTGGATTGCACTTCTGAGGGATTAGGGCTCCAACCATGGCAAGCTACAGACCAAAGCATGCACCCTGTTTTGATGAGGACTCCCTCCAAGCTCTGGTGGAGGGAGCAAGAGCTAATAAGGAAGTGCTGTTTCCTTCTTCTGGAAGGAAAAAACCTCCCCAACAGACCAAAGCTGTGTGGCTGCAAATGGCACAGGAGGTCAGTTCAATTTCAATGTGCAGCAGAACCTGGCTGAAGTGCAGAATGAGGTTTCATGACCTTCTCCGCACAGGAAAAGTGAGTATTCCATCACCATGACCCTCAATCTGATCCCTATCGCCTCTCATCACCAGAACTCTGCTTTGTCAACCTTCTCCTCCACATCCCACTTGACCTGCACCCTTACCCGTTCCCTCTCTCTGTATGTTCATATTCACTTAACTATTCGACTATGCAGCCCTCACACTCCCTATCATTGTGATGCTATGACAACAACTTACAACACACAGGGAGGGCCCTTGGTCTTGGGCCCTCACTCCATCTTTGTGTCCTTCTAAGCATCTATGCTATGGATTATCTACACTCACTCCTTCATTCTCACTCAAACTCCACTTGTGTCCCTCATTGCAGGAAAAGAGAGCCGACAATAAGAGGGAAAGGGCGAGGACAGGAGGAGGGCCACCCTCAATAGCCCAGCTCACCACTGCAGAGGAGGTGGCCCTGAAGATCGTGGGAGTCGAGGAGGATGCGTAAGTGGGGGATGGACGGTCGGGCGTATCAGAGCAAGCTGGTGACAGAATAGTTTTTCATTTCTCTCATTGATATTGCATGGTTGACTGATCTTCATTCTAATGCTGTAACAGATAGACTTATGATAATCTACACACTTCAATGTGCATGCAACGTTTATCTCACATGGCTAACTCTTTCCTTTACTCCCCCAAAGGACCATCGAGAGCCCCCCTTCCCACTGTCCAGGAGGAACAGCCTGAACCATCAGACTCCTCAGAGGAAGCTGCAACCTCTGAGGGCGCAGCATCAGCAGAATTAAGCGCACCCAGCACCAGCGCAGACACTCACACCTCGGTGGGACCTTCGGGAGATAGAGTAGATTTGTCACCTGCTGTATCACAGCTGACAAGTGAGCATCAGCAGATGGTGGAGACAGGGACAGCAGTGGAGAGTCCTCGTCGGAGGGCGCAGGACGCTCCCAGCTCGGCTCAGCTGCATGTCGACTCTGTGCCTCCGGGTCCATCCAGAAGGAGAGCAGTGCTGGAACTCTAGGATCAGGTGCAGGAGTCTCTGGCAGGTTTTGTCTCCAGGGTTGCTTCGAGTGTGGAGCGAATGGAGGAGCCCATTGCTAACATGAGCAGAGCCTTTGTGGAGGCATTGGCGCATGAACACATCGCCATGGAAATGATGGCAACCTCCGTGGAAAGGATGGCTACCTCTGTGGTAAGGCTGGCTACCATAGAGGAAAGGATAGCTACGGCCATAGAGGAGCTAAGTCGCCAGGGTCTTGAAAACATGGTCATTGTTCAGAGTAGACTGACATATCTTAAAGAGCGATGGTCAGCTATTGAGCAGAGAAACCAGACCTTCATGGAAGTCCTCTGGAATAGGACTTCCAGTGCAGAAACAGGTCCACATGGCCCCCCTGAAGTACAGCAAGGTGCTGTCAAGCCACTTGCTAGCTCAGAAGTGGGGCTGACCCATGAGAGAGATGTTGGTAGTAGAGAACAAGGAAGTGGGGGCGCCTCTCCAAGTGCTCACATGACCATGCCACTGCAGAGCCCTCAGTCAGAGCCCCACCAGAGTCCTCACCCAACTGAGATTGGCATCTCAGCCCCTGCACAGCCGTGGGAGCAGCAGACTGTTGCCGAGCCCTCACAGGCTCGCAACCCCAGAGGATGCCCACCAAAAGTGTCAAGGTAGGAACAGCAAGAAAGTGAGCAAGGGGCCTCCACATCTGCTGAAGCCACAGGGGAAGCACCACATAGGAGCATGTGTACGAGGAAAATAAAGCACAAGTAATCACAAGGGTACTCACTTGGGTGTTCTGTTGTGTTTATTTTTGAAAAGCCATCCGTGCATTTATGTGATAAAATAACTTGATGGCATCCTGTTGAAGTTGTGGGCTGAGTCATTTCACAAATGGGATTTCCATATTGAGGGCTCAGGGCGACTTGGAATTGTCAGTATGGTGGTCAGAGTGATAGGAAGGCGCAGGTTATTGCCCATTGTTGATGGTGTGGTAAGAAGGTGCGAGACAAATGTGTTTGATTGGCCAGGCTAAGCAAATCTGGCCAAGATGAGTGCATCCCTTGCATCCCGGGCAGCAATGTGCTTGCGCTCTGCTCCGCTGGTTGAAGCGCCTCTGCAAGCTGTTCGTTATCGGTCTCCTCCTCCTCCTCCTCATCCTCATCTGAGGAGGCTATGCGATGAGCCACTTGTACCTCAGACAGCTGCAAGCCACGATGCTGTGCCATGTTGTGAAGTGCACAGCAGGCCACGACGATTCTGGAGACCCTGGCTGCTGAGTACTACAGGGCTCCACCTGATCTATCCAGGCATCTGAATCACATCTTCAGCAAGCCGATGATTTTCTCAATGATGGATCTGGTGGAAATGTGGCTGGAGTTGCAGCGCTCCTCAGCTTTGTTGGATGGCCTCCTCAACGGCGTCATTAGCCATGTCTTCAGGGGATAGTCCTTGTCTCAAAGTAGCCATCTGCAAAGTTGGTCCGGCAGACTGAAGAGCAAAGGAACACAAGACTGCCACAGGATGAAGGAGTCATGGCAACTGCCAGGGTACTTGACGCAAACATGCAAAATGTCCTTATTGTGGTTACACACCAGCTGCACGTTGAGGGAGTGGAAACCTTGTGGTTGACAAAAATACCTGGATTATGATAGGGTGCCTTAAGGGCCACATGTGTGCAGTCAACAATGCCCTGCACCCTTGGAAACCCTGCCAGATGATCGAACCCAACCGCACGCGTAGTTACACTTGCTTGATCCTTGGAGAAGTTGATGTAATTGTGTGATTTGGCAAAGAGGGCATCAGTTACCTGCATGATGCAAGTGTATGTGGCCGCCTGGGAGATGCTGCTGATATCTGCTGTTGATCCCTGGAATGATCCTGAAGCAAAAATGTTGAGTGCGGTGGTGACTTTGACGGCCACTGGTAAGGGGTGTCCACCTGCTCCTCTGGGCTCTAGGTCTTGCTGCAGCATTGCGCAGATGTCACCCACTACCTCTCGCGAAACTCTGAGCCTCCTTTGGCACTGCTGCTCAGTCATGTTGAGGTAGCTGATCCTCTGTCTGTAAACCTTGTTTTGGGGGTATCTCCTGCGGTGACATGCTTCCATGGTGGGTGAGCAGCATCTTGACGCTCCTGTTGTTGGCCCTGCTGTTGGTGCTGCTGTTGTTCCGGGTTCTGCTGCTGCCGCGGCTGGTCTTCGTCTGAATCTGATGTTCAGGAGGAAAGGAAATAAATGGTTCCCATGCTACAGGTATATACCTCAGTTGAGGAAGCGCTCAGTCAAGGTGGGGAGAGGGGTTTCCCAGGAGGTCACACTGGAGATGGATCTCAGCTTCAAAACTTCTGTTAAGTCTGTGTGTCCCAGTTATGCTTATTATAAATCACTGGACACAGACCACAAGAATAACTTTTAACAGGTCTTTACTATTCGGAGGTCAGGGCTGAACTGCCCAGCAAATCCCTACACAACGTTTATATACCGGTGTGGTCACCACCGGTATTACAGTATACAGCAGCCAAGAGAAAGTAGTACATCTCTTAAGGTAGTTCTCTTAAGGCGGAACAGGTTACATACACCACAATCCTCCCTTTTTAGCTTAACAGTTATATCCCCATTTAACATAACATAATAACATATAGATATATATATATACAACTTCATGCAAAACAGTTCAAAGATTCAGTCTCTGAGGAGGCCTCCTGAATCGAGTTGGATAACGCCTTTCAGGGGTCTCTGATTCTCGTTGCTGGGGTGACCCATCTAGTTGATCTCTTATGGATTGGACATCATCCTCAGGTACATTCACTTCTGAGGTAGATGCTTCAGGTTCACTAACTTCTTCCACGGTTGTCTCTGCCGTAACCCTGGGTTCGACCCTTGTTCTCGATTTTACCAGTTGGTCAGCATGACGCCGTATTACATTTTCACCAATATCTACCGTGTACATCAGGGGTCCTTGTCTGGCCCGAATTGTTCCAGATTGCCATTTCTCGTTTTTATAGTCCCGGGCTAACACTGGTTGTCCTATTTCGAAACTCCGAGTGGTCTTGTTATTTATATGCTGGAACTGTTTGTTTTCAACTTCCCTCCGCACATTTGGTTTTAACAAGTCCAACCTGGACCGCAACCTCCTGTTATAGAACATCATGGCAGGACTTTGGTTTGTCACTGCATGAGTGGTGTTTTGATATGCCAGTAGGAATTTGTCCACCTTGTGTTGTAGTGGAATCTGATCTTCGCTCATGGCCTTTATTGCTTTTTTGAACGTTTGTACAAATCTCTCGGCCAACCCGTTTGTAGCCGGATGATATGGGGCAGAGGTATAATGTTTCACCCCATCCTTCTTCATGAATTTCTGGAATTCTTCTGACACGAACTGCGGTCCGTTGTCTGAACATATTTGTTCTGGCAATCCATTTCTTGCAAATATCGTTCTTAGCACCGCGATCGTCTTTTCCGAGGTAGTGGTAGTCATCTTAATCACTTCTGGCCATTTAGAATGTGCGTCCACCGCAATTAAAAACATGGAGTCCATGAATGGACCAGCAAAGTCAATATGTACACGTTGCCATGGGGTTGAAGGCCATTCCCATGGATGCAGCGGTGCAATCGGAGGTGCATTTTGCACTTTTTGGCACCCTAAGCAGCTTTTCGTCAGATCCTCTATCTGTTGGTCAATACCCGGCCACCACACATAAGCCCTAGCAAGGCTTTACATCTTGACTCCCCCCAGATGACCTTCAGGCAGTTCCTTTAGAACTCTCTCTCTTAACTTAGGAGGAATAATCACCCTTGTTCCATACATCAATGTTCCTTGACAGACGGACAGCTGTTCTCGTCTTGCTGAGAATGCCGGTAACAGTGGATCACCATGTGCTGGCCATCCCTTCACTGTCACTTCGTAGACCCGGGACAGTGTCGGGTCGTTCCTGGTTTCTCTTTCAATACTTGCATTGGTGACTGGTAAACATTCGATGATGGTCGAGTGAAATAACTCAACTGGGTCAACCGTCGGTGCCTCCTCCTCTGTAGGTAGTGGCAGGCGCGACAGCCCATCAGCATTACCATGCTGCTTTGTACCTTTGAATTCGATCTGATATTGATGTGCCCCTAGGAAAAGGGACCATCTCTGGAGTCTCTGTGCTGTCATCACCGAAACACCCTTCTTAGGGTTAAAAATGGATACCAACGGCTGGTGGTCTGTCAGAAGCGTAAACTTTTGGCCCTGCAGGTAATGATTAAACTTCTTTACTCCCCACACAAGGCTGAGAGCCTCCCTATCTATCTGAGCATAGTTGCGCTCAGCGGAGGTCAATGATCTGGATGCGAACGCAACTGGCCTCTCCAGGCCATTTGGCAACTTGTGTGAGAGTACTGCCCCAATACCATATGGAGAAGCATCACAAGCCAAACGAATAGGCAGCATTGGGTTGAAGTGAGCCAACACTTCCTCTGAGGTGGTCAATGCCTTGCTTTTGCGAAAAGCCCTCTTACCGTCCTCGCTCCACTTCCATGGTACTCCCTTCTGCAAAAGAGCGTTCAGCGGGTGCAGCACCGTGGATAAATTTGGCAGAAACTTATGGTAATAGTTAATCAACCCTAGGAACGACCTCAACTGGGATACATTATCCGGAGCGGGAGCCTTCACAACAGCTTCGATCTTGTCAGGAGACTTATGAAGCCCCTCCTGGTCAATGACATGACCACAGTACGAGATCCGCTTCTGAAAGAACTCACATTTCTGGCGATTAACTCGAAGTCCATATTCTTTCAATCTGGTGAGCACCAGTTCCAAATTTGCAAGGTGTTCCTCGTCATCATCTCCTGTAATCAGAATATCGTCCAGGTAACATTATGGCCTAGAAATTCAGTTGCGTGCGCCAGCCGTTAACGCCTTAGGAGGAGTAGATCTCGAGCGCTAGGCACTTAGCGGCCGGGCGCAGGGCGATCTGCGCCTACGCCCAACTTCAGTAGACATTTAGCGCCGGCGCAAAGTGTTTGCGCGCGCTCAGCTGCGCGCGCAGCTTATGACGTCATTTCGTCGTGCAACGCCCTTTGTGCGCCCCGAACCAGAACTTCAGTCGCGCCCGCCCAATGTGGGCGTGGCGGTGCTAAGAACTGTGAAGTGGAACGCAGCAGAGGCCCTGCGGGCCTCGGGGAGCGCTAATTAAAGGGCACTTACACTGAACTATAAAGGCCAGCCATTTTGCTGCAATGACTTTTGTGCAACGGATTTCTGGACAGAGACCAAGGAAGAGACCTTACCGATTTGGCCCAACATAGGAGAGGTATTTTTGGCTTCTGGCCAGAGCTTGGAAATTTGCCTCATTGTGATTTCGTTGTTTGCAAGTATATTATGGGGGCTGCATGGGGTTCCAACCCTCAGTTCCAGCATTATGTGCGAAGGGCTCGCAGACGCTGTGTGAGAGGGGCAGCCATGCCTAGATGCAGAGGGGGCATCAGGCGTCGGCAACGTAGGCCTTACCCACTCAGGGAATACCGCCAGCAGGTGTCCTATCTCACCATGACTGCCGCGCAGTGTGTTAAGAGGCTGCGCTTCAGAAGGGAGGTGGTTGCAGAGATCTGCCAGCTGCTTCACAGAGATCTGCGTCCACAGCTGATGTGCAGGACGTCTCTGTCGGTGGGAGTGAAGGTCACGGTGGCTCTGAACTTTTATGCAAGCGGCTCCTTCCAAGCCGCTGCTGGGGACATAGCTAACATATCCCAGTTCGCCGTGCATCGCTGCATCCGGCAGGTCACCGATGCCCTTTTCACAAGGAGACACCAATTCATCTCCTTCCCCATGACCCTGGAGAGGCAGGAGCAGCGTGCAGTCGGATTTACGAGGATCGCGGACTTCCCCATGGTGCAGGGCGCCATCGATTGCACGCATGTGGCTTTGCGGGCACCTATCGACAATGCCGAGGAGTACCGCAACTGGAAGGGCCAGCATTCCCTCAATGTACAGCTGGTGTGTGACAACAGGCAGCGCATCCTAGCTGTCAATGCCCGCTTTCCAGGCAGCAGCCACGATGCATTTATCCTGCGCCAGACTACAGTGGCTGACATGTTCCAGGCACAGCCTCCCCCAAGAGGATGGCTTCTCGGGGACAAAGGCTATCCTTTGTGTACATGGCTCATGACCCCGCTCCGCGCGCCCAGGACCCCTGCTGAGGAGGCATACAACGAAAGCCATCAAGCCACAAGGAACATCATAGAGCAAACGATTGGCATCCTCAAGCAACGGTTCCACTGCCTGGATCGCTCCGGCGGATCTCTGCAGTATTCGCCGGATAGAGTCTCCCAGTTCGTCGTCGTTTGCTGCATGCTGCACAACCTGGCTATCCGCAGGACTCAGGCACTGCCACCTCACGTTGGACCACCACCTCAGGAGGAGGAGCAGGAGGACCATGAGGAGGAGGAGGAGGAGGAGGAGGAGGAGGAGTACCAGCCCAGGAGGGAGCCACAAGGTCCAAGGGCCGTCCGTCGGCGGCTTATTGAATGACACTTCTAGGCCCCCTGTCAGGGAATGGCTTGTGGCAATGAAGGGACATGAATGCAGCCGCTCCGGAAGCCCTCAGCCGGTTAACGCAACAACCACTTCAAACATCACACATGGACAAGCTGAATAAATAAAAAGCTTTATTGAACAAACTCAGGGCCCTTCCCACATGAAACCCAAAAACAGACAACACCCCCAAAAAACAGTCAAACACATGACTCACTCCCACAACCTGGGGAGGAATAACAAAACTTTTCCATCCAAATGGCCTTCATCCTCGACTTACAAAAACAACCCCCCCCATAGACAACACAACCACCCCCATATAAAAAAACATTTGGCAACACAATCTACTTTGTGTGCCGAGAGGGCGAGTCCTTGTCCAGCCTTTTCCGGCCCCTGGCCGACCTGCTGCTCCGCCTCAACCTGGGCCCTGTGGGTGCTGCAAGGCTGGGGGAAGGCTCCTGAGGGGCACATTGCGTGACGGCAGATGCCCTTGGGGGTCGGCCTAGACGTGCTCTGGCCCTCGAGGGGCCGGCTGCTGACTGCTGCAGCTGTGGCTGGGCAGCATCAGCCTCTCCAGCAGCTCGTGGCAGCTTCGCTGGGGGAGTGGCAGTGGCGGCTGCAGCAATGGGGGCAAGCTGGCTGATGCCAGGCGCTCGCTGCTCACCTGAGACACTGGCACTCGGCCGGGCTGGCACTGCAGCAAGCGCAGCAATCTGCTGAAGGCCAGACCGCTGTGCTGCTGCAGCGCGGCGGGTGCCCTGGCGATGCCTGCCTGACACAGCGAGCGTGGCAGCAGTGAGTGCCCGTACTGCCCTGGCCTGTGCCCGCATCAGACCAACCAGTGACTGCACGGCACCACTGATCAACTGGCCACTCGCTGCCTGTGCTGCCCTGAAGTCGTCCTGACTCGCGTCCTGTGCTGCCCTGAATTCGGCCCGACTCGCGTCCTGTGCTGCCCTCAATTCGGCCCGACTCGCGTCCTGTGCTGCCCCGAATTGTTCGAGACCCCTGGCCTGTGCTGCCCCGAGTTGTTCGAAACCCCTGGCCTGTGAGGCCCCGAAATCGGACACACTATGAGCCAGGGACTCGATGGCCTCAGGAAACCGTGCCACAACCCCCATGAACTCGGTGTGCCGGCGATCCGAGGCCGCGGACATTTGATCGAGGAGGCGCACCTCCTGGGCGAGGACCGTCTCCGGACTGGAGGCCGGATTCTCCCTCTGGGGAGAAGGCCGCCGAGCTGGCCGACCCTTCCCGCGTGGCTGGATGCCACTGGGCCCAGCAACTACACTCCCCTGCAACACTTCCCCCCTCTGGGGAGAAGGCCGCCGAGCTGCCCGACCCTTCCCGCGTGGCTGGACGCCACTGGGCACAGGAACTACACTCCCCTGCAACACTTCCCCCCTCTGGGGAGAAGGCCGCCGAGCTGCCCGACCCTTCCCGCGTGGCTGGACACCACTGGGCACAGGAACTACACTCCCCTGCAACACTTCCTCCCTCTGGGGAGAAGGCCGCTGAGCTGCCCGACCCTTCCTGTGTGGCTGGACGCCACTGGGCCCAGCAGCTACACTCCCCTGCAACACTTCCCCCCTCTGGGGAGAAGGCAGCCGAGCTGCCCGACCCTTCCCGCGTGGCTCGACGCCACTGGGCACAGGAGCTACACCCCCCTGCAACACTTCCCCCTGGCTCTCCTCCAGGGAAGACGTGTCCCCTCCATTGCCATCCCCTGGCGCGGATGAGGGTTCCCCCGATGGGCCGCCTTCCTCTTGCTCCTCCTCGTCCTCCTCTTCTGAGGGACTGTCACTGGCACCTTCAGGGACCTCCTCCTCACCAGCTGAAAGCAGGAAGGCACAAGAGTAGCTTTAGAGTGAGGACAGGGCGTCAGCGAGGGAGGCATGAGTGGTGGCATTCAGCGCATTGGTCGGACAGTGGCAAAGGATGTAGATCTGAAGCGCAAGGGGAACGAGAGAGGTCCAAAAGGTCATGTCCTTACCATTGGGGCCCAGCACAGGGTCGACATCTCCACATGCAATGGGGCCAATCAGCCGGCCACCCATGAGTCGACCCACGCGCTCCTCCAGGTCACTGAGCTGCTGGAACTGGGGACGGCCTCCCCCGGTGACAGTCCGGCACCTCAGATTCTGGGCCAGCTTGGCCTGCAAGAGAAAGGACGGCCTCTAAGTACAGTGTGGTGCCCTGTTGTTGTGTGCACTGCCTCCCATGGTCGAATAACTTGGCCAGTGTGGTGCCCTGTTGTTGTATGCACTGCCTCCCATGGTCGAATAGCTTGGCCAGTTTGGTGCCCTGTTGCTGTATGCACTGCCTCCCATGGTCGAATAGCTTGGCCAGTGTGTAAAGTGCAGAAAGTGCAATTGATGTTCATGCCAGTGCCATAGCTGCTGGATGAGGGCTGGCCATTAGGGCTTTGAGGTCCCTTTGCCCATAATGTGAGGTGCACATGCAAGGATGAGGAGGACACTGGAAAGGGTACTCACCCTGACAATCCGAGTGAGGTCATTAAACTTTTTCCGGCATTGGACACCAGTCCTGGGGACATCGCAGGTGGCTGTGACCCTCTGGGCGATATCCCTCCAGGCTCTCCTGTACACCCTGGTGGCAGGCTTCTTGCCACTGTCTGGGAACAAGATATGGCGTCTCCTCTCCAAAGCCCTAACCAGCACCTTTAAATCATGGGCAGAGAAGCGCTGCGCTCACTCACGGGCCCTCTGCATCCTTCCTGGCGCTATTTCTCTCCAGCAGCAGTGTTTAGGCCTAGCTGGAGGGCTGCAGTATCCAGGGCGTGGCAGCAGACCAAGTCGACCCTTCCCCCTTTAAGAGCTGGCCGGCGCCAGGGTGTCTGCTGTCAATCAAGACATGACCGCACCTGCACTGCGCCCGGCCTCGGCGGTATCAGTCTGCACCGCCGGCTTAGCGCCTAAAGATAGCCGTGCACCGCCAGTTTTAGCGCTCAAGCAAACTCCTTGGCCAAAGCTACTGAATATCGGCGAAGTGGCCTCCACTTTGCGCCGGGCGCAAACTTTAGCGGCCGCCCGACTTTACCGTCCCAAAAGTGGCTATACTGAATTTCTAGGCCTGTGTGCCTGGAATTCCCTGTAATACCTGCTCCATGGCCCTCTGCCAACTTGCTGGAGCCGATGCCACTCCAAAAACCAGTCTATTATAACGGTACAAGCCTCTATGCGTGTTGATCGTGAGATACTGGCATGACTCTTCCTCAACTTCCATCTGTAAGTACGCCTGTGCCAGGTCTATCTTGGTGAAGTGTTTCCCGCCAGACAACGAAGTGAAGATATCCTCAATCCGCGGAAGCGGATACTGCACCGTGTGAAGCACCGGATTAACAATGATCTTGAAATCTCCACAGATGCGAACCTTCCCCGGTTCCCCCGGCTTGTTGCTCGATGAACGCTTCATGACGGGAACAATGGGCGTGGCCCACTCACTCCAGTCTACCTTAGACAGTACTCCTGAACGTTCTAGCCCTTCCAGCTCAGCTTCCACAGCAGGTCGTATTGCATAAGGTATCGGTCTGACTTTGAAAAATTTTGGGTTTGCATGTTCTTCAACCTTGATGTTTGCCGTAATTCCTCTCAGTGTTCCCAGTCCCTGTTGGAACACCTCTTTAACATCGTCCAATATTCTGGACAATCGTTTAGGTTTGACATCTTTTTTACCGGAATCTACCATTAGTGCTTTTAAGGAATGCCAGTCCATATTTATTTTCCTAATCCACTCCCGTCCCAGTAGTGGTGGACCTCCCTCAGGTAGCACATATAAGTCCATTCCTCGGCTTTCTTTGCCCTTGTGGACCGCCTTTACCTCTATCTTCCCGATGGGGTATACTCTTTGCCCCGTGTATGTTTTCAATACAATCTCCGTATCCCGTAGGGGAATATGTGGGAATAACCTTTTGTAATCTTGCTTATTCATGACCGTCAATGCCGATCCAGTGTCCAATTCCATCTTCACTTGGACTCCTGCTACCTGAAGTGTGACCCAGATTGTTTGGAGGTCTGCTTCATTACCAACATTGTGTACTCTTAGACTACCCAGTTCATTACTGCTGGAGTCTGAATTTGACTTCTGGTCATTCGAACTGTTCTCTGTCACCTTGTGTACCTTTCTGTACTTTTCCTGCGGTGACTTTTTGTTGCTGGTCTTCTTTCCTGACCGGCATACTTTAGCTATGTGACCAAGCCTGCCACATTTTCTGCATTCCTGATTTTTGAACCAGCACTGGTTCTGATCGTGCGTTGTCTTCCCACAACGATAACATTTTACTGTACCCAAGACCATTTGATTGGTGCTGAGTTCCGGTGACCATAGCTGCATTTCCGCAGTGCCTCTCGCTGCGGCTTCATGCGATGCTGCAATAGTGACAGCTTTATCAAGCGTAAGATCATTCTCCTCAAGCAGTCGCTTTTGTGTTCCTTCTTTTAACAATCCACACACAAATTTATCTCTCAGCGCATCTGCTAGTCCTGTTCCAAACTGACAGTACTTTGATAGCTTATGCAGTTCAATTAAAAATTCAGCGTTGCTTTCATCTTTCAGCTGCGTTCTTCTGTAAAATTTAAATCGTTCCTCTGTCATCAGCGGCGTGGGGTTTAAATGATTTTTCAGGACAGTAACAATATTCGCGAAAGTCTGATCCGCCGGTTTATCTGGTGATAGAAGGTGCTTCAATAGCCCATATGTCTTCGCACCCATTGAGCTTAATAAGGTTAGTGCTTTCTCATCATCTGGTATCTTATTTGCTTTACAATAAACTTCCATGCGTTCTACATACGTGGTCCAATCTTCAATATTGCTATCAAAGGTATTAATGTTCCCATGTTTAGGCATCCTTGCAAGTTTTTACATTTTTCTTTTTCTCAAAATGGCGGCTTCCCGCGCTTGTCTTCTTCCCCCGCCTACTAAAATGGTGGCATCCCGTGCTTGGCGGTCTTTCCCACGCTCGTCTTCTTCCCCCACCGACTACAATGGCGGATTCCCGCGTTTGCCTTCTTCCCCCGCTGGCTGCAATGGCGATTGCCGTGCTGCTGCCGTTCTCGCCTCCCCAGCGGTTCTCAATTCCCCGACGCTGCTTTTACTCCCCCACGGGTCCCGTGGGCATTCACGCTTCCCCTGCTGTTGCGCCTCTCAGCCCCGCATGCAGCCCGGTCCTTTACACCGGCTGTGTTTGAGTTCTCCGCGGCTCTCGTGCCTTAAGCTGCCCCAGTCGCTGCGCCTCTCGGCCTCGATTGCAGCCCGGCCCTTTTCACCGGCCATGGTCGAGTTCTCTGCCCTTTTTCCTCCATTTTCCCTCCCCCACTCCACAGTCAACATGGCCGACTTTCTGCTCGTGTCGCTGATCGGCTTACCCACCACCGTGGTAGAAGGGATGATCACTGCCTGTCGCTGATGGAGGGCTTCGTGGTCAGAATTTTTCTTTTTAACCCGGGTTCTCGAGTCCTCCCGTGCAATGGTGCTCAGCAGGATGATGAGGGCGGATGCCTCTTCTCGACGCCCGTTCTGAGGACGAAGCTGCCTTGGATGTAAAACTGCCGCAGGGTAAGATCGGACTCGTCACCACTGTTAAGTCTGTGTGTCCCAGTTATGCTTATTATAAATCACTGGACACAGACCACAAGAATAACTTTTAACAGGTCTTTACTATTCGGAGGTCAGGGCTGAACTGCCCAGCAAATCCCTACACAACGTTTATATACCGGTGTGGCCACCACCGGTATTACAGTATACAGCAGCCAAGAGAAAGTAGCACATCTCTTAAGGTAGTTCACAGAAATCACAGAAACCCCACAGTGCAGATAGAGGCCATTTTGGCCCATCGAGCCTGCACCGACACATATCCCACCCGATCCCCGTAACCCCTACACCAACACATATCCCACCCCATCCCCGTAACCCCCTGTATTTAACCCCCCTAACACTAAGGGTCAATTTATCATAGCCAATCAACCTAACCTGCACATCTTTGGACTGTGGGAGGAAACCGGAGCACCCGGAGTAAACCCACGCAAACACGGGGAGAATGTGCAAACTCCACACAGACAGTCGCCCGAGGCCAGATTCGAACCCGGGTCCCTGGCGCTGTGAGGCAACAGTGCTAACCACTATGCCACTGTGCTGCCCTAGTTCTCTTAAGGCGGAACAGGTTACATACACCACACCCTGCTGTACTCACAAGTACACGTCTCAAGATCCATCGTGGTCTGCTGCACGCCCCATAACCTCACCATCATGATGGCACAGCCCATGCCACCAGCCATATGGTGACAATCTGAGGAGAAGGAGGAGGAGGAGGTGAAGGAAGTGGAAGAGGAGGAAGTAGAAGGGAGGAGGCAACCCAAACAGCCCCTTTCTGCCGGGTTGTCCGTGGTCGACTCATCCGACTGTGGTACGAGTGAATGCAACCCCAATTCCCCATTCAACAATAGTCCCACAACTTACCTTCCCCCTGTTACTCACCATCACAGCATCCTCTTGGTCACTATGCTGAAATAAAAGCCGCTACAAAAGAAACATTCCAATCCAATTTTATCCATCAATCAATCCAATATAACCTAACAAATTCAACTAATCTGCCTTGTGCTTTACCTTAGTGCCTGAATTCCATGTGCCTTTGCCTAGTGCTCCTATGAAGTGCTACCCCAGTGGATGCAGCATGGCTGGCGGAAGGCTGCGGACTTTCAGTGGAGGAGACTACAGATGGCCTTGCAGGCCATCCTCGAGCACCTCAGGGCCTAGAAGACCTTGTTCCGGACTGCACCAACTTGGCATGGGCAGCAGTAGTCTGAGCTGGCTGGCTGACAGGCAACAGCAAGGGCAATGGTGGAGTGACAGTAGTGGGAGGCCGAATGCTGCCATCCTGATTGAGGACAGCAGGGTCATCCTCCACGGAGCCACTGCCACTCCCCTGGGGCGGCGTCTCAACATTCATCGCCATCTGTTGGAGGACAGATTGGTGGAATGCTGTGACACCCTGCAAGCCCCTTTCCGCACTGATAAACCCAGTCATGATGGCAGTAAGCTGAGCTTCCATGACTTCAGTCTGAGCTTCTACTGTAGCACATAGACGTAGGTGGCTTGTACTTGTGCTGTAATAGAAGCTGAGGCATCAGCCATCAGACACTGCATGGTGGTTGGGCCCACGACTACACTAATGGATCTGCCCAGCCCTTGCATGCTGGAAAGGATGGGCTCCAAGCTCTGCACAAAGCTCTGTGCAAGGTTGGTGCCAGACTCCCCCTTGCTCCTTGAAATTGCACTTAGGCTTTCTGACAGGCCTGCCAATGCACCAAGCATTTCATTGTGCATACCCATTGTAATGATATCAGCAAATAGTGATGATATTTGTCTGTGTTTGATTACTTATGCCTTACAGCATATTTGTCTGTGTTTTTGATTACTTGTGCCTGACCAGCAGAGGTCATGTGAGAGACAAGCAGTCCAGAGGAGTTTTACTTTCAGTTTCATTCTAGATGCATCACAGCATAGTGTGTTCTGTAAAAAGCTGTAGAAAGTCTTGAACAAGACTTTAGATTAAACAACATTCTCTTTCAGAAATGAGTCTTTATTGAACCCAAAAAGAAATCAAAACATGATGTCAGAAGTGGCTGAAAGAGAAAAAATCTGAAGTTAGCAACTTGATGGGACAGTGAAAGCAGTTGTGGCAAGTAAGCGAAATCAGCTCTCCACATATTAGCAAGCCAAAAGAGAACATCGTTGCTTACCATTAGAGAATAGCTAACGAAGTGAAAAAATGGAAGGTTTACTCCCACCGGCGACGCTTCAATTGACAGGTAAGGTGGCTGAAAATTGGAGAAGGTTCAAACAACGTTTAGAGTTGTATTTAGCGGCAATCGGAGCTGATGAGAAAAGTGATAAACAAAAATCGTCCGTGTTCTTACATGTCGTGGGTGATGCAGCGCTGGAGGTATATAATAATTTCATATTTGCTGTTGATGGAGACAAAATGAAGCTAGATAAAATAATGGAACAGTTTGAGGCCTACTGCATACCTAAATGCAACGTGACCTTTGAGAGGCACAAATTTTTCACATGTGTACAGAAAATCGGCGAGACTATTGATCAGTATGTGACTGAGCTGAGAAACCGGAGCAAATCGTGTGAATTTGGGGGACTCACAGAGTCGCTGATAAAAGACAGACTGGTGTGTGGTATTCCAGATAATGGTCTAAGGGAAAGGCTGCTAAGATAGCAAGATCTAGACCTGGGAAAAGCCATAGCATTGTGTAGGGCTACAGAGACTGTGAAGTTGCAGGCAAAGGAGCTGTTCAGTGACAGTAGCTGCAACGTGGATGCAGTGAGAAAGAACGGATACAAACCGTTTAACAAAGAGAGCGCCAATGTGAAAAAAGAGACGTGGCCAGCAAACGAAAATGAAAGAGACAATCGGAAGTCATGTAGTCGATGCGGTACACAGCATCCACCAAGAAAGTGTCCAGCATATGGTAAAACATGCAATAGATGCAACAAAAACAACCATTATGCCCGTTGCTGTAAGAAGCAAGTGCAACAAAGCAAGGTCCATACAGTAGATGAAAGCGAGATAGAGGAATTCAATGTAGATGTTGTGTCTGAACACAAAAAAGAAAGAGACTGGATGTTGACACTAAAAGTGAATGACATACACATTCCATTTAAATTGGATACTGGAGCACAAGTTAATGTGATATCAGAGACCGATTTTAAGAGAATTAGACCCAGACCAAAGTTACATGGAATACAAGTGAAAGTGACCGGATACTCAGGTATTGATGTACCAGTGAAAGGAAAATGCATTGTCAAAGTAACACACAAGGACAGAGAGCACACGCTAGCATTAATCGTGGTGCCAAAGGATGTGCAAGCCATACTAGGGTTAAAAGCCTGTGAGAGACTGAACCTGGTAAAGAGAGTCCTCGTTGTGGAAAGCGAAGGAGAGACAGTCTATGATGAACTCATGTGTAAGAGCCATAAAAGCTTAAGAAAATACTTTAAAATAGTGGTTAAATGGCATAATACAGTTAATTTACCTGACCGACTTATTGTATTAAGAAACCCCCTATTTTCTTGCTCCAGTAGTATAGTCCGAGACACCCCCTTCATTCTTGCCATAATGGAACAGTCCCTAAGCCACACATGGGTGCAGCCATTTTACAGTTTAAACTGCACGTGGTTGAAGGAGGCAGAAGCTGTGAGGTTTGGAGCAGTACAGTTTTTGACCGTGTTCGTTTATACGTGTTTGCTTTGTAATTCCGTTTGTTAAGTGTTATAGTAAACAGTTTAAAAGACAAAGCTACGTTTGGGAACGTTTTATTTCGACACGCGTCTACTCGTTGTTAAAAACCCCACAGCTCAGTGGCTGCCTGTTTGGAAACTAAGAAGCGCCACTACATTAGTCAAAACTTGCTCCCTAAGAAGGAAGGGACGGAATCGTCGGCGAACGTATACCCGAATGGTCACGGAGCCAGACGACAATATAAGAAAGCAAATGTACAGTGACTGCTACTTGCTTTGTTCATTCTATTGAGAAGCTAAATAAGAGCTGCGGGTAAAATGGCCGAGGCCTTACGGAGCCAGGAGCTTCCATCAGCCAGAAAGATTGCTGGCCAAAAGAGGGAAATAAAGCTCACCCCAAAGGCAATGGAAGAGAAGTTACATAGAAGCATAGGCGCAAGGAAGGCTAAATTAGCTCAGATAACTGGAAAAATGAAGATAATCAATCGTATCATGGAAGATAATGCTAATATTAAGAAAGCTGAAGACATGATGTATTACGATTTCTCCAAGCTGCATGAAGAATTTAATGTACTCAATGAAGATGTATTAGCACTTCTGCCTGAAGAAGAGGGAAATGCTGATCAGCACAACTGGTTTGATCTTAAATCAACCAGCATTAAGGACTATATCAAGGCCACGGAACAGTGGATGTTAAAGATTTGTCAAGATGCTGATACAGCAGAGAAAGATAAAGTTGACGATGAAGTCGGACCAGACGATAGCATTTCAGAGACTTCCGCCAGACCGAGCAAAAATCGAAAAGAAGGTAGCTCTGTTTCTGGACGCAGGTCAGTCGCTTCTACCACAAGCTCGTCGCGACGCATGAGAGTGGAGGCCGAACGGGCGGCGTTGATGGCGCGCACAGCATCTTTAGCGGAGAAGCAAGCTCTTGAACGGGAAAAGGCCCAACTGCAGGTCCAAGAGGCCCAACTGCAGGCCCAACGGGCCCAGGTGCAGGCAAAGAAAGAACAGCTGGAGATAAAAACAGCTATCGAGGTCTCAGACGCCAGGTTGAGTGCGTACGAAGATTATGAAGGCTCACGGGACGGCGAGAGCCACTGCCAGTCAACGTCGTCACATAGAGTTGGATCCAGGGCACCTTCAAGAGTTACAACAGAGCCCGAAGGCAATCCCCTGGCATTACGGCGTGGAAGAGTGGCCTCTCCACTAACAGGAGCACGTGATGCTATCCCAGACGTCAGACGGTCTAGACTAGACCCTGCTGATGACCACCAGAGGCCTGAAGACACAGGGAGAAGCCTATACCGAGTGATGCAACGTCAGAACGAAATTACAGAGATGCTTGTAAAACAACAGAATCTGTTTCGACTCCCTCAAAGAGACATACCAGTGTTCCAAGGCGACCCACTCAAGTATAAGCCCTTCATCAGATCCTTTGAACAAGCCATTGACTCCAAAACAGAGAGCAGCAGTGATAAGTTGTACTACCTGGGACAGTACACCAGTGGTAAACCACAAGACCTGGTCAGAAGCTGTGAACACATGAGACCGGACCGGGGATACATAGAAGCCAGGAAGTTGCTGCAGGAGCACTATGGTAACGAGCTGAAGATAGCCACTGCATATATCGAAAAGGCTACCAAGTGGCCACAGATCAGATCGGAGGACGGAGAGGCATTGAACGCATATGTTCTTTTCCTCATAGGATGTCGCAACACCATGGAGGATGTTGAATTCATGGAAGAGATGGACAATCCTACGACTATGAGAATCATCATCTCTAAGCTTCCTTACAGGATGAGAGAACAATGGAGAAGAACAGCCTTTGAGATAATGGAGAGACGGAAAAGTAGAGCCAGGTTTGCAGACTTAATGAACTTTATAGACAAACAGGCTAAAATTGCTAGGGACCCATTGTTTGGAAACATCCAAGATGTCAGCCCGACCACCGATGGAAGAGTGAAAGCCAAGCCTGTTGAATCAAAGACTCTCAGGAAAGGTGGTTCCAGGGGAAGCAGCTTTGCAACTATCGTCACCCAGGCCGAGGAAGAAAGGCCCCAGAACTCATCTCCCAAAAAGAGCAGCACAGTGACGTCTGCTAATGCCTTTCAGAAGCCATGCTTATTCTGCCAGAAGAATCATACATTGGATTTCTGCAGCGACATCAAAGCACAGCCACATAAGGACAGAATCGAATTCCTGAAGTGCAACGGCCTATGCTTTGGATGTCTCTCTCAGGGGCACCTGAGTAGAAACTGTAAGCAAAGAACAACATGCAGAGAGTGCACTCGGAAACATCCCAGTCTGCTGCATATCCATAAAGAAGAACAAGTCTCTAAGAAGAGTGAAGAAAACAATACCGATGAGAAGGTTGTTTCAAGTGCTCTGGTGTCGCTAGAACCAGAGACTTGTGGACTCACTGGGGCCGGTGACAGTGACTGTATTCTTGCCATCGTACCAGTAAAGATCAAGTCTAAGAGGAGCGAGAAGCTTGTGGAGACTTACGCCTTCATGGATCCAGGTAGCTCAGCAACATTCTGCACAGAATCACTCATGCGACAGCTGAACGTTAGAGGCAGAAGAACAGAAATCCTATTACGCACCATGGGTCATGAGAAGTCAATGCAAAGTTATATCCTGTCAGACCTAGAAGTGTGTGGACTTGAAGAGAAGGACTTCATAGACCTGCCTAATGTTTTCACACAGAGGGAGATTCCTGTTAGAATAGGGAACCTAGCCCTGCAGAAGGATGTGGATAGATGGCCTTACCTAGAAAAGGTGCGTCTCCCATACATTGAAGCAGAAATTGGCCTATTAATTGGAACCAATGCCTACAAAACTATGGAGCCATGGCAGGTGATAAACAGCAAGGATGACGGACCCTACGCCGTCAGGACAGCCCTTGGATGGGTAGTCAATGGACCGGTAAGGAGAGATGATGGCCACAAGTCGAACAAGGAGGAACGACAAAACGTCACAGTTAATCGCATCTCTATCGCAAGCATTGAAGAGCTGTTGATACAACAGTTCAACGCAGACTTCTCAGAACGCAGCTGTGAGGAAAAGACAGAGATGTCACAAGAAGACCATCAGTTCATGGGTTTGATGACAAGGTCTACACAGTTCATTGATGGCCACTATCACATTGGTTTGCCACTGAGAAGACAGACCGTGAAGATGCCGAACAATCGCTGCATAGCAGAGCAACGCGCCATCAGTATAAAGAGAAAGCTGAACAAGAACCCCGACTTTCACGAAGACTACAAAGACTTCATGAGAAACATCATAGCGAAAGGCTATGCTGTAAAGGTGCCCGAGGAACAGTTGAACAGAGACGATGGAAGGGTCTGGTACATTCCTCATCACGGGGTGTATCACCCAAAGAAGAAAAAGATCCGTGTAGTGTTTGACTGCGCCGCCTCATTCAGAGGAACTTCTCTGAATGACCAGCTGCTTCAAGGTCCTGATCTTACTAATACCCTCATTGGCGTCTTGACTAGGTTTAGACAAGAGCTCGTTGCCATGATGGCAGACATAGAATCAATGTTCTACCAAGTTAGAATCCCTGATGAAGATGCTGATCTTCTGCGCTTCCTTTGGTGGCCAGATGGCGATGTTAGTCAAGCGATGGTGGAATGTAGAATGGCCGTACACTTGTTCGGAGCCACATCATCTTCCAGCTGTGCAAGCTACACTCTCAGAAAAACTGCAGAAGATGGCAAAGGCAAAGCACCATCAGAGGCTGTGGAGACAATCTTCAGAAACTTTTATGTCGACGACTGTTTGAAGTCCGTGTCAACAGAAGACGATGCCATCGCACTGTCAAGAGACCTTAGAACTCTGTGTTCGAATGGAGGATTCCATCTGACTAAGTGGATAAGCAACAGCAGAGCAGTTCTAGCTTCTATCCCAGAAAAGGAAAGAGCCACTGAAGTCAAAGATCTGGACCTGAGCCACGATGTCCTTCCTATCGAGAGAGCTCTTGGTGTACAATGGTGCATCGAGTCAGACACGTTCAACTTCAGGATAATGGTGAACGAAAGACCATCCACAAGATGAGGGATTCTCTCGGTGGTCAGTTCCATCTACGACCCTCTTGGATTCCTGGCACCACTCATTCTGCCGGTGAAGCTGATGCTACGAGAGCTGTGTCGAGACAAGAGAGGATGGGATATCCCAGAAGGTCAAGCTCAGAGATGGCACAGATGGTTGACAGATTTGCAACAACTTTCTAGCTTCAACGTCAGTAGATGCATCAAGCCCGCGAGTTTTGGAGTTACAAAGACAGCTCAACTACATCATTTCTCGGACGCCAGTGAGGACGGCTATGGCACGGCTACTTACCTCTTGCTGACAAATCAACAGGGCCAGAAACATTGTGCCTTCCTCATGGGGAAATCCAGGGTGGCTCCGCTGAAGCAGGTCACCATCCCGAGACTGGAATTGACGGCAGCGGTTGTTGCAGTTAAAGTTGACCAGGTGATGCGGAAAGAGTTACAGCTCCCATTAGAAGAATCTGTCTTCTGGACGGATAGCACGACGGTGCTGAAGTATATAGAGAATGAGAAGATACGCTTCAAGACCTTCGTAGCAAACAGAATCTCATCCATTAGAGAAGCTACACAACCATCTCAATGGAGGTACGTAAACACCTCATTAAACCCAGCAGATCAAGCCTCATGAGGATTGAAGGCTGAAAACTTCATGAGGAGTGAAACTTGGATACAAGGCCCAAGTTATCTGCTGGAAACAGAGAGATCATGGCCAGAAAGACCAGATATGCCAAGTCAGATTGCTGAAGACGACGTCGAAGTCAAGAGATCAGTCACAGTAAATCTCATAAATACGAAAGAGAACTTTGACACAGTTAACAAGCTTGTTAACCATTTCTCAGGATGGCACCAGTTGAGGAAAGCAGTCGCATGGTTTCTAAGGTTGAAAGAGTTGCTGCTACACCTGAGCGGTAAGAGAAAAGAATACCTAGCCACTATCAGTCAGTCTGAAAGTAACCCTGATAAGCAGAGAATGCTTCTACAGCAGTATACGCATCATCACAAGACCACATTGGGCAAGAATTCATTGACCGTGGAGGATTTGGCCCAGGCTGAGAAGGAGATAGTTCGCTTCAGTCAAAGACAAAGATACCCAGAAGAAATCGAAGCTCTACAGCGAAATACTCCAATCAAGAAAGGTAGTCATATCTACAAGCTGGACCCTACACTGCAAGATGGAGTACTGAGGGTGGGAGGGAGACTAAACAAATCTGCTATGCCAGAGGAGGCCAAGCATCCTGCTATCCTTTCTAAGGACCTCCGGGTTGCTACCCTCATTCTTCAGCATATACACCAGAGTATTGGACACAGTGGGAGGAATCACGTGCTTGCGAAGCTAAGACAAAGATACTGGATTCCAGGAGCTAATTCCGTAATAAGAAAAATACTCTCTGAATGCATTGTTTGCAGACAGTTACATGCTAGAGCTGGGGAGCAGAAAATGGCAGACCTGCCTGAAGACCGTTTGTTCCCAGACAAGCCCCCATTTACAAATGTAGGGGTGGACTATTTCGGGCCTTTCGAGGTAAAGCGAGGACGGAGCCTTGTCAAGAGATATGGTGTGCTTTTCACTTGTTTGACCATCAGAGCTGTTCATATTGAGGTGGCACACACGCTTGACACTGATTCCTGTATTAACGCCTTGCGGCGCTTTGTCTGTAGAAGAGGACAGGTGTCCATTATGCGTTCTGATAATGGCACTAATTTCGTCGGAGCGGAGAGAGAACTACGGGAAGCTATTGAAGGTTGGAATCAGCTTAAAATACAGGAAGCCATGATGCAAACAGGAATTAAGTGGATCTTCAATCCTCCGGCTGCATCCCACCACGGATGTGTCTGGGAAAGACAGATACGCACCGTAAGAAAACTACTCAGTTCTGTACTGAAGCAGCAAGCGCTTGACGACGAGGGACTCCAAACCGTTCTGTGCGAGGTCGAAGCCATCATTAATGACCGACCGATAACTAAGACATCAGATGATCCCAATGACCTCGAAGCCCTGACTCTGAACCACCTGTTGTGTTGAAAACACAGCCAGCCATGCCCCCGGGAGTCTTCAAAAAGGAAGATCTGTATGCCCGTCGGAAGTGGAGGCAAGTTCAGTATATGTCAGACCTTTTCTGGACCAGATGGACAAGAGAATACTTACCTCTGCTACAGGAGCGTCAAAAATGGTCCAAAATAAAGAGGAACTTCATTGTCGGAGACATTGTCTTAATTGTGGATGATTCAGCCCCTAGAAATTCTTGGTTGATGGGAAAAATAATTAAGACCATGCCAGACTCCAGAGGCGTCGTTCGTTGCGTTTGTTTGCAAACCAAGACCAGTACCCTGGAAAGACCGATCACAAAGCTCTGCCTGCTACAAGAAGCAGCATGAAAGGTTCCCGAACGAAAAAAGTGGACACTTATATTGTAAATATGTTGAACTCATTAGTTTATTACTCTTAATGTTTGAGTAATTGATATGCTTCATGTGCCTAGTCAATTAGGGGCCGGAATGTAAGAGCCATAAAAGCTTAAGAAAATACTTTAAAATAGTGGTTAAATGGCATAATACAGTTAATTTACCTGACCGACTTATTGTATTAAGAAACCCCCTATTTTCTTGCTCCAGTAGTATAGTCCGAGACACCCCCTTCATTCTTGCCATAATGGAACAGTCCCTAAGCCACACATGGGTGCAGCCATTTTACAGTTTAAACTGCACGTGGTTGAAGGAGGCAGAAGCTGTGAGGTTTGGAGCAGTACAGTTTTTGACCGTGTTCGTTTATACGTGTTTGCTTTGTAATTCCGTTTGTTAAGTGTTATAGTAAACAGTTTAAAAGACAAAGCTACGTTTGGGAACGTTTTATTTCGACACGCGTCTACTCGTTGTTAAAAACCCCACAGCTCAGTGGCTGCCTGTTTGGAAACTAAGAAGCGCCACTACATCATGAAAGAGTACAAAGACCTATTTAAGGGTTTAGGCTGCATTCCAGGAGAACACACGATCAGAGTAGATAAAAGTATGACACTGGTCATACATCCATGCAGAAAAGTTCCGTTTGCTCTTCAAAAGCAACTGAAGGCAGAGTTGGACAGGATGGAAAGCCTGAACGTGATTCAGAAGATAGATGAGCCAACTGAGTGGGTGAGTTCCCTCGTTGTAGTGGACAAAAAGAATGGAAAGCTCAGAATTTGCCTGGATCCAAGGGATCTAAACAGATCAATAAAGAGAGAGCACTTCAAGCTTCCTACACGTGAGGAAATCATGGCACAGTTTGCAAATGCAAAATATTTCAGCAAGTTAGATGCGTCCTCAGGATTTTGGCAGATGAAGCTGGACGAAGCAAGTTCAAGACTGTGCACGTTCAACACTCCATTTGGCAGATACAGATTCCTAAGGTTACCATTTGGCATTGCCTCAGCTCCTGAAGTGTATCACAAGACTATCCATATGATCTATGAGCACCTGGAGGGAGTTGATACATCAATGGATGACATCATAGTATGGGGAACGACGAGAACTGAGCATGACGAGAGACTGAAAAAAGTGCTGGAAGCAACAAGGAAAACAAACCTGAAGCTGAATAGAGAGAAATGCCAGCTCGGGGTGACAGAACTGACATTCGTGGGAGATATCCTTAGCAGTGAGGGCATCAGACCAGATCCCAGAAAAATGTCCGCCATTGAGAATATGCCAAGGCCACAATGCAAAAAGGACGTGCAGAGGTTTAATGGAATGATCAACTACATGGGTAAATTCATATCCAACCTCTCAGAAAAAATAGCGCCACTGAGAAGACTAACTGAAAAGAACATAGAATGGGAATGGAATCATGAGCATGAGAAGTCATGGAGCGATCTAAAGAAACTGCTCACAGAGGAACCAGTTCTGAGGCTTTATGACCCAGCGAGGCCCATCAAGATATCATGGTTATCACAGAGTGGGCTCGGTGCCGTTCTTCTGCAACAATATGACTACTGGCAACCTATTGCATATGCATCGTGCTCAATGACAGACGCGGAGACGCGATATGCTCAAATAGAAAAGGAGCTGCTCAGCATCACATACGCCTGTGAAAGATTTCACCAGTTTGTGGCAGGACAAGCAATCAGTGTAGAGACTGACCATAAGCCCTTGATTGCATTGTTCCAAAAGCCACTGAATAGCTGTCCGCTTAGAATACAAAGAATGATGATCAGGCTGCAACGCTATACACTGAATGTTGCGTACACACCGGGTAAGCTGATGTATACAGCAGACACGTTGTCCAGAGCTGTTGACCCAAGTGAGCCCGCAAACACCACAATGGATGAAAAAGTGAACGCCTACGTGGACATGATCACAAGTGCACTGCCCATAGCAGATGCAAAAATGGAGCTCATAAAGACTGAGACAAACAAAGATGAAACAATGAGACGACTGAGAAAAAGCATCTTGGATGGATGGCCCAACATGAAGCAAGACTGCTCACCTGATATAGCAGAGTACTGGAACTGCAGGGCGGAACTATCAGTGGTCGAAGACATCATCTACAAAGGAAGTAAAATAGTTATCCCAAAGAGTCTGAGAAGAGAGATGCTAAAAAAGATCCATGGAGGACATCTGGGAATCGAAAAGTGTAAGAAAAGAGCACGAGAGGTGATGTACTGGCCACGAATCAACCAAGATGTGACAAATGAGGTGTCAAACTGCACAATATGCCTGAAATATCGAGCAAGCAATCCGGTAGAACCACTAAAGCCACACCCAGCACCAGACAGACCTTACCAGAAGGTAGGCGCTGACCTATTCGTATGTCAAGGGAAGGACTATCTTGTCGTCACAGACTATTACTCCCTGTATCCAGAGGTTTGTAGACTGTACACCACCACTGCGGAAGCTGTGATAAGAAGTATGAAAGCCATATTCTCCAGACATGGCGTGGCAAGTGAGGTCTTCACAGACAACGGACCCCAGTTTAACAATGCAAATTTCCGACACTTTGCCAAAGAGTGGGACTTTGTCCACACAACGTCAAGTCCTCACTATCCACAGTCCAATGGACTAGTGGAAAAATCGGTCCAGACAGTGAAAAGACTGATGTACAAGGCAAAAGACAGTGGAACTGACTTCTACCAAAGCATGCTTGTATACCGCACAACGCCGCTCGAGTGTGGTATGTCACCAGCCCAACTCCTGATGGGACGTCGGCTAAGGTCAAACCTACCCATCCCGGAGAACCTCCTGAAAACAAAAGAGGGGGAGAAAGTGAGGAAGTTCAAAGAGCAACAGAAAGAAAAGCAAAAGTACTACTATGACAGAGGAACACAAAACCTACCTGAACTCCACACTGGTGACCAAGTAAGGTTGAAAGACAAAACAAACACATGGACTCAGAAGGGAACTGTCCTGAGTGAAGTTCAACCAAGATCATACACCATTCAGACAGATGAGGGTGCTGTTCTGAGAAGAAATCGTCGAGATCTTCTCATGGGACCAGCCACAGCAGGTCAAGAGACTGATACTGGTGAACAACCTGATCACACAGCTGAGAACCAATCATCTGAGGCAACAACTCAGATTCAAGGACAATCAATCAGAAAATCCTCAAGACACATGAAGCCTCCTGAGAGACTCATTGAGCAAATTTAAGGACTATTGTTAAAGAAGGAAGTAATGTTATCTTATTCTTTCTTCAAGTTCTAGTGTATTGACATATTTCATGTGAACACACAAAGCAAGGGTAAAAAACCTTGATCATGATAATGATAATGTAAGTTCATTAAATGTTGTTAGTTAAAAGTAAAATACTTTTGTTTTAAGAAAGGGAGATGTAATGATATCAGCAAATAGTGATGATATTTGTCTGTGTTTGATTACTTATGCCTTACAGCATATTTGTCTGTGTTTTTGATTACTTGTGCCTGACCAGCAGAGGTCATGTGAGAGACAAGCAGTCCAGAGGAGTTTTACTTTCAGTTTCATTCTAGATGCATGACAGCATAGTGTGTTCTGTAAAAAGCTGTAGAAAGTCTTGAACAAGACTTTAGATTAAACAACATTCTCTTTCAGAAATGAGTCTTCATTGAACCCAAAAAGAAATCAAAACACCCATCAGCTTTCTTCTGCAGGCCGCCCCATCAAAGTCCTCATCTGAATCCTCTGCAGCGGAACTCGTGTGCGACCTCGTCCTCCGGGGAGCTGGCACCTGCGTTACACTTTCCCCCTGCTCTGGCTGTAACCCACTCATGCCCGGTGACTCACCATGTGCAGATCCCACCTCTAAGCTACCCTCTAAACTCTGCGCAGTGCCAATATCTGAGCTGGAGGCTGCGAGTGTCAGATCGAGCGATGGTGGTTCCTCTTCTTCATCACTCTCCACTCCCTCTTCTACAACCACTGGCTGGGCAGGTTGGATTTCTTGGGTATCTGAAATTAAAAAGGCACAAGGGTTCGGGGGTGGGGGGGGTGTGGTGCGGAAAGCAAGAGCTGCTTACACCATGTGCAGATTTTAACTCAGAAGAGATTGTGGGATGAGGGGGAAGTGGGATGTGAGAAGGAGGATAACGTATGAGGATACCAGCATCTTGTACTCTTTTAGCCCTGCTGCTGGCCATGGGCTCAACAATGCCACTTCCAAGAATGGCCAGCACCATCTCCTCCATGGGGGTGAGGTCATGCAGACAAGCCTGTCCCCCGTTGCTTATATTCTGATGGCGCCGGTTATGCACCATTTCCTGCAAGAGAAAGGGAAGCATGTCAGTGAATATGGTGCAATGTGTTTGGGTGATATACATGTCATGATTGAATAGCAAGTTGTGAAATGTGAGTGTGAGTCTTGCAGCAGTGGTAAGTGTGAGAGGGTGAGATGAAGCTTTGAATGTGAGGTATGAATCGTGTTTGGTAGAGATTGTTGGTAGGTGAGTGATGGGGGTGTGGTGCATTGAGCAGTGTATAAGGCTAATGGTGCAGATGGTGGGATATGGCATTTGAAGATGAATTCACTCACCTTGCCCCTCATGTGAGGTCATTAAACTTCTTCCTGCACTGCATCCACATCCTCGGGACAACACTGCTGGCATTCACCACATTGGCTATCTGCTCCCATTGCATTTTGACTGTTGTGTAGAATCTGCAAAATTAATATTGTATTATAAGGGTCCTTTGGCAGAAGAGGCCTTGATTTCAAAAGACTGTTTTAACAGAAGCCCAGGAAAAAGGGCATATAAAATGGCCGACAGACCCCGTGACCGAATTATTGGGACACTTTAACATGGTTCCTGCAGTCCCCAGACAGCCTTTGTGGATTCAACCCACAGTAATTTCTGGAAGCCGTTTCTGAGAAATCGAAACCAGACATGTACGCATACATAAAGATTGGATGCAGATCCAGTCAGATCTGTTGTTTCCGTCGGTAGTAAGACACAAGACTGCAGGAGAACGGTACAACAGGTGTTTACTCAACGTGGCTAACTCTGGAACTGAACTGTACAGATTACCACTCAGTGCTATATACAGGTGTGGTCACTGCCGGTAGTACAGTATAGATGAGCTGTAAAAAGTAGTTCCCCCCTTAAAGGTATATACATTACAATTCCTCCCCTTTTAGATTAACAGTACCATAACACTCATTTAACAATTAAATATCAAACTAATTACAATTAACACTTTTAACATACAACGTTAGCTGAAAATAGTCTATTTATATATTCAGTGTTTGGGGAGGCTTCCTGATCCTTTCTGGATAGCGCCTTTCCCGAGTGTCTCGCTCTTGGTACGGAGATGATTCTGGCACCCTGTCGTCGGTTGGGTCATCAGCTTCCGATGCTACTGTTTCTGGGGTAGATGCGACCTGTATGTCGGGTTCCTCACCAGGTATGTATGGGTGAGGCATGGGGTTGACTTGTTCCTGTGACTCTAGGATCTGGTCAACATGGCGTCTCACGATGTTCTCCCTAATGTCCACTGTGTACATTAGTGGGCCCTGCCGTGTGCATATCGTTCCTGGCTGCCATTTTTCTGTGCGGTAGTCGCAGGCCAAGACTGGTTGCCCTACATTGAAGCTCCTTGTTGGCTTCTCATGGATGTGCTGGAATTGCTTACTCTCAACATCTCTTCCTACGTTTGGTCTGAGCAAATCCAGGTGAGATCTTAACCTTCGGTTAAAGAACATCATGGCTGGGGCCTGATTGGTGACTGCATGTGTCGCATTCCGGTAGGCGAACAGGAAATTGTCCACCTTATGCTGCAGCGGAATGTTGTCATTGTACATAGCCTTTATTGCCTTCCCAAAGGTTTGTACGAACCTCTCAGCCAATCCATTTGTGGCTGGATGATACGGGGCGGATGTGTAATGCCTTACCCCATTCTTATTCATAAACCTGCGGAACTCTTCAGACACAAACTGTGGTCCGTTATCGGAGCAAATCTGTTCTGGCAAGCCGTTCCTGGCAAAAATGGTCCGTAGGACCGCAGTAGTTTTCTCCGTGGTGGTGGAGGACATTTTGATGACCTCAGGCCATTTCGAGTGCGCATCCACGGCTATTAAAAACATTGAGTCCATGAATGGACCAGCAAAATCAATATGCACCCATTGCCATGGAGATGGGGGCCACTCCCATGGGTGTAGAGGGGCATGTGGTGGTGCATTTTGGACTTTCTGGCATCCTGAGCAGCTCTTGGTCAGGTCCTCAATTTGTTTATCAATTCCCGGCCACCACACACAAGCCCTGGCAAGGCTTTTCATTTTTACCCCTCCCAGATGACCCTCATGAAGCTCATTGAGCACTCTATCCCTTAACTTGGGTGGAATTACCACTCAGGATCCACACATCAAGGTCCCCCGGCACACTGACAGCTGTTCTCTTCTTGTCGAGAATGCTGGCAACAGTGAGTCGCCATGTGCTGGCCATCCCTTCACCGTCAAATCATATACCCGAGACAGTGTCGGGTCAGTTCGGGACTCCTTTTCTATACGAGCGTTAGTTACCGGTAGGTATTCAACTATAGTCGAATGAAATATTTCGACAGGATCCACTGCTGGTGCTTCCTCCGCAGTAGGCAGTAGCAGGAGTGATAGCCCATCAGCATTTCCATGCTGTTTCGTGCCCTTATATTCAATCTCATAGTGGTGCACCCCTAGAAAGAGTGACCATCTTTGTCGTCGTTGCGCAGTCATCACCGGAACACCCTTCTTCGGATTAAAAATGGAGACAAGAGGCTGGTGGTGAGTCAGCAAGTTAAATTTCTGCCGTGCAGATAGTGATTGAACTTTTTCACTCCCCACACTAGGCTGAGGGCCTCCCTGTCAATCTGGGCGTAGTTACGCTCGGCTGAGGTTAGTGATCATGAGGCAAAGGATATTGGCCTCTCTGAGCCGTCCGAGAATTTGTGCGACAGCACCGCTCCAATGCCGTAGGGAGACGCATCACACGCCAACCGAATTGGTAGTGCTGGGTTGAAATGGGCCAATACCTCTTTCGATGTGATTAGTGTTTTGCTCTTCTGGAAAGCTCGTTTACATTCATCACTCCACTTCCATGGCACGCCAGTTTGCAGTAGGGTGTTCAGTGGGTGTAGTATTGTAAACAATATTGGCAAGAACTTATGGTAAAGTTTACCAGCCCGAGGAACGACCTCAGTTGTGACACGTTTTCCGGTGCTGGAGCCTTGACTGCTGCCTCAATCTTTTCTTGGGACTTATGTCACCCCTCTTTATCGATAACGTGGCCACAATACGAGATCTGTTTTTCAAAAAACTTGCATTTGTGGCGGTTAGCTCGGAGCCCATATTCCTTCAATCTAGTGAGCACCTGCTCCAGGTTGGCGAGGTGATCACTGTCTTTTTCGCCCGTGACCAGGATGTCGTCCAAATAACACTGGGTCCCTGGGATCCCTTGCAGGACTTGTTCCATTGCCCTTTGCCAAATAGCCGGAGCTGATGCTACCCCGAATACCAGCCGGTTGTATTGGTAGAGACCTTTATGGGTGTTGATTGTGAGGTATTTTCTTGATGTTTCTTCTACTTCCATTTGCAGATACGCCTGGGCCAGATCAATCTTAGTGAAGCGTTTCCCTCCAGATAGCAAGGCAAAAATATCTTCAATCCGCGGAAGTGGATATTGCATGGTGTGAAGGACTGGATTCACTGTTACCTTAAAGTCCCCACAGATGCGAACATTCTTTGGTTCCCCAGGCGTGCTGCTCAACGACTTTTTCATCACAGGGACGATGGGTGTAGCCCACTTGCTCCAGTCTACCTTAGACAGTACTCCTGAATGTTCCAAACTCTCCAGCTCTGCTTCGACGGCTGGGCGGATTGCATAATTTACCGGTCTGGCCTTAAAAAATTTTGAGCTTGCGTTTTCTTCAATTTTAATTGTTGCTGTCATGCCTTTTAGTGTTCTGAGTCCTTGCTGGAACACTTCTTGCGCGTCGGTTAGGTTCATTGACAGTCGCCCAGGTGTGACGTCGTCATCCTTTTTGGCAGCCACAGTCAGTGCTTGTATGGAATGCCAATCCAGCTGTATTTTCCGGATCCATTCACGTCCCAGTAATGGTGGTCCTCTATCTTGCAATACATACAGGTCTAGTTTTGGTGTTTCCTTACCGTTATATATAACGGTCACCCTTATTTTTCATTTGGGGTAGACTTTTTGCCCCGTGTACATCTTCAAAATAATTTTTGTGTCTCTCAAGGGTATGTGTGAGAATAGCCACTCGTAGTCCCATCAGTTTATGACTGTTAGGGCTGATCCTGTGTCCAATTCCATTTTTACCTGGTCTCCTGCTATCTTGAGAGTGACCCAAAAGGTTCGGTGATCCTCCGTTTTGATCACATTATGTAGTTTCAGACAACTCAGCTCCCTGTTTTCGGAGTCGGCAGCACTCTTTTGTTCGTCTGAACTGTTCTCCGTCACCTTATGTACCTTCTTGTACTTTTCTTTTGGAGATTTCTTATTGCTGGTTTTCTTTCCTGACCTGCAGAATCGTGCTGTATGTCCTACTTTTCCACACTGCCTGCACACTTTGTCTTTGAACCAGCAATCATTGTGGTCGTGTGACGTTCTGCCGCAGCGATCGCACTTCTCTGTTCTGTATGACATTTTGTTTGTGCCATATTCTTGCGGTCTCTGTTGTATCTCTGCAGCGCCCCGTGCTGCTGCTTCATATGATACCACAATGCTGAAAGCCTTGTCCAGCGTAAGGTCCTTTTCAGATAAAAGCCGTTTCTGGGTTCCTTCACTTTGAAGCCCACACACAAACTTGTCCCTTAAGGTATCTGCCAGTCCCGTTCCAAACTGGCAGTGTTTCGATAGTTTGCGCAGTTCTGTTAAATATTCAGCATTGCTTTCATCCTTATGCTGGTTCCGTTTGTGAAACTTGAATCTTTCTGCTATCAGCAGCGGTGCAGGGTTTAAATGTTCCTGTAGTATCGTCACTCTGTCTCCAAAACTCTTTTCCTCTGGCTTCGCTGGGGTTACTAGATTTCGTAATAAGCCATACGTCTATGCACCCATTAAATTTAACAATACCGGCACTTTCTTGTCATCTGACACCTCATTTGCCTTGCAGTATACCTCTATTCATTCGACATATGTAGTCCAATCTTCGACTTCATTGTCAAATGCGGTGATACTGCCACTCTTCGGATTTTTTGGGTGTGGTTTAAAATGGCTTAAAATGGTGTCTCCCGTGCTTTCCTTCCTCCCCCGCTGCTGCCAACGCCGCTTTCAGTGGTCCTTGTGGCAATGGCGGTGCCCTGTAGGTTTCGCGCGCTTCTCCTGCGCTGCTGCCAACGCCGCTCTCGGCAGTCCTCGTGGCAATGGCAGCGCCTCGCTGGTTTCTGCGCATCTCTCTCCCTCTCCTCGACGCTGCTCAGCCCCTGAACACCGGCTGCGCCCTGTGCGCTCTGCCCTCTCTCTCTCTCTCCCGTCGACGCTGCTCGGCCCTTTGCTGTGCCGCTCGGTCGGGCTCTAGCGCGCCGCTGTCCGGGAAAGGTCTGCGCACTACCTGTTGTCAGCCAGTTTCGCTGGTCCACCATGACTGGAAAGCCAAGCCTGGCTCTCAACAGCCTCCCCCGCAATTCTCGAGTCTCTGCTGGATGACTGAGCGGTTGCCCATGGTCGACACCCGTGTCCCTGGCCTTGATCTCCAATCTACTGGTCTCCAGGAACGAAACCCTGGGAGGTAATGCAGGGTTGCAGGTAGGATCGAATTTGCCTTGTCGCCAATGTTGTGTCCATCGGTAGTAAGACAAAAGACTGCAGGAGAACGGTACAACAGGTGTTTACTCAATGTGGCTCACTCTGGAACTGAACTGTACAGATTACTACTCAGTGCTATATACAGGTGTGGTCACTGCCGGTACTACAGTATACATGAGCTGTAAAAAGTAGTTCCCCCTTTAAAGGTATATACATTACAAGATCGGCCTGTAGATAAACGCCATCTAAATGTTTACCCAGACAAAGGGAAACAGTTTCATATTCATGAGAAGAGCATCAATGACACCAAGAAGACATTAAAACATTAGCAGGTCATTCCAGACCAGAGATGGCCGTCACCGGCCATCCCAAAAGCAGTTTAAATATAATAACTACCCCGCTGTGCTTTAAGCCCGCCAAAAGTTAAACAAAGACTAACCTTGATTTGGCGGGAGATAAAGGCTTCTCCTGAGAAGTATATCTGGGGGAACCCGGGGGTAGCAAAGGGGGACAGTCATCGTGGTGCTATCATCGTATTGGTGGCATCATCGCTTGAAGAAGAAGAAGAAGGTAATTCGAGTCTGCATCCCACCCCGGGGTAACCATCAGGAGATCGTCGACAAACCCCGGGCTGTTTGATGAGACAAAAAGGCAGAAAACTACAGAAGAATCCAATATGAAAGCCAGCTAGAGGCTTCCAACCGTGGTCAAGCAGATGGTCTCTTCCCCCACATCGACATCCAGGCCCGCTGAGATCCAGCCTGTCCGTGACCTTCACCTCGAGGAAGAGAAGGCGTGTCGCAGCTCGCAGCCCGCAGCGCTGACCACGAGGAGACAGGACGCATGAAAGGATCAAAGCGCAGACCTGTTTCAAAACCTTGCAATTCCTAGTTGGATTGGTGAGCATGTTTCTGGCCCTACTTAATCGGGTCTAGATAGGTTAAAGGGGATAGGCATTTTGGGTATAATTAACATGAGTTGTTGTCCCTTGATGTCCCGTGTGTTTCCCCATTTCATGATGACTTTTGTAAAGTATAATATGCCTGTATCCATTTTAGTCAGTACGGTATTGTTATGATTTGTTTTTCCCTCCCATGTACCCTCTTATTTGCTTGCATTTGCTTTGTTTTTCCTTATGCAATAACATTTCATTTTGTTTCATTGAACTTGGTCTACAAGAGTATTCTCTGCATTGTAGTTCCTGCACCTAAGTCCAGTGTCTAGAACCTAAGGGGCGAGTGGGTCAAACCACTCAAGGTTTTACTGTGCAAAAAAGAGAGAGAGGCCTCTGGCGAGAGAAACCTCTGCGACCTCAGAGAGAAAACCCCTTACAGTTGCCTGGAGTGCCTCCAGGCCCCCTGTGTAAAGAAGAGCTCTCTCCTTGAATTGACCTCCTGTACAAAGGCCTCCACTGCTGCATCACAGAACCTTGGTGCCCACTCTCTCCCCTGTTGTGCCATCATGCCAGTTGATGATGATGTGCAGGCACAATGCACCTCCCCTTTAAGAGATGCAGACTACCTTTAAGAAGTGCAGGCTAGCTTTAATTATTGCCAGCCTCACACGAACTTGGGCCCCAGCCACTCAGTAGTGCATTCAGCACTGGGCTGAATGCCACTATCATGCAAATGAGCAGGCAGCAGGCAGTATGAAGTTCATGTGCAGTTCGCCTGCAGTCCTCCGAACGGGCGCAGGTTGCTAATGCATCATGATCCTCGTGCCCGTTTTCGGGGGCAAACCAATTTCTAGACCAAGATGTCTTACTACAATTATATAGGGCCTTCGGGAGACCACAGCTGGAGTACTGTGTATAGTTTTAGTCTCCTTACCAAAGGAAGGATATATTTGCCTTAGAGGGAGTGCAATGTGGGTTTATTAGACAGATTCCTCATATGAGGGAATTGTCCTATGAGGGGAGATTAAGCAGACTAGATGTATATTCTCTAGAGTTTAGAAAAATGAGAGGTGATCTCATTGAAATTGAAGTCAATGGGAATCAGCAGAAAAACTCTCCATTGGCTGGAGTCATACCTAGCACAAAGGAAGATGGTTGTGGTTGTTGGAGGCCAAGCACCTCAGCCCCAGGACATCGCTGCAGGAGTTCTTCAGGGCAGTGTCCTAGGCCCAACCATCTTAAGTTGCTTCATCACTGACATTCCCTCCAACATAAGGTCAGAAATGGGGACGTTCACTGATGGGGAAGTTCACAGTGTTCAGCTCCATTCACAACTCCTCAGATAATAAAGCAGTCCATGCCTGCATGCAGCAAGACCTGGACAACATTCAGGCTTGGGCTGATAATTGGCAAGTAACATTCGAGCCACACAAGTGCCAAGCAATGACTATCTCCAACAAGAGAGACTCTAACCACTGCCTCTTGACATTCAATGACATTACCATCACCGAATCACCCACCATCAACTTCCGGGGCGTCACCATTGACCAGAAACTTAACTGGACCAATCACATAAATACTGTGGCAACAAGAGCAGGTCAGAGGCTGGGAATTCTGCTGTGAGTGTCTCAACTCCTGACTCCCCAAAGCCTTTCCAGCAAGGCACAAGTCAGGAGCGTGATGGAAACCTGGATGAGTGCAGTTTCAACAACACTCAAGAAGCTCGACACCATCCAGGACAAAGCAGCCCACTTGACTGGCACCCCATCCACCACCTTAAATATTCACTCCCTCCACCACCAGTGCACTGTGGCTACAGTGTGTACCATCTACAAGATGCACTGCAGCAACTCACCAAGGCTTCTTCGGCAGCACCTCCCAAATATGCAACCTTTACTACCTAGAAGAACAAGGGCAGCAGGCACATGGGAACACCGTCACCTGCAAGTTCCCCTCCAAGTTACACAGCATCTTGACTTGGAAATATATTGCCGTTCCTTCATCGTTGCTGGGTCAAAATCCTGGAACTCCCTCCCTAACAGCACTGTGGGAGTACCTTCACCACAAGGACTGCAGATGTTCAAGATGGTGGCTCACCACCACCTTCTCAAGGGCAATTAAGGATGGGCAATAAATGCTGGCTTTGCCAGCAATGCCCACATTCCAAGAACGATTTAAAATAAGAAACATATAGGGGGAAAAATTGGGTCACGCCCCCTTTGGGGTGCTAACTTTGCTGGGGTGCTACTTTTAGTGCCCCAAAAAAGTTAGCGTCCCATGCCCGAAATTCATTGGTAGTGCCCCAAGAGGGAGGCAGGGTGCTACTGGAAGCGCCCTGCCTCCCTCTTGGGGTGCTGTAAGTGAATATCGCGGCGCTACGTGCCGCGATACTGCAGACCTTCCTTCTCTTATTAAAGGGGAGGGGCCTAGCGCAGCGCGACCTGTTGCCCAGCTGGGCCACCAGGGATTGGAGTGCCGGCAAAAGAGCCTGGCACTCAAGAGAAGTGCTGGGCTCATGGAGCGCGGCTGGCACTCTGCGGGGAAGCTGCACAGAAG
This sequence comes from Somniosus microcephalus, assembly GCF_052327205.1. Classification (NCBI taxonomy): domain Eukaryota; kingdom Metazoa; phylum Chordata; class Chondrichthyes; order Squaliformes; family Somniosidae; genus Somniosus; species Somniosus microcephalus. The sequence goes on from NC_140987.1 coordinate 243,599,001, forward strand.
GCCGGGGACAGCTAAATGAGCAGGTGCTGGAAGGCGGCCAGCAACAAAAATGGCTGCCTGTCACCTTCCCTTTAATTTGCGCCACCCTGGCTGCAGGTAGGCCCCCCGACCCTGTCAGACATAGCGCCCGGCGGTAAGTCAGGGGGAGCTACTGAAGATTGCGGCCAGGGCGCGAACGGGGTGCTGCGCACGGTGATGTCGTCATCGGCGGTGGCACAGCGACGCGGGGTGCTAATGGTTACTGCCACCGCTAACCTCCCACTGAATTTCGCGGGAGGCGTTAGCGGCGCTGCGCCCAGGTGCTCGTTGCTTTGCGCCCCGTTAGTGCCCTCTTAGGTCGCAAATCAACCAAATTTTTCCCCCATAAAATTCTTTAGGGGCTTGACAGGGTAAATGCTGGGAGAATGTTTCCTCTGGTTGGTTAGTCTGGAACCAGAGATCACAGTCTCAGAATAAGGGGTCGGCCATTTAGGAATTTCTTCACTCAAAGGGCTGTGAATTTTTGGAATTCTCTACCTCAGTGAGCTGTGGATGCTCAGTCATTGATTCTATTCAAGACAGAGATCGATAGAATTTTGGATACTAAGGGAATCAAAGAATATTGGGATAGTGTGAGAAGGTGGAGTTCAAGTAAAAGATCAGCAATGATCTTGTTGAGTGGCGGTGCAGGCTCGAAGGGTTGAATGGCCTAATCCTGCTCCTATTTCTTATGTTCTTATGAGAGACATCGACCACTAGCACCCCTAGCTGTCAGAGGTCTCAGAGTCCAGCTCATCAAGGAGTACTTCACCTAAACCACCCCTCCCATCCAAAACAGTCCCACAATCTATATCATTTTTGTTACAATCAACATCGAATTGCCATTTGAGTGTTTCCAGCATTTTCTGTTTTTATATACAATCACCATTCTTCAGTTCAGATTTATGGGTAAATTATTGGAAACATTTCTGAGGGACAGTATTAATTGTCATTTAGAAAGGCACAGATTAATCAAGGACAGTCGGCATGGATTTGTTAAGGGAAGGTCACTTCTGACTAACTTGATTGAATTTTTTGAGGAGGTAACAAGGAGAGTCGATGAGGATAGCACATTTCATGTAGTCTACATGGAATTTAGCAAGGCTTTTGACAAGGTCCCACATGACAGACTGGTCAGAAAAGTAAAAGCCCATAGGATCCAAGGGAAAGTGGCAATTTGAATCCAAAATTGGCTCAGTGGCAAGAAGCAAAGGGTAATGGTCGACAGGTGATTTTGTGACTGAAGGCTGTTTCCAGTGGGGTTCCACAGTGCTCTGTACTAGGTCCTTTGCTTTTTGTGGTATATATCAATGATTTAGACTTCAATGTAGGGGACATGGTTAAGAAGTTTGCAGATGATACAAAAATTGGCCGTGTGGTTGATAGTGAGGATGAAAGCTGTAGGCTGCAGGAAGGTGTCAATGGACTGGTCAGGTGGGCAGAAAAGTGGCAAATGGAATTCACTCCAGAGAAGTGTGAGGTAATGCAATTGGGAAGGGCTAACAAGGGAATACACAATAAATGGTAGGACACTGAGAGGTATTGAGGAACAGAGAGACCTTGGAGTGCATGTCCACAGATCCCTGAAGGTAGCAGGGCGGTGGTTATGAAGGCATACAGGATACTTTCCTTTATTAGCCGGGGCATAGAATATAAGAGCAGGGAGGTTATGCTTGAACTGTATAAAACACTAGTTAGGCCACAGCTAGAATACTGTGTACAGTCCTGGTCACCACATTACAGGAAAGATGTGATTGCACTAGAGAAGGTACAAAGGAGATTTATGAGGATGTTGCCAGGACTGGAGAATTTTAGCAATGACAAAAGATTGGATAGGCTGGGGTTGTTTTCTTAGGAACAAAGGAGGCTGAGGGGATACTTGATTGAGGGGCCTAGATACAGTGAATAGGAAGGACCTATTTCCCCTAGCAGAGAGGTCAATAACCAGGGGGCATAGATTTAAAGTAATTGGTCGAAGGATTAGGGAGGAGTTGAGGAGAACATTTTTCACCCAGAGGGTGGTGGGGGTCTGGAACTCACTGCCTGAAAGGGTGGTAGAGGCAGAAACCCTCATTGCATTTAAAAAGTACTTGGATGGCACTTGAAGTGCCATAACCTACAAGGCTATTGACCAAGAGCTGGAAAGTGGGATTAGGCTGGATAGCTCTTTTTCAGCAAGCACAGACATGATGGACCGAATGGCCTCCTTCTGCGCCATAAATTTTTATGATTCTATGATTGTACATTCATATTTTGGAGGCAGTGCAAAAAAACAATCAAACTGATACCTAGCTTAATGCATCTGATCTAAGGGGTAAATGGAGTTGAGGTATAGATCCGCCATGATCTAACTGAATGGCAGGCAGCCTCAAGGGGCTGAGTGGCCTACTCCTGTTCCTGTAGGGAGAAATTGAAGAGCCTAGGATTGTTTCGTCTCGAGACGAGAAGTGTAGAAGTGGCTTACTTCTTAGCTCTGGGTAATGACTCAATACACACTTGGATTCGTCAGACGGACAGGCCTTTTATTTAACTTCTCTTGCAAGGGGAATCAGTACCTCCACTCAAGGGGTGAGGCTACTATTCCAATGATACAGTGTAAACGTTCTATATTTATACAGTGTAACAAACAAGTTTGATTGAAATCCCTTTGTTCCTCTATCAGGATACATTTTAGATTAATCATCAGGTAGAAATAACATATTGACAGAAGGATCCTGGACACATAAGTCAACCGTTAATCTATAACAGGGCATGAATCGTGTAACCGGAGGTCCTCTTTAATCATATATAAGGGAGGCAAGCTTTGCTTTCGGTCACAAGTTATCAGGTCATTGGTACCATTAGGTGGGCAGGCATCTGTTCTTGGCTGTAGTTCGAGTACGTGCAATAGCTCTAGTTACACATCGACACTTGCCTAGTGTCAAGTCTGAAAACTTTTACCCAGCAAACACTTGAAATTAACCCCTTATATCATGTAGATTTCCTCATTCCCCCCTTTTGTCCTTTCTAAGGACAATCTATCTCGCTAAGTTTAAGAAACTCTACATCAAAGGTCTCACCCTTAATATCCTCATATTCAGACATCATTGGTACTGGAGGAGTTGACGCTAATAAGGAAAGGACTTTTGTACACAATAATTTTAAACAACCAATCAATAAACTAATTAAAATTATTATCATCACAATTGCGATAAAAGCTTCCAAAATTTGCTTTCCCAATGCTCCTCCCCATCCTGAAATCCAATCCCACATTGACCATGGTTCAGGTTGACGTAGTTTCTCTACGGCCTTCTTTATGTGGTTTACCAGATTGGTGATATTTTCTGAGCTATCTGGGATATAGGTGCAACATTCGGTTTTTATGATTGCACATGTGCCCCCTTCTTTTGCCAACAAATAGTCCAGAGCCATGCGGTTTTGTAAGGCAACAGTGCGCAAAGCCACCATTTCTGCGTTTACATCACTAAGAGCATCTGCAGTATCATTGGCTATTTGTTCCAACACTGCTGCCATGTTTATAGATTCTCTTGTTAACTTCCCTGTTCCATACCAGGGAAATGCTATAGCAAAGAACCTTTCAATTTCTGTAATGGCTCGTTTTGCTCGTGTCCCAGGGTGGCTATCCAAAGATAAAATGTGATGTATATAAGGCACTACATATCCCAAATAACATGACCCAGTCCAATTTTGTGGTAACCAGGGGTATGCTCTATGCCCACAGATGAAATAGGTGTTATTATAGGCTTCAAATTTGTTCCATATCTGGTGCATCATTCCTATTCCGTATTCTCCTTTCCAGATTTTTTTTGCTAGTCAAATTTTGTACTGTGGACAGATTCCACCATCCCCAATAAGGCCATTCGATTGCACCTGGTGGTTTAGTAGTAGTTTTAGTCAAAGTGTAGTTACATTTGCACTCACTCCATCCAACCATCAATCCTTCTCCATTGTCGTTTACAAGACAGACTTCTCCTTTTGTTTTATTTATGGTTCCCATCGACGTAACTAATAGACTCTCTGGATTCCTTCGATTATCATATAGGGGATGAAACCACCCTTCAAATTTTATAAGGTTGTATCCTGCATTTTTCCATTCATTTTCCAACTGATCTGGGTTTAAACTATTTTGGGTCTGAAATGTACTGGCTGCCTCCTTATTCCAGGTGGTATTAGACTGTAATAACCACCCTACCATCTCTTCTATCTCGAAGGGAATGGGCCTTAGAGGTATTCCACCCTCTGCATGCACAGGGATGTGGCTGCATATCCAGCATTTGGCAAGGTTCTGTTTTTTTGGCATACAGATAGCTCATGTATACAAAGATATTAACTTGATGATAGTTATGCTTATTTAACAGTCTTCTACTTCTCCCTCCTTGTTTCCTAGCGGTCCTACTAATTTTTCTTTTCTGAGTAATTGATGTTGAAACGAGGGGTTGTGTAAAAGGATTATCACAAAACATTGACTTAGCTGTCAGGGCCAGTCCTCCTCTTGAATTACCATTGCAGAAAACCCCTCCGTTTGCAGTTTTGTCACTTGGTAATACAGTATCAGGGCATGTGACCCACAGCTTATCAAGCCTCTGTCCACTATCTTCTTCTACTATCTTACCCTGTCTTACCCTAAGATTTAGGGGTTGATACGGGGGTACCTGCATAGTATGGTCCTGAAGCTGAACTTTCATGGTCTCATTATAGCATATAACATAAAAGAGATTTTTGGTTAAAAATACACATTCTTCTATACATGGTTTGCCTTTCAGAGGGTCTGGGTAAATCCATATGGCAGTTTCAATTATCGTTAACAAAAGGAACAATCTCATCAGAGTCCAAATCCAGTTCATCTTGGTAGTGTATTGTCTTCAACTGATGCCTTCTTACAATGGGACGCGTGTATCCATGTTGGTCGCTCCTTTACTTTTACAGTGGTGTTTGTGGTCAGGAGTACTTGGAAGGGTCCCTCAAATCTGGGTTGAAGGCCATTCTTTCGTTTGAAGATTTTTATGTAAACGTTATCTCCTGGCTCGAAAGTATGGCACTTTCCTTCAGCGGGATCGACCTGGGCTTCCTTCACCTGTTGATGGAAACTAGAAATGCATTTGGTTAGTGCAATGCAATAACTCAACATATCTTCCTCCATTTTATGAATGTCCATTTGTTTAGCTGTTAAAGGTGCCGAAAAAGGCAATCTTTGTGGTCTTCCCATGACGATCTCGTGAGGCGACAATCCTGTAGTTCTGTTGGTAGCAGACCGCATTGTCATTAAAGCTATGGGTAACAAATCAACCCATTTAAGTCCAGTTTCTTTACACAGTTTTGCAAGCTTGTTTTTCAGCATGCCGTTATATCTTTCCACTAGTCCAGCCGACTGTGGATGATAACTACAATGAAGGTGCTGGTTAATCTGTAAAGCTTTGCATAGTTCCTTAATCACTGTTCCCGTAAAATGGGACCCATTGTCACTTGACAGTTTTGCTGGTATCCCAAAGCGAGGTACAATGTCCTTCAATAAACATTTAGCAACAGTAGTGGCGTCACTCTTTCTACAAGGAAACGCTTCAATCCATCTTGAAAACATATCAACAATAACTAATACATATTTAAAGCTCATGCACACAGGTAGTTCAATAAAATCCATTTGCAAGTGTACAAAAGGACCCATGGGGTTTGGATGGGATGCGGGCTGTACCTTCTTGATTTTTTTTCCTGCATTCATGGTCTGGCAGATAATACAATTTTCACAAATTTGTTTTGCCAATTTTGAGATTCCTGGTGCATACCAGGTCTTGAGGATACAGTCCGCCATCCCCTCTTTGCCCGCATGGGTGAATTTATGAACACATCGGGCAATTGGTGATAGTAATGATTTGGCTGCCACCATGCGGCCGTCATGATGAACCCATAAGCCGTCAGTGTTTTTAAAACAATGATTAACAACCCATTCCTTTACTTCATCAGAACTGGCCCTATCTTGATGGGTCAGCACATCATCTAAGGACGGGGGCTGCGGTATCTCTGGCTTTTCACTAACAGGGAAGGCTGAAACTTGTCGTTCAGTACTTGATATAGCTACTGACTTAGCAGCGCTATCTGCAGCAGCGTTTCCAAGCGCAACCTTGTCCAAATGCCCCGTGTGCGCTTGGCACTTAATAATTGCAATCTGTTTACGTCTCTGAATAGCTAGTAAAAGATTTTTCACTTCTTGTGCATTTTTAATCTGGGTTCCCGAGGAAGTCAGGTAACCATGAATTTTCCAAATTTGTCATGCTCATGTATTCATTGTCTACAATAGCCAGTCATTCCTAGAAAATGCTTCATTTCTCCTTTAGTTTTTGGCAACGATGTGTTGCAAACAACCTTTATTCTATCCGGCGTTAACTCCCTGTTTTAACAATGATTCCATCACTGGCTCAATTCCTTTTTTCTGCTTTCTCTGACAATGGATACTGTGACCTTTTGGGTAATGGTGCAGCTGGATTAATTGTAACTTTATAGGGCTGTGCAGTCTAATAGTTAGGAGGTATTTTAAATCTTGTCCTGTTTTGTCATAGCAGGCTGTGCAGTGCAATTTTGAATGCCATTTCCCTAGTTTCAGGGATTCCTGGTATTGTTTTATGGAGCTTGTAACGAATCCCCACGCTCCTAACAGACTGACAAGTTTGGGACTCAAACTTGGGTCGGCAATTTCCCATGCGTAATGAACAGGGTGTTTTATTTCTGTTACTGGGTACGCATATGCCTTATCTACTTGGATTTCTACCGTTACTCCTGATGGGGAGCAAATGATTGTAGCATTCATTTTGCACAGCAAGTCTCTTCCACATAAATTCATAGAGACATCTCCTGATAACAGAAAGGAGTGTTCTTCCTCAAATTCTTCTACTTTTACTGTGAGGGGAGTCGATTGATTCAAGCGTTGTAGTATTCCAGCCAATCCAGCTATCGGGGTCTTTTTCCCATTAATAGGCATTCCTTCAGAATATCCTTTCCCTAACACTGAAAAGGTTGCTCCTGTATCTACTAAAATGACATAGGTCTCCCAGCTATTTGCATTTTAACTTCAGGTTCGCTGCATGAATTTAAAGAAACAACCGGCATTTGGTGGTCTGTGGCGCCTGGGGCTGCTGGTGTCAGTCAGTAATTCTAATCTCTATTTCTCCTAAATCCCTGTCCGTTTGTAGGGTAACCTCCTGACTGGTCCAAAAAAGGGTTATGGACAGTGAAATTAGGACCTTTATTCTCTAACGGAGGTCCATTATTGGAGGTTTGGTTCTGACAATTTTTCGCAGGGCATTAGTTTGCCCAATGTCCGGGTTGTCCGCAATTGTAACAATTACCAGATCGTCCATACCCTCTTATTCTACCACGTCTTCCTCTATATTCCCCTCTATTCATCCTTCTATAGTTACCTTGTTATCCTACCATAATAGAGGAGAAAGGTGTTTCTTCGGGGTAATTTTTTTTTTTTTCTGACTCAACAAACATAGAGGCAGTCTTTTTATCTGGCTGTTCTCTATTTCTCTCTTGTCCGTTAAACATTCCTTGAGGCAAGTAATTCTTTCTATGTTAAATGAACCATCTGCGGGAAAGGGTCTAGTCTTCAATTTGGTAGGTGATCAATGGATGATTGACCAGTTCTTTAACATAAAGGCTGCTGGCGTGCCTTTCTCGGGTGGCTTACTGGCGCTAGCACTCATTTTAGCAGCTTAAATGGTTCACATAAAACAATCTAAACTCCCGTGACAATCCATGATCTGCGTTGTACGCCCCTACAGATCAGATTAATAAACTATACATACGTATAAAACTCGAGGGTTCTCAACCCTCGTGGAAGGTATTTCTAACTGGGGAAAATACTGAATCCACAATAGCTTAGTGGATCATGTAAAAGACATCACTATTTTCTCAACCATACATTCCGCCGCGGGACTCACTTCCCCGGCTTGGGTCTTTTCCAACCCCTTCTGCAGTTTTTTTTTCAGCTTAAATTTTTTAGTTAAAACATACAACAATTCCGTAACACTCTATGATCTGCGTGGGACGCCTCTACAGATCAGACATGACTAAACATTAATACATATAACAATAAACAATAAACAATACACTTGTTAAACAACAACCAAAGTGTTACTAAATCCCCAACCTATGCAGCCTTACTGGACAAAGCTGCAAAGTTGATTGATAATAACAAGTAGTTAAATACTCACTCTCATAAACATTAAACATTGACACTGTGTTTCAGACATCCGCCCACTCTTCTCTCTTTTTTTTTACCCTATTCCCTTTAGCCAAATCTTTAGCAAAAAGGGCCTTCAATTTGTCCCAGCTAACTTCAAGCTCTTCTCTCCTTCTACCCTACTCCCTTTAGCCAAATCTTTAGCAAAAAGGGCCTTCAATTTGTCCCAGCTAACTTCAAGCTGGAACCTTGCTAGTTCAATTTCCAGTAAATCGCTAGCTCCTTAGTTAATCAAATTCCTGACTTAACCTTCTCTCTCAGCAAGCTGGAACCTTGCTAGTTCAATTTCCAATAAATCGCTAGCTCCTTAGTTAATCAAATTCCTGACTTAACCTTCTCTCTCTGGTACCTTTATTTCAGCGCTTCCTACAGTCCTTTTCTGCACGATCCTGTTCGCGGGGCGTCAGCGCCTCATGGCTGGTCCTCTGTTCCGTTTCTGAAAGGGAAGCAGTCACAACGGCAGTTTAACCCCCGAACCTTGTGAGTCAATTACCCGATGGCAGTGCTGTCCAATGGAATAAACAGACTGTGCGCAGCTATGCTTATGGCAGGGAAAGTCCCAAAAATGTGGCAAAACACCACCTTCGGCCGATGGGATTTTCCCAACCGAGCAACGTACTCGGCGTCTGTTAACTCACCAATTGGTACAGCAAGCCATCTCGGTGGGACCTCCAAATTGTAGAAGTGGCTTACTTCTTAGCTCTGGGTAATGACTCAATACACACTTGGATTCGTCAGACGGACAGGCCTTTTATTTAACTTCTCTTGCAAGGGGAATCAGTACCTCCACTCAAGGGGTGAGGCTACTATTCCAATGATACAGTGTAAACGTTCTATATTTATACAGTGTAACAAACAAGTTTGATTGAAATCCCTTTGTTCCTCTATCAGGATACATTTTAGATTAATCATCAGGTAGAAATAACATATTGACAGAAGGATCCTGGACACATAAGTCAACCGTTAATCTATAACAGGGCATGAATCGTGTAACCGGAGGTCCTCTTTAATCATATATAAGGGAGGCAAGCTTTGCTTTCGGTCACAAGTTATCAGGTCATTGGTACCATTAGGTGGGCAGGCATCTGTTCTTGGCTGTAGTTCGAGTACGTGCAATAGCTCTAGTTACACATCGACACTTGCCTAGTGTCAAGTCTGAAAACTTTTACCCAGCAAACACTTGAAATTAACCCCTTATATCATGTAGATTTCCTCAGAAGTCTCAGGGGATCCATGCCAACTGTTTGCATTTCACGCTGATCTGCAGTAATTGGGACATCTCAGCATTTGCTGAAATAAATCAACATGAAACAGGCTCTCTCTCCTCTGTGCCACTTCTAGCCAGCCTTGTTTTTAATAGAATGGAACCTGCCACTACATTACTGCAGATGGGAATTCCACAAGAACAGGAATTGCAGTTTACAATGTGCAGGATCTCTTCCAGAAGCAAGAGCACCCAGGTAAAGGTGATGCTGAGGGAAAAGGGTAGGGGAAAGGGATGGCAATGAATGGAGAAGGAATGATAATGTGGGGGGAGAGGAGGAATGAATGACAATAAAGAGGGTGGAAAGAAATAGCAATGAAGGGGGAAAGTGGTAGCAATGAAGGGGGAAAGAAATAGCAATGAAGGGGGAAAGGGGTAATAATGTAAGGGGAAAAAAGTAAAGAAAAAGGAGCAGAATGGCAGTGAAAGGGCAGTAAAGAAATTGCAGTGTAGATATAGGAAATGTATAGAAATTAATGGGAGAAAGGGAATGAATTGGTAAATGAATAGGAGAGGGAAGGGGGCAGAAATAGGAAGTGGTGTTTTAGGTTAGGGAAGAAGGAGAGTGCCAATATTAATGGAGAAGTGGTGGGAAGAGACAGTGTCAGCATTCAGTGGGGGGTGAGCATGCCAGCTTGAACAGAGGGAGAAAATGCCAGTTTGAAGTGCAAGAGACTGGAAAGAACACTAACTAACACTGGGGACAGAGGGAGAAGAGTACCGTATTGAATGAATGGGGCGGAGAAAGAAGAATGCCAGCTTCATTGGGAGTGGGGAAGGTTAGATCCATGTTGAACAGGATAGTGGAATACAAGTACTAGTTGGAACAGGTAGATGGGGAGAAAAGTACTAGATTGAATTGAATGGGTAGGAAAAGAGAACCAGATTGAATTGCGGGATGGAGGGAGCGCCAGTAGGAAGGGGGAGGGTTGAAGAGGAGAAAGTGTCTCTGCAAAGGGGTGGGAAATTGGATAGGATGCATCATCTCTGTGAGTATCAGTTGGATGTGGGAGACTTGCTGTTGAGATAACTTTCTGGAATGTGATGGCTTCGTGGTCTGTTGAAAATCCAAATGTAACTTTTGTCATGAATCTTATCATTCATGAAGAAATGACTCATGAAATAACACAGGGCGGCCAGTTGGTGGCGCTTTCCAAGGAGTATAAATAGTCGGGCGTGGGCCCAGCTTGTTCAGGATGTTTCTGTAACCAGGAACTAGTGATGTAACTAGAATCTCATGGTTGTGAAACAGTTGATTAAAGCCTTGCTTTATACTCAAACCAAGTGCTTAGTAGTTTTCTTACGTCAACTTTGTTTTTCCTTTTTTTAAGAATAAAAACCTATCAATTCTGAAGTGTAAAAGTACTTAAGATTAAGCAGAATGCATTATTTTTAATGTAAAAATTCATCATTTTCCAGACCCTCGCACTGAAATACATCATCACTGCTTTCAACATTCACAATCCCCATCTTCAGGCTTTCTCCCCATCTACCTATTCTAACTTAAGTATTTTTTCCAATACAAGTCAAAGAATGATGGTTAATCTAAGCTTAAGGTGTAAAGTCTGTAGGTTGTGCAGTAAATGACTTCAGAGACTTTAGAAGTACAAACAAAACAGGTCTTTACTATTCAGTGGTCTGGGCGATTTCTGATCTAGTTAACGTATCACAACCCTTATATACTGGTGTGGTCACTATCGGTATTACAGTATACATGAGCCAATAAATAGTGCCACCCTAAAGTAGTGCTCTTAAAGGCGAACGGTCACATTCTATAGTTCCCTTAAAGGTAAACGGTTACATACACAACACTCCTCCCTTCCTAGCTTATTACTTACAGAATCCCGTTAAACATACAATCTTCAATTTTATATAAACAGTTTGCAGATATACTCTCGATGGAGTCAACGTCATATAACAATTTACAGATATACTCTCGATGGAGTCAACGTCATATAACTTCATGTTTAACATAACATAATAACATATATAACTTCATGTCAAAACAGATCACAGATTCAGTCTCTGTGGAAAACAGTTCATAGATTCAGTCTCTGTGGTGTAGTCGGTTCACATTGCTGGAGTGACTCATTCAATAGTCCTTCCATGGGTTTAACAGTTTGAACTTCCGAACTGAATTGGCTCCGTTCGGAGGGACCACGTGTGTGATCTGGTAGAGGTAATAATGGTTCAGATGGGTCATCTTCTGTTTTGACTTTTCCTTTTCTGCTTCTTGGAGACTCTCTGGGCTCCACTGTCAGCTGCCAGCTGCATGCGCAGTTCCTCCTTCTCTTCCTCCTTTTTCCGTAGTAGAGCCACCTTCTCCCAATGTTCCGTAGACTTTCGGTGCTCCTCCATGATTTCTGTATGGTGGGAGTCGAAGTTACAAGTTGGGCAGGACAGGACATAGTAATATTCGGAGTCGTCCTGAGCTAGGCCAGCGAGAGGGTCTTCTATGTCCTCCCTACCCAGCTGGACGTCAGCCAGCTTTTGTTCCAAATCCAGACATCTTTCCTGAAGAGACTTCTTCACGTGTTCCGCTTCCTCTAACTTTTTCTGGACTTTCAGCAAGTTGTTTACTAATGACCTCATTTGTGATTTTAATACTTCAACTTCCTTTGGAGATTGATTGATCGGACTATTCAATCCCTCTACCGGAGCAGTTGTTTCAGCGTTCTGTTGTTCAACCTTGACATGAGTCAGCGTACTTTTGGTATCTAAGGGTTGCTCTGCTGCCATCTTCTCAGTCTGTGTTGCAACCTCGGCTATTTCAATAACTTTTGAGAGCTCCAAACCCTTCTCCTCTGACGATTTAAGCTCATGTGCATGGCCCATTCTTACGGTCTCTGTGTTTCTTACAGTTCCCTTTTCTTCCACTGAAAAGATTTCCAGTTGCATCTGTTCTTCAAGTCGTTGGACCTCGGCCATTGCCGCTTCATATTTATTTTGTGTTTCCTTTAATAATTTAACGAGTTCTTGGATATCCTGTATTCCCTGTTCTGGTATGTCTTCCACCACTAATTTTTTTCCTATGGATTGAATCCCTAACGATGAGTCAGCCTTGGCCTGAAGCTCATCAAACATTTCCTGCAGACTTTGTAATTCTTGCTTATGGTCAACCTTTAGTCGTTCATGTTCAACCTTTAGTTGCTCATATGCTTTCACTAACACGAGCTTTTCGGAAGTTGCCAAGTTAACCCCTTCCAGGATTGTAGTCCGAGCCTGTTCATACTGTTCTTTCAACTCGTTACACTCTGCTTGCAACAAGTCGTAGAGGTGAACTGGAATACCATCCTGACTTCCTGAAGATTCCTCTTCCTTTGGATCGTTCTGAGTATATTCTAGTTCCTGAACAGCCTCAGGGAGATGTGATTGGTACTTGGCCACGATGGCTCTATGGTCGCTCTCTGCTTGAGCGAGCTGTCTCTGTTGTCTTTCCAGGGACTCCCATTCGGTGTCCCAGAACTTTTTCACCTTTTCCATCTCTTGTAGGAGACGGGCACTCAACTGTTCTAATTGTCGTTGTACTTTGACATAACGTTGAGTTCTAGCCCGGTGTTCCTCCGTAATGCATATGTCTGTAGCTTGAACAGACTCAGAATTCTCTGTCTTTATGCACGCCATCGATTTCCCAACCTTAGTCCGTGAGTTCATGTTAATCTTGTTTTTCATACATAAGCTGGACTTATCGTCTTCCGGCTCGGAGTCTGAGCTGCTTGTCTGCACCGAGTCCTCACTCGTCATTGCTTGTCGGTAGTGCCATTCCATGTCTATTTTCTTGATCCACTCCCGTCCCAGAAGTGGTGGTCCTCCCTCAGGTAGTACGTACAGATACATTCGTGGGTGTTCTTTACCCCTATCTCTCACCTTGACTCGTATTTTTCCCAGGGGGTATACATGATGCCCCGTGTATGTCTGTAATACGAATTTGGTATTTCTTAAGGGTATGTGAGAGAATAGCCGGTGATAGTCCTTTTGGTTGATGACGGATACAGCTGATCCCGTGTCCAGCTCCATTCGTACTTGGACTCCCGCTATTTTTAGTGTGACCCAGATGAACTGTAGATCAGTTACTTTACCCACATGGTGGATTCTCAGACTATCCAGCTCCTGGCTGTTTGGGTCTGAGTCTGAATTTTGTTCGTCTGAACTCTTTTCAGCCACCTGATGCACCTTGTTGTACTTTCCTTGTGGTGGTGGCTTCCTTTGCTTGTTGGTCTTCTTTCCGGACCTGCATACCTTCGCGATGTGACCCAGTTTGCCACATTTCTTGCACTCTTGGTTCTTAAACCAGCACTGATTCTGGTCGTGCGTTGTCTTTCCACAACGGTAGCATTTGGGAGTGCTTGCTGTAATTTGGTCCACCCCGAGTGCCGCCGCCTTTAGCTGCATTTCCGCCGTCCCTTTCGCTGCGGCTTCGTGCGATGAAGCTATGAGGACAGCCCTGTCCAGTGTGAGGTCGTTTTCTTCCAGAAGTCGCTTCTGCGTTCCTTCTTTGGCCAAGCCGCATACGAACTTGTCCCGCAGCGCCTCTGTCAAATTCCCTCCAAACTGGCAGTATTTCGCTAGCTTACGCAGTTCGACTAAGTATTCCGCATTGCTTTCATCTTGCCTCTGGGTTCTGGCGTAAAATTTAAATCGTTCAGCCAGCATCAACGGTGTGGGGTTCAAGTGATCCTTCAACACTGTTACGATCTCTTCGAAGGTCTGGTCCACTGGTTTAACTGGTGCTATTAGATGTTTCAAAAGCCCGTATGTTTTTGCTCCCATCGAATTTAACAAAGTTATTGCCTTGTTGTCATCCTCAATTTCGTTGGCTACGCAATATATTTCTATGCGTTCCACATACGTGGCCCAGTCTTCTATTTCTGCATTAAAGTCATTAATATTTCCTCGCTTAGGCATCTTCTTCTCTTTTTGAGAACAGTACAAGTATTACTTTACTTATTATTAATTTTCTTCTCTCTTCTTGAGAACACACCAGCCTTTCTGAAAAATCTTATTACTTTTCTGAAATTCTTAATAATTTCCAAGATGGCGGTTTCCCGCTTCTTCCTTCTTCTTCAGCGGTTTTCCCCGAAAAATGGCGGCTTTCCCGCGCTTCTCGCTCTCCCCGCCCACTTCAATGGCGGTTTTCCCGCGCTTGGCGGTCTTCACCCGGTCCCCCGACGCCGTCTGTCAGCCCGAGTGCGGCCCTTATCTATAATGCGATCGCTGGATCGCGAAGCGGCTGCCGGCCCTTATCTGTAGATCCGATCGCTCTCGCGGCTCTCGGCCCTTATCTGGAGATGCGATCGCTGGCTTGCAACGCCTCCCGCTCGGCTCTGGCTCCCCCGCTTGCGCGGCTCTCGGCTCTGACACTCCCGCGCCTACTCGCAGGCTCAGCGCTTCGTGGCAGCGGTTGCTGCACGGCTTCTCACATTGCCCGCGGTCCGGCTGTCACCTGACGCCGTTGGACCCGAATGCTTTGCCCTTCTCCTCCAAATACTTCTACCCCGTTTTTTTTTTATTTATTGTTTTAACTACTCACAGTCTCTTCGGCCGCCTTGTTTTAGGCTGATTGGCTCGCTCAAGATGTGGTAGCAGGGTAATCTGTGCCTGTTGCTGCCACAGCTTTGCTGTTAATCTTCCAGCTTCCAGTAAGTACTATACTTTTAGTAGACGGAGCCTCGTGTTTTCTTTTTGAAGCTCTCTGCTACTGGTTAGTCTTGCCGCAGGTTACGATCGGACTCGTCGCCACTGTAAAGTCTGTAGGTTGTGCAGTAAATGACTTCAGAGACTTTAGAAGTACAAACAAAACAGGTCTTTACTATTCAGTGGTCTGGGCGATTTCTGATCTAGTTAACGTATCACAACCCTTATATACTGGTGTGGTCACTATCGGTATTACAGTATACATGAGCCAATAAATAGTGCCACCCTAAAGTAGTGCTCTTAAAGGCGAACGGTCACATTCTATAGTTCCCTTAAAGGTAAACGGTTACATACACAACATAAGGCACAAAACCTGTGTCACTATTTGTTGTCACCTGTCATAGACTTATAATCAGGGCCAGTCTTCAGATGGCAGTTTTTGGGGGCCTACTTCTGCTATTGTACAGCCATTGGTCAGCTTTTGCTGGTTTTCTAGATTGGTATGCATGGGGGAGGTATTATCCAACTATTTAAAGATAATTAAGGGGACTAATAAATTGAACCCTGATAATATGTTTGTGATTGCCACAAACTCTAGGACCAGGGGACATGGGTTCAAGCTTTGAAGAGGTAAGATTGACAGAGAGTAAGTAATTACTCTTCCCAGAGAGTGGTGAACAGGTGGACTAGACAGCCAGGGCATCAGTGCTGGCAGTGAGTGTGGAAAAGCTTACAAGAGAACTGATAGATATTTACGAGATAATCATTTATGGACCGGTCAGGTGGCCAAAAGTCTTTTCTGGTCCCATGTTTTTATAAATAGTTTATCAGGCTAATCTCACCTTCTTCACAGCATTACTACCAACTCTCAAGGTCCTGTCAGTGATTTATGGATTTTTCACCATTGTGTTAATTCACTGAGATGGAAAGGAGCAAGAGAGAAAAATGATCTCCTCCATGAATCCTGCACGTTAAAACAATAGTAAGAAATCAATAAATTGTTAATGAAGTAGCAAATGTTGACAGCAGTGCCTGGCTACTCAGAGCTTGTAGCTACTTTTGCCCTGCGGTAGACTTCTGGCACAGAATCGAATAGTGAATTTTTACAAAAGCAAAGAAACAAATGAAAATCAGGCTTATAAGAGTATTCATGTGGCAGCTGTTTCATGTGGAGTTTGTCAGATAATCTCATGATTTACAGAGAGCATAATAGTCAGATTCCCAAGGAGTCATTTTTTAAAAAGAATTCAAACATAAATGCCAGTTTAACCAAACAAATAACATATTTGTTTATAGCAGCGCACTGTTGTCCCAGCTGAGATTTTGGCCTCAATATTAACTCCCACACGATGGGCAGTAGAGGGCCAGGGAAGGGGAGGGGCGGTTAAACAGTTAAATACAGGGAACATGTCCCCAACACGCCGCATGCGCGTAGTGTGGTGGGACACTTCATTAACATATTTAAATTGGGCTCCCAAAGTGCAATTGGGAAGCCGATTTAAAATTGGCTGTTCCTCGCATGGGTTTTCCAGGGGTCGGGAAACCCACTAGTGAAAGAGAGGCAGGAGCTGCCGGCTGCACAGGGTAAGTGCCTTTTTTAGCATTCCTTTTGGGATAGGAATAGCAGGTGTGATCCCCCTGGCTCTTCACGGAAGCTTTCGGCCTTCCCCAGCCCTGATCGCCAGCCTCTGTCCCTCTAGCCCTCCCGATTGCCGACCTATCTCTCCCCTCCCGATCGGGGCCTCTCTCCCTCACACCTGATTGAGGCCTATCTCCCCACTTCCAAGCAGGCCTCTCTCACCACCTCCCCCCACCGAATAACCAGGGGCTGTCTCCAAGGGTCTCTGGCTGCGGCCTTTTGCCACTGGTTTTCCCTCCCAGATGTTGGCCAGGCTGTCCATTGGGCATGAAACAAAACTAAAAAATGTTAATGGCTCCTTCGGCTATGCACCTTCCACATAAATATCGGGGCCTTTAACTGTGAATCTGTTGTGCCAGTTACCTTTTTGAATCTTCTCTGTCCTGTTTACCATAGATACTTCCGTTTCTTATTTTTCATTACTCTCACAAGTGAGTCTTAACTCCCTTTGTTCTCTAGAGTATCTTCACTGGTCTTGCTATCTAGATGCATTTAAGATAGCGAGCACAGGATATTGAACAGAAAACCTTACTGTAAATTGTTTCAGATGCTGCATCTGTGCCTCCACAGATCATCTGTCACATCTTCAAAACGTGGAAGAACATCACATCATCAGACCTCATTTCAGACTTAAACTAAATAATTTATTATACAAAAGATGAACCAATTCCTGTAAAAACAATTGTTTAAATCTATAATAACAACAGAAAATGCTGGAAAAATTCAGCAGGTCAGGCAACATCCGTGGAGAGAAATTTGAGTTGACGTTTCGGGTTTGACCCTTCTTCAAAACTGGAGAGAAAAGGAACTGGATCGAAGGCAGGGCTGCGATCGGACAAAAGAATAAAAGAACCAAAAGAAGTAAAAGAGATTAGAAGCTAGACGAGATGGTAATAGGCTGGGATTAGGTGTAAAGTGTACTGGCAGGGCAAAAGATATCTGCCAGGTGTGAGAGAGAAACAAAAGGAAAGGGGGGGGGGGAGGAAAGGAGTGGAAAAATGTAAGTAAAAATGAAATAGGGGCCGAGGTTATGATCTGAAATTGTTGAACTCGATATTGAGACCGGAAGGCTGCAGAGTGCCTAATCGGAAGATGAGGTGCTGTTCCTCGAGTTTACGTTGAGCTTCCGTGGAACAATACAAGAGGCCAAGGACGGTGAGGTCCGAGTGGGAATGGAGCGGTGAATTGAAATGACAGGCGACCGGAAGCTCGGGGTCACCCTTACGGACTGAACAGTTTTTTACAGCCAGCCTTGTATGTACAGATTACTTTTCTCTTGTAGTCTTTCTAACTGCAGGAGCTAATTTGGCCTAATTTTTTTCTCTGAAGGTTCCAATTGACCCACCTCAACTCAGCTTCCCTTGTGAACAGCTTCAGCTCATTAAATATGCCCAAAATATTTACAGGTGCTTCCTGAATTTAAATATTGTCAGCTACATTCAAAAGTATCTAGCAGTCTTTCACATAACCACGCTGCTCACAAAGTACGCGTGTTTCATGTGGTTTAGCTCGTTCCTCAAGCAGTTGGCAGTTGGCAAATATTTAAAACATTTTTATTGGGTTTAGGCTTGGGATATAGTTCAAACTTAGCTGGTTTTAATGCTACTTAGCTGGGATTTTCTCTTGCAGAGACACCAGGAATGAGTAAGTGAGAGAGGGCAGAGACACCAGGAATGAGTAAGTGAGAGAGGACAGACACCAAGAAAGTGAGAGAGGGCAGAGACACCAGGAATGTGAGAGAGGACAGAAACACCAGGAAAGTGAGAGAGGACAGAAACACCCGGAAAGTGAGAGAGGATAGACACCCGGAATGTGAGAGAGGGCAGATACCAGGAATGTGAGAGGACAGAAACACCAGGAATGTGAGAGAGGACAGAAACACCAGGAATGTGTAAGAGGGCAGAGAAACCAGGAATTTGAGAGAGGGCAGAGGAACCAGGAATGAGTAAGTGAGAGAGGGTAGAAACACCAGGAATGCGAGAGAGGGCAGAAACACCAGGAATGTGAGAGAGGAAAGACACCAGGAATGTGAGAGAGGGAAGACACCAGGAATGTGAGAGAGGGAAGACACCAGGAATGTGAGAGAGGACAGAAACACCATGAATGAGTAAGTGAGAGAGGGCAGAGACACCAGGAATGTGAGCAAGTGGGGGAGAGCAGAGACCTTAGCAAAGTGCAGGAGAAATGGGCTAGATACACTACAAAGCAGAAAACAGAGTCATCAGCAATAAGCAGGGGAGAAAGAGTGGGTAGAGTTGGTTAGTTAGTTAAATAGGTCAGTCACTTGCACACCCTTTGGTTTGACTTGGTAAATATCAGCCACCAGGGATCAGCAAATGAAAGAGTGGGAAACGATGCCAAGCATCAGCAAGACAGAGAACAAGAGGTCCCCAATGTGTTATACCAAAATATCTCATGTTATATCTGCAATATGTGTTTCGTAATTGTATTGACATTTACCATCAGAGGCATCCTATTTTAAAAATCTCTTCCATAGGCCACACATTGTTAAAAAAATTACTTTCTTTCTCTGTGACACTTTGAGGTTGTCAATATTTAACAATAGTAATGGCCCAGTAATTCGGGTCCCAACGCGTGAGTACGGACGGGGTACACACGCGTGGGCCCGTTGGAAGTGCCGGATATCAGCATGCACAGCGCATGCGCGGAAAACCGGCATTCCCTCTCCTCTGAACCAAGGGGTTAAGAGGCGGTTCGCGTGCACGTTTCAGGCAGCGCGTACGCGTTGAACTTCATTTTTTATGACAGGTTTGTCCGTGCGTGAAGGCCTCCACTTTTTACGAATGAAAAAAGCAGACGTAAGGACTTAGTTTTAAAAGGTAAGTGGTCTAATAATTAAAGTTAGAAATTTTTTTCCACAGGTTTATTATTTTTAAAGAATTTACAGTAAGGTAAGTATATTTTTGGACCTGATATCTTGAAAAAAAATTTTTGCAGAAATTTGAATAATTGTTTAAAATAGTTTTTTAGTTATTAATAGTTCATTTAATTGGTGGGATGTTTTTTTAACTTTTATTTGAAGTTTAAGTAGTGTTTTGGGCACCCGGAGTTTTCCTGAGTTTGACAGGTCTTATGTCTAACTCATGAATGGACTTTTGTAAACTCCCATTGGTTGCCCAGTGCTCACGTGATCGCAGCCGGCTCATCGCACTAAGTACGCCGCTGGATCACACACGCACAGCGCGCCGGGAGCTGAACCAGGCCACAGACCAACCGGAAATCCACGCAGGCCCAGTCTTCAAATGTCAGTGCGATATGTAAGTGTATGTCGGGGGCTTGCACCCGCGGGAAGCCCCCAACCCGAATTTCTAGGCCTATATGTCTTGTCAGTAAGGATGTGCTCCCGCTTTACCTCTGCATCCACTGGCCTTCAAAGACCTGCTGAAATTGGAATTGAACTAGGGACATTTCCACTGTACTGCATTCCACAGAAAGGGCTTGATTTGTATCCTTAAACTTTTACACACAAATGCACCATGCCGTCAGTCGCCTAGGTCCAGTATCTCCCAAAACCTCTCTGCCTCTCCACCTCTCTTTCCTCTGTAAAGACCCTTCTTAAAAGCCACCTCTTTGACCAAACTTTTATTCGTCTCTCCTCTTGGCCACGATTTTGCCAGTGCTCAGAGAGGCGGGTCAGAAGTTAAAGTCCTTTTGATTGACGGCGGGTTCGGAACCCGCCGTCAACCCACCTCCAAACAACATTCCCAAGTGTCGAGTCCCCGATTTGTGAATGGACCCGACACCTAGCAACGGGAAATGGATTAAAGGCAATTACCTGCCTATTAACAGGTACTTGTCAGTAGTTTTCAGCCTGTTTTTCAATTTTCCCACTTCTGGGTCAGGTTTCTCGATGTCCAGACATCACGCCAGGTAAGTGTGCCGTGTTGTGAGTCCGGTCTGATGTTTGTGAAAAGATGATAGCTGCAGAAGTGGTGTCAAGGATGCCATGTTGCACATGGTGAGTTTCAGAGCAAAGAAAATGTTGGTTACTGCATTTTTAAAACATATACAGATTTCTTTAGCTTACAAGTTTTTAAATTCAACTCTATGTCCAGTGCCATCTCATTGGGAGAATCTCTCTCACCAGTGACAGATCGCTTCTGTCATCTCACCTGCAGCTGCCATCTATTCCAGCATATGGAGAGCCTGGGTGCAAGAGTTTCACCTCTGTGCAGTGATTGTCAATGTTTTCAGCACCTCAATGCTGTCAAACACTGAGAAATCAACTGTCAAAATAAAATTGTGCATAATCCCTTTAAGGAAATCGGCAGATGACGCGTCATCAAAGGACGTCATCAGACCCGCTTCCTGTTAATTGGCTGGTAAGCACGCAGGGCGGGCTTAACAAGGCCAATGAAGGGAAAATCATGTCTGTGGAGCGGAAGCAGCTGGGGGCGGGACCGGAACCCGGAAACCAGCTGACCCGCACCCATCCCGACACCGAACAGAAAATCGCGGCCAATATCTCTTTCTTTGACTTGGCATCCATTTGTATCTGATTACACCTCTGTGAAGTGTCTTGGGATGTTTTTTCTATATTAAAGACACTATATAAATGCAAGCTGTTGTTATAAAGATGAGCCACTGAGAACTGATATCCCTTCATGCATTGCTATGGTCCAACCGTTAGTTTAATATTCCGTCACTGGCATACCCTCTGGTTTGACTTGGTAAATATCAGCCTTTAGGATTGGTTAGTTACTTTTTTTTTGCTTGTGTGAGCATATTTCTTAATCAATCCATTCATCACCTCTGGTGAACGGTTATATCTGAAAGGCTAATTTGTATGACAGAGGCTGATTGATTTGCTGCGTGTTTCAGCATTTATGTTGCAAATCCCTCTGGCAAAAGTGTGAAAACCACTAAGTGAGGATAATGGACTTTTATAGGAGTTTAACCACGTTTATTCACCATTCTGATTCATGTTGGCAGTGGTGTGAAAATGATTCTGTGGGAACTTGCCAGGTCATCTGTAGGGTTTGCAGGCTAAAGGGCCACTTTGTCTGACATTTAGGGCTGGACTTTGCCAGGACCGAGGAGGCGGGTTTGGAGGCGTGTGAGGTGTTAAATTTGCAAAAAATGGTGGGCGGCTCCGATTCCGCCTCCAGCCCGCCTCTGAGCAATTTTCCCAAAAGCGGGCTTTCAGACCCCGTTTCGATCCCGCCTCCAAGAGGCGGGATAGGCCCTTAAGGCCCTTAACAAGCACTTAATTTTAAGAGGCCTTTCTAAGTTTAACACATTTCCCCCATGCTGCACATCTCCAGTTAATCCTGGCGGGCTCACAAGTAGATGGCTTACTAACAGCTGCTGCTCCACCATTAAAAAGGATTTTTCAACAATGATCATTTGCAAATGGCAGAACTTTGTTTTCTCAGGTCTGGGAGAACTTTTAGCAGGCCTACTCATTGTGGAAGTTGTGGTGTATGTAACCTGTTCCACCTTAAGAGAACTACCTTAAGAGATGTACTACTTTCTCTTGGCTGCTGTATACTGTAATACCGGTGGTGACCACACCGGTATATAAACGTTGTGTAGGGATTTGCTGGGCAGTTCAGTCCTGACCTCCGAATAGTAAAGACCTGTTAAAAGTTATTCTTGTGGTCTGTGTCCAGTGATTTATAATAAGCATAACTGGGACACACAGACTTAACAGTGGTGACGAGTCCGATCTTACCCTGCAGCAGTTTTACATCCAAGGCAGCTTCGTCCTCAGAACGGGCATCGAGAAGAGGCATCCGCCCTCATCATCCTGCTGAGCACCATCACACGGGAGGCATCGAGAACCCGGGTTAAAAAGAAAAATTCTGACCACGAAGCCCTCCATCAGCGACAGGCAGTGATCATCCCTTCTACCACGGTGGTGGGTAAGCCGATCAGCGACACGAGCAGAAAGTCGGCCGCATTGACTGTGGAGTGGGGGAGGGAAAACGGAGGAAAAAGGGCGGAGAACTCGACCACGGCCGATGAAAAGGGCCGGGCTGCAATCGAGGCCGAGAGGCGCAGCGACTGGGGCAGCTTAAGGCACGAGAGCCGCGGAGAACTCAAACGCAGCCGGTGTAAAGGACCGGGCTGCATGCGGGGCTGAGAGGCGCAACAGCAGGGGAAGCGTGAATGCCCACGGGAACCGCGGGGGAGTAAAAGCAGCGTCGGGGAATTGAGAACCGCTGGGGAGGCGAGAACGGCAGCAGCACGGCAATCGCCATTGCAGCCAGCGGGGGAAGAAGGCAAACGCGGGAATCCGCCATTGTAGTCGGCGGGGGAAGAAGACGAGCACGGGAAAGACCGCCAAGCGTGGGAAGCCGCCATTTTAGTAGGCGGGGGAAGAAGACAAGTGCGGGAAGCCGCCATTTTGAGAAAAAGAAAAATGTAAAAACTTGCAAGGATGCCTAAACATGGGAACATTAATACCTTTGATAGCGATATCGAAGATTGGACCACGTATGTAGAACGCATGGAAGTTTATTGTAAAGCAAATAAGGTACCAGATGATGAGAAAGCACTAACCTTATTAAGCTCAATGGGTGCGAAGACATACGGGCTATTGAAGCACCTTCTATCACCAGATAAACCGGCAGATCAGACTTTCGCGAATATTGTTACTGTCCTGAAAAATCATTTAAACCCCATGCCGCTGATGATAGCGGAACAATTTAAATTTTACAGAAGAACGCAGCTGAAAGACGAAAGCAACGCTGAATTTTTAATTGAACTGCATAAGCTATCAAAGTACTGTCAGTTTGGAACAGGACTAGCAGATGCGCTGAGAGATAAATTTGTGTGTGGATTGTTAAAAGATGGAACACAAAAGCGACTGCTTGAGGAGAATGATCTTACGCTTGATAAAGCTGTCACTATTGCAGCATCGCACGAAGCCGCAGCGAGAGGCACTGCAGAAATGCAGCTACGGTCACCGGAACTCAGCACCAATCAAATGGTCTTGGGTACAGTAAAATGTTATCGTTGTGGAAAGACAACGCACAATCAGAACCAGTGCTGGTTCAAAAATCAGGAATGCAGAAAATGTGGCAGGCTTGGTCACATAGCTAAAGTATGCCGGTCAGGAAAGAAGACCAGCAACAAAAAGTCACCGCAGGAAAAGTACAGAAAGGTACACAAGGTGACAGAGAACAGTTTGAACGAACAGAAGTCAAATTCAGACTCCAGCAGTAATGAACTGGGTAGTCTAAGAGTACACAATGTTGGTAATGAAGCAGACCTCCAAACAACCTGGGTCACACTTCAGATAGCAGGAGTCCAAGTGAAGATGGAATTGGACACTGGATCGGCATTGACGGTCATGAATAAGCAAGATTACAAAAGGTTATTCCCACATATTCCCCTACGGGATACGGAGATTGTATTGAAAACATACACGGGGCAAAGAGTATACCCCATCGGGAAGATAGAGGTAAAGGTGGTCCACAAGGGCAAAGAAAGCCGAGGAATGGACTTATATGTGTTACCTGAGGGAGGTCCACCACTACTGGGACGGGAGTGGATTAGGAAAATAAATATGGACTGGCATTCCTTAAAAGCACTAACGGTAGATTCCGGTAAAAAAGATGTAAAACCTAAACGATTGTCCAGAATATTGGACGATGCTAAAGAGGTGTTCCAACAGGGACTGGGAACACTGAGAGGAATTACGGCAAACATCAAGGTTGAAGAACACGCAAACCCGAAATTTTTCAAAGCCGGACCGGTACCTTATGCGATACGACCTGCTGTGGAAGCTGAGCTGGAAGGGCTAGAACGTTCAGGAGTACTGTCTAAGGTAGACTGGAGTGAGTGGGCCACGCCCATTGTTCCCGTCATGAAGCGTTCATCGAGCAACAAGCCGGGGGAACCGGGGAAGGTTCGCATCTGTGGAGATTTCAAGATCACTGTTAATCCGGTGCTTCACACGGTGCAGTATCCGCTTCCGCGGATTGAGGATATCTTCGCTTCGTTTTCTGGCGGGAAACACTTCACCAAGATAGACCTGGCGCAGGCGTACTTCCAGATGGAAGTTGAGGAAGAGTCACGCCAGTATCTCACGATCAACACGCATAGAGGCTTGTACCGGTATAATAGACTGATTTTTGGAGTGGCATCGGCTCCAGCAATTTGGCAGAGGGCCATGGAGCAGGTATTACAGGGAATTCCAGGCACACAATGTTACCTGGACGATATTCTGATTACAGGAGATGATGACGAGGAACACCTTGCAAATTTGGAACTGGTGCTCACCAGATTGAAAGAATATGGACTTCGAGTTAATCGCCAGAAATGTGAGTTCTTTCAGAAGCGGATCTCGTACTGTGGTCATGTCATTGACCAGGAGGGGCTTCATAAGTCTCCTGACAAGATCGAAGCTGTTGTGAAGGCTCCCGCTCCAGATAATGTATCCCAGTTGAGGTCATTCCTAGGGTTGATTAACTATTACCATAATTTTCTGCCAAATTTATCCACGGTGCTGCACCCGCTGAACGCTCTTTTGCAGAAGGGAGTACCATGGAAGTGGAGCGAGGACTGTAAGAGGGCCTTTCGCAAAAGCAAGGCATTGATCACCTCAGAGGAAGTGTTGGCTCACTTCAACCCAACGCTGCCTATTCGTTTGGTTTGTGATGCTTCTCCATATGGTATTGGGGCAGTACTCTCACACAAGTTGCCAAATGGCCTGGAGAGGCCAGTTGCGTTCGCATCCAGATCATTGACCTCCGCTGAGCGCAACTATGCTCAGATAGATAGGGAGGCTCTCAGCCTTGTGTGGGGAGTAAAGAAGTTTAATCATTACCTGCAGGGCCAAAAGTTTACGCTTCTGACAGACCACCAGCCGTTGGTATCCATTTTTAACCCTAAGAAGGGTGTTTCGGTGATGACAGCACAGAGACTCCAGAGATGGTCCCTTTTCCTAGGGGCTCATCAATATCAGATCGAATTCAAAGGTACAAAGCAGCATGGTAATGCTGATGGGCTGTCGCGCCTGCCACTACCTACAGAGGAGGAGGCACTGACGGTTGACCCTGTTGAGTTATTTCACTCGACCATCATCGAATGTTTACCAGTCACCAATGCAAGTATTGAAAGAGAAACCAGGAACAACCCGACACTGTCCCGGGTCTACGAAGTGACAGTGAAGGGATAGCCAGCACATGGTGATCCACTGTTACCGGCATTCTCAGTAAGACGAGAACAGCTGTCCGTCTGTCAAGGAACATTGATGTATGGAACAAGGGTGATTATTCCTCCTAAGTTAAGAGAGAGAGCTCTAAAGGAACTGCATGAAGGTCATCTGGGGGGAGTCAAGATGAAAAGCCTTGCTAGGGCTTATGTGTGGTGGCCGGGTATCGACCAACAGATAGAGGATCTGACGAAAAGCTGCTCAGGGTGCCAAAAAGTGCAAAATGCACCTCTGATTGCACCGCTGCATCAATGGGAATGGCCTTCAACCCCATGGCAACGTGTACATATTGACTTTGCTGGTCCATTCATGGACTCCATGTTTTTAATTGCGGTGGACGCACATTCTAAATGGCCAGAAGTGATTAAGATGACTACCACTACCTCGGAAAAGACGATCGCGGTGCTAAGAACGATATTTGCAAGAAATGGATTGCCAGAACAAATATGTTCAGACAACGGACCGCAGTTCGTGTCAGAAGAATTCCAGAAATTCATGAAGAAGAATGGGGTGAAACATTATACCTCTGCCCCATATCATCCGGCTACAAACGGGTTGGCCGAGAGATTTGTACAAACGTTCAAAAAAGCAATAAAGGCCATGAGCGAAGATCAGATTCCACTACAACACGAGGTGGACAAATTCCTACTGGCATATCGAAACGCCACTCATGCAGTGACAAACCAAAGTCCTGCCATGATGTTCTATAACAGGAGGTTGCGGTCCAGGTTGGACTTGTTAAAACCAAATGTGCGGAGGGAAGTTGAAAACAAACAGTTCCAGCATATAAATAACAAGACCACTCGGAGTTTCGAAATAGGACAACCAGTGTTAGCCCGGGACTATAAAAACGAGAAATGGCAATCTGTAACAATTCGGGCCAGACAAGGACCCCTGATGTACACGGTAGATATTGGTGAAAATGTAATACGGCGTCATGCTGACCAACTGGTAGAATCGAGAACAAAGGTCGAACCCAGGGTTACGGCAGAGACAACCGTGGAAGAAGTTAGTGAACCTGAAGCATCTACCTCAGAAGTGAATGTACCTGAGGATGATGTCCAATCCATAAGAGATCAACTAGATGAGTCACCCCAGCAACGAGAATCAGAGACCCCTGAAAGGCGTTATCCAACTCGAATCAGGAGGCCTCCTCAGAGACTGAATCTTTGAACTGTTTTGCATGAAGTTGTATATATATATATATATCAATATGTTATTATGTTATGTTAAATGGGGATATAACTGTTAAGCTAAAAAGGGAGGATTGTGGTGTATGTAACCTGTTCCGCCTTAAGAGAACTACCTTAAGAGATGTACTACTTTCTCTTGGCTGCTGTATACTGTAATACCAGTGGTGACCACACCGGTATATAAACGTTGTGTAGGGATTTGCTGGGCAGTTCAGTCCTGACCTCCGAATAGTAAAGACCTGTTAAAAGTTATTCTTGTGGTCTGTGTCCAGTGATTTATAATAAGCATAACTGGGACACACAGACTTAACACAGGGCTCCACCAGAGCGGTCCAGGCAGTGGAAGCATTGTTTAAGGATGCTAATTGTCTGCTCTATCAGATTCCATGTGGCAGCATGGCTCTCATGGCATGCATGCTGCCCACTGGAGTCGTGTGCCATGCCGCCAGCAGATAGCCCTTGTCGCCCAGTAGCCACCCTCTAATTTGTCATGGTATCACAAAGAGTAAGGGAACAGCGGGCTGGCGCAGAATAAAAGCATCGTAACTGCTGCCAGGATACCGAGCATTCACCACCATGATGTGGTTGCACACCAACTGCACATTCAGCGAGCGGTAACCTTTGTGGTTGAGGTACATCTCAGGATTTAGATTTGGTGCTCGCAAAACCACGTGCAGTAGCCGATGGCCCGCTGCACCTTGGGGAAGTCCGCTATCCTGGCAAAGCCGCATGGCTCTCCACCTGCTTCTCTCTGGTCAGAGAGAAGACAATGAATTCCCCTCTCCTGACATAAAGAGCATCTGTCACCTCTCTAATGCAACAGTGGACAGTGAACTGGAAGATGTTACAGATGTCATCTGCTCCAGCCTGGAAGGATCCCGACACGAAGAAATTCAGGGCCACGGTCACCTTCACATCCACTGTTAGCACTGCCCTTGCCCTGTTGTGAAGCTGCAAGTCTGGTTGCAAGTGGTGGCAGACACCGCACATTTTGCTAGGTGCCAGCTTGCAGATGAAATGTTAATTCTGCCCTCTCAGGTGGAAGCAAAATATCTCATGGCACTATTTTAAGAAAAGCAGGATTGTTTTCCTGGTGTTTTGGCCAACATTTACCCCTCAACCAACACCAGTAAAATAGATTATCCTGTAATTTTCTCATTGATGTTTGTTGAACCTTGTGAGCAAATTGGCTGTAACATTTCCTACATTAACACAGTGACTACACTTCCAAAGTATTTTATTGGCCGTGAAATGCATTGGAATGTCCGGAAGATGTGAAAGGCTACTGTGGCGGAGCCACCAAAGGACTCAGAGCGGTTGTACATAATTCCTTTAACAGCAATGTAGTCACCCCGACTTCTACGAACGATTTTCATGGAAGATTCAACATGGACACGAACGCCATCACGTTGAAACTGCCACAGTTCTGGGAGCAACAACCAGATGCCTGGTTTATCCAGGCTGAAGCCCAGTTCGCCATTCGGAACATCATCGCGGATCAGACCCGTTATTATTACATGGTCTCCGCCCTCGACAGCGCAACTGCATCACGGATCATCAGCCTCATTGGTAGTCCTCCTACTGACAGCAAGTATGATGCAATTAAGGCGCGGTTGCTTCAGGTTTTCGGGCTATCAAAGTCGGAGCGTGCTCGCCGGTTCATCACGCTGCCCGGCCTCGGGGACTCCAAACCGTCCGAGCTCATGAGCCAAATGCTCACGCTCTTGGGTGCTGAACCGGAATGTTTCATCTTCCGGGAGCTTTTTCTCTATCAACTGCCTGAACAGGTTCAGGCTGCCCTAGCAAGCTCCAACATTATTGACTGCGCCAAGCTTGCGGCCGAAGCCGATAAGATTTTCATGGTTACCCAGCAGTGCTGCGCGGGCACGAGGCGCCCACCCCCCACAGACGCGGTCCCGGCTTCTCCTACAGCGGGCTGGTGCTCCTACCATACCCGTTTTGGTGCAAAAGCACGATGCTGCCGTTCCCCCAGCAGTTTCTTGCCCCAAAAGAACCCAAGAAGGCGCAGGCGGCGTCCCTGGCAACGGATGACCAAGTCTAACGGGCGTTCCACGGTGGCGATGGCCGTCGGTTTTACGGGGAAACTCCTCTATATCACCGATTCCCTCTCGGGCCGCCGTTTCCTTTGTGACACCGGGGTGCTGTGTAGCATTCTACCTGCATCGAAGTTCGACATGCAGACTGGGAACCTCGGTTTTTCCCTCGTAGCAGCTAATGGCGCAGCTATTCGAACATTCCGAAAGCGGCGGGTCAAAGTCTGTTTCGGTGGTCAGTGCTTCTTTTGGGATTTCGTCACGGCTACAGACTCACAGCCTATCCTAGGGGCACATTTTCTGTGTGCCAACAGCCTACTAGTCGATGTCCGGCACCGCCGGCTGATCAACGCAGCCACCTTCCACTCGATTCCGTGCTTCAACGATACCTCCATGGCACGTTCCATTGCCTGTGCTTTCCCTCCTCCAGATGACTTCACGCGGCTCCTCGGGGAGTTTCCAGAGCTGACAAGGCCCAACTTCTCCTCTTCGGCGACGAAACATGGTGTTGAACATCACAGCACCACTACTGGCTCCTCGGTTTATGCGCGGGCTAGAAGGCTTGAACCCGGCAAGCTTGCAGCTGCGAAGGCGGAGTTCACCACAATGGAGTGGCTCGGCATCATTAGGCGATCGAAGAGTCCCTGGTCTTCACCTCTCCACATCGTGCCGAAACCAGGCGGCGGCTGGCGGCCATGCGGTGACTACCGATGCCTCAACGACGCCACCACTCCGGATCGGTACCCGATCCCGCATATCCAGGGCTTCTCGGCCCACTTGGCGGGAAATTCTATGTTCTCTAAAGTCGACCTCGTCCGGGGATATCACCAGGTTCCAGTGCACCAACAAGGCGTCCCGAAAACCGCAGTCATCACCCCTTTTGGCCTCTTTGAGTTCCTGTGGATGCCGTATGGCTTAAAGAATGCAGCACAGGTGTTCCAGGGTTTAATGGACTCCATTCTTTGATACCTGCATTTCCTTTTCGTCTACCTTGACGACATACTCATCGCCAGTGCCAGCAAGGAGGAGCACATCTCCCATTTGCGTTCCCTCTTTACGCGCATCAGCCAACACGGTTTAATCATCAACCCGGCCAAGTGCCAGTTCGGCCTGCAACAAATCGACTTCCTGGGACATCGCATAACATTGGATGGCGCCGTCCCTTTGGCGACGAAGGTCGAAGCGGTTACTTCTTTCCCACGGCCGTCGACAGTCAAGCCCTTGCAGGAGTTCCTGGGGATGGTCAACTTCTACCACCGTTTCGTCCCCAAGGTGGCTCAACTCATGCAACCCTTGTTCGGGGCCCTCAAGGGCAAGTTCGGTAAAGACCCAATCAGCTGGACAGCTGAAATGATCCAGGCATTCGGCGACACCAAGAATGCTTTGGCCAACGCAACCATGCCGGCGCACCCACTTCCAGGTGCTACTATCGCCCTTACCACCGACGCGTCAGACTACACCATCGGTGCAGTGCAAGAACAGTGGGTCAACGGCACGTGGCAACCGCTGGCATTTTTCAGCCACCAATTGCGAAAAAATGAAAAAAAAGTACAGCACCTACGATAGGGAACTACTGGCCCTGTTCCTCGCCATTCGCCATTTCTGGTTTTTATTGGAGGGGCGCCCCCTTCACGGCTTTTGTCGACCACAAACCCCTTACGTTCGCCATGGCCAAGACCGCCGAACCGTGGTCCGCTTGTCAACAACGTCACTTGACGTTCATTTCCGAATTCACCACGGACATTCAACATGTGTCTGGTAAGGACAACCTGGTGGCGGATTGCCTCTCCCATGCGACGGTCCACGCGGTGCACCTGGGAATCGACTATGCCCTCATGGCAGCAGATCAGGTTTCGGATTTGGAGGTCCAATCATATAGAACCGTTCCCTCTAGCTTCCAAGCGACTGACGTCATCTTCCAGGCCGCAGGTGCCACGCTCCTTTGTGACATTTCCATGGGAGTTCCTCGTCCCATCGTGCCAGTCGCATGGCGCTGGAGGGTTTTTGATGCCATACACGGGTTGTCGCACCCAGGGATGAAGGCTTCGCAACGGCTTATGTCAGCCAAGTTCATCTGGAAAGGTATGCACATCGATGTCCGTGACTGGGCTAATACCTGCATCGTATGCCAGAAGGCCAAAGTCCAGCGTCATGTCAAGGCTCCAGTGGCTGCGTTCACTGTTCCAGAGCATCGTTTCGACCACGTGCATGGGGTCGCTTCCGCCTTCTCAGGGTTATACTCATCTCCTCACCATAGTGGACCGCACCACTAGTTGGCCAGAGGCAATTCCTTTGGTTTCCACCACATCGGCAGACATCGCTAGAGCTTTCATCTCCTGTTGGGTTGCCCGTTTCGGGGTACCGGCGGACATCTCCTCTGACTGCGGGCCACAATTTTCCTCAGATCTTTGGAACGCTGTGGCTCAGGGGCTTGGTACTAAACTTCATCGCACCACCGCCTATCATCCGCAGGCAAACGGCCTTTGCGAGCGATTCCACAGGTCACTTAAAGCCTCTCTTCGGGCCAGCCTTCAAGGCGCAGGATGGGTGGACAGACTCCCATGGGTCCTGTTGGGTCTCCGTATGGCGCTCAAAGACGATGTGCAATCGTCTTCAGCTGAACTCGTCTATGGCCAGCCGCTCCGGGTACCAGGAGATTTCCTCCCTTCTCCCACAGCGCCATGGTCCGCCTCCCGGCAACTCGTTCGCCACCAAGAAGCGGCCAGATGCTTTACTCCGATACCTACGTCCAATCACGGTTTGCAGACCTCATACGTGCCACCGGGACTGAAGAATGTGGAGTATGTCTTCATCCACCATGACGCTCACCGGGATCCGCTCAAGCCCCCTTACACTGGTCCTTTCCGTGTCATCGAACCGGGAGACAAATCCTTTTTGGTCGACGTCGGAGGGAAACCGGATCACATCTCGGTGGACCGCTTGATGCCGGCTCACCTGGACCTGGACCACCCTATCATAGTCGCTCAACCACCCAAACGTGGCTGACCACCTGTTGCCGCCACACCTGATCAACCAAAGCCGCCTGACAACTCAACCACACTCGCCGTGCCTGCTCAGCCGCCACCGACTGCCAACTCGACCACCGGTCATCAACTTCCTCTACCAGGGTATCGAAGTCGATCGGACAGGCTCATCAGGCCTCCTCCTCGCCTCACCTTTACTGTTAAAGACAATTCTGGGGGGGCGCATGTGGCGGCGCCACCAAAGGACTCAGAGCAGTTGTACATAATTCCTTTAACAGCAATGTAGTTACTGTCTGTGCCTGTACCTTTAATTACACTGTTTGACTGTACAAGGCCTAGTTACCTTTACAGCACGGTTTCAACGTGATGACATCATGCTGTTAGTCACGTGATGCCCCAATGGCGGGAAGAAGGTGATGACATCATGACGTCAGTCTTCTGACCAGAGAATCAGTCCTCGTGGAGCCCTCAAGGACAGTAAACCTGTTATTGATGTGTTCTAGCAGTTTCCAGTTTAAACTCATTTGGTTTCATTAAAGTTCATTAATTTAATTACCTGAGTCGAACTCAGTCTTTTTGATAGGAACCTCCGTTCCTACACTACTACTTTATTTTTTAATTGCATAAACAATCAATTTTGACCATATTTTGAGCCATTTTTTTGTTTGTTTCTATTTATTCAAGACTGCACACTCACTAACGGTATTACATATCAGCAAATTGCACACTGACAGCCTATGCTTTTCCATTCATTAATTTTAAGAAGCAGAAAATTTATGCTTAAATGCTTTAGGGCATCGTTGGCTCAAATATAGCATTGATTAGAAAAAAAGTCACAAAGCATATGACCAATATTGATTGAAATTTAATGAATGGGACATTTGAACCAAACAATCCAAAACCACTTCCATTCAATGAAAAAACACTTCCATCTATTAAATACGTAGTAAAAATCTGCTATCAGCACCCAGCACAAAAACAATCAAATTGCCTTTAAAAAAAAATTGTTTTCAGTGGCCATTGTGTTTCTGATCCAGTCCAGCATAAACACTTAAAAATAACATTTAACAACACATGGAAGCGGAGTTGTAATGTTAGCCTGAACCTTCAGTTGTTTGTCTTGGTTTTATTGCTTCACTCCGGAAGAACCAATGCAAGTTGCCAAAATAGCTCTGATACCTGACCAATAATACGGCTTTACTGAAATCCAGGTTGAAGTGGGTCTCCAGAGGGAGGCACAGGAGGCGGTTGTGCAATTCAGATATCACATTGCACCCCTTCCGTTGACTCTTAAAACCATCCTCGACTGCACTATCACATCCGAGCGCCACTTGATTGACCTCAAGCAGCGAAACAATTTAGCTGTATGTTACCCCTAAATCCTGCCTCGTTATACACAACCACCGGTAGCGAAAACTCCAATTTGAGTCCATGCAGGACTTAAATCCTGCCACTTTATACACAACCCACTGGCGCCAAAATCTTCCCAGACTTTAAAATTCCCCCTTCTTGCCCCATCTATGGCTAGTATTCTTTGTGCAGAATTAATTACCTCGTGTCCCACGTTTTGAGCATCAATTATGTGGGAAATTTCAATGATAGAGGCACAAGGTCTTCTATAGCAAAGTTTTACAAGCTGTTATTAAAACAGGATAATAGATATAACCTGGGCAATGCATCGCTACAAAATTGCAAGATGATCAGTCTCTCAACTCTTGATGTATGACCTGAGCAGTCCAGCCACGCTCCGAGAATGTTTTAAAATACCCCCTGCTAGTCCTGTCCATTATACGTATAGAAAGCAACTTGTGTAGCAAGATCCTTCTTGATCCCATGACTCTTGTTATTATCAGTTAACCTGGTGTTGCAGAACACTGAGGCCTTGTGAATTCTGTTATTGCTTAGTCTGGTATGATGGTTGAAACTTGCTGATCTGTTGGAAACTTTGGGGCCCAGATAAGAGTAATCTGCCAGAAAACTAAAAGACAAGCTTGGGGGACAAAGGTTAATGGCATTTTTCCACAGTAATTTATTAGCCAGTTTTAAAAAATATTTTCCTGTTTTCTGCCTTTTATTTCTGTACATGAAGTCTCTTCGACAGCAAGCACTTCCTGTAACCATCACCCTTGCTTGCTCTCTCACTTCAGATGTCACATTTTACACTTTAATGTATTCTCTGGTTCAATATAAACAAGACTACAGGAGATCTTCTATTGACAGTCTTGCAGATAGCATGCATGTCACACCTCCAATAATATTCCCCCCATCACTTGTTGTTGATAAAACCGTATTGTTATAAAAAAGTATATCCTCTGACTCACCACAAGCAATGCCGTAAGAAATTTATTAAGTGTTAATATTGGGCCAGATATTCCGGTCCCTACGGGTGGGTACGTGCTGTGTACTCAGCCATAGGGACATCGGAAATGCTGGTTTCAGGCATGCACTACGCATGCGCTGGAAACCGGCATTTCCGGTCTGTCAAGAAAGCTCTTGACAGATCCTCCGGCTGCCCTGGAGAAGGGCCTCTGCGGGTGGATAGTTCCGCTTTTTGGAGACCCTCTGCCCGCAGAAAACCCTTACAATTCTTGCACCTGGTAAAAGCAGGCGTTAGGCCTGCTTTTACCAGGTTAAGAGTTGAAAAAAGTTTTTGTTAAAATTCCACTGATTTATCATTTAAAACTACTTTAAAAAAAAGGTAAGTTTATTTTTAGCCCCGTAAAAAACACTAATTATTTTTTTCAAAATTTAAAATTTTGTTTAACATAGTTAATTTTTGTACTTTCAAGTCACTTTAAAAATGTGATTTAAAAAAAAAATTAATTAAAGTTTTACTATGTTTTGGGGGTGACCTCCATTCATATATTTGACAGGTCTTCCTGTCAAGTGTATGAAGGGAGATTCCCTTCTGTGATGTAAGGTTCACAAAATTTTGGCAGCCCCCGAAGATTATTTGATTAAAGAAAACCTGGTTGGAATGTACTTTAAAAACCCAGGACATCAAAGATAGCTGTAGCCAGCCCCGTGGCAATGGAGAAAGACAGCCTGTATGAATATGAAAGGAGAATCTCCCAGCATTGGCTGACGAAAGGATTGGAAATAAAACCCAGCTTCTGAGTACTTAAGTACTTGAAGCTGTCAATCAACTGCGGTTAGGAAGTTTCAGCACGGAACAAAGGACTCTGTTTACACAAGCCCTCAGCAGTGTTGACTCAAGGGCTTAAGTGGTTGCTGTCAATCAAGTTGCGGTTGGGCTATAAACCACAGGACAAAGGATTTTTTACATGAGCACTCAAGGATTGTTTACCTAGCACATAAGAAACCAGCGGGACATTTCAAAACTGGGACAGCTCCATTCACAAACCAGTTAAGCGAATGGGAAATGCATTATAGCCACATTCAAACCTATTACGGTCAATGGGGACAGATCGGTCCCTTCTGTGTAACCCAGATACGTCCAGATTTGGGCGCGAAGATAAGGGCTCCCAATGGGGTATAAAGGTAGCCTTTCAGGAAGCCATTCTCTCTCTCTCTACCGCCTCGCCTCTGGTGCCCTGCCTCCAAGAGGATCATCACAGCCCGCCCAAAGAAGTGGAATACCCGCAGTTACTTTTGAATTACTGGGGTATCTCTACTTCGGGCGGTGAAAAATCCAAGGCAGACTGCAGGGCACGGAGCAGGCGTTTCAACATCATAGACTGGTGAGCATAAATTTTCTGGCCCATTACAAGGCAACCTAGATAGGTATAAGGGGTGGGAACTAAAGGGAATTTTGTTAAATTGTCATTTTAGTCAATTTTCCCTTGATGTGTCCGTCTTTTCTCCTCCCCGCTAAGTAAAAGTGCGCTGTATTCATAATTATTTTCACTGAATAGCAATTCATTCTTTATTTCAATAAAACATTGGTTTTCTTTGCACCAAACCACTGGTCTCGTTTTGTCTATATCGCTACTGAAATAAGTCCGGTAGTCAGAACCAAAGGGTAAGCGATTCAAACCGCACGGGGCTGGAACAGCTCAGACACACGGCTGACTGACCAGGCAAAAACCCCAAACCAAAACCCCCCCCACTTACAGTGATTGGCTCCCCATGGCCCACGTGATCCATGGGACGCTGCGAACTACCTGCGCCTCTGGGATACGTGGGCCCTGCACACCGGCAGTTTGGAGAGGCCCAGGAGCAGAATTGTGTGCGTCCTGGGAGCCCTCAGGTAAGGGCGCATATTTTTCCAGATCGCAGTCCTCCGCCCGCGGGAGGCCAGTGATCGGAATATCTGGGCTAATATTATTATACTGCAGAATTCTAATTTCTTATATTACAGTAAAATATGATGACAGTTAAACCTTCCTTCATGCTGGCAATAAACTGCAAGGAATAATGTTAATTATACGTCCACATATATTTTAATTAAATAGATAATGTCTCAGTGTTAAAATCTTAAGCATCTGATTTAGCTATATATAAGCTTAATATCATAAAAATTATATTTTCTCAAATTGATGTTGGGTTATGTGACTTCTTTTCTGAAATTCTTTGAACTAAATATCCCCTGTAGTCTTGTTTATATTGAACCAGAGAATACATTAAAGTGTAAAATGCGACATCTGAATTGCCTTTACATGATGTTAATAAAGTCACACAGATGTAAGTGAGTAGTACTATGAATATCATATAATTTAAAGTGATAGAACTATGGGCATTAATTGGACTCTGCTTCTGAGCTGTTTTCTGGTGATGCAGCTGAATAAACAATGCAATGCATCATGGGAGAAGGTGTGTGTCTAGAAGACAGTAATGTCATCTTTGTTACAGCCATTGGTTTTTGCTAATCTGGATTGCATTTCTGAAAAATATTCATTAATTATCCTTTTAAAATGTTTTTGTAAAATAAAAGTGCCTTTTTAAATTTCAGGATGGAAAAATTGAGTCACGCCCCCTTTGGGGCGCTACACTTCGCCGGTTAGAGCCCCGAAAAAATTAGCGCCCCACAGCCGAAATTCATTGGTAGCGCTGTGGCACGTCGCGCTGCAGTACTGCAGGCCTTCCTCCCCTTCTTAAAGGGGAGGGGCCTTGCGCAGCGCGACCCGGAGCCCAGCTGAGCCACCAGGGATCGGAGTGCCGGCAAAAGAGCTCGGCAATCAAGAGAAGTGCCGGGCTCACGGAGCACAGCTGACACACGGCGTGTGGGGCTGCTCAGGAGGCCGGGGACAGCAACGGGGGCAGGTGCTGGCAGGCGGCCAGCAACAAAAATGGACGCCCGGCACCTCACCTTTAATTAGTGCCGCCCTGGCCACAGGAAGGCCCCTCTGACCCCGTCGGTCATAGCGTCTGGCGGTAAGTCAAGGGGCGCTACCGAAGATCACAGCCAGGGCGTAAGCAGGGCGCTGCGCACGGCGATGACGTCGTGCCGGCAGCACAGTGCTGCAAGGCACTAATGGTTACCGCTGCCGCTAACCTCCTGCTGAATTTCGCGGGAGGCATTGGTGGCGCCATGCCCGGGAGCTAGTTGCTTTGCATCCCGTTAGCCCCCTCTTAGCGCTCCAATCACCTCCAGGGGCACCAACGGGAGGCACAAAGCAACCGAATTTTCCCCCCTATATCTATTATTAATTAATTACTGTTATTAATTAATCTCCTTGTAATTATGGACCAAAGTGCAGCAGAAAGACAGCATACGAGGCTGGAACTCAGGTCTGTTACTCAGGAGTTCCCTTTGGCTTAGGTTTGGATCAGACAATCAGCCGTTAACAGGTAGTGGGCAGGGCTGGAAGTGCGAATGCCCAAGCTTGGGTGTTCCCACAGCAAACACTAGTCAGGGGAATGGCAGTTAGAACACTCAGAAGAAAGAGGCTTATCAGGCCCAGGAATGATTGTTGTGGGGCCTACATGGGGAATTCAGGCCTGGGCCGTGGCCTGGAGCCCTGTAGAAGAGCATTTTCAAAATGTTTTAAAAGCATTTAGCATGACCCCATTGGCAAAGGCACAGTCAGGCCTTATCACCTGCCACTAGCAATGACAGGTTAAGGGGAGCGTTTTGCAGTCGGCAAGGGACTGGGGGAGTGCTATTTATAGGCGACACCTGCCTGCCTTTTTTTGTCGGTGATATTTTTGCACCACGCATTCTGAGAGAGAGAGAGAGTCTTCTGGAGAGATTCAACTCTGTGTGAAGGAGTTTTGGGTACTGAGCAGCACTTTGCAGGTTCATTTTGATTTGCCCTTCCTTGTATTGATTTAGAAGAGACTGTGGGGGCTGCACTCTGAGCTCTTTCCCTGGGCTTCTCCATTGTTCTTTCCAGCAGATTTGATGTCCAGGTCTCTCCAGGCTGATATTCAAGGCTGCAATGAGCAGGGTGTGGATGGAGAGCACGATCGACCCTCCCCTTTAAGAACTGGCCGGCGCCAGTGTGTCTGTGTTCCATTGCTGACTGACATCACATGAGCTTCGCCAGTGCTCTGAGGTAGCGCCTCACCCCTCGGCATTAGCACCTTAAGACAGGTGTGAAGCGCCTGATTTAGCGCTCCAATCAGCTCCAGGGGCGATAGAAGCCAAGTTTGTAGTCGGAGGAGATAATTAGTGCCAGGCGCTGTAAGGGGTTTTCTCTCTGAGATTGCAGAGGTTTCTCTCACCAGTGGCCTCTCTCTCTCTTTAGCACAGTAAAACCTTGAGTGGTTCGACCCACTCACCCCTTATGTTCTAGACACTGGACTTAGGTGCAGGAACTACAATGCAGAGAATACTCTTATAGACCAAGTTTAATGAAACAAAATGAAATGTTATTGCATAAGGAAAAACAAATCAAATGCAAGCACATAAGAGGGTACATGGGAGGGAAAAACAAATCATAACAATACAGTACTAGCTCAAATAGATAAGGCATGTTATACTTTACAAAAGTCAACATGAAATGGGGAAACACACAGAACATCGAGGGACAGCAACTCATGTTAATTATACCTAAAATGCCCACCCCCTTAAACCTATCTAGAGCCGATTATGTAGGGCCAGAAACATGCTCACCAATCCAACTAGGAATTGTAAGGTTTTGAAACAGGTCTGCGTTTTGATCCTTTCAGGCATCCTGTCTCCTCGTGGTCAACGCTGTGGGCTGCGAGTTGCGACACGCCTTCTCTTCCTCGAGGTGAAGGTCATGGACAGGCTGGATCTCAGCAGGCCTGGATGTCGATATGAGGGAAGGTCAACTGTTTGACCACTTTCAAGAGGTCTCTTCTAGCCAGTTACCATTTTCACATAGGTTTCCTCTGTAGGGCTGCTGCCCTCTTGTCTCGTCAATGGCCCCGGGTTGGTTGATGATCTCCCAATGGTTACCGCGGGGAGGGACGCAGGCTCGAATTGCCTTCTTGATGACTGCATTGTCTTCTTCAATGGTTAATTGCTGATCTCTCTGCTGATGGATAATCGCTGCTGATGGCAACCCCGGGTTCCCCAAATATACTTCTCAGGAGAAGCCTTTATCTCCCGCCAAATCAAGGTTAGTCTTTGTTTAACTTTTGGCGGGCTTGTTGCACAGCGGGGTAGTTATTATATTTAAACTGCTTTCGGGATGGCCGGCGATGGCCATCTCTGGTCTGGAATGACCCTACATTGTTGTGAATGTCTTCTTAATGTCTATAATGGGTCTTTGATGCTTCCCTTATGAATATGAAACTGTTTCCCTTTGTCTGGGTAAACATTTAGATGGCCTTTATCTACAGGCCGATCTGACTGGATCTGCATCCAATCTTTATGTATGTGTTAATGTCTGGTTTCGTTGTCTCAGAAACGGCTTCCAGAACTTACTGTGGGTTGAATCCACAAAGGCTGTCTGGGGACTGCAGGAACCATTTTAAAGTGTCCCAATAAGTCGGTGACGGGGTCTGGTGGCCATTTTATATGCCCCTTTTCTGGGCTTCTTTTAAAACAGTCTTTTAAAAGCAAAGGCCTCTTCTGCCACAGGACCCTTATCTGACAATATTAATTTTGTGAATCTTACAGCCCACCCTGATGATACTATAACTTGCTTGATGTATCATAATTCTGGGTGAGCAAAATTTTCTGACTCTCCATAATTAAACCATCCCCTGTATTTACCTATCTATGACCCCACGACACATGCATTTCCTGTTTCAGAAAACCTACAGTGTACATTAAGCATCTATAGATGGCCATACATTGGATTTAAAACCTGACACATTCATTTCCAGGCGTGGAGGGGGGCCTAATACCCCTGCACCACCTGGTGCATACACATTATCTTTTATTAACAACATCTCACTTAATGAATTTCAATAATAAAAATAAAGTACACACATAATTACACGTGAACAAACACCAAACATAGAGGAGGGAGGGAAAATTTAACTTTAGACATAGCAGCAAAAATCTAAACGGGTGTCTCTTCTTCTACCCGCACATAATGCTCTCTCCATTCTCCTCTGTTCTCATACTTCTGCGAATGTCTGACCTTTTTACAGTGTACAAACAGTAAATAAATCACAATAAAAACCTGACACACTGCAAGGATGTGAGAGGCTATCCTAATCCAAGAAGGGACTTCTATACAAGTGAACAGATCCCACCATGGTGGGTTTACTATATCTAATATATTTGCCACTATTTCTAACGTCTTCTGCTCCAGTGTGTAAAAATGTTTCTGTGAAACGATAAAGGCTTTTAATATCTTGGTGAGGTGTTCAGGGAGAGGGGGAAGGATATATCCAAAAAGTGCAACGAATCGTTGCAGATCGGTGAAATTCTCTTTAACCGCGATGTGAACAGTGGAAGGTTCAGGAATGGGGCCAATTCGCTCTTGGGCCACTTGAAATTCTGCCTTGGGCTTGAAGCAGAAACTGCTGTCACTCACCGGACACCAGCCGTGCTGTCCATGTTGGTAGTGGGGCGCTGCAGTGGTGACACAGTATGTCCCACCTCCTATATATGCCACCTGCGGGGGCACATGGCCTTGTGCCATTGCCTCCATGCTGCAATTTATAGGCTTCGCGCCAGCAGTTCTGAACCTGCACTGTGGTTTCGAATAGGCATTCAAATGCTGGGGACACAGAATGATGTGTGCTCCCTGGCTCCTGCACCCTGAGAGGTCGGTACCCGTCATTGCATGCTCCCATCGAATGACGTAAGGTGGGACCGCTGTGTAGCGAATGTGTGCACCCCTCTGAATGACTCCAATTTTCTCCACCCTGTATACCTGGGCGGGTCTAGCTGTCTTTCCCATCACCGGCATTCTTACCACTATACCCATAATGGTGTGATTAGACCATCCACAGTCCACTGGGACTGGGTAGGCCTCTGAAGCTAGTCTGAGCTGGCACGGACTCAATGCGTTCTCAAAAGGGTGGAGGGCTGCGAGGTGCTTGTTGCTGATCCAGGAGGGGACTAAACCTTGTTTTAAATCCTCCAGATTACTGCGGACCTCGCCCAGTAACCACGTCCCGTACAGCATGCAAGCTTCGTTCTGCGCAGCCTGATCGGACGCATTCCGATCCTCCCTGATGAGAGCATTTACCGTTTTCGCATGTTTCTCCAGCTCAGCAATAATTTCTTTTAAGTTTAGTGTCATGGACTAGTCCTCATGTAACTCAGAACCCACTACCGTATTCTCATCCATCAGTATCTTGTTTAACTGTGTTTTTAAACCATTCATCTGGGTCTGCAG
The DNA here is from genome assembly GCF_052327205.1 of Somniosus microcephalus. Taxonomy (NCBI): domain Eukaryota; kingdom Metazoa; phylum Chordata; class Chondrichthyes; order Squaliformes; family Somniosidae; genus Somniosus; species Somniosus microcephalus. The sequence continues at coordinate 243,640,878 of NC_140987.1, forward strand.
CTCCACGTCATCCAGAGTGTTGATGACGGAAGTCCCTGTGTTAAAAGCTGTAAAAATATCATTTACTGCACCCCTTCTTTGTCTCCATACCCTGTCCAAAACCTCATGTGGTGTGGTGTACAATCCGGCTCTGTCTACATCAGCAAAGTCGAATTCATAAAACTGTCTGAACATGTTTGTTAACAGGACCTGGTTCAATTGCTCCGTTTCCTTGGGGCACCACTCTGGCAATCGCACCTCGGTGAGGTTTAAAATCACAGAGGCCACCACGTAGTGCACCCCTTGGTACAGCACCTGACTTGTGGGCACTAATACCAATCCGTTCCTGGGCACCTTGGTAGCGGTGGGGCACCCTTCCTTGCGGGCTTTGGCTACCGGAATCGTGGGCTGGGGCTTGCGGGGGCGGGTGATGAGCTCAGTGGCGTTTACTGGGATCTGAGAGTATGGGACTCCGCACGCCCGTGTGCTGACGTCCCACCTCATCCCTTTTCCAGCATCCTGCCACTGCCTTTGGAAAAAGATGGAGACGCCTGTGGGGCAGGCGCATTCTCAACCCCACATACAGATGTAAATCCCCTCATCTGGGACCCAACATTTGTCCCAACAGACATTCAACCCCCCATGAGTCCCCATAATAGTCCGATGGGTATTGTTACCCAGTCTCACCCACTCGACCATGCAGTTCTTCATGGTTTTGCTCAACTCGCGCAGCCAACACCATCGGTCCAAAGGAACATGTCCTGTGCATTGCAAGCAAATCCTTTTTCCGACAGTGACGCTGACTCTGGGTGCAATGACCCTCACTCGGGGACACATTAGGGAAGGCTCTCGGTACGCAAACCCGGACTGGCTGGAGTATTCTGTAGAGTTTGACCCCAGCCATCCTGGCCACCTCCCCTTGTGGAAATAGGTGGCTGTCTCTTCAACGCCCCACACGCTCGACCCATCGTTCGGGATGGGGGCTGTGTCACCAGAGCACCCGTAAATCGTGGAGTCCTTGCTGCGGCCCCAAGAGGCCCCGCTACACCCGATCACTGCGAATGCAACGAGAATTCCTCTCATCATCTCTTTGGTCCCTGTAACAAATTAAGCGATACAGCCAGGCTCCCGAGAGATTCTGGCCTAGGTGAAGGCATGATCGGGTCTTTCGACCTCGATCCCAAACAACACACATGCTGGGCAGATTCCAACACTACTTATAACACTAATCACTTTAATATTTACACACCTTAAACTTAATTAAACTTAAACTTAACTTATGTACAGTGCCGCCCATCCCCAGGCGGCTTACCTAATCCCTGATTGGACTGCAGCTCGCCGCTACTTGTGGCGGGGCTGCACTGACCTGTGGCTTGGGTCCCCCGCAGCCTTTTGCTGTCAATTGGGGACTGCGTTTTGCCAGGGATTTCCCAAGTCGGCGTTTACTGAAATCGGGGGAATCGGGCCAAGGTTTTACCGGCTGAGGCATTCGAGCCGACCTGCGAAGAAGTACTTTGGGCGTGGCTCTCTTAGCGAGTGGACCTTCGGTTGGGACTTTAGCCCTCACAGCCCATGGCACCTCCACGGCTGCCGGCTTGGGCTCCCTTCCCTCAGGCTCCGCCCCTTTGGGATTTGGGTCTGTGGCAGACGACTCCTCCTCACCTGTCCCTACAGGTGGAGGAATTCCGCCCCCAATTTCTACCTCCCCTAAGCTTGAGTCGAGGGCGGGATCTCCGTCCACCAACTCCACCTCCTCCAGAATCGTGTCAAGGGCGAGGCCTAACTGTTCGGGCTCCCCCCCCCGATGGCGTTCGGATCAGGAGGAGGGCCTTGGTCTTCGGGCTCCTCCTCGTCCGAGTCCCAGGCCAGTGGGGAAAACTCCCAGGTGGACGGGTCAGCTTCTCCCTCCAAGCAGGCTGCGGTTCCAGCCTGTGTGGTCTGTGACTTGTTGCACACCTCAGGCTGAGGATTTTTGCCCTCAGACCTTGTTGTGTCCGGTATAATAAGACACAGACTGCAGGAGAAACGGTACAACAGGTATTTACTCAACGTGGCTCACAGTGGAACTGATCTGTACAGATTACTACTCAGTGCTATATACAGGTGTGGTCACTGCCGGTACTGCACTATGTATGAGCTGTAAAAGATAGTTCCCCTTAAAGGTATATACATTACAATACCTCCCCTTTTAGATTAACAGTACCATAACACTCATTTAACAATTAAATATCAAACTAATTACAATTAACACTGGGTCCCTGGGATCCCTTGCAGGACTTGTTCCATTGCCCTCTGCCAAATAGCCGGAGCTGATGCTACCCCGAATACCAGCCGGTTGTATTGGTAGAGACCTTTATGGGTGTTGATTGTGAGGTATTTTTTTGATGCTTCTTCTACCTCCATTTGCAGATACGCCTGGGCCAGATCAATCTTAGTGAAGCGTTTCCCTCCAGATAGCAAGGCGAAAATATCTTCAATCCGCGGAAGTGGATATTGTACGGTGTGAAGGATCGGGTTCACTGTTACCTTAAAGTTCCCACAGATGCGAACCTTCCTTGGTTCCCCAGGCGTGCTGCTCAATGACTTTTTCATCACAGGGACGATGGGTGTAGCCCACTCGCTCCAGTCTACCTTGGACAGTACACCTGAACGTTCCAGACTCTCCAGCTCTGCTTCGACGGCTGGGCGGATCGCATAAGGTACTGGTCTGGCCTTAAAAAATTTTGGGCTTGCGTTTTCTTCAATTTTAATCGTCGCTGTCATGCCTTTTAGTGTTCCGAGTCCTTGCTGGAACACTTCTTTCGCATCAGTTAGGATCTTTGACAGTCGCCCAGGTGTGACGTCGTCATCCTTTTTGTCAGCCACAGTCAGTGCCTGTATGGAATGCCAATCCAGTTATATTTTCCAGATCCATTCAAGTCCCAGTAATGGTGGTCCTCCATTTTGCAATGCATACAGGTCTAGTTTTGATGTTTCCTTACCGTTATATATAACGGTCACCCTTATTTGTCCTTTGGGGTAGACTTTTTGTCCCGTGTACGTCTTCAAAATAATTTTTGTGTCTTTCAAGGGTATATGTGAGAATAGCCGCTCGTAGTCCCGTCGGTTTATGACTGTTAGGGCTGATCCTGTGTCCAATTCCACCTTTACCTGGACTCCTGCTATCTTGAGAGTGACCCAAATGGTTCGGTGATCCTCCGTTGTGATCACATTATGTAGTTTCAGACAACTCAGTTCCCTGCTTTCAGAGTCATTATCACTCTTTTGTTCGTCTGAACTATTCTCCATCATCTTATGTACCTTCTTGTACTTTCCTTTGGTAGGTTTCTTATTGCTGGTTTTCTTTCCCGACCTGCAGACTCGTGCTATGTGCCTTACTTTTCCACACTGTCTGCACACTTTGTCTTTGAACCAGCAATCATTCTGGTTGTGTGTTGTTCTGCCGCAGCGATAGCACTTCTCTGTTCCATATGACATTTCGTTTGTGCCATATTCTTGCGGTCTCTGTTGTATCTCTGCAGCGCCCCGTGCTGCTGCTTCATATGGTACCGCAATGCTGAAAGCCTTTTCCAGCGTATGGTCCTTTTCAGATAAAAGCCGTTCCTGGGTTCCTTCACTTTGAAGCCCACACACAAACTTGTCCCTTAAGATATCTGCCAGTCCCGCTCCAAACTGGCAGTGTTTCGATAGTTTGCGCAGTTCTGTTAAATAATCAGCATTGCTTTCATCCTTATGCTGGTTCCATTTGTGAAACTTGAATCTTTTTGCTATCAGCAGCGGTGTGGGGTTTAAATGTTCCTGTAGTGTCGTTACTATGTCTTGAAAACTCTTTTCCATTTGCTTCGTTGGGGTTACTAGATTTTGTAATAAACCATACGCCTTTGCACCCACTAAATTTAACAATACCGACACTTTCTGGTCATCTGACACCTCATTTGCCTTGCAGTACACCTCTATTCGTTCGACATATGTAGTCCAAACTTCGACTTCATTGTCAAATGCGGTGATACTGCTACTCTTCGGCATTTTGGGTGTGGTTTAAAATGGCGTCTCCCAATGACTTAAAATGGCATCTCCCGCGCTTTCCTTCCTCCCCCGCTGCTGCCAACGCCGCTCCCGGCGGTTCTCGTGGCAATGGCGGTGCCCTGTAGGTTTCGCACGCTTCTCCTGCGCTGCTGCCAACGCCGCTCTCGGCAGTCCTCGTGGCAATGTGCATCTCTCTCTCCCACTCTCCGACGCTGCTCAACCCCTGAACACCGGCTGCGCCCTGTGCGCTCTGCCCTCTCTCTCTCTCCCTCTCTTCGATGCTGCTCGGCCCCTGAACACTGGCTGCACCCTGTGTGCTCTGCCCTCTCTCTCTCTCCCCCATCGACGCTGCTCGGCCCTTTGCTGTGCCGCTCAGTCGGGCTCTAGCCCGCCGCTGTCCGGGAAGGGTCTGCGCACTACCTGTTGCCAGCCCGTTTCGCTGGACCGCCTCGACTGGAAAGCCAAGCCTGGCTCTCGACAGCTTCCCCCGCAATTCTCAAGTCTCTGCTGGATGACTGGGCGGTTGCCCGTGGTCGACGCCCGAGTCTCTGGCCTTGACCTCCAATCCACTGATCTCCAGGAACGAATCCCCGGGAGGTGATGCAGAGTTGCAGGTAGGTTCGAACTTGCCTTGTCGCCAATGTTGTGTCCGTGTATAATAAGACACAGACTGCAGGAGAAATGGTATAACAGGTGTTTACTCAACGCGGCTCACAGTGGAACTGATCTGTACAGATTACTACTCAGTGCTATATACAGGTGTGGTCACTGCCAGTACTGCAGTATACATGAGCTGTAAAAGATAGTTCCCCTTAAAGGTATATACATTACAGACCTGGCCTCAGTTGTTGGTTCTTTTGCACCCGGCTTAAACAGTTTGCACCGCTTTATGTGAAACCATTTATTGCGTCGAGGTACCTTCACTGCGCGACTGGCGGGGACCGGTGGATCTTGCACCGATTCCTGTCTATCCTGGTCTGTGTCTCTCTTGCCAGCGCGGAGGGTCAGACCCAAGAATTTTACTTCCCGCCGGCCGACCCGTGCTTTCGTTGGGTTGACCTTGGCATCCTCTATCCCTTTCACACCCGTACCCGCTCCCCAGAGACAGTGATTTCTCAGATCTCCGAGGATCCCGTGTGCTGCCAAGAAATCAGACCCAAAGACTCCCGTTCCACCCCCACCTCCCACTTCATTAGTGTGCACTTCCACGTGGTGCGGAGTGGTTCTAAATGAATGGAGAGGGGAATGGAGTGTGCGCCAGCCTGTTCTTCGCCCGTGAAGCCCGACAGAAGGTATGGAACCCCAGTGGACAGAGGCGAGGCGGTGGGGTTATCTGCGTGGATCACGGTGCACGATGCCCCCATATCCAACAAATAGATCCCTTTTACCTCCTCCACCTCCATCTCCACGAGGGGTCGCCTCCATACATCATATCGCAGCGCACACAGGTAGATGGGCTGCGCCGGCTCTAGTCATTTGGGCACAGCGGTCGGGGTTTTGGGAACGACAAGACCAGTAGTGACTGCTAACTTCCCCTGCGAGATCATAAGAGACTGCATTGTCTCTAGAATTGATTCTATTGCAGCGGGATCCATAGCTGCACCGGCTCCCTTTGCTGGGACAGGAGCTGCGGCTTGTGCTTGGGCTGGTGCTGGGGCGGTGGTCTGGGCTTGGGCTTGGGCTGCGGGAGATGTTCCCTTATTATCCTTCCACGGATTTTTACAGTCCTTGCGCCAATATCCATCCTTCCCACACCCGTAGCAATTGAGCTTGGCTTGGGCAAGGCGATTCCCCTCCTGACGCCACTCCTTCTTACTTGGGGCTGCGGGTTTTGCCTCATGCACCTTTCCCTTAGAGGGAGGTACCTCCTGACTTCTACAATTCTTGTATGCAATGGTGAGCTGGCGGAGCACTGTCTCCTCCGTGACACCGGGACCTTGGGGGTCAAACCAAGACTTGGCTAGGGCCTGTATCTGTGGCAAACTGTTGGCAACAAATCAACGGTGCCAATGAATCCGCTGTTCGGCGCTCATTGCAACCTGTTCAGGCATGCCCGGACAACTGCGTCGATACACTGGCCACAACCTTTCTGCGAAAACCCGTGGGGGTTCTCCAGTTAGCTGCACAGTCTCTTCGATTACCGTCGTCCACTCCCATAACTTCCAAGACCTCATCCCTGAGATCCGTATACCCTTTTCACCCCCTCTTACTCTCGTCTGAGAGGCACTGAAGGATTGTGCTATCCAGGGAGAAGAGCAGCATCTTCGCCTGTTCAAGATCATCACAATCATTGATGGTGGCTGTCTCCTCTATCTCCCTGAAATGAACTGAGGGGTCTCCCTTTACTGTGAGTCTTGGGAGGTGGCTCACCATGGATCTTAGTTGTTGGGCAGTGTAGGGCACCACGATCTGGTTCACGTGGGGTCTGTCCGTGCCATCTGCGGCGTTGGGACCGAGCCTCTGGTGCCGAGTCGGACACATTGGTGCAGCTCAGGATTCACTACCAGGGGCTGTTCCTCCTCCTGTACCACCTCGGCTACCCTTTCTTCCACCCCCCCTTTTCGGGCCAAGCCTCACTATAGCTCGGTGGCGCTGAGGGTTCAGTGGCTGGTGCCGCAGCTACTTCGCAAGGAATCGGATGTTTGGATTCCTGCAAAAAGTCAATGTGACTTGCTTTTGGGCTTACGAGGCATACCATGCCTTTTGCCTTAACCAGGGCCATTCTCAGATCCTCTATGGTCTTTTGGCAGGGGCCATGGTCTGCGCTCTCAAACCCATGCTCAAGGGCCAGCTTGTAGGCTGCCTTGACCTCCACTACTCTCTCCTTCTGCGCTCTTAGCTGTTGTGCGAGACGGGCGTTTTCCTCCCGTATTCTCGCTTCATGGATCTTTGCCTCAGTAACCTGGCATTCCAGATATTCTATTCTAGCCTGATGTTGGCTGGCTACAACTTGGTGTTCCTGATTCAGCGCGTGAAGCGCTGTGATGAGTTTTTCCCCACCCATGGCCTTTTCCTCTATTTCTGCTTCCTGTGCAGTGATCTTGGCTGCCTGTGCTGCAACGACTCTGTCCAAAATATGGACTTGTTTCTTGCAGCACATCAGCCACACTGCCTTTTCCATTGACTTCTTATGCTCTTTGCTCTCTGTCCACCTGATGGCTGCATCTACCGGACGCCCATCCAGTAAGAGATCGGAAATCCACTGCTTAGTGAGATTTACCTTGCCAAAGACATAATCCGCTATCCTCTCATCCATAACATTTCAGCCATTCAAACCTGGGTCTAATACATTGCAATCCTGCTGCCAGTGGCCTGCCGCAGTCACCATTTTCTGTATGGGGTTTTCTCTCTCCGAGGTCGCAGAGGTTTCTCTCGCCAGAGGCCTCTCTCTCTCTTTTGCACAGTAAAACCTTGAGTGGTTCAACCCACTCACCCCTTAGGTTCTAGACACTGGACTTAGGTGCAGGAACTACAATGCAGAGAATACTCTTATAGACCAAGTTTAATGAAACGAAATGAAATTTTATTGCATAAGGAAAAACAAATCAAATGCAAGCACATAAGAGGGTACTTGGGAGGGAAAAACAAATCATAACTATACAGTACTGGCTAAAATAGATACAGGCATACCATACTTTACAAAAGTCATCATGAAATGGGGAAACACACAGAACATCGAGGGACAACAACTCATGTTAATTATACCCAAAATGCCCACCCCCTTAAACCTATCTAGATCCGATTATGAAGGGCCAGAAACATGCTCAGCAATCCAGCTAGGAATTGTAAGGTTTTGAAACAGGTCTGCGTTTTGATCCTTTCAGGCATCCTGTCTCCTCGTGGTCAACGCTGTGGGCTGCGAGTTGCGACACGCCTTCTCTTCCTCAAGGTGAAGGTCACGGACAGGCTGGATCTCAGTGGGCCTGGACGTCGATATGAGGGAAGGTCAACTGTTTGACCACTTTCAAGAGGTCTCTTCTAGCCAGTTATCATTTTCACATAGGTTTCCTCTGTTGGGCTGCTGCCCTCTTGCCTCGTCAATGGCCCGGGGTTGGTTGATGATCTCCCAATGGTTACCCCGGGGAGGGACGCAGGCTCGAATTGCCTTCTTGATGGTTGCTTCGTCTTCTTCAATGGTTAATTGCTGATCTCTCTGCTGATGGATAATCGCTGCTGATGGCAACCCCAGGTTCCCCAAATATACTTCTCAGGAGAAGCCTTTATCTCCCGCCAAATCAAGGTTAGTCTTTGTTTAACTTTTGGCGGGCTTGTTGCACAGCGGGGTAGTTATTACATTTAAACTGCTTTCGGGATGGCCGGTGATGGCCATCTCTGGTCTGGAATGACCCTACATTGTTGTGAATGTCTTCTTAATGTCTATAATGGGTCTTTGATGCTTCCCTTATGAATATGAAACTGTTTCCCTTTGTCTGGGTAAACATTTAGATGGCCTTTACCTACAGGCCGATCTGACTGGATCTGCATCCAATCTTTATGTATGTGTTAGTGTCTGCTTTTGTTTTCTCAGAAACGGCTTCCAGAACTTACTGTGGGTTGAATCCACAAAGGCTGTCTGGGGACTGCAGGAACCATTTTAAAGTGTCCCAATAATTCGGTCACGGGGTCTGGTGGCCATTTTATATGCCCCTTTTCTGGGCTTCTTTTAAAACAGTCCTTTAAAAGCAAAGGCCTCTTCTGCCACAGGACCCTTATCTGACAATATTAATTTTGCGAATCTTACAGCGCTAAATTTTGTGCCTGACCGATAATTGCACCCCAAACGGGGCGATACCGAATTTCTCCCCTTAAAAATGTTATGTCCGGCATAATTCGAATTATAAGTAAAACACTAAATTTCAGTATGTCTTAAAATTATTTGTGCATCATATCTATTTAGGAAAATGCAAGTAATATATTACTAATATATAGTTAATGTAAAATTACATAAGTAATGCATTATTTTAATAGCAGAAATCATTATTTACAGATGGTTCCAATTGTCTTTTATATCCCATTAATACAACTCCTATAAAATCATTTCAATAATGCCTGCTTTCTGTGATATATATCTTGTAGGACAATTTAAAACCATATTACATTGCTTGAATGGGTTTTTATTGAAATGCAAAATGGTGCATTTATGATTTTCCAAAACGACATGACTCTGAGATTAGGAGGAATCAATACGCCATTATGTAATTTTACATTGAATATGCTGTAAATAGTCCTATCACTTTAATTACCTGTGTTGCAAATATAATCAGTACTCTAAGTATTGTTATTCCCTGCATGTCATTTTAATTGTGCTAATGATCTCCTCATTTGGTTCTCATTATATCCTATGAATAAAATTCCCTCCACATCATTTAAATTATATCCCCATCAAATTGTTGGGATTATTTAAGACATCATTACGGGAACAGTAGCATAGTAATCCAGTGGCCTCAACTAATGATCCAGAGACACGAGATCAAATCCCACCATGGCAGCTGTGGAATTTAAATTCAGTTAATTAAATAAATTTTGAATAAAAAGCTAGCATCAGTAATAGTGACCATGAAACTACCGGATTGCCATAAAACCCATCTGCTTCACTAATCTCCTTTAGGGAAGGAAATCTGCCGCTCTTACCCGGTCTGGCAATGGTATGTGACTCCAGACCCACAGCAATGTGATTGACTTTTAACTGCCACTTATTTGTATCAAACCGCTACGAAAAACAATAAGAATAAAACCAGATGGGCCACATGGCTTCGACCTAGGGACCGGATTCTGATGTGGCAAAGGCACACCCAGCCCAGTCAACCCTGCAAAGTTCTCCTCACTAACATCTGGGGATTTGTGCAACAGCCTGACATAGTCATACTCAGAATCATAGTTTTCAGCCAACATCCCAGATGCCTCCATCACTATCCCTGGGTATAGTGGCGACAAGTGATCATCCAAGGAGCCCTTGCTTTGTTTCCCTTACCCTTCCCTCTTGTTGGAATGTACCTAGCCTGTGCTTGGAACATCTGCTCCTTAAAGATCACCCATTGTTCCGTTACAGTTTTTCTTGTCAGTCTTTGGTTCCATTTTACCCTGGCTAGATCCTTTCGCATCCCATTGAAGTTAGCCCTATTCCAGTTTAGAAGTTCCACTCTAGATTGTTCCTTGCTCCTCTCCATTGCTAATCTAAATCTTATGATACGATGATCACTCGTACCCAAGTGTTCTCCCACAGACACTTGGTCGACCTGGCCCACCTCATTCCTCAGCACCATTAGTGAACCAGTTAGGTTTTTACAACAATCTGACAGCTTTTCATGGTGTGTGATAAAACAAAAAGGTCTGAGTGGTGGGGTTAGAGCATAAATGTGGAAAGAAAGGAGCTATAGATGGTAGAGGAAGATGCTGCACTTTGAAGCAATGAGGCTTAACTGTAATTTTCTTGTCTTTTCAAAGGGGTATTGGTGGTAACACTCTCTCATTCTTATAACAAGCCACAGTGGAGGGTTCCTCTTTCTCACAGCAGTGATCCTTGTGCCACAAAGCACGGGAATCTGAGTATGTGCCAGGCATAATTTTCTGCCCAGCTAATGGCTGGAAATTACAGGCTGCGTGCCCTTGATTTCCAAGAAGTGCTCCCTGCTAACCCCACTCCCCATTCAGAACACTCCATTGTGAAATCACTCCTTATATTAGACCATAAGTAAACTGGTTGGATAATAACTGCTAAAATATGAGGGTGGGAAGTCTTAGTGTAGCAGTTAAGAAATTTACCTTAGCATCTAGATTGGAGGATACACATGCACTTCCCATGAAGATCCCTGACTGACTTTTCTTTTCCTTAACCTAAGGCACTAAGGCCAATTGTAGCATCCCTGAGCCAATGGGCAGACTTTATATCACTTTCAGCGCAAAGTCAACTGATGCAAGATCTCTTGGAAACAATCTTACTTTTGCCAATAGCAACAACACGCTGAAGGCAAAATACAAAGATCAGGCCAGGACAATATCTGTTTACCTAGATATCATATATTAAAACTCATATGTCTGTGCACATTTCCCATTTACAAAATCTTATTTCCTGTTACATTTTTGTCAGCATTTTCTTTTATAATGTCCTATGTGCAGATTTATGATGAAACTGTAAACTTGTCTTGCTGTAATTACACCCTCCCCGCTCCCTCCCACTCCCGCTTGCTGCGCCTCCCCCCCTCACCCCCGCCAGTCGTAACACAGTAGCAACTCAGATTTACCTCTCCTAGCTTCTCAGCCTATCCTCCAACCAAGTCCTCTCTGTTTCCCAAATTGCTATAAGCTTTGCTATTTAACCTTAAAATATAAAAAGATGTCTCATATAAAAATAAAGACAGAATAAATTATTTTAATTATGTCTGTATGCCCTGGTCTACTTATTCCCTGCCCCCTAACCCTACGTTGACGAGGCTATTATTAAAAATCTTGTGTAGGGACCACCCATCCTGTCACAAAGATTACATCCTGTTATGATTTTTGGTTACACTTGTGTGTCAACATTCATCAGCGTAAATTGCTACACCAATATTTCTCATTCAATTTTGCTAAGTCAACTGTCAATGCAGTTGTAGGCTCTGCCAGTAGATAGGTCTATGTAGCGAGCTTGTAAAGTCTCTCCCCGACTCCATTAAAATTATGTTCAGCAAGTGACTGTAGGCAATGATGCCACATGCAATTTGTTAGTAATAACAATATATTATGTATTAAATTTGGTCCATGGTGTTTCATCAAAAATGTCATGGCTATCTTGCCCCTAAAGGTAACCCATTCTAGTGTTTGTAATATCAATTACACTTGGAGGTTGTGCTGTGATAAGATTGTTCAATGTCCTGGGTGTTGTACATTGACTTGAATCTCACACAGCAACAGTGAAGATACCAGTAGGGTTTTAAATATTATAAGCAGAATCCTTTTTTCCTCAATTTGTTCATGGAACTTATGCTGTTATTAAGAAAATAATCTTTCAGATAAGCAGTTCAACTACATACAGATTTGTTTTCTCACAGGCTTGCTGCTGCTATTACCTAAAGATCAATAACTGTCAGAGAACTGTAAAGAATTCTCTCTCCACAAACACAGGTAATACAAACTTCAGGTAAAATGGTGAACTAACTTGAGTTAATCAATCATTATCTGCACACTTGGGCCTGTGAAGCAGTTGCTGAAGGCAGACTCCTTGGGGGCTAAATTCGATAGCCTCTGAAAACGGGCGTGGGGATTACGCTACACAATTAACCCACACCCGTTCAATATGATGCAGGCTGCCTGCTCATTTCCATGATTCTAGCATGCAGCCAGTGCTAGTCGTACTGTTCATTGGTTGCATGCATCAGCAGGGGGCCCAAAATCGTGAGAGGTGAGCACCACTTAAAGCTAGCCTGCACTACTTAAAGCCAGCCTGCATTTCTTAAAGGGGAGGTGAAATGTGGCTGGAGCAGATGGTGAAAGTCATTCTACAATTGATAATGATCTGGGAAATAGTCAATAATGGCTCCAAGATTTTCCAGTGGAAAGGAGGAGAGATGTGCTGTATCCACAGGGGGCCAGGTGGCCCTGCAGACAAACGCTCAGAAGGCAGTAGGAGCAGATAGCCATGGCAGTCAATGCCAGGAGTCAAGATCTGAGGACTGGATGCAGTGCCGCAAAAAATTCAATGACCTCACACAAGTGTCCAAGGTGAGTGAATGTATCTTTGAATGTCATATCCCACCAACTGCACCACTAGCTTCAGCAACTGCGCAATGCACCACACCCCCATCACTCACCTACCAACAATCTTTATCAATCAGGACTGATACCTGAAATTCATAGCATCACCTCACCCTGTTGCACTTAGCACTGCTGCAAGCCTCACACCCACATCTTACAGCTTGCACACACTTCCAGCTATTCAATCATGACAGCCACATCACACAAACAGATAGCACGACACTCCCTTTGTTGCAGGAGAAAATGGCACACAAATTGAGGCAGCAGGACATAACTGGCGGGGGAGAGGCATGCCTGCATGACCTTATCCCCATGGAGGTATCGATGCTCACTATCATTGGAACGGCCATTGTTGAGGCCGCGATGAAACCATAGAAGATGATGGTATCCTCATAACTATTCCTCCTTCTCACACCTGACTTCCTACATATCCCACAGTCTCTTCTGAGCTGCAAATGGTGTATCGCGCCCCTCCCTTCACCACAACCTTACCCTTGTGTCTTTCTCCTCTCAGCTACCCAAGAAATGCAACCTTGTCAGGCAGTGGTGGAAAAGAAACAGGTAGAAGAGCAACAAGCTAGTGATGTTGAAGCAACATCATCACTTGATTTCACACTTGCAGCCACCAATTCAGATACTGAAAGTGCGCTTAATTTAGAGGATAGCATAGAGGCAGGATCTGCATGTGGTGAGACACTGGAAACGAGTGGCCTGCAGCCAGGGCAGCAGGCAAGGATAGCACAAGGGCCAGCTCGTCAGAGGGCGAGGGTGCACATGAGTTTTGCTGCAGAGGACTCAGATGAGCACTTCAGTGGGGCAGGCTACAAAAAAAGGCTGATGGGTATGCACAATGAAATGCTTGGTGCATTGTAAAGCCTGCCAGAATGCCTGTGTTCAATGTCAAGGAGCATGGAGGAGTCCGGCACCAACCAGGCACAGGGCTTTGTGCAGAGCTTGGAGCCCATCAGCGTGATTGAGGCCGGGATGTCAGCCGTAGGCTGATGTGGGCCCTGATCCCAGAGTAAGGGTAACATTCCTTTAAGAACCTTGCCTTTAAAAGGCAATTGCAACTAGAGTGGGAGGAGATTTTCTCCAGATGGCTGAGCATAAAAGGGCAAAGTTCACGATGAGTAACTGAACTGAAAGTTGTACTTATGATCTTGTTTTGTGTTGTGTGAATTATAAAAAGTGGTTAAAACTTGGATTGTTTGAGGATTAGTGCTTGTAGGAGAACGGAGGCTCCAAGATGGTCATGAAACTTCTTCCTGCACTGAATCCAGGTCTTTGCTGCTATACTGCTGGCATTGACCACATCGGCTGTCTGCTCCCACTGCAGTCTTGTCTGTTGCCTGGAGGCCTACTGGGCTCCTGTGAAAAGTGGACCTCTCTCCTAGAGTTAACCTCCTGGACCAAGGCCTCTAGTGCTGCATCCAAGAAACTTGGAGCCCTTTCTCAGCCTGTTGAGCCATAGAAACATAGAAGATAGGAGCAGGAGTAGGCCATTCGGCCCCTCGACCCTGTTCCGCCATTTAATGAGATCATGGCTGATCATCCAAATTCAGTAACCTGTCCCTGCTTTCTCCCCATATCCCTTGATCCCTTTAGCCTTAAGAAATATATCTAACTCCTTCTTGAATATATTTAATACGTTGGCCTCAACTGCCTTCTGTGGTAGAGAATTCCACAGGTTCACCACTCTCTGGGTGAAGAAATTTCTTCTCTCATCTCAGTCCTAAATGGCTTACCCCTTATCCTTAGACTGTGACCCCTGGTTCTGGACTCCCCCACCATCAGGAACATCCTTCCTGCATCTAGTCAGTCTAGTCCTGTTAGAATTTTATAAGTTTCAATGAGATCCCTTCTCATTCTTCTAAACTCTAGCAAATATAAGCCTAATCGACTCAATCTCTCTTCATACGTCATTCCTGCCATTCCAGGTATCAGTCTGGTGAATCTTCGCTGCACTCTCTCCATGGCAATAACATCCTTCCTCAGATAAGGTGACCAAAACTGCACACAATACTCAAGGTGTGGTCTCACCAAGGCCCTGTACAACTGCAGCAAGACATCCTTGCTCCTGTACTCGAATCCTCTCACTATGAAGGCCAAGATACCATTTGCCTTCTTAACCTCCTGCTGCACCTGCATGCTTACTTTCAGCGACTGGTGCACAAGGACACCCAGGTTTCATTGCACTTCCCCTTTTCCCAATCTATTGCCGTTCAGATAATGGGGGAGAAATTCGGTATCGCCCTGTTTGGAGCGCCGCTATCGGCTGTGCGCAAAATTTAGCGCCTGGCGCTAATTATCGCCTTTGACTGCAAACTTGGCTTTTATCGCCCCTGGAGGTGATTGGAGCGCTAAATCAGGCGCTACATACCTCTCTTAAGGCCCTAAGTCCGAGGAGCGAGGCGCTACCTCAGAGAGCGGGCGCAGCGCAGGTGCTGTCAGTTAGCGATTGAACACAGACACATTGGCGCCAGTCAGTTCTTAAAGGAGAGGGTCGATCTTGCTCTCCAGCCACACTCTGTTCGTTAGAGCCTTGAATCTCGGCCTGGACAGACCTGTGCCTAAATCTTCCAGCCAAGGACTATGGAGAGGGCCAGGGAGCGAGCACAGTGCTTCAGCCAGCGGGCCTTGGCGGCTCTGGTTGGCGCGGTGGAGTGCAGAAGATCTATACTGTACCCAGAGAGTGGCAGGAGGCCTTGGCCACGCGAGTACAGAAGAGTGTGGAGGGAGGTGGCTCAGAGAGTCTCCTCAAGCAGCATGGTCCCCAGGACCCATATCCAACGTAGGAAAAAGTTCAACGACCTCACTCGGGTCGTCAGGATGAGTGCCTTTTTTTCAAAACCTCTCTATTCCTCCATCTCAACCTCACTTTATGGCCAGAGGGTCTTAAAAGCCCCAATGCCCAACACCCATTCTACACCTATGGCCCTTTTATCAAACACACACGTACATTCCACACTTTGCATACAGTAAGGGCTATTCAACTATGGGAGGCACATCAGGCAAGACCATGGCTGCATACAGTAAGGGCTATTCATCTATGGGAGGTATTTCAAGCAAGGCCATGGCTGCAAATAGTAAGGGCTATTCAACTATGGGAGGCACATCAGGCAAGACCATGGCTGCACACAGTAAGGGCTATTCAACTATGGGTGGCATTTCAGGCTAGACCATGGCTGTATATTTACTCAGACGCCGTCCTTTTTCTTGCAGGCCAAACTAACTCATAATAGGAGACAGCAGCAATGGACGGGTGGAGGGCGGCCTCAGCTGCAACCCCTCAGCGATCTTGAGGTACACGTCCAGAGGATTGTGGCAAGCCAGGTGATTGGTCCCGTCGCCACTGGAGACGCCGACCCCGTTCTGGACAGCAATGGTAAGGTCATCACCTTCTTGACCTCTCTCCTTCCACTTGTTCCTCACAACACCAGCCTTTGACACTTTCAATCCAAATTACTACATCGCTGCACTCATTCCTCCCTTGCTGCCACCCTGTCCTCACGCTAAAGCCACTCTTGTACCTCAGTGCTTTCAGATGATGATTCACCAGGTGTGGAGACGGGCCCTCAAGCTGCCAGTGGGAGTGAAGCTGAAGGCGAGGAGGAAGAGGAAGCCGAAGCATCAATGCCACCCTCTCCCGAGGAAGCCAATGCCCACACTGGGAAAACACCTTCCCTGGAGGGGAGCAGGGGGGATGGTCTGATGAGGGTGAAGCTCCAGGACCCAGCTGGCTGCAGCAACGCGATGGGGGTAGGGAAGCTCGGGGGCCTTCTCCCTGGAGGGAGAGTATGCCATCAAGTCCTACTGCACTGGACACAGAGGAGGAGTGGGTCCTCGCTGAAATGAGCGCCCAGGTGGAGCACGGGCACACTGAGCTCATGGGTGCAGTGGGAAGGGTGCCCGAATGCATTGAATCACTGGCAAGGCGTGTGGAGCACTTTGCTGTAGCACAGGCGGCTGCCACGCAAATGCTTAGTGCTGCAATGCAGTCACTGGCTGCTATGAGCCCATCTCATACTGCTCTCATGCAGACTCAGATTGAGGCCACGCGATCACTGACTGCTGCCATCCTCGCTGGTTCGGACACATTTCCCCGGGTCTCTCACCGCGCCACAGCAGGCCAGCAATCTGTACTCCAGCAGATCGCTCCAGATGCTAAAGTGCTGCCCCATGGGAGTGCTAGTGTGTCGGTCGAGCAGGGAGTTGCTGTCCTCTCTCAAGATTACAGCATTCCTGCTGCCACCACTGTCACTTCTCCACTGCACTTGCCACCACCTGTAGGACAGACTGCTGCTGCCCATGCAGAGTTGGTGCAGCCTGCAGCCGGGCCCTCCAGGCCCAGAGCTGGTCGAGGCCGTCCTTGAAGGGCATCTGCAGTCTCAGGTTGTGACAATCAGCAGCCTTCCACCAGCCTTGGTACAGCCACTGGGGTCCCATTACGGAGGAGCTGCAGGGTGGGAAGCGGGGAATTGCGCAACGGAAGGAGATCACCCTCAAAGGGCAAAAAGTAGGAGGTGTGTCAAAATGTTGTTCATTGTTTTATTAAAGACAGAGGTTCGTGGTCAAATACTTTTTAACTGTTTTGGATATTGTCTTCAGGTTGTGAGAGCCAGTTATGTGAATGACTGTTTTTTTTGTGTTTCTTTCTATTAGTTTGTCATGCGGAAATGAGACACACAAAGTTTGTAAAATAAATAAGCTTTTGTATTCAAAATGTACGTTTGGTCTTTGCAATCATTGCTGCCTTGACCAGCTTAGAGGTTGCGGGTTGGTTTCATTCAGGTTGTTTGAATGGCAGAAGCCATTTCCTCAGAAGGGGCCTAGAAGCGACTTGCTATTAGCCTTTGACGGATGGCCCTTTCACTTTGTACATTGTGTGCCTCCCTCCCGCCTTGGTGCTGCTGATGATCATCCTCCTTATCTTCCTCCTCCTCCGGTGGTGCTCCAATGCCTGGTGGCATTGGCTGGGTCCTGAGGATTGCAAGGTCATGCAGCACACAATAACAAAGTGGGAGACTCGCTCAGGCGAGTACTGAAGGGCTCCTCCAGAATGGTGCAGACAGCGGAATTGTAATGTATATACCTTTAAGGGGGGGAACTACTTTTTACAGCTCATGTATACTGTAGTACCGGCAGTGAACACACCTGTATATAGCACTGAGTGGTAAACTGTACAATTCAGTTCCAGAGTAAGCCACGTTGAGTAAACACCTGTTGTACCGTTCTCCTGCAGTCTTGTGTCTTACTACTGACAGACACAACATTGGCGACGAGGCAAATTCGATCCTACCTGCAACTCTGCATCACCTCCCAGGGATTCGTTCCTGGAGACCAGTAGATTGGAGGTCAAGGCCAGAGACATGGGCGTCGACCACGGGCAACCACCCAGTCATCCAGCAGAGACTCGAGAATTGCGGGGGAGGCTGTTGAGAGCCAGGCTTGGCTTTCCTGTCACGGTGGTCCAGTGAAACGGGCTGGCAACAGGTAGTTCGCAGACTCTTCCCGGACAGAGGCGGGCTAGAGCCCGACCGAGCGGCACAGCAAAGGGCCGAGCAGCGTCGACGGGAGAGGGAGAGAGGGCAAAGCGCACAGGGCGCAGCCGGTGTTCAGGGGCCGAGCAGCGTCGAGGAGAGGGAGAGAGACATGCAGAAACCCGCGAGGCACCGCCATTGCCACGAGGACCGCCGAGAGCGGCGTTGGCAGCAGCGCAGGAGAAGCGTGCGAAACCTACAGGGCACCGCCATTGCCACGAGGACCGCCGAGAGCGGCGTTGGCAGCAGCGGGGGAGGAAGGAAAGCGTGGGAGACGCCATTTTAAGCCACACCCAAAATGCCGAAGAGTGGCAGTATCACCGCATTTGACAATGAAGTCGAAGATTGGACTACATATGTCGAACGAATAGAGGTATACTGCAAGGCAAATGAGGTGTCAGATGACAAGAAAGCGCCGGTATTGTTAAACTTAATGGGTGCAAAGACGTATGGCTTATTACGAAATCTAGTAACCCCAGCGAAGCCAGAGGAAAAGAGTTTTGGAGACATGGTGACGATACTACAGGAACATTTAAACCCCACACCGCTGCTGATAGCAGAAAGATTCAAGTTCCACAAACGGAACCAGCATAAGGATGAAAGCAATGCTGAATATTTAACAGAACTGCGCAAACTATCGAAACACTGCCAGTTTGGAACGGGACTGGCAGATACCTTAAGGGACAAGTTTGTGTGTGGGCTTCAAAGTGAAGGAACCCAGAAATGGCTTTTATCTGAAAAGGACCTTACGCTGGACAAGGCTTTCAGCATTGCGGTATCATATGAAGCAGCAGCACGGGGCGCTGCAGAGATACAACAGAGACCGCAAGAATATGGCACAAACGAAATGTCATGCAGAACAGAGAAGTGCTATCGCTGCGGCAGAACAACATACAATCACAATGATTGCTGGTTCAAAGACAAAGTGTGCAGACAGTGTGGAAAAGTAGGACACATAGCACGAGTCTGCAGGTCGGGAAAGAAAACCAGCAATAAGAAATCTCCAAAAGAAAAGTACAAGAAGGTACATAAGGTGACGGAGAGTAGTTCAGATGAACAAAAGAGTGATACCGACTCCGAAAACAGGGAGCTGAGTTGTCTGAAACTACATAATGTGATCAAAACGGAGGATCACCAAACCATTTGGGTCACTCTCAAGAGAGCAGGAGACAAGGTAAAAATGGAATTGGACACAGGATCGGCCCTAACAGTCATAAACCGATGGGACAACGAGCGGCTATTCTCACACATACCCTTGAGAGACATAAAAATTATTTTGAAGACGTACACGGGGCAAAAAGTCTACCCCAAAGGAAAAATAAGGGCGACCGTTATATATAACGGTAAGGAAACACCAAAACTAGACCTGTATGTATTGCAAGATGGAGGACCATTACTGGGACATGAATGGATCTGGAAAATACAGCTGGATTGGCATTCCATACAAGCACTGACGTGGCTGCCAAAAAGGATGACGATGTCACACCTGGACGACTGTCAAAGATCCTAACCGACGCGCAAGAAGTGTTCCAGCAAGGACTCGGAACACTAAAAGGCATGACAGCAACAATTAAAATCGAAGAAAACGCAAGCCCAAAATCTTTTAAGGCCAGACTGGCATCTTTTGCGATCCGCCCAGCTGTCGAAGCAGAGCTGGAGAGTTTGGAACGTTCAGGAGTACTGTCCAAGGTAGACTGGAGCGAGTGGGCTACACCCATCGTCCCTGTGATGAAAAAGTCGTTGAGCAGCACGCCTGGGGAACCAAGGAAGGTTCGCATCTGTGGGGACTTCAAGGTAACAGTGAACCCAGTCCTTCACACCTTGCAATATCAACTTCCGCGGATTGAAGATATTTTCGCCTCGCTATCTGGAGGGAAACGCTTCACTAAGATTGATCTGGCCCAGGCGTATCTGCAAATGGAGGTAGAAGAAGCATCAAAAAAATACCTCACAATCTACACCCATAAAGGTCTCTACCAATACAACCGGCTGGTATTCGGGGTAGCATCAGCTCCGGCTATTTGGCAAAGGGCAATGGAACAAGTCCTGCAAGGGATCCCAGGGACCCAGTGTTATTAGGACGACATCCTGGTCACGGGCGAAAATGACAGTGATCACTTCGCCAACCTGGAGCAGGTGCTCACTAGATTGAAGGAATATGGGCTCCGAGCTAACCGCCCCAAATGCGAGTTTTTAAAAAAACAGATCTTGTATTGTGGCCACGTTATCGATAAAGAGGGGTTACATAAGTCCCCAGAAAAGATTGAGGCAGTAGTCAAGGCTCCAGCACCGGAAAACGTGTCACAACTGAGGTCGTTCCTCGGGCTGGTAAACTACTACCATAAGATCTTGCCAAATTTGTCTACAATACTACACCCACTGAACACCCTACTGCAAACGGGAGTGCCATGGAAGTGGAGTGACGAATGTAAACGAGCTTTCCAGAAGAACAAAACACTAATCACATTGAAAGAGGTATTGGCCCATTTCAACCCAGCACTACCAATTTGGTTGGCGTGTGATGCGTCACCCTACGGCATTGGAGTGGTGCTGTCGCACAAATTCTCGGACGGCTCAGAGAGGCCAATAGCCTTTGCGTTATGATCACTAACCTCAGCCGAGCGTAACTATGCCCAGATTGACAGGGAGGCCCTCAGCCTAGTGTGTGGAGTGAAAAAGTTCAATCACTATCTGCACAGGCAGAAATTCACCTTGCTGACTGACCACCAGCCTCTTGTCTCCATTTTTAATCCGAAGAAGAGTGTTCCGGTGATGACTGCGCAACGTCTACAAAGATGGTCACTCTTTCTAGGGGTGCACCACTATGAGATTGAATATAAGGGCACGAAACTGCATGTAAATGCTGATGGGCTATCACGCCTGCCACTGCCTACTGTGGAGGAAGGGCCAGCAGTGGATCCTGTCGAACTATTTCATTCGACTATAGTTGAATACCTACCGGTAACTAACGCTCGTATAGAAAAGGAGACCCGAAATGACCCGACACTGTCTCGGGTATATGATTTGACGGTGAAGGGATGGCCAGCACATGGCGACTCACTGTTGCCAGCATTCTCGACAAGAGGAGAACAGCCGTCAGTGTGCCGGGGGACATTGATGTGTGGATCCGGAGTGGTAATTCCACCCAAGTTAAGGGATAGATTGCTCAATGAGCTTCATGAGGGTCATCTGAGAGGGGTAAAAATGAAAAGCCTTGCCAGGGCTTGTGTGGTGGCCAGGAATCGATAAACAAATCGAGGACCTGACCAAGAGCTGCTCAGGATGCCAGAAAGTCCAAAATGTACCACCACATGCCCCTCTACACCCATGGGAGTGGCCCTCATCTTCATGGCAACGGGTGCATATTGATTTTGCTGGTCCAGTCAAGGACTCAATGTTTTTAATAGCCGTGGATGCGCACTCGTAATGGCCTGAGGTCATCAAAATGTCCTCCACCACCACGGAGAAAACTATTGTAGTCCTACGGACCATTTTTGCCAGGAACTGCTTGCCAGAACAGATTTGCTCCGATAACGGACCACAGTTTGTGTCCGAAGAGTTCCGGAGGTTTATGCAGAAGAATGGGGTAAGGCATTACACATCCGCCCCGTATCATCCAGCCACAAATGGATTGGCTGAGAGGTTCGTACAAACCGTTAAGAAGGCAATAAATGCTATGTACAATGACAACATTCCGCTGCAGCATAAGGTGGACAATTTCCTGTTCGCCTACCGGAATGCGACACATGCAGTCACTAACCAGGCCCCGGCCATGGTGTTCTTTAACCGAAGATTAAGATCTCGCCTGGATTTGCTCAGACCAAACGTACGAAGAGATGTTAAGAGTAAGCAATTCCAACACATCCATGAGAAGCCAACAAGGAGCTTCAATGTAGGGCAACCAGTCTTGGCCCACGACTACCGAACAGAAAAATGGCAGCCAGGAACGATATGCACACGGCAGGGCCCACTAATGTATGCAGTGGACATTGGGGAGAACATCGTGAGAAGCCATGCTGACCAGATCCTAGAGTCACAGGAACAAGTCAACCCCATGCCTCGCCCATACGTACCTGGTGTGGAACCCGATGTACAGGTCACATCTACCCCAGAAACAGTAGCATCGGAAGCTGATGACCCAACCGACGACAGGGTCCCAGAATCGCCTCCGCACCAAGAGCGAGACACTTGGGATAGACGCTATCCAGAAAAGATCAGAAAGCCTCCCCAAAGACTGAATATATAAATGGACTATTTTCAGGTAACGTTGTATGTTAAAAGTGTTAATTGTAATTAGTTTGATATTTAATTGTTAAATGAGTGTTATGGTACTGTTAATGTAAAAGGGGAGGAATTGTAATGTATATACCTTTAAGGGGGGAACTTCTTTTTACAGCTCATGTATACTGTAGTACCGGCAGTGACCACACCTGTATATAGCACTGAATAGTAATCTGTACAGTTCAGTTCCAGAGTGAGCCACGTTGAGTAAACACCTGTTGTACCGTTCTCCTGCAGCCTTGTGTCTTACTACTGACAGACAACAGGAACCGTTGCTTGAGCACACCGATTGTGTGCTCAACGATGTTCCTGGTAGCTTGATGGCTCCCGTTGTATCGCAGCTCAGCAGGAGTGTTGGGCGTATGGAGCGGTGTCATCAGCCAGGTGCACAGAGGATATCCCTTGTCCCCGAGAAGCCAACCACATGGGTGATGCAGTGCCTGGAAAAGGTTTGCCACAGTAGTCTGGCGCAGGATGAAGGCATCGTGGCTGCTGCCAGGAAAGTGGGCATTGACAGCGAGTATCATCTGTCTGTGGTCACAGACACAACTGAACGTTTAAGGAACGGAAGCCCTTTCGGTTGCGGAAAGCCTCGGCATTCTCATGCGGCGCACGCAAAGCCACATGCATGCAGTCAATGGCGCCCTGCACCACGGGGAAGCCCGCTATCATCGCAAAGCCGATTGCGCATTCTTGCTGCTTGTCTGGGGTCATGGGGAAGGTGATGTACTCTCGTCTCCATTTAAAGAGGGCATTTGTGAACTGACAGATGCAGCAATGCACAGCAAACTGGGAGATATTGGCGATGTCCCCAGTAGCTGATTGAAATGAGCCGGTGGCATAAAAGTTGAGAGCCACTGTTACCTTCACTACCATCAAAAGAGATGTCCTGCTCCTCAGTTGAGGCTGCAGATCTGGCTGAAGCAGGTGGCAGAGCTCAGTGACCACCTCCTTGCTGAAGCGCAGTCTTTGCAAACACTGCTCCTCAGACATATTAATGTAGGAGAACTGTTGGCGAAATACCTTGGGAGGGTAAGGTCTCCTGTACAGAGGCCTGTTGGCCCTCCTCCATCAGGCCATGATTGCCACTCTCCCTCTGCATCTCTGTGCCCTCCAAATGTGATGGAGAAAGATGACGCCCCCATCCAATGCCCCCATAGTATCTAGGCAATCAAAGTTATGAAGGTCAAAAAGCAAAGTACCTGCAAAGTTATGGTCAGAAGCCAAAACGACCTCAGACAGCGTTGACTCAATGCAGAAGTCTCTCTTTCTCTCTTTGTCTCTCTCAAAATCTCTCTCTCTCTGAATGAGTGGTGCAAAAATGGCTACCACACAAAAGCCAGGAAGAGGCCCCCTTTAAATAGCGCCCCCCCCCAGCCCCACAGTGACTGGGAAGCGTTCCAGTCTACCTGTTCTTGGTTGCGCCAGGCGGAAAGGAGGGGGGCGCCACTCAATTTCCATTCCGGGGCGTCACAAGGGCATTGCACTCTCAAATGACGTCAAGAGCTGCGTGCGCAGGAGATCGGCCGGTATTGTTTAGTGCCACCGCAAAATGTCTGGTTAATTTCACGAGCGATGCAAAAATCACCGCGCTCGGGCACTAGTTGCTTAGCGCCTCATTAATGCCCACTTAAGGCGCTAAAGGGAGGCGCAACCAATTGAATTTTTCCCCCAATAACCTGTCTTCCTGTTTTTGCCACCAAAGTGGTTAACCTCGAATTTATCCACATTATACTGCATCTGCCATGCATCTGCCCAATCACCCAACCTGTCGAAATCATACTGGAGTTTCTCTGCATCCTCCTCACAGCACACACGCCCACCCAGCTTTGTGTCGTCTGCAAACTTGGAGATGTTACATCTAGTTCCCTCGTCTAGATCATTAATATATATTGTGAATAGCTGGGGTCCTAGCACCGATCCCTGCGGTACCCCACTAGTCATTGCCAGCCACTCGGAAAAAGACCCGTTTCTTCCAGCACTTTGCTTCCTGTCTGCCAACCAGTTCTCTATCCAAGTCAGTACCTTACGCCCAATCCCATGTGCCTTAACATTGCACGCCAAACTCTTATGCAGGACCTTATCGAAAGCCTTCTGAAAGTCCAAATAGACCACATCCACTGGTTCTCCCTTATCTATTCTACCAGTTATATCCTCAAAAAATTCCAGTAGATTAGTCAAGCATGATTTACATTTTGTAAATCCATGCTGACTTTGTCCGATCCTGTCACTGTTTTCAAAGTGCTCTGCTATTACATCTTTTATAATGGACTCTAGCATTTTCCCCACTACTGAAGTCAGGCTTACCAGTCTATAAATCCCCATTTTCTCTCTACCACCTTTTTTAAATTGTGGGCTTACATTAGCTACCCTCCAATCCATGGGAACTATTCCAGAGTCTATAGAATTTTGGAAGATGACCAGCAATGCATCTACTATTTCCAGAGCCACTTCCTTAAGTACCCTAGGATGTAGATTTTCAGGCCCTGGGGATTTATTAGTCTTCAATCCCGTCAATTTCCCTAACACCATTTCCCTACAAATACTGATTTCATTCAATTCCTCCCTCTCATTAGACCCTATGTTCCCCGAAATTGCTAGAAGGTTATTTGTGTCCTCCTTTTTGAAGACAGAACCAAAGTATGTATTTAATCGGTCAGCCATTTCTTTGTTCCCCATTATAAATTACCCTGATTCTGACTGCAAGGGACCTACGCTTGACATCACCAATCTTTTTCTCTTCACATATCTATAGAAGCTTTTACAGTCAGTTTATATGTTCCCTGGAAGCTTCCTCTCATATTCTATTTGCCCCCTCTTAATTAATCCCTTTGTCCTCCTTTGCTGAATCCTAAACTGCTCCCAATCCTCAGTTTTGCTGCTTTTTCTGGCCAATTTATATGTCCTCTCCTTGGATCATATGCTGTCCCTAATTTCCCTTGTTAGCCACAGTTGAGTCACCCTTTTGTTTTATTTTTATGCCAAACAGGGATGAACAAATTCTGCAGTTCATCGATGCAATCTTTAAATGCTTGTCATTGCCTATCCACCGTCAAACCTTTAAGTAATGTTCCCCAATCCATCCTAGCCAACTCGCGCATCATACCATCATAGTTTCCTTGATTTCAATTCAGAATTCTAGTCTGAGTCAACTACTTCACTCTCCATCTTAATTAAGAATTCTATCATATTATGATCGCTCCGCCCCAAGGGACCTCGCACAACAAGTTTGCTAATTAAACCTTTCTCATTACATAATACCGAGTCTCAGGTGGCCTGATCTCTAGTTGGTTCCTTGACATATTGGTCCAGGAAACCATCCCGTATACACTCTAGGAATTCCTCCTCCACAGTATTGTTACTAATTTGGTTAGCCCAATCTATATGTAGAATAAAGTCACCCATGATAACTGCTGTGCCCTTATTGCACACGTCCCTAATTTCCCATTTAATGCCATCCCCAACCTCAGCATTACTGTTTGGGGGTCTGTATACAACTCCCACTAACGTTTTCTGCCCCTTGGTATTTCTCAGCTCTACCCATACAGATTCCACATCATCAGAGCTAATATCCTTCCTTACTATTGTGTTAATCTCCTCTTTAACCAGCAATGCTACCCCACCTCCTTTTCCTTTTTGCCTGTCCTTCCTGAATATTGAATACCCCTGGATCTTGAATTCCCAGCCTTGGTCACCCTGGAGCCATGTCTCCATAATTCTAATTACATCATATCAGTTTATATCTATTTGTGTAGCTAATTCATCCAGCTTATTAGAATGATGATCCTCGCATTAAGACACAAAGCCTTCAGGCTTGTTTTTTTAACACTCTTAGTCCTTTTAGAATTATTATTTATTGTAGCCCTGTTTGATTTACACCCTTGATTTCTCTGCCTTCCACTTTTGCTTTTCTCCTTCCTGTCTTTTGTTTCTATCCTTGCTTCCCTTTCCTCTGTCTCCCTGCACAGTTTCCCAACCCCCTGCCATTTTAGTTTAAACCCTCCCCAACAGCACTAGCAAACACTCCCCCTAGAACATCGGTCCCAGTCCCGCCCAGGTGCAAACCATCCAGTTTGTACTGGTCCTACCTCCCCAAGAACCGGTTCCAATATCCCAGGAATTTGAATCCCTCCCCCTTGCACCATTCCTCTAGCCACGTATTCATCTGAAATATCCTTCTATTTCTACTCTGACTAGCACGTGGCACTGGTAGCAGTCCTGAGATTACAACCTTTGAGGTCCTATTTTTTAATTTACCTCCTAACTTCCTATATTCAGTTTTTAGGACCTCATCCCATTTTTACCTATATCATTGGTACCTATATGCACCACGACAACTGGCTGTTCACCCTCCCCCTCCAGAATGCCCTGCAGCCGCTCCGAGACATCCTTGACCCTTGCACCAGGGAGGCAACATACCATCCTGGAGTCTCATTTGCGGCTGCAGAAACACCTATCTATTTCCCTTACAATAGAATCCCCTATCACTATAGCTCTTCCGCTCTTTTTCCTCCCGTCCTGTGCTGCAGGACCATCCATGGTGCCAGGAAGTTGGCTGCTGCTGCCTTCCCCCGATAAGCCATCTCCCTCAACAATATCCAAAGCAGTATATCTGTTTGAAAGGGGGATGGCCACAGGGGACCCCTACACTACCTGCTTGCGCCTACTACTCTGCCTGGTAGTCACCCATTCCCTTCCTGCCTGTGCAGCCTTTACCTGTGGTATGACCAACTCCCTGAACGTGCTATCCACGATGTCCTCAGCATCGCTAATGCTCCAGTATGTATCCATTCACAGCTCCAGTGCCACAATGCGGTCTGTCAGTAGCTGCAGCTGGATACACTTTCTGCACACATGGTTGTCAGGGACACAGAAAGTGTCCCCGATTTCTCACATAGCGCAGGAGGAGCATGCCACAGGGCCGAGCTGTTCTGCCATGACTTACCCTTGAATTAATTTAAATTAATTTAAATCAATTCAATACCACTAATTACACTACAATTAAATGATATTCTCAAGGGCCCTTGGTTACTTGCACTCCCCAATACACAACAGAGACCTTCGAAACTATAACCACAAAAATTAAGACCTTCTAAATTTTATAAACTATTAATCTTAACTGTCAAACTATAGAGTAGTATAAATACTCACTGGGCCATACTCACCCAATCAGCTGCTTCCTCTTGCCCACGTCACTTTTTGAATCATGACATGGCTCCGGAATGCCGCTGCCGGTCTGCGAGATTGGTAAGCCTCTGTAAAAAAAGCCCGCAAAAGTGATTTTAAGTACTCACTGTACCACTGCTCTCTGCTCCTCCTGACACCGGCCTCTGTAATAAAGCCCGCAAAAGTGAGTTTAAGTACTCACTGTAATGGCGCTCTCTGCTCCTCCCAAAACCAGCCTCTGTAAAAAAAGCTTGCAAAAATGAGTTTAAATATTCACTGTACCACCGCTCTCTGCTCCTCCTGACACCGGCCTCTGTAAAAAAAGCCCGCAAAAGTAAGCTTACGTAGTCACTGTACCGCCGCTCTCTGCTCCTCCCAACACTGGCCTCTGTAAAAAAAGATGACAAACAATGCATCCATTAATTCCAATGGCCACCTCTTTCAAAATCCTAGGATGTAGGTCTTCCAGTCCTTGAGATTTATCGACTTTTAATCATAGAAACATAGAAACAAAGAAGATAGGAGCAAGGGTAGGCCATTCGGCCCCTCGAGCCTGCTCCGCCATTCAACGAGATCATGGCTGATCATCCAAATTCAGTACCCTATCCCTGCCTTCTCGCCATATCCCTTGATCCCTTTAGCCTTAAGAAATATATCCAACTCCTTCTTGAATATATTTAATGAACTGGCCTCCACTGCCCTCTGTGGTAGAGAGAGTTCCACAGGTTCACCACTCTCTGGGTGAAGAAACTCCTCCTCATTGTCCCCCTTATCCTTAGGCTGTGACACCTGGTTCTGGACTCCCCGGTCATCGGGAACATCCTTCCTGCATTTAATCTGTCTAGTCCTGACAGAATTTTATAAGTTTCAATGAGATCCCCTCTCATTCATCTAAACTCCAGCAAGTACAAGCTCAATCGACCCAATCTCTCCTTGTACGTCATTCCTGCCATTCCAGGTATCAGCCTGGTGAATCTTCGCTGCACCCCCTCCATGGCAAGAACATCCTTCCTTAGATAGGGCGACCAAAACTGCACACAGTACTCAAGGTGCGGTCTCAGCAAGGCACTGCACAACTGTAGCAAGACATCCTTGTTCCTGTACTCGAACCCTCTTGCTACGAAGGCCAACATACCATTTGCCTTCTTAACCGCCTGCTGCACCTGCATGCTTACTGTAAAGTCTGTGGGTTGTACAGTTAATAACGACACAGACTTCAGGAATAACAAACAAACAGGTCTTTACTATTCGAAGGTCAGGGCGAATCTGCCCAAGGAATCATGCCACAACACTTATATACCGGTGTGGTCACCGTCGGTATTACAGTATACAGAAGCCAAACAAGTAGTGCCACACCTAAAGTAGTTCTCTTAAAGGTGAACGGTTACATACAATAGTTCTCTTAAAGGTAGACGGGTACATACACTACAATCCTCCCTTTTTAGCTTATTACATACAGAGTCCCCATTAAACATAACATATCTTCAACTTCATATAAAACAATTTACAGACATAGTCTCGGTGGGAAACAGTTCACAGGTTCAGTCTCTGCGGGAACAGTTCACAGATTCAGTCTCTGATCTTGACTCGGTCCGAACAACATCTCTTTGGTGTAGATGGTTCACATTGCTAGCGTGACTCCTCCATATCCTTTTCTTGACGTAACAGCTTGAACTTTCGTCCTGCTGAACCAGCAGTGCTGACTTTTACAACAACTGGGTTGCCTTGATATTTTCCTACTTCCCAACTGATTTAACTCCTTTCGTAGGGTCCACGCATGATCTGGTAGAAGTGATAATATTTGCGATAGTTATCATCTTCTGCTTCTTCTTTTTCTTTTCTGCTTTTTGGAGACTCTCGGGGCTCCCTTATCAGCTGCCAGCTGTAGCGCCACCAACTCTCTATGTTCCTTCGACTTTAAGTGCTTCATCCTGATTTCGGCACTTTGGGAGTTTTCATCACAAACTGGGCAGACCACATCCTCGTAATATTCAGTGTCATTCAACAGGTCATGGTAATATTCGGGTTCGTCCTGAGTTAGGCCAGCAAGAGGGCCTTCTACTTCCTCCTTACCCATCTGGACGTTAGCTGACTGTGGTTCCTTCCCTAGACATCTTTCTTGAAAAGACTTCTTCATGCATTCATCTTCATCCCGCTCTTCCTGGGTTTCCTGCAAATCCTTCACTAATGACCTCATTTGTGATTTCAACACTTCCCCTTCCCTCGGGGATTGATTGATCGGGCTATTCAATCCTTCTACTGGAGCAGCTGTTTCAACATTCTGTTGTTCACATAGACGCGATTCAGCGTACTTTTGGCATCCCAGTAAAGTCTGTTTTGCAACCTCAGCTATTTCCCAAACTTTTGAGAGCTCCGAACTCCTTCCCGTTGAAGATTGAAGCTCGTGTTCAGATTGTTCCCATTGCAGAGCCTTTTCCCTCAGCATATGAAGGAGTTGGCTGACCGTTAACTCTTCCACGGGAACACTGTGGATCAGAGTCTTCTCCATTTCATCCACCTTTTCCTCCAATGCTTCCACCTTCTGTTCCTCTTGTACTTTGGCTTTCAGCGCTCGGAAAAGTTGCGCCCTGATGCTCTCTAGCTCATGTTCAGGGACCATTCTTACAGTCTCTGTGTTTCTTACAGTTTCCTTTTCTTCCACTGAAAGGATTCCCAGTTGAATCTGTTCTTCAAGTTGTTGAACCTCGGACATTGCCGCCTCATATTTGTCTTGGGTTTCCTTCAATATTTTTATGAGTTCTTGGACATCTTGTCTTTCATGTTCTGCCATGTCTTTCACCTCTAATTTCTCATCTATGGATGGAACTTCTACCGATGAGTCTGTCTTGGCCTTGAGCTCATCAAGGATTTCCTGCAGCCTTTGGACTTCTTGCTCATGTTCAACCTTTAGTTGTTCATATGCTTCTACTGAAACTAGCTTTTCGGAGGTTGCCGAGTTAACCCCCTCCAGAATTGTAGCCTGGGCCTGTTCATACTGTTCTTTCAACTTCTCACACTCTGCTTGTAAGGAGTCGTAGAGAAGAACTGGAATAACATCCTGGCTTCCTGAAGATTCCTCTTCATTTGCTTCTTTCGCAATTTCCTGTTGGAGTTCAGCCAAGGCTGCAATGCTATCTGCCTCTCGAAGTCTCACTGCCATCAAATCTTCTTTATTCCTGCAGTCTATCTCAGCCATTTTCCGATTACTTTCATTTAACTGAGTGAGTAGTCCCTTATTCTGGGCTGAGAGATATTGCACCTTCTCATGTAGACCATAGCACTCCTTCTCTGCTCGACATAGCTGGTTACTGCTGATTTGGTTCTGTGTTTCAAGTTCCAACATCCTTTGCTTAGCTTCTTTCAGTTTCGCCCCTATAAGCTCCTCTTGCAACATGGCCACATTATTCACATCAGGTAAAGAAGCGTTTCTCTTTTCCATGTCCAAGATTTTTTTTCTGCATATCTTTAAGTGCACACTGCGATTCAGCTTCTCTTAACCTTGCTTGCACTAGCTCCGTCTCCAATTGCAGAACAAAATCCTCAGTGTAGCGTGGTTTGCCTTTATGCTGTATCTCTAGATCATGCAAATATTCTAACTCCTGAACATCATAAGGGAGATGTGATCAGTAATTGGTCACAATGGCTCTATGGTCGCTCTTTGCTTGAGCTAGCTGCCTCTGCTGTCTTTCCAGGTTCTCCCATTCGGTGTCCCAGAACTTTTCCATTGTTTTCATCTCTTGTACGAGACGGTAACTCAACTGTTCTAATTGTTGTCGTACTTTGAAATAAGTTTGAGTCCGAGTTCGATGTTCTTCCGTTGTGGATAAGTCCTAAACTTGAACAGGCTCAGAATTCTCTGTCAAACTGGAGTTCTGCTCTGAAGCTTTATTCTTCTCAGTAGCATAAGCCTTTATGCATGTCTTCGTTTTCTCCACCATAGTCGGCAAGTTCATTTTAGCCTTGTCTTCCATATTTGAGTTGGTCTTATCGTCATCCGTTTCAGAATCTGAGCTGATAGCTTGCACCGAGTCCTCACTCATTATGGCTTTTAGATAGTGCCATTCCATGTCTATTTTCTTGATCCACTCTCGTCCTAGAAGTGGTGGTCCTCCCTCAGATAATACGTACAAGTTCATTCTTGGGTGTTCTTTACCCCTATCTCTCACCTTGACTCTTATCTTCCCCATGGGGTATACCTTATGCCCCGTGTATGTCTGCAATACGAACTTGGTATTTCTTAAGGGTATGTGAGAGAATAGCCAGTGGTAGTCCCTTCGATTTATGACTGATAGAGCTGATCCAGTGTCCAACTCCATTCTTACTTGGACTCCAGCTATTTTTAGTATGACCCAGATAGTTTGTAGGTCAGCTTCCTTACTCACATTGTGAATTCTCAGACTACCCAGCTCCTGGCTCTTTGGGTCTGAGTCTGAATTCTGTTCGTCTGAACTCTTCTCAGCCACCTTGTGTACCTTGTTGTACTTTTCTTGTGGTGGCTTCCTTTGGTTGTTGGTCTTCTTCCCTGACCGGCATACCTTAGCGATGTGACCCAGTTTGCCACATTTCCTACATTCTTGGTTCTTAAACCAGCATTGGTTCTGGTCGTGTGTTGTCTTCCCACAACGATAGCATTTTGTTGTACTTGAGGTAATTTGGTCCACCCCGAGTGCCGCCGCCTTTAGCTGCATTTCCGCCGTTCCTTTCGCTGTGGCTTCGTGCGATGCGGCTATAAGGACAGCCCTGTCAAGTATGAGGTCGTTCTCTTCGAGTAGTCGCTTTTGTGTCCCTTCCTTGGACAATCCGCATAAGAACTTGTCTCGCAGTGCCTCTGTCAGATTCCCTCCGAACTGGCAGCATTTCGCTAGCCTACGCAGTTCGACCAAATATTCCGCGTTGCTTTCGTCTTTCCGTTGCGTTCTTGCATAGAATTTGAATCGTTCAGCCAACATCAACAGTGTGGGGTTCAAGTGGTCCTTCAGAACAGCCACAATCCCTTCGAAAGTCTGATCCGCCGGTTTAGCTGGTGCTAGTAGATGCTTCAAGAGCCCATATGTCTTTGCGCCCATCGAGTTTAGCAATGTTATCGCTTTGTCGTCTTCCTCTATTTTGTTGGCTTCACAATAGATCTCGATGCGTTCCACGTACGTGGCCCAGTCTTCTATCTCAGAATTAAAATCGTTAATATTCCCTCACTTAGGCATCTTCCTTTCCTTGGGAGCAGCACAAGTATTTCTTTAAATTCTTATTTATTATTTATTTATTTCTAAGATGGCGGTTTTTCCCGCAAAAATGGCGGTTTCCCGCTCTTTCCTTCTCTCCCCGCCCCTTCAATGGCGGTCTCCCGCGTCTGTCGTCTTCTCCGCCTAATGGCGGCTTCCCGCGTTTCTTCCCTGGTGGGAGGGGTACGCTTTCCCCACAGCGGACAGGTTCAGCCGCTGGGCTGGCTTCCGCACAGCTCCCCTTACTCGGCTCTGTCTTTCTCTCCCGCTCGCACGGCTCTACCGGCGCTGGGTACCCCGTTCACGGAGAACAGTTCAGCCGCTGGACTGGCTCTCGCGCAGTCTCTCTCCCCTTGCTCGGCTCTGTCTCTCTCTCCCCCACGTTCGGCTCTACCGGCGCTGGGTACCCCGTTGGTGGAGAACAGTTCAGCCGCTGGACTGGCTCTCGCGCAGCCTCCTTTGGTCGGCTCTGCCTCTCCCACATGCCCGGCTCCCGTTCGCCTCCCAGCCCTCACGCAGTCCGGTGCTTCCCTCCCCGGCTGCGGCTGAGTTTCTCTCTTCCCGCGCCTGCTCCCGGTCTCAGCGCTTCGTGGCTTCGGTCGCTGCCCGGCTTTTCCCGCCGATCGCGGTCCGGCTATCTCATGATGCCATTGGACCCGCCTTCCTGACCAGCTCTGCTCCCCCTCGACCGTGGTCGAGTGCACAGCCCTTATCCTCCGGATTTCGTTACACTTTTCCCTACTCACAGTCTCCGCGGCCGCCTTGTTTCCTGCTGATCGGCTCACTCCGCACCGTGGTAGAAGGGTAGTCAGTGCCTGTTGCTGATGGAAGCTTTTGTTGCTAAAGTCTTCCTCCTTTCTATTGCTGCAGCCTCGTGTTTTCTTCCAGCAGAACGACGAGGGCGATTGCCTCTCTTCGACGCTCTTTAGTTGCTTTGGTAGTCTTGCCGCAGGGTACGATCGGACTCGTCGCCACTGTAAAGTCTGTGGGTTGTACAGTTAATAACGACACAGACTTCAGGAATAACAAATAAACAGGTCTTTACTATTCGAAGGTCAGGGCGAATCTGCCCAAGGAATCATGCCACAACACTTATATACCGGTGTGGTCACCGTCGGTATTACAGTATACAGAAGCCAAACAAGTAGTGCCACACCTAAAGTAGTTCTCTTAAAGGTGAACGGTTACATACAATAGTTCTCTTAAAGGTAGACGGGTACTGATATGCCTATCAATTAGTCCAATAAAAGGCGACGAGTTAAGAACGTAACTGAAGGTTTTTATTGGCTAAATAACAGAGCCCACCCTCGTGGGTGATCCGATCCAACAGGGAGGAATACTAGCCAGTCAGCTACCTTTATACCTGGGCAGGTAATGGGCGGAGTCGGAGGTGGTCAGCCCAGGTATAACAGTGCGACAAGAGGCGACCTCGTGTAGTGATGTGACAGTGAGAACAGTGAGAACAATATACAGTGATAACTATAACAGTGGTTTACCACATTCACCCCTTGTTTAGATTAGAGTCCGGCGGGGTGAAGTGTATTACCAGCTCTGGTATGTCAGTCTGTCCGGAGGCTTCGTTAGCCTCTCCGATCGTCGCAGCGGCGGTGTTACATTATCCGGTGTTAAAGCTGGTGTCTGCGTAGTCGGCAAAGGCTCGTGGGGTTCCGGCATGCCGTCTACCTCGGCTGGACTCGGGGGGTTGGGAGGGGGGGGTGAGGGTGCGAGGTCTCGTAAGGAGACAGTGTCCTCCCGTCCGTCTGGGTAAGCCACATAGGCGTACTGGGGGTTGGCGTGCAGGAGGTTCACCTTCTCGACCAGGGGGTCCGTTTTATGGGCCCTCACGTGCTTTCGCAGCAAGACGGGTCCCGGAGAGGTCAGCCAGGTTGGTAGGGTGGTTCCCGTAGTCGACTTCCTGGGGAAGACAAACATTCGAGCATGGGGGGTGGTGTTAATGGCAGTGCAAAGTAGTGACCGGATGGAGTGCAGCGCAATCGGGAGGACCTCTTGCCAGCGGGAGGTTGGGAGGCCCTTAGACTTTAAGGCTAAGAGGGTGGCCTTCCATACCGTCGCGTTCTCTCTTTCCACCTGGCCGTTCCCTCGGGGGTTGTAGCTGGTGGTCCTGCTTGCTGCAATACCCCTCTCCAATAGGAACTGACGGAGTTCCTCGCTCATGAAGGAGGCGCCCCGGTCACTATGTATATAGTTCGGGAACCCGAACAAGGCGAAGAGTTTGTTCAGGCATTTAATGACCGTGTTACTGGTCATGTCTGGGCAGGGGAAGGCAAAGGGGAAACGGGAGTACTCATCAACGATGTTGAGGAAGTACACATTACGGTCGGATGACGGTAGGGGCCCCTTGAAGTCGATGCTCAGACGCTCGAAGGGGCGGGTGGCCTTGATCAGGCTTGCTCTGTCCGGCTTATAGAAGTGCGGTTTGCACTCAGCACAGATCTGGCAGTTCCTGGTCATGGTCCTGACCTCCTCGATGGAGTATGGCAGGTTGCGGGCCTTAATGAAATGGTAGAGTCTGGTGACTCCGGGGTGGCAGAGGTCATTGTGGAGGGTCTGAAGTCTATCACTTTGCGCGCTGGCGCATGTAATGCGTGAAAGAGCATCAGGGGGGTCGTTCAGTTTACCGGGCCGGTACAAGATCTCATAATCATAGGTGGAAAGCTCGATTCTCCACCTCAAGATTTTGTCGTTCTTGATCTTGCCCCTCAGCTTGTTATTAAACATGAAGGCAACCGAGCGTTGGTCGGTGAGGAGGGTAAATCGTTTGCCTGCCAAGTAGTGCCTCCAGCGCCGTACTGCCTCCACAATTGCCTGGGCTTCCTTCTCGACCGACGAGTGTCGGGTCTCGGGGCCCTGTAGGGTCCTTGAGAAGAAGGCTACCGGCCTACCCTCCTGGTTAAGGGTAGCGGCTAGGGCGAAGTCGGATGCATCGCTCTCCACTTGGAAGGGGATTGACTCATCCACTGCGTGCATTGTGGCCTTGGCTATGTCTCCCTTAATGAGGGAGAAGGCCGCGCACGCCTCTTCCGTGAGGGGGAAGGATGTGGTTTTCAGGAGGGGTCTGGCTTTGTCCGCATAATTGGGTACCCATTGGGCATAGTAGGCGAAAAGCCCCAGGGTTCTCCTAAGTGCTTTTGGACAGTGGGGGAGGGGTAGCTCCATGAGGGGGCGCATTCTTTCGGGGTCGGGGCCGATGACTCCGTTCTCTACTACACAGCCAAGGATGGCAAGGCGCGCTGTGTTAAACACGCATTTCTCCTTATTGTAGGTGAGGTTCAGCCGTTGGGCCGTACGGAGGAATTTCTCCAGATTCACGTCATGGTCCTGCCGGTTGCGGCCGCAGATGGTGACGTTATCGAGATAGGGGAAAGTGGCCTGTAGTCCGTTCTGGTCAACCATCCGGTCCATCTCCCGTTGGAAAACCGAGACCCCGTTGGTGACACCAAAGGGGACCCTAAGGAATTGGTAGAGGCGGCCATTCGCCTCGAAGGCGGTGTACTGGCTGTCCTCCGGGCTGATGGGGAGTTGGTGGTAGGCCGACTTGAGGTCGATGGTCGAGAATACGCGGTATTGTGCAATCTCATTGACCATGTCCGATATGCGGGGGAGGGGGTATGCGTCCAGCTGGGTGTATCTGTTTATGGTCTGGCTGTAGTCGATAACCAGGCGATTTTTGTTGCCGGTCTTGACTACCACCACCTGGGCACGCCAGGGGCTGCTGCTCCCCTCAATAATGCCCTCTTTCAGGAGTCGCTGCACCTCAGAGCTAATGAAGGCTCTGTCCCCAGCGCTGTACCGCCTGCTCTTAGTAGCGACAGGTTTGCAGTCGGGGGTGAGGTTAGCGAACAGGGAAGGTGGCGGTACCTTGAGGGTGGATAGGCTGCAGGTGTTACGCGGTGGGCGGTTTAACTTTCGCTGGTTGTCGACTGTGAGTGGGGGGAGGGGTCCACCGTATGCTAGGGTTACACTTTAAAATTGATATGCCTATCAATTAGTCCAATAAAAGGCGACGAGTTAAGAACGTAACTGAAGGTTTTTATTGGCTAAATAACAGAGCCCACCCTCGTGGGTGATCCGATCCAACAGGGAGGAATACTAGCCAGTCAGCTACCTTTATACCTGGGCAGGTAATGGGCGGAGTCGGAGGTGGTCAGCCCAGGTATAACAGTGCGACAAGAGGCGCCCTCGTGTAGTGATGTGACAGTGAGAACAGTGAGAACAATATACAGTGATAACTATAACAGTGGTTTACCACAGGTACATACACTACACTTACCTTCAGCGACTGGTGCACAAGGACACCCAGGTCTCGTTGCACTTCCCCTTCTCTCAATCTATTGCCATTCAGATAATAATCTGCCTTCCTGTTTTTACCACCAAAGTGGATAAACTCGCATTTATCCACATTATATTGCATCTGCCATGCTTCCGCCCAATCACCCAACCTGTCCAGATCATACTGGATTTTCAGGGCATCCTCCTCACAGCACACTCTCCCACCCAGCTTTGTGTCATCTGCAGATTTTGAGATATTACATCCAATTCCCTCATCTAGATCATGAATATATATTGTGAATAGCTGGGGCCCTAGGATCAATCCCTGCAGTACCCTACTAGTCACTGCCTGCCACTTGGAGAACGACCCATTAATTCCGACTCTTTGCCTTCTGTCTGCCAACCAGTTCTCTATCCAAGTCAATACCTTGCCTCCAATCCCATGTGCCTTAACTTAGCACGCTAGTCTCTTATGCGGGACCTTATCGAAAGCTTTCTGAAAGTGCCAATACACCACATCCACTGGTTCTCCCTTATCTATTTTACCAGTTACTGTCAGGGTTGCTGTCACGGGGCCATGTTGACATGGGGCCGTGCTGTCTGGGCGAGGCTGGTTCTGGACCCAAGTGCAGACAGACGAGGCGAGAAGCAGATATGCAGTCTTAAATAACAGTACTTTACTAGAATCGCACAGGTAAACATTTACAAAACATAGGAGCTCAAGACAAGCTACCACATAGGCAACCGGCTTGTCAAGATAGGAACTCAAGACAAGCTACCGTGAGGCAACCAGCTTGTCAAGACTGAGCTCAAGACAAGCTGCCAAAGGCAACCGGCTTGTCCAAACTGAGCACCTTATCAAGACTGAGCAACTTGTCAGCACCTTATCAAGACCGAGAACAAAGGGAAAAACCACAGAACTCAAACACAAGCAAAACATAACACAGATAAACAGTTATAGACATAGCTCAAGACAAGCAACCACTAAGGCAACCGGCTTGTCAAGGCAAGCTACCACAGGGCAACAGGCTTGTCGAGACTGAGCACCTAGTGAAGACAGAGCACCTTGTCAAGACTAACTCCCTTGTCAGGACTGAGCCCAGAGGGAAGAAACCACAGAACTTAAATACAAGCAAAAACAGGTGAAACCAATAAACCTAATGAAAGGCAGTTAAGTAATAAACAGGAGAAACAAGTAAGAATTAACAAAGGGAAACCAACCAGTGAAGGTGCCATCTAGGGGTTACTGAAGGAACTGACCGGCACCCTCACAGGACCCCCTCCCCTAGGAACAGCTCCTGAAGTTCCTCCTGGACGATCAGGGTGGCGACGGCGAAAATCCCTGATGAGTTCAAGATCCAAAATGTCCCGGGCCGAAACCCAGGAACGCTCTTCAGGACCATAACCCTCCCAGTTGACCAGGTATAGAATGCTCTTCCTAACCCGGCGACTATCAAGGAGGCGATGGACCGTGTAGGCTTGCTGACCTTCAATCATGCGGGGTGGTGGGGGGGGGGGGGGAGTCTGGAAGCAGGAACCAAAGGGCTGATAAGGCAGTACTCGTGGTCCTGGTGTACAAAACTCTGCCTGTACGACCAAAAAAGCGCCATTTAGCACAGTCATTGCCTCTACCTTAAAACACTCAGCTTCAAACATTAAAAAAAAACACGAGATCAATTACTCAAGACAGAACTACCAAGAGCACATTTAGCAAAACAAAAAAAACCCAGAAGGCTTGCTGCCCAAGAGCAGTGGTGAAATGGCCAATACACCTCCTGCAATTTGGGTAACCAGCAACATGAGAGCAAACAAGCAGCAAAACATTGCTCAAAACAAACCATAAAACATATAACCAGAAACAGACAATTATAAAATGGCCCTCGTTTCATTATAAAGACATAAGGCACCGGATAATCATTTAAATGAAAATAAAGCATATGCTTAAATTATCTACACATCTATGTTGTACTGGTATGGATACCCAAGGGGGAAAAGACTTAAAAGGCTCAAACTTGATAAATCCGAAGACACAGTCACACATGTACAACAGTAGCCAGCCACACACCCTCCTGGGCATTTAGAACTAGAAGTCAAAAATGAAAAAGTCTGTATTAGTACACATAGCGAATTTTCTTGGCTTTTCAAGCAATGGTATTTCCCATTCCGACTGATCATGAACTGCAGATGTTCAGAAATCTCAAGACAAAATCATCCTCCTCATCCACTAGCGGCAGGTACATGTCATGGCGATCATATGATCATAATCTTTGTAAGTGATGGAGCCATCGTTTTCCAGAGTTAGCACGCTCAATGGATTATATTCCAAAGGGATGCAAGAAGGGCGAGGAAAGCACCTTAACGGACGAGAATAGAACGAAATTCCTCCATCGCTGCTGGGTCCACACTGGCTCAGTCCTATTGTCAGGGTTGCTGTCACGGGGCCGTGTTGACAAGGGGCCGTGCTGTCCGGGTGAGGCTGGGTCTGGACCCAAGTGCAGACAGACGAGGCGAGAAGCAGATATGCAGTCTTGAATAACAGTACTTTACTAGAATCACACAGATAAACAGTTATAAAACATAGGAGCTCAAGACAAGCTACCACATAGGCAAATGGCTAGTCAAGATAGGAACTCAAGACAAGCTACGGTGAGGCAACCGGCTTGTCAAGACTGAGCTCAAGACAAGCTACCCCAGGGCAACAGGCTTGTCAAGATAGGAACTCAAGACAAGCTATCGTGAGGCAACCAGCTTGTCATGACTGAGCTCGAGACAAGCTGCCACAGGGCAACCGGCTCGTCCAAACTGAGCACCTTGTCAAGACTGAGCAGCTTGTCAGCACTTTGTCAAGACTGAAAACAAAGGGAAAAACCACAGAACTCAAACACAAGCAAAACATAACACAGATAAACAGTTATAGACATAGGAGCTCAAGACAAGCAACCACTAAGGCAACCGGCTTGTCAAGGCAAGCTACCACAGGGCAACAGGCTTGTCAAGACTGAGCACCTAGTCAAGACAGAGCACCTTGTCAAGACTAACTCCCCTGTCAGGACTGAGCCCAGAGGGAAGAAACCACAGAACTTAAATACAAGCAAAAACAGGTGAAACCAATAAACCTAATGAAAGGTAGTTAAGTAATAAACAGGAGAAACAAGTAAGAATTAACAAAGGGAAACCAACCAGTGAAGGTGCCATCTAGGGGTTACTGAAGGAACTGACCGGCACCCTCACAGTGACAGCCTCAAAAAATTCCAGTAGATTAGTCAAGCACGATTTACCTTTCGTAAATCCATGTTGACTTTGTCCGATCCTGTCACTGTTCTCCAAGTGTTCTGCTATTACATCCTTTATAATGGACTCTAGCATTTTCCCCACTACTGATGTCAGGCTCACCGGTCTATAATTCCCCGTTTTTTCTCTACCACCTTTTTTGAATAGTGGGGTAACATTAGCTACCCTCCAATCCATGGGTACTGTTCCAGAGTCTAGCGAATTCTGGAAGATGACCAGCAATGCATCTACTATCTCTAGGGCCACTTCCTTAAGTACCCTCGGATGTAGATTATCAGGCCCTGGGGATTTATCGGCATTTAATCCCATCATTTTCCCCAACACCATTTCCCTACAAATACTGATTTCTCTCAGTTCCTCCCTCTCATTATACCCTATGTTCCCCGATATCTCTGGGAGGTTATTTGTGTCCTCCTTTGTGAAGACAGAAGCAAAATATGTATTTAATTGGTCTGCCATTTCTTTGTTCCCCATTATAAATTCCCCTGATTCTGACTGCAGGGGACCTATGCTTGACTTCACCAATCTTTTTCTCTTCACATATCTATAAAAGCTTTTACAGTCAGTTTTTATGTTCCCTGCAAGCTTACTCTCATACTCTATTTTCCCCCTCTTAATCAATCCCTTTGTCCTCCTTTGCTGAATATTAAACTGCTCCCAATCCTCAGGTTTGTTGCTTTTTTTGGCAAATTTATATGTCCTCTCTTTGGATCTTATGTTATCCCTAATTTCCCTCATTAGCCACGGTTGAGACACCTTTTTTGTTTTATTTTTATGCCAAACTGGGATGAACAAATTCTGTAGTTCATCCATGCGATCTTTGAATGTTTGCCATTGCCTATCCACCGTCAACCCTTTGAGTGACATTCCCCAATCAATCCTACCCAACTCGCGCCTCATCCCATCGTAGTTTCCTTTATTTAAATTCAGGACCCTAGTCTCTGAATCAACTACTTCACTCTCCATCTTAATGAAGAATTCCAACATGTTATGATCACTCCGACCCAAGGGGCCTCGCACAGCAAGATTGCTAATTAACCCTTTCTCATTACATAATAACCAGTCTAAAATGGCCTGATCCCTAGTTGGCTCCTCGACATATTGGTCCAGGAAACCATCCCGTATACACTCCAGGAATTCCTCCTCCACAGTATTGTTACTAATTTGGTTGGCCCAATCTATATGTAGATTAAAGTCACCCATGATAACTGCTGTGCCCTTATTGCACGCATCTCTAATTTCCCGTTTAATGCCATCCCCAATCTCCACATTACTGTTTGGGGGTCTATACACCACTCCCACTAACGTTATCTGCCCCTTGGTATTTCTCATTTCTACCCATACAGATTCCACATCTCAGAGCTAATATCCTTCCTTACAAATGTGTTAATCCCCTCTTTAACCAGCAATGCTACCCCACCTCCTTTTCCTTTTTGCCAACTTTCCTGAATATTGAATACCCCTGGATGTTGAGTTCCCAGCCCTGGTCACCCTGGAGCCATGTTTCCGTAATCCCAATCATATCATATTCATTTACCTCTATTTCCGCAGCTAATTCATCCACCTTATTTCGAATGCTCCTCGCATTAAGACACAAAGCCTTCAGGCTTGTTTTTTAAACGCTCTTAGACCTTTTAGAATTATTTACTGTGGCCATGTTTGGTTTGAACACTTGATTTCTCTGTCTGCCCACTTTGTCACGGATGCTGCCTGGCCTGCTGAGTATTTCCAGCATTTTCTGTTGTTATTTTTGTTTTTCTCCTTCTTGTCTTTTGCTTCTATCCTTGTTTCCCTTTCCTCTGTTTCCCTGCTCAGGTTCCCAAACCCCTGCCATTTTAGTTTAAATCCTCCCCAACAGCACTAGCAAACTCTCCCCAAGGAGATTGGTCCCGGTCCTGCCCACGTGCAGACCGTCCGGTTTGTACTGGTCACCACTCCCCCAGAACCGGTTCCAATGTCCCAGGAATTTGAATCCCTGCCCCTTGCACCATTCCTCTAGCCATGTATTCATATGAAATATCCTTCTATTTCTACTCTGGCTAGCACGTGGCACTGGTAGCAATCCTGAGATTACTACCTTTGAGGTCCTATTTTTTAATTTACCTCCTAACTCCCTATATTCAGTTTTTAGGACCTCATCCCATTTTTTACCTATATCGTTGGTACCAATATGCACCACGACAACTGGCTGCTCACC
This sequence comes from Somniosus microcephalus, assembly GCF_052327205.1. Classification (NCBI taxonomy): domain Eukaryota; kingdom Metazoa; phylum Chordata; class Chondrichthyes; order Squaliformes; family Somniosidae; genus Somniosus; species Somniosus microcephalus. Next base: position 243,683,597 of record NC_140987.1, read on the forward strand.
CTCCCCCTCCAGAATGCTCTGCAGCCGCTCCAAGACATCCTTGCCCCTTGCACCAGGGAGGCAACACACCATCCTGGAGTCTTGTTTGCGGCCGCAGAAATGCCTATCTATTCTCCTTACAATAGAATCCCCTATCACTCTAGCTCTACCCCTCTTTTTCCTCCCGTCCTGTGCAGCAGAACTACCCCTGGTGCCAAGAAGTTGGCTGCTGCTTCCTTCCTCTGCTAAGCCATCCCCCCCAACAGTATCCAAAGTGGTATGTCTGTTTGAGAGGGGGATGACCCCAGGGGACTCCTGGACTACCTGCCTGCACCTACTACTCTGCCTGGTGGTCACCCATTCCCTTTCTGCCTATGCAGCCTTCACCTGCGGCGTGACCAACTGGCTAAACGTGCTATCCACGATATCCTCAGCCTCGCGAATGCTCCAGTATTTATCCATCCGCAGCTCCAGCACCGCAATGCGGTCTGCCAGTAGCTGCAGCTGGATACACGTCCCGCACACATGGTCGTCAGGGACACAGGAAGTGTCCCTGAGTTCCCACATAGTGCAGGAGGAGCAAACTACAGGGCTGGGCTGTCCTGACATGACTTACCCTTTAATTAATTTAAATTAAATCAAAACCACCAATTAAATGATATACTCAATGGCGCTTATTTACCTACTATCCCCGCTACACCACAGAGACCCTAGAAATTATAAAACACAGAATTTAAGCTTGTAAAAAAGGAGAAAGAGAGAAATACTCACCAACCAATCACATACCTGCTATCTGGTGACATCACACTTCAGTTACTATTTACTTCTCTCCTCTGCTCTTGGATTGGTAAACCTCTTGGGCTTCGCTCTTTTAAACTGCCGGGCTATGCTCCCGCTCCCTCGCAGATCTGCTCTCGGGCCTCTCGGGCTTCGCTCTTTTAAACTGCTGGGCTCTGCTCCTGCTCCCTCGCAGGTCCGCTCTTGGGCCTCTCGGGCTTCGCGCTTTTAAATTGCCGGGTTGTGCTCCTGTTCCCTCGCAGGTCCGCTCTCGAGCCTCTCGGGCTTCGCTCATTTAAACTGCCGGGCTCTGCTCCCGCTCCCTCGCAGGTCCCATTAATTTTGCTAGTACTGTTTTTTTACTAATAATAATTTCTTTAAGTTCCTCATTCTCGCCACACCCTTAATTTTCTCATATTTCTGGAAGGTATTTTGTATCTTCCTCCATGAAGACAGAAACAAAGGGGTCGATATTCATTAAGCTGTCGGGAAGGAGGTGGGACTACAACTTTCGGGTTTTAGTCCCACCTACATCGACGTCCGGCTAATCCACACGATTTTCCCTTGATTGACCTTGTTGAGCCCAACCAGCGGGCTCAGCAGGCTAATTAAGGGCCACCCGGCAACAGGTGATGTCACAGACTGAAATTTCATCTGTCAAGAGGTCTTGGCAGATGAAATATCAGTGTTTCACAGCTGTTTGAAGCTGTCAAACACTGACAGTCTGACTTCTAACCTGAGTCCTTCTACACAGACTCAGTTAGAACTCACACCGGCAATGAAAGCTGAAGGCTGTCACTTTTGACAGCTCGCAGCCATTTTGCTTTCAATGAAGGCTGAGTGATGGACTCCCGACGTCTACAGGAAGAAAGGCTGTTAAGGTAAGTACAGGTAATTTAAAGTTCTTTACACACTTTAGACACACCAAACACACTTACCTTTGCACTCATGCACCCATCACTCACCTGAACACCGATATCGCGACCCCTCCAAGTCCTTCAACCCGACAGCCCGCCTGCTCTAACTTGCCGTGGTTTGGAGCCGTCAGGAATCCCACACGACACCCCTCAAAATAGGGATTAGGCTAAAAACTGCCTGTTAACTACCTGTTAACAGGCAGTTAATTGGCATTAATCCCTTCCCACCTCGGGTCGGCGGGTCCCAGTGCGGGGCGGGTACCCGCCTCCTCTGGAACTTACGTGGAGGCGGGTTTTGGGCGGGATGGTGTCGGGACCCCCGAATTCGGGATTTTTGCCCCCTGCCCGCCTAAAACCCGCCTCACGGCGCATTGAAAATCTAGGCCAAAGTATTTATTTAATTTTGCTGCCATTTCTTCATTCCCCATTATAAATTATCCCGTCTCTGACTTTAAAGGACCTACATTTACCTTCGCCAGTTTTTCCTTTTCACATACCTATAGAAGCTTTTACAATCTGTTTTTATATTTTTCGCTAGTTTTTGCTCATATTCCATTTTCCCTTTCTTTATCAATTTCTTGGTCCCCCTTTGCTGATTTCTAAAAAGAACCCAATCCTCAGGCTGACCGCTTTTTCTGGCAACTTTATAAGCTTCCTCCTTTGACTTAATACTAGCTTTAATTTCTTTTGTTAGCCATGGTTGGATCACTTTTCCTTTTGGGTTTTTATGCCCTAGAGGAATATATGTTTGTTGCAAATTATGCATTATTTCCTTGAATGTTAGCCATTGTATGTCCACCTTCATACCTTTTAGTGTAGTCTCCCAATCTACCGTGGCCAACTTGTCCCTCATACCCTTGTAGTTTCCTCTGTTTAGGTTGAAGACCTTAGTTTCAGATTGGACAATATCACTCTCAAACTTAATATAAAATTCAATCATAATATGGTCACTTATCCCTAAAGGCCCCTTTACCACAAGATTATTGATTAGCCCTTTCTCATTACATAGTACCAGATCCAGAATAGCCTGTTCCCTGGTTGGTTCCTCCACATACTGATCCAGGAAACCATCTTACATGCATTCCAAGAATTTGTCCTCCACACCATTAGTGGTAATTTGATTTGCCCAGTCAATATGTAGATTAAAGTCCCCCATGATTACCATATTGCCCTTGTTACATGCACTTCTAATCTCTTGATTGATACTGTGCCCTACATTACTATCACTGTTTGGTGGCCTATACACAACTCCCACCAATGTTTTCTGCCCTTTGCTGTTTCTTAGCTCCACCCAAACTGATTCCAGTTCTACATCACGATCTGCCAAGCCAAGATATTTTATCTCCACCGTACCGATCTCATCCCTTATTAACAGCGCTACGCCACCTCCTTTTCCTTTTTGTCCTCGTCTGACTTTCCTTTCCATTTACATCTGAGTTGTAACGTAAAAAAGTGGCACAATAATGTGCTGAAAATGTGACAACAGGGCTTTGCACACAGGAAGTATAAACAGATGTAACATTGTTGATATATTATAGATTATAATCCTGTTGTTTCCAACCATGGCCTATACAATGGAAGGTGTCTTTGTTTAAAATAAATATTGTGCCCTGACATTTCTCAGTTTGTGATCCCTGCCATTACACCAGGGGGGGAAAATTCAGTTGTTTGCACCTCCCGTTAGCGCCTTAGGAGGGCACTAATGGGGCAGAAAGTAACTAGCACCCGGGCGTGGCGATGTTTGCGCCGCTCGCCCCGGTAGTGCCCCGGACCGGATATTGAGTGTTGCCCCCTGCCTTACCGCCTGCCACTAGCAACGACAGGTTGAGGGGAACGTTTTGCAGTTAGAAAGGGACTGGGGGAGCGCTATTTAAAGGCGACCGCTTCCTGTCTTTTTTTGTTGGTGACATTTGTGCACCACGCATTCTGAGAGAGCGAGAGAGACTTCTGGAGAGATTCAATGCTGTGTGAAGGAGTTTTGCATACTGAGCAGCACTTTGCAGGTTCATTTTGATTTGCACTTCCTTATATCTATTTGGAATAGACTGTGGGGGCTGCACTCTGAGCTCTTTCCCTGGGTCTCTCCATTATTCTTTCCAGCAGATTTGATGTACACGTCTCTCCAGGCCGAGATTCAAGGCTGCAATGAGCAGGATGTGGATGGAGAGCAAGAACAACCCTCCCCTTTAAGATAAAAACAGAAAATGCTGGAGAAACTCAGCAGGTCAAGCAGCATCTGTGAAGAGAGAAACAGAGTTAACGTTTCAGGTCGATGACCATTCGTCAGAACTCCCCTTTAAGAACTGGCCGGTGCCAGTGTGTCTGTGTTCCATTGCTGACTGACATCACATGAGCTTCGCCAGCGCTGTGAGGTAGCGCCTCGCTCCTTGGCCTTTGTGCCTTAAAACAGATGTGAAGCACTTGATTTAGCGCTCCAATCACCTCGAGGGGTGATAAAAGCCAAGTTTGCTGTCGGAGGCGATAATTAGCGCCAGGCGCTAAACTTTGTGCACAGCTGATAATGGCGCCCCAAACGGGGCGATACCGAATTCTTCCCCCCAGGAGTTTACAGGGTCACTGGGAGGTCACCTAATTTATGAGGGGCATCCTTAGTATCTGACTGTTGATGACTGCCGGATACTCGAGCATCTGCCCCCGGCGCTCCCAGAACCAACCAGCACTCCTCAACCACTGCCCTGGTCCCCCTCAGTCTCGTGTGTAAGTGGACTGATCTGTCCAAAAATCATTCAACAAATAATTCCTATTCTTTGGGATCTAGGCCACGCGCCTAGCCTGGACCCCACCAATGAGACCCAAATTAACCGTGTGGAGGCTGGTATGCATCCCCTCACTGGGAGCACTGTACAGGTTATAAACTTCAGGTCCTGCCTGAGCCAACTGAGTGAGAACTCACTGGCTGTCATTTGGTTTGTAAGAAATGGACAGAGGTTCTGCTCCTTACAAACCAGCCGGATCTCTGCTATTTTCCTAGGGTTTCCACTGGTCTGCCCCCAGTGTTATGACAGGAATCCACAAGAAAGTTCAGGGCCTCCTGCTTCATCACAACAACAAAAACTTACATTTATATAGCATCTTAAACGTAGTAAAACGTCCCAAGATGCTTCACAGGAGCATTATCAAACAAAATTTGACACCGAGCCACATAAGGAGACATTAAGACCAATGACCAACAGCTTGGTCAAAGAGGTAGGTTTTAAGGAGCGTCTTAAAGATGAAGAAGTAGAGAGGCAGAGAGGTTTAAGGAGGGAATTCCAGAGTTTAGGGACTTGGCAGCTGAAGGCACGGTCGCTAATGGTGCAGCGATTAAAATCGAGGATGCGTAAGCGTCCAGAATTGGAAGAGCACAGATATGTCAGAGGGTTGTAGGGCTGGAGGTGGTTACAGAGTGTGGGAGGGGTGAGGTCATAGAGAGATTTGAAAAGAAGAATGAGAATTTTAAAATTGAGACGTTGCCGGAACGGGAGCCAATGTAGGTCAGCGAGCACAGGGGTGACTGGTGAATGGGACTTGGAGCAAGTTACGATACGGGTAGCAGAGTTTTAGATGTGCTCAAGCTTATGGAAAGAGAAAAATTGGCTCAAGTTTATGAAAAAAAAAAATTGGCCCTTAGTGTTAGCGGGGATTAAATACGTGGGGTTACGGGGATAGGGCTTGTGTGGGATGGCTGTCGGTGTAGGGACCGGGTGCTAGGGTTTGGATGATCAGCCATGATCTCGTTGAATGGCGGAGCAGGCTCGAAGGGCCGAATGGCCTACTCCTGCTCCTATCTTCTATGTTTCTACGTTTCTATGTAAGAGGAAGTTGGGAGGCCGGCCAGGAGAGCATTGGAATAGTCAAGTCTAGAGGTAACAAAGGCATGGATGAGGGTTTCAGCAGCAGATGAGCTGAGGCAGGGGCAGAGGTGGGCGATGTTACGGAGGTGGAAATAGGTGGTCTTGGTGATGGCATGGATATATGGTCAGGAGCTCATCTCAGGGTCAAATATGACACCGAGGTTGCGAACAGTCTGGTTCAGCCTCAGATAGTTGCCAGGAAGAGGGATGGAGTCAGTGGCTAGGGAATGGAGTTTGTGGTGGGGACTGAAGACGATGGCTTCGGTCTTCCCAATAATTAGTTGGAGGAAATTTCTGCTCATCCAGTGCTGGATGTTGGACAAGAAGTGTGATAAATTAGAGACAGTGGGTGGCGCGAGAGAAGTGGTGGTGAGGTAGGAAGCCAAATAGGAAGCCAGGAAGTCATTACAGCCTAAGTTATCAACAGGACTTTTCTTTTAATAGGGTGAAATTAAAATATAAGTAGCCAAGATAAGTCACCAACTATTGAACAAAGTACTAACAAGCTTGGCCTCATATCTGCTTCTAATCATTATAGTGACTCGTCAATGTGTTTTAAGTTGAAAGAAATGACCTTTTACAAGTGCACTTTTATTGAAGTTTCTGTTTTTTTTCAGCCTAAAAGTATTGGATCCTTCATTATAACGAATGCAGAAATGCTTCCGTTCAACTCAGTATTTGTCTTTGAAGAAATGTTTATTAATAGCTTTGACATAGAAGTCTTGTACATTGCCAGGAATAATGATGTCAGTGCTGTCCATATGTTGACTGAACTATCGAAAGCTGCGACAGGTGAAATTTTTGAAAGGTCGTTGAACTCCCACGTGTGTTACATTAGAGCATATAATGTTTTGTATCATTTAGAAATGTAAAAGGATAAACAGAATTCAGGTACTATATTGCATTTTTCTTTGCTGTTAATAACCATCTGCAAATTTATTTTTGTCACCAACAAAATATACAGGGTGACATTCAGTAATTATTTTAAATCAGGAACATGCCAGTAATTGAGATCCCCAACAAGATCACATTCTCGGAAGTGGGCACATTACAAAGCTGTGTGTTTCTATAATTTTGTTAGCAGGTCATGTATTATGGAGGTAAATAGGCATCCTCCTATTTTTATTAAAAGTTGAATTCCATCTTTTGGTTCTCAGATCCACGGAAAAATAATATTCGGAATCCTAGATATGTGTCTACAATATGATAAAAACACCACATCTAGTGCAAATTTCCTGCCTGTCACACTTCCCCAACACACATTTCCTGTCCATCACACTTCAACTGTTACACTTACATGGACCACCTGGCATAGAGTACAAATCGGTGTCTTAATATTTACTCACGTATGTCTACATAAGAGTCAGTTCAATACAATATCAATTGCTCCATGGAACAAAAAATAGCTGCCAGATGTAACTGCTGTCATTTTGTTCTGCTACGTTTATTGGATTGGAAAGTTATATTGAAATGCAAAAAAGAAACTTGCTAATGACTGGAAAGGGGAGATTATTAGTAATAAAGCTTCTAAGAATAACATTTACAAAAATGTATGGCCCATCCTTAGAGTTGTGTCTCACATCTCAAATCATACAGCTAAACTGGAGAACTCACATAAACTAATCAACAACTTCACAAAAGCTGAAAACTCAACAATAGCCCTGAATATGGGCCTGTGGCAAGTAGTTACATTGAGAGTGCAATTGAGCATGGGCTTGTCATACCTTAAGCTGCAGGAAAGTTCAACATTCCATCAGTTGTATAGTGGAACATTGGCCCAGAAATTCGGGTGTCCACGGGTGAGTGCGCACAGGGTACTCACCCGTAAGCCCAATGGAAGGGCCGGTTTTGTGCATGCACTGCGCATGCGTGGGAAACCAGCACTTCCGTTCCCCTGAAAGAAGGGGTTGAGAGGTGGAACGCGTGCGCAGGAGAGGCAGCGCGTGCGCATCGAACTTACGTTTTTTTTGCAGGTTTCTCCGGGAGGGTAAGTCTCCAGGAGTTACACTTCTAAAAGCAGGTGCAAGGCCTGCTTTTTACAAGGTAAGTGGTGAATTAATTAAAATTAAAACATTTTTTCCACAGGTTTATTATTTTTAAATACTTTAAAGAAAGGTACATTTTTTTTTAGTCCCATTAGAAAATGTAATAAATTTTTTCAAAAATTTAAATTATTGTTTAAAATAGTTATTTCATGTAATTTATAATTATTTTAACAATGTGATTTAAAAAAATAAATATTTGAAGAATTAGTGATGTTTTGGGGCTTATAGTATTTATAGGTTTGACAGGTCCTGTCAAATTTATGAATGAAGCATTCTCTGCTACCATCGGCTCTCCATGGCCCACGTGATCCCAGGGGATGCATCAAACTAACTGCGCCCCTGGGATACGCAAGCACTGCGTGCTGGCAGTTGGAGGAGGCCCAGGATCAGAATCCCACGCGGGCCCACAGCACAACAGCCGGTGCGGTAGGTAAGTGCAAGTCGGGGGCTTGCACCCGCGGGAAGACCCTGACCCGAATTTCTGGGCCATTGTGTCAAAAAATGTCTAAATATCAAAAACATTTGGAATATTTAGTATGTTCACACCCAAACTCAGTGTTCTCTCATTTTCAAAACTTCTAGTTTACACTCTCCGTTAATCGAAAACCCTCAAGTGATCGGTTTATTTTGGGAGGGTTAGTGATAACGGAGAAGGAGAGCGAGAGAGAGAGACAAGGTCATACCAGGTAAAGAAAACCTCCAGTCAGCCATCTGCCCCCATCAGTTTTTCCCAGAGAAAATGTGAGCTGTTGCAGATATGTATCAGTCCTCTGCATTGTTGAATCAGATTGTTAATTAATTATATTATTCATATAATTTTTACACTGCCACAAATATATTCTGCTCTCCTCCCACCCCAGTTCATAGGATACTTTTCATTTCCCTTCCCTCCTCAAGTCAAACCTGAACTCTTTTGTAACCTTCGCTGTTCCCAGTTCACGTTGGCACTTCGCCCCCCACCCCCACCACAACTCCAACCCCATTTCATGCTGAAAGCCTTCTCACCCGCATCCTTCGATATAAGCGGGCACTCTTCTCCTCAGTTCAACCCTGTTGGCACTTAGACTAGTAAGGAGGAGAGTGCCATGCCCAGATCATGCTGTCTGCACCATCCCAGCTCATCCCGCCAGTGCCATGTCCAGCTCATTCCCTCAGCGCCAAGTTCAGCTCATGCCCTTAGCACCATCCCAGCTCATTGCATCAGCACCACCCACAGCTCATCCTCTCAGCCTCACCCCCAGTTCATCTTCTCAGCCTCACCCCCAGTTTATCCCCTCCGCGTTAATCCCAGTTTATCCCCTCCGCACTAAGCCCATTTTATCCCCTCCACACTAAGCCCATCTTATCCCCTCTGCACTAAGCCCATCTTATCCCCTCCTCAGTAAACCATCTTATCCCCTCCACACTAAGCCCATCTTATCCCCTCCTCAGTAAACCATCTTATCCCCTCCACACTAAGCCCATCTTATCCCCTCCGCAGTAAACCCATCTTATCACCTCCACACTATGCCCATCTTATCACCTCTGCACTAAGCCCATCTTATCCCCTCTGCAGTAAACCCATCTTATCACCTCCACACTATGCCCATCTTATCACCTCCGCACTAAGCCCATCTTATCCCCTCCGTGTTAATCCCAGTCTATCCCCTCCTTGCTAAACCCAGTTTATCCCCTTCGCTCTAAACCCAGCTTATTCCGCTACGCCCATCTTATCCGCTCCACGCTAAACCCAGTTTATCACCTCCGCTCTAAACCCAGCTTATTCCCTTTGCACTAAGCCCATCTTATCCGCTCCATACTAAACCCAGTTTATCCCCTCTGCATGGACTTAAGAGTTCAAATACATCATTCTTAGAAAGTGAGTGCAGGTGGATTAAAAAAAGCAAATAAACTAGTCCCACAGAGTGCAAGAGTAAAGCGGTAATGATAAATGTGTACAAGGCAATGGATAGACCACAACTAGAGTATTGTGTGCAGTATGGAATGAACATTATAGCTTTGGAAAGAATATAGATTCAACAGCATGATGCCAGCAATGGGAAATTATAACTATGAGGAGACACTTAAGATACTGGGACTGTTTCCACTAGAGTAGAGAAGGATAGAAGAGATTTAATGGAGGTTTTTAATATTATGAAGGATTTTGACAGGATGAATAGGGAAAGACTATGGCCTAGAAATTCAGTTGGGCGCGCCAGCCGTTAGCGCCTTAGGAGGAGTAGATCTCGAGCGCTAGGCGCTTAGCGCTCGGGCGCAGCGCGATCTGCGCCTCGCCCCAACTTCAGTACACATTTAGCGCCGGTGCAAAGTCTTAGCGCGCGCCCTGCTGCGCGCGCAGATCATGACGTCATTTCCTCTTGCAACGCCCTTTGTGCGCCCCAAACCGGAACTTCACTCGCGCCGGCCCATTGTGCGCCGGGCGGCCCTAACGACTGTGAAGTGGAACGGTACACAGCCGAGCCGGGCCGCGGGGAGCGCTAATTAAAGGGCACTTACCCTGCACTATAAAGGGCCGCCATTTTGCAGCATTCACTCTTGTGCAACGGTTTTTTGGACAGAGACCAAGGACGAGAGCTTATTGGTTTGGACCAACACTAGGACAGGTATTTTTGGCTCAGGCCAGAGCTTAGCAATTATCTTTGCCTTCATTGAGAGCTCAGTGTTTGCCAGCATATAATGGGGGCTGCATTGGGTGGCAACGCTGACTTTCAGCCTTATGCCAGAAGGGCTTACAGACGCCGTGAGAGAGTGGCAGCCCTGGCTTGACGCAGAGGGGGCAACAGGCGTCGCCAACTGAGGCCTTTCCCACCCAGGGTATACCGCCAGCAGACCTCCTATCTGACCATGTCTGCCGCGATGTGTGTTAGGAGGCTGCGATTCAGAAGGGAGGTGGTTGCAGACATCTGCCGGCTGCTTCACAGAGATCTGCAGCCACAGCTGATGTGCAGGACGTCTCTGTCAGTGGCAGTGAAGGTGACGGTGGCTCTCAACTTCTATGCCACCGGCTCCTTCCAATCCGCTACTGGGGACATCGCTAACATCTCCCAGTTCGCCGTGCATTGCTGCATCCGCCAGGTGACCGAAGCCCTTTTCACAAGGAGACATCAATTCATCTCCTTCCCCATGACCCTGGACAAGCAGCAGCAGCGTGCAGTGGGATTTGCAAGAATAGCGGGCTTCCCCATGGTGCAGGGCACCATTGACTGCACGCATGTGGCTTTGCGGGCACCTCTTGAGCATGCCGAGGATTACCGCAACCGGAAGGGCTACCATTCCCTCAATGTACAGCTGGTGTGTGACCACAGGCAGCGCATCCTAGCTGTCAATGCCCGCTTTCCAGGCAGCAGCCACGATGCCTTTATCCTGCGACAGACAACTGTGGCTGACATGTTCCAGGCACAGCCTCCCCCAAGAGGATGGCTTATCGGGGACAAAGGCTATCCTTTGTGTACCTGGCTCATGACCCCGCTCCGCGCGCCCACGACCCCTGCTGAAGAGGCATACAACGAGAGCCATCAAGCGACTAGGAACATCATAGTACAAACAATCGGCGTCCTCAAGCAATGGTTCCTCTGTCTCGATCGCTCTGGGGGAGCCCTCCAGTATTCGCAGGATCGAGTCTCCCAATTCGTCGTCGTTTGCTGCATGCTGCACAACCTGGCTATCCGCAGGACTCAGGCACTGCCACCTCACGTTGGACCACCACCTCAGGAGGAGGAGCAGGAGGAGCATGAGGAGGAGGAGGACGAGGAGTACCAGCCCAGGAGGGAGGCACAAGGTCCAAGGGCCGCCCGTCGGCGGCTTATTGAACGTCACTTCTAGGCCCCCTGTCAGGGAATGGCTTGAGCCAATGAAAGAACATGATTGCAGCCGCTCCGCAAGCCCTCAGCCGGTTAAGGCAACAAACACTTCAAAGATCAAACATGGACAATGTTAATAAATAAAATGCTTTATTGTTCAAACTCAGGTCCCTTCCCACATGAAAACCAAAAACAGACGAAACCCCCAAAAAACACTCAAACACATTACTCGCTCCCACAACCTGGAGAGGATTAACAAAATAGTGCAACTAAAATGGCCGTCATTCTCGGCCTTCGTAAAAAACAAACATCACATCATCGGCCTTCAAAAAACAAACATCCAATTCTCGGCCTCAAAAAACAAACACAACTGGCCACACATTCGACTATTTGGCCCGCTAGGGCGATGCCTTGGCCATCTTTGTGTGGCCCCTGCCCGCCCTGCTGCTCCTCCTCAAAGTAAGGCCATTGGCTGCTGCAAGGCTGGGGGCAGGCTCCTGAGGGACACATGTCGTAACGGCAGATGCCCTTGGGGGTCGGCCTAGTCGAGGTCTGGCCGTCGAGCGGGCGGCTGTTGAATGCTGCAGCTGTGGCTGGCCAGCATCAGTCGCTGCAGCAGCTTCTGGCAGCTCCACTGGGGGAGTGGCAGTGGCGGCTGGAGGAATGGGGGCAAGCTGGCGGATGGCAGGCGCTCGCTGGTCGCCTGAGACACTGGCACTCGCCCGGGCCAGCACTGCAGCATGCGCACCAATCTGCCGAGGGACAGACCGCTGTGCTGCTGCAGCGCACCGGGTGCCCTGGCGATGCCTGGCTGACACAGCGAGTGTGGCAGCAGTGAGTGCCCGTGTTGACCTGTTCACTGACCGCATCAGAGCAGCCAGTGACTGGACGGCATCACTGATCACCTGGCCAGTCGCTGCCAGAGCTGCCCCGAATTCCGCCCGACTCGCTGCCTGATCTGCCCCGAATTCCGCCCGACTCGCTGCCAGAGCTGCCCCGAATTCCGCCCGACTCGCTGCCTGATCTGCCCGGAATTCCGCCCGACTGGTGGCCTCTGAGGACCCGAACTCGGTCACACTCCGAGAGAGGGACTCGATGGCCTCAGGCAACCATGCCACTGCCGCCATGAGCTCCGTGTGCCGGCGCTCCGAGTCCGCGGACAAGTCCTCAAGGCATTCCATCTACTCGGCGAAGACCATCTCCGGACTGGAGGCCGGACTCTCCCTCTGGGGAGAAGGCCACCGAGCTGGCCAACCCTTCCTGCGTTGCTGGACGCCGCTGGGCCCAGCAATTGGACTCCCCTCCGATGCATCCCCCCTCTGGGGAGAAGGCCGCCGAGCTTCCACCCCCCTCCCGCGTTTCTGCAGGCCGCAGGTCCCATGAGCTCCCCTCCCCTTCGACACTTCCACCACACTCCCCTCCAGGGAAGACGTGTCCCCTACATTGGCCTGGGTGGCCGCGGCTGAGGGTTCCCCTGATGGGCCGCCTTCCTCTTGCTCCTCCTCCTGCTCCTCTTCTGAGGGGCTGTCACTGGCAAGTTCAGGGACCTCTTCCTCACCATCTGAAAGCAGGAAGGCACAAGAGTAGCTTTAGAGTGAGGAGAGGGCATCAGCAAGGGATGCATGAGTGGTGGCATTCAGCACATTGGTCGGACAGTGGCAAAGGATGTAGATCTGATGCGCAAGTGGGACGAGAGAGGTCCAAAAGGTGATGTCCTTACCATTGCTGGCCAGAACAGGGTCGGCATCTCCACATGCAACGGGCCCAATCACCTGGCCACCCATGATGCACTCCATGTGATGTTGCAGCTCGGTGAGTGGCTGGATATGGGCTCGGCCTCCCCCGGTCGCAGTCCGGCTCTTCCTATTATTTGCCAGCTTGGCCTGCAAGAGAAAGGACGGCCTCTAAGTACAGTGTGTTGCCCTGATCTTGTGTGCACTGCCTCCCATGGTGGAATAGCATGGCCAGTGTGTCGCCCTGATCTTGTGTGCACTGCCTCCCATGGTGGAATAGCCTGGCCAGTGTGTCGCCCTGATCTTGTGTGCACTGCCTCCCATGGTGGAATAGCCTGGCCAGTGTGCCGCCCTGATCTTGTGTGCACTGCCTCCCATGGTGGAATAGTTTGGCCAATGTGTTAAGTGCAGAATGTGCAATTGATGTTCATGCCTGTCCCATCGCTGCTGGATGAGGGCTGGCCCTTAGGGGTTTCAGGTCCCTTTGCCCATAATGTGAGGTGCACATGCAAGGATGAGGAGGTCACTGGAAAGGGTACTCACCCTGACAATGCGAGTGAGGTCATTAAACTTTTTGCGGCATTGGACACCGCTCCTGGGGAGCTCGCTGTTGGCTGACAGCTTGCTGGCGACATGCCTCCAGGCTCTCCTGTAGACGCGGAACGGCGCCTTCTTGCCATTGTCCGGGTACAAAACATGGCGCCTCTTCTCCACAGCACCAACCAGCACACTCAGATCACGCTCTGAGAAGCGCTGCGCACGTTCACGGGCCTTCTGCATGGCTTCAGGCGCTATTTGGGTCCAGCAGCAGTGTTCAGGCCTAGCTGGAGGGCTCCACTATCCAGGGCGTGGCAGCAGACACAGTCGACCCTTCCCCCTTAAGAGCTGGCCGGCGCCAGGGTGTCTGCTGTCAATCACGAGATGGCCGCACCTGCGCTGCGCCCAGCCTCGGCGCTATCGATCAGCACCTCCGGCTTAGCGCCTAAAGAGAGGCATCCAGCACCAGTTTTAGCGCTCGAGCGAACTCTTAGGGCGAAGCTAATGAATATCGGAGAAGTGGCCTCGATTTGGCGGCGGGCGCAAACTTTAGCAGCCGCCCCACTTTACCGCCCCAAAAGTGGCTACAATTAATTTCTAGGCCTATTTCCTTTGGTTGGGAAATAATAAATTCAGAACAGAGACTACTAATTTTTTAAGGGAAAGTGGATAAATATTTGAAACAGAGAATAATATTTCTGAGGAGAGCAGAGTTGTTGGTCATTTGGTTTGGATTGCTCTAGAAAAGAACCAGCATAGGCATGATAGACAAAAAGGCCTTCTATGCTGTAAACGTCTATAGTTCTAAGAAAGCATTTGGCTGAAAACAATTAAAACATGGTTGGTTGGTGGCATGTGTATCAGTATCATTTATATTTTTAAAACTAAGTTGATGGTTTCCCACAGTCTCTAGTCTTGACCCAGCAAGTCAGATATTGAACTTGTGTTCTGCAAAGCGGCCCAGAGAAATGAAAGGTTAAGTCTCAGGACAAAATTTCAAATGAGACTGTACGCAACCTGACTAATCAACCACTGCCCCGGTTGGTTGATTGTTACCAACTTCTCTGCTATGGCCATCTCATGCGCCACCCCAAGTCTGACCCTGCCAGAGCATTCACCACCAACATGGAAGAGGCCATGAAGCAAACCCAGAACAAGATGGGATGACAACATAAAAGTGCCCATCCTGCCGATGAGGCAAAAGTGAAAGCCCCGAGCCGTAACGGTTGGAAGAAGCTGATAGCAGCAGCATCTACTTATAGATAAGCCCCTAGACGACAATGCAAAAAGGTGATGAAATAATCCAAAAAGTAGAGGTGTGAAGAATTAAACTGAAAATCAATGATTCCTCTGAAAAAACTCAAACCGGCCATTCTCTTTTCTGATGGGCCCTAATACCAAGTTAACTTTACTCGGGCAGCTTTTACTTGCCCACTGCTACAGTTTGGGATTCTGTGGCCTTTTTTAATGGAAAAGCTATGTTGAAATGTGTTGTTAGCAAGAGCCCACCGAAAAGGGGTTGGCTTTGAAGGCAAGACCATTCTAGATTGTTTATTTTTTTGTCAGCAGATAATTAATGTGCAAGAGGGGAAATTGGTCCACTCAGAGGGCAAGCAATAAGCCATTCATTATCAAAATCTGGTTATTCGGAGTGATACATTTCACCTTTGGTGTTGGTGAACTCTTTTGAAGTCTGTTGATCTGTGAGAGAGACTTTTAAAGATGAGATCATGGACACCAAGAGGCAGACAAGCAGGCTGTTGTAGGGGGTTTCTCTTGCTCGTTCTGGTCTCCTACCAGGCTTCGTGCAATAATTACCCTTGAGTGGTTCGACCCACTCTTCCCTACGGTTCTAGACCTTGGACTTAGGTGCAGGGAACTGTAGTGCAGAGAAAAACTCAATAGACCAGGTTGAATAACACGAAATGGAGGCTTTTATTATAAAACAGTTTGCAGCATTGTAAAATACATGTCATAAGCACAGATTAAAATAACTACAATCATGCACATATCTATAAACTTAACTCTATGGAAATGGGGAACACACGGCACGTCGTAAAAGGGGAAACACATTACGATTTCCCTTAACCCCCTCCTCTAGACCTAAACTAAGTTTCGACTTGAGGAACTCGGAATCATGCTCACCACTTTCAGATTCGCAAAAAGGGGGTTCGCAGCCTTTTGGCACAGCTTTCCGTTGTCACGTGGATTTGGAAGCTTCTGGCGCAGTTTGTTTTTCTCTCAGGCGATGGAGCAGCAGATACAGTCTCGATGAGCGCTCGTCATGGCTGAATCCATTACCGACGTGACTTTAAGAACTGGATGCCCATGGAAGACTCAGTCACCGATGTGATGTTGCAGAACTGCACAGGGAAAGTTCCTGGTCGAATGGTATGTTGAGGCCCTGGAGGGCTAGGCCCGGAGTGTCCTTTTATCTCCAGCCTGGATCGTCGGTTTTCCTGAGGGTGTCTTCTCCTTCGGCCTGGGTCGTCGATGATCTCCCGACAACAGTACCCGGGCCAACCTCGTCGTCTCCCCGTCGTGGCCGAGCCTTGCCTGGCCGAACACCGACCACGCTGCCTTAACCGAAGAGTCCGTCCCGAAACGTCCTGATTGAATTCCGAAGCTACCGAGGTAGAAGAAGCGTGTTCCCGAAGCGTGAATCTGAAGCGAAGCGCCCTGATGGACTTTTCAATCCACAGTTATACCTTTTTGGGACAGTCTTATCTCCCGCCAAATCATAGTCCTGTCTTTGTAATATTTTTGGCGGGCAGAAATCTCTGCAGGGGTGCTTTGTCTTACAATGGGAGCCGTTGATAGCTTAACTGGCCTTCCTGGCCGATAATGTCTTTTACTTTGTCACCGTAACTCGGTTCGTATATTGATCGGTCTGGAGATTGCCCTTGATGGCTGTTAAACGGTTTTTCCTTTGTACAGTAAATGGGTTTAAGTGTTCATTCAAATGTCCGCCCATTTCTTGATGGGCCCCATCCTGTTACCTGAAACTGTCCTGTACTTAGAATCCAATTAATATGTATGCTCAGTACCCTGAGTTTCGTTTTCCTGATACTGGCTTTCGCGGGCTTACTGTCCTCAATCCACAAACCTGTCTGGCTTGCAGTAACAGAAATCAAATGGTCCCAGAAACTGATCACGCGGTCCGGCGGCCATTTTGTATGCCCTTTTTATCAAAGGTTTTTCTGTACAAGCTTCTTTTGGTCAATAAAACTGTCTTATTAACCCTGTTTTCTTGCGTGATTAAATTACTGAAAATTTCGAATCTTACACTGTGCATGGAAAGGACTGCCTGTCCTGGAAGATAGGAGGAGGTACAGAGAGTACATTCTGTTAAATTGCACAAGATGACCCATCGTGTGGTCCAGTTCTTTGTTTTTGTAACAATACACGAATAGAAGTTGTACAGATTGTACAAAGCGACTTTTAACATTTTTACTCTCCTCTTTCTGCTGTGGAATAAAGCAGCTAATGTTTCAAACCAAACTTCACCTCACCTAGTGTTAACTCTGCCGCCCTCAGAGAGATTGAAGGAGTACATATGTGTAAGATACGGAGATCTGACCCAGATCACAAGGGAGTTTCATTGTTACATTCTCGGTTCTCGCTACCATGAAAGTAGACATAGGGCATTAAAAGGAGGCACTCAGACCACCTAAGGAAGAGTAACTGGCAGCACTAGAGCTGAAGAGATATCCATCGCAGCCTTGAATTTCAAGCACACACCAATTTTAAATAAAGAGATGAATTTTAAACATGTGTCTCCTCTCTAGATGAGGTACATTTCCAGCAGTACTTTTGGTATTCACTCTCTTACATTCTTTATGATTGGAAATACTGACAGGAAAATTCAGCAACTGGCTCTGGTGAGACCCTTGCTACAGGGAAATCCTCTTACGCATTACTCTTAATAGAATGAAGCGATTTGAATATTTTATCAAGGCTTGTTAGAGTGCGTTATTAGTCAGTACATTAAAAGGGTCTAATTTCCATATATATCTGAAGTGTGTCACTTCATACAAGTCTAACCATCATCATTAGTCATATCTGATCAATGCAAACTCCATTTGGAATCCCCAGGAATGCATTAATATTCATTAATTCAAATGTTCACAAGTAGCTATGGAAAGCGGCGATGAAGACCTGAGTATTCTAATGCGACCCTGTTTAAAAATTAATAAGAACAATACATTTTGGAAAGGCATTTCCCAGATAGATATTCAGTGACAGTAGAATGAGGGCTTCATGTTGGGTGAAAAAACACATCAGTACAAGAAGGTAACAGATGGGAACAGACCTGTGATGTGACCTGAATTGTATCTTGTCTCCTCATGTTTTCCAACTCCATGAGCTGGATTAGTTTCCACAAAAACATGTTTGCACAAAATGGACCACAGCAAGGTCCTCCCAGTCTCAGCAAATATAGCGATGGTCAGCATCTTCAGAATTAGTTCTTTTTTCTGTTCACTTCGAATTCTAGTGTACGATGCTTCAACAAAAGCTACTTCTATACTAGGTCCTGGACAATCACCGTTGGTTCCCGATGTGCGGGTCTTGTGTCAGCGACTGCAACTGCAGGCCGGCAGCTGGACAGGCTGGATCTTCCTGATGGTCTTCCTTAGACAATCACAGCTGGTTTGACTTTGGGTTGCAATTGGCTATAGGAGACCCGTCCAGCGGGAAGCGACGGTGATAGCACAGGTCTGGTATAAAAGTAGCTAATGAATCTGAGAGGGCATGAGGGACAAGAGGTGTGTCATACCTCTATCCTTTCCATAAGTAAACTTCTTCCTGCATTATTGTGCAGTTCATGGGATGCCGGAGGTTGCACTCAGTGCCTTTGCCACCTCCTCTGTACAGTCCGCACAGCAATTTAACATGAACATGTTAATTGTGCGCTAAAACAGCACACAGCGGAATTTCAAAGCTATATGTTGCAGGTTATTGCACGGTTTGGTGAAGACACAATTATTGGAGTTTCCAAAATAGCAGTGGTATGATTAAATAGTATTTTGTATTTTGAATAAACGTACTCAGTTCTCATTTGCTTTAATATAATGACAACTAGGGCTGGATTCTCCTCCGGTTGGTGGGTTAGTGGAAGGAGGCACTTTTGCCTGTCCAGTTGAACCTGCTCCTCACCTGCTCACTCTTCTTATTGCACTGGTAATGGCAATTGCCATTGTAGGGGGGCATCCTTTACCTGGTTTACGGTAATTTACCTGGTCAGGCAGCCTTTGCCACTGCACTGTGACCAATTCCAATCAGCGGTTTTGAATCGCTATACCCCCCTCCAGTTCTGACTGGAGGAACTTATAATTAATGATATATTAAAAACGGACAAATGGTCTGGATGCAAGAAAGTCAAATTTTATTAAAACTAAAGAAAATACACCACACGATCAAAGTAATCATGGTAAAATTGCTTAACAGGGGAAGGCAGATGGCAAAAATGAGGGATAAATGGCTATAATGTTAATCTTACAATCTTAGCAACATTTCCCTTAAATTACCACCCCTTTACTTCTCACTAGATTGTCTTGCTAGTGGGTCAGAAGCCTTGCTCACCTGCAGTCCAAAGAGTAAAAGGGACAAAAGGGGCAGAGGGCTTCCTGGGCTTAATCTGTATACCCTGGGAGTCCCTGCTGTTTTTGCACCGAAAAGGTCCGTGCGCAATTTTGCGCCGAAAAGTCCGAATACACAAGAGAAGGGCTTTTACCTTCCTCCATTCATACATGAAGACATCACGTAGTAGAGTCAATTTCAGTGAATGAATGTGTGTAAACAACCCATTGTGCTTGCTGTCCGATGATTGGCTGATTCAAACGGGCTACTCCCCAGTGTAAACAAGCAGCTTGTAGGTTACCGGACCTGCCCAATACCACAGGGTGACTGACAGCTCGGGCTCCATTCAAACTTACTACAGGGCAGCGCTGAGCTTTTCATATGCTAACAGCCTGTCTGTCCTTTTCTGCTGCCTTTTCGAATTCTGTTTCCATGAGGTCTGTTCAGCCATTTTTATGCCCTGGGCAATTTAAACAGTCCAAAACTCAAGAGTACATCTTTTAATAAAATGTACAATCTTAAAGTGTGCGATTTTCACAAAGTTCTTTGATTCCAGTGTCCAAGTGCTGCCTAGCTTACGAACTTTTTAACGCAGCCTTTTGCGGTTCTGGGTATGTTTTAAAACATTGTCCAACCCAGAGACAATTTAAATCACACAAGCCTTCGTCCACGATGTGGATTAATATTTCCCGATCTTCGGGGCTGAGGGGATTTTGCGACCCCTACACCATCACCAATTTAGAGGTAAGCATGTGCCCCCTTCTTAAAAGGGGCACAACCAATAAAAACTATAACTTAAATAAAATTAAAAGGAAATTAAAAAAATTAAATCAGAATTCTATTCCCCAGGGTGATGATGCACTCCAGTCCCTCCGGTGCCCACCAGTCGCAGAAGGCCTCAAGCGTGCCGGCGGACACCACGTGCTCAGTCTCCAGGGACACCCGAGCGCGAATGTAGCCACAGAAGAGAGGCAGGCAGTTGGGACGAATGACCCTCTCGACCACCATGGACCTTGGCCAGGCCCAGAAGCAGTCCTACCAGGCCTTCTGAGCACCTCACCTGCTCAACCTTTGTTCAAGCTTCCTAGACTGCCCCTCACTACTTATGCGGCAGGGAATGACACTGGTGAAACTACTGCCCCTGCTGGGAGGGAGGAAAATTCAGTTGGTACTAAGGGCATAAGAGGATGGTCCAGACTTTACAGAGGAGGTGGCAAAGGCAGTGAGTGCAACCTCCAGCATCCCATGAACTGCAAAATAATGCAGGAAGAAGTTTACTTATAGTAAGGATAGAGGCATGACACACCTTGTTACCCCTCATGCCCTCCCAGATTCATTAGCTCAATGACAAGAAGATGACCTATTGACAGGGAACCTCTGAAAACAATAATACACCATGGGAACTGGAAACCACTGTGACAACTCGGGCGGAATTTTAATGCCCAAGGGTGGGTAGGTTGGGGGCGGGTAGGAAGTAAAGCATTTTAAAATCTCAAACCTGACCCCAACCCGCCACCAACCCGCCCACTTCCGGTTTTAACGGAGGTGGATTGGGGATGGTTGACCAATCCACTCTCAGGAGGTAGGTCGGTCAGTTGAGGAGACTGTGCGCCTCCATTTTAACAGGATTTTAATTTTTAACCCATGGAGGCCTCTTGTGGGCCAGGAGGAGCAGGAATGTTTCCTCCCGGCACAACAAGCTAATCTCTTAACTAACACAGCTGCCTGATTTGGTAAAGTTTCTTCATCATTGTCCATACAGGCTGTTGGAAATGGCCTCCTAAAATATTAACAGCTGTTGGTTCAGAGGATGACCAAAGGAGCTGTTGCCATCACTGCTCACATGACTCCATGTTCATCCAACAGGAGAGTGAGGTGCAATTCTTTTCAATTTTACTTACCTGGAAGCTGAGCCTTTGCAAGCTGTTATTGAACATTTATCAGGCAGTGATTCAATACAGTGGTTGCTGCTACCCTATGTTTTCTGCATGGCATTTACTGGAGAACTAAAGGGCCAATTAGAAAGTGGTAGCACAGTGGCACTATATGTTGCCAAGAGGGGTATAAGTTCAGCTAGCTTCTTCTTGGTGCAGTTTGTATCTGGTCCAGTAAGATATCAGCAAGAGAGGGTGTAAGCAAAAAATAGAGGCATCCATGTTTTGATCCAAATAAATCAATAAAAACACAAACTAAAAAAATTACCATAAAGCAGATTGGTATTTTCCACATTGTTTATGGGAAGTCGAAAGGAAAGAAATGCTAAACATTAAGGCCCTGATTTTCTTTGGGATGCAGGATTGTGCAGCAATTTTGTCGCTGCTGGAGACTGCAAGGTCAGTGTGAGGCCACCTAATTAGCATAGGACGGGCAGGCACAAGCACCACTACAGGTGCACAGAATCCTTAGCATTTCCCTGTCTGTGAGGGTGGAGGGAGATTTATGCCCTGTACTCCCAAACCCTGGCTACATCCCTGGGCAAGGAGGCTGATTTGGAATTTTTTTAAAAATCTGTCTTTGAGTATCCAGGCCACTTGCTTGGCCGGAACCCCCACAAATGCCCTGTTGGCACTGGTATGTTTTCACTCACTTGGTGCAGTGACTTTCACTGATACACTGAGTGCCCATTCAGCCTGAGGAATGGGAACTCCCACCAGTGGGAGTTCCCATTCCACTGGCTCTGCTCCCAGGTTGTCAATTGCCTTGCAAGGGGCAAGGCAGGTAAATAAATGAAGGGTGAATTTTTTTAAGGGGACCTAGATCACATTTAGATACTGCTGTGAGGCCTTTTTTTTTATACTGCAGGAAACATCAGTCTTTCAGTTCTAGTTAGGTAAGGAGCATTGACAGCAGTGCCCCACTGACAGTTCCCTGACTCAGGTCACACACTAAGGCATTGCTTACTGAAAGCAAGATCACAACTGTTCCGCTATGCATAATGTCCAAGAATTTTTATTACATCTCCGTCATAGCAGAAGGTAAGTGGCTAGATTCACAATGATACAAGGGGGGCCTCATAAATTGTGCTTGTGAACTGTGTAAATAATTGAAGGTTGTCATTCAGCCTGGCTGTGCCTTTTTTAATCTTTTGCTTATTTTCCTCTGTTCCAGCAATGATTAAAAAAATTTTTGGGGTGATTTTCTCTGGGCATAACCAAGCTTTTAGGGGTCCCACTGATATTCTCCCAATAATTTGTACTAAAGCAGCAATAAAACTGATTTTAATGGTGTTTAGATCAGAACCATTTTCGTCATAATGAGAGCACTTGCAGGAGATGCAATAATGTATCTCAGTGTTTAATTGCACTGCAGTTTGTGACAAAATAAAAGAAAAAAGGGAAACACATTTTATTGATGTGCTTCTTTAATGATCGAATACTGCCCTTTTTGTCAGATAATGAAAGAGAACTTCAATGCTAACCAGTTAATTTGGCTTGTATCTTTCACTTTGGACCGTCTAACTGCTACACGAGCCCTACGATCAAAGCCAAAAGCTTCCCTACGATACTAACATCTATCAAACAAACAGGAAGATAGTAAGTAGCATGCAGAGAAAGGGAAGCAGGCCAACAAACTAGGCATAACAGTAATATTCAGCATTTTGGTGACAAAAGGAAACATTTAGTAAATGGTCAACAAGGAACTGACTATCAAAAATCATGGCATTACTGAAGTGTAATAATTCACTGCAATTTCAGGAAATATGCTCTATTTAATAACTACTGTAATATTAGATTTTATTTAAAATGTTTAATTTATGACAAAAAGTTATTTTGAAAGTTCCAGAAAAAAGGCAATCTTTCCTCAATGATGACGTGTTACCCAGAACACATTGCAAAATGGAGAACCATCACCATTTCAACAATAATGGGAAATAATGCTCTCCTTCAAGCAAGATTTCTCAGTATACAGTTTAAAGCATTTACACGAAGTTTATGAAGAATATGTGCATATTTTTTTCAACCTAACGTATTTTTTCAGGTCAAGATGAGGGATTTTACTTTTCCACATCTGGGACATTGTCAGCGTCAATCACTCTGAGGTCAGATGAAGCATGATCAGGTGTAAAATTCCATCCCTGTGCCCCAACAATGTACCTTCAGGCAATCCCCAGATGAGTATCAACTTCTGGGCAGCCGTACCCCTTTCTGTGAGCAAGACTGTGGTGAATTGTGGGGAGCTTTGTGCTGTGGGCTGTGTTGGTACTCCCCAATCTAATTATAGTCACCATGGCAGCACTCTTTAATATATAGTTGCATATTCTTTTCATGTTAATATTAAATCTTTAGACTTCACTGACTATCAGTTTATTTTCAAATTTTAATTCACATAAAGCGATGGCCAATCAGGAGATTAGATTTAAATAACAAAAAAATTGCATTATTTTCAATGGAGTTGTGAATTCAATACTTTTAATGAGACTTGAAGTGATTTTTCCTTTCCATACTTTTCTTCTTTCACCAAATACTACAAAATTATTTGGGTCAGAGGTAAATTAATTCTAATTACATTCCAGTTTTTGAGTCCAGTAGATTTTCAAATCCAGTACAAGCAGGCAATCATTAATGCACCAAACAAACGCTTGTTCCCTTTACCGTTGCATCAAATAGACAATGCTCAGCCATTCATTCTCTTAGCAATGTGAGGAATTATCATTTGAAAGATCCACTTTGGCAAACACATTGAAATCTTTCCAGTCATTTGTCATCTATTTGTTTAAGCCTTCTCTGTTATTGCTATCCTGTTTATTGTCAAGTTTGTTTCAGCTTGTGACAAATCTTTCAACAACAATACTTGAAAAATGATCATGCCATGTAAAAATCATTAGGTTCTTCTTATTACTGAACCCATGCTTTCTTGTTGGACAAAATGGTGATCCAATAATTAAAAACTGTCCATCAGGATTGCATCTAGGCTGTAAAAGTATCAGGTTATTCAAATGGAACTCGGTGTTGAATGAGCTCTTTTTAAGGTTTGTCTAATTAGACCTAACAAGAAATAAAGTCCCATTCTAAATAGAAATACAATTAAAATCTTTATATAGAGCAGTAACAGAGCAATGAAAGGTATTCAGGGAAGAGATAGCTCAGGTACAGCCATAAAGAGAGTGAGAATGTCCAAATTAGCAGCTGTGGCGCCAAATCAGACATTGCGTGCCGATTGACATCACAACCTGCTTATTTAAATTTAAGAGGCCAGCGCTGTCAATGGCAGCGCTATGGCTCTTACAAAAATGGTGGCCGCCATTTCCCATGCAGGAAGTGGGCGGAAACCAGGCAGCCGCCATTTTTTCGACAAAACAGGCCTTAATGGCCGGTGTTAAAGCATTGAATTTTTAGGCCACAGTCTTTGTGATAAACCCATTTTCAGCTGTATTAATAAAACTGCACCAGGTTACCACTCTTAAATACATCAAGGAATCTTTTTAATGCAAGGGAAAATAAATAAATGAATACATTCTAAAACATTGCCCAATTGCGCTGGTTCATTGAAGATTTTACATTTGTGACTATGCAAATGAGTTTGAGCAGAAACCTGAACCATAAATTCACTTGGGCAAACTAGCACAATTTTGAGCACAATAAGCACCTGGATTGCCGATTGCGCCCAAAACGGAAACACTACCTCACATTATTTTGTAAAACTTAAAGTAGTCACAAAAGTATAAAGGACCTTTAAATCTACATATATAAAACATTAGTGTAAAATGGGGGGAATGATGGGAAACGCATCCTACACCTCCCAAAGTCTATTGCAATCATTCAGCTTGAGCACTCAAAATGACAGCTATGCAATGCATCAGCACTGAATGATTTACATGAGGTGCTGGATTGGTCAAGAACCATTGCATTGCTGTGACCTTGGTGCTATAATGGCAGCAGAAAATGGTATGGGATAAAATTGGGACTTGAGTTTGATTCAGTGAAAACAGCCAGAATCTTTGACTTGTGAAGTCTGATATCAGGCCAAGAATTTTGTTGCTTTGCTGTACTCTGCCATAAATTGTGACATCATTATACAGAAAAGGCCACATCAGCCATCAGACTGAGTCCCAAATTAGCAATTACTTTCCCCTAAAAGTCATTGGGGATGATTGACTGTAAGTGTAACAAGTATAAATGGAAGTAACCATAAGGCACAAGTCAGATATCTTTATCTGGGCAACAAAATACTCTGGCCTCAATTTGAACATTCAGTATTTTTAAAATGCAACCTGAGGCAAATGAATGAACAGTGACGTACAGTGTTATATGATGTTATTGCACTGCTGGGATTCTCTTACTGATTCTTAAATTGCTATTATTTCAGTAATTAAGAAATTATAACAACCTGATTTAATTTAAGTTTTGGATATTGTTCCAAATTCAACTGTTGTTTGGACTTGGCAAGGTGAGAGATGTTCATGTTGGAGGATGGAAAAGTTACCCATTTTGAGCAATTAGTGTCAGCATCAAGCACTTCCACATTAGGTATAGCTTAAATACATGCCAAGGGCCATGTTGTGGGAATGGAACCTCACTAGGTGTGAGCATGGATCGGAGATAGGGCTGTAACACCATAACACCGATTATAAATATCAGTTCCAGTAGCAGCTGGTAATAGAGCCCAACAAAATTAACCTTGTAAAGTAGAATTCTCACTACTCTGCCCCAACAATTAGTTTTAACCCCAGCCTCCGAAGAACATCCTTACTACAAGTATATAGCATTTTCAATTTTGCACACCAGTTATCCATGTGATCATTCTGAGTGAGATTGACAATTTACCATCAAATTGTGAACTGTCCTGGGCTTATTCACTAGAAACTGGGTAGAGACTACTCAAATTTAATTAACATAGGACCCTTTCAACAAGAGACCCTTACAACATCAACTGGAGCTGGATTTGAACATAGGTTTCAGGAGGAAAAAGACAGTGTGCTACCTAGTTCTCTCCCAAAGCCCCGATATGGGACCCGATTTGAAAGGGGGCGCATGTAGGGTAGACAGGAGCACCTAAGTGGGCGGCATACCCGGGGAGTTCAGGGACGTGGAAGCCCAGCCTACCTTAATGGATGGACCTCATTACCATAACTTTCATCGGAGTCTCAGTCGAACCCGGTGGGATACCGTACCTGGGTGGCAAGCGGGAGCAGAAGATTGCAGGCAGGAGGCCGCAGCCAGGGATCTGCTGGATCAGTTGCTGGCAGTCAGGTAAGTGGTTATAGAGGGGGTAACGGGGAGCAAAGGAAATCGGGAAGGTGGTGTGGAAGCCCAGACTAAGGGAGGCCCTCCTGCTCTACCTGACCCACAAGAAAACCTCGAATTAAAAACTTACCTGCCGGGGACTCTTCTGGGCCACGATGTCCCTCCTGACAGGTCTGATGTCATCGGGACCCAATCTACACAGTTAAAGAGGATCTCGCCGACTTGGGCGGGTGTCCTGCTCGCCTGCTCCAAAGAGCAGGTTAATTTCAGGACCCAGCGGGAAGGCAGAGGGATGATAGGGGATTAGTCATTCCCTTAATTTTAACTGCTGCTCTCCCCCCACCCCCGCCCACCTGCCCGACTTCCACCAAGTGGCAGGAGTTAAAATCAGGCCCAATCAGTTTAAATTGCAGGGATCAATGGACACTGTTGTGGAATTGGAGGAAGACAGGTTAAACAGCTAGAATAGCTACACAAATGTTATTGGAAACTTACTTGCAATATTAGTTACCAGGCGATATTTGTGTAGCTCCAAAGTTGCATCTGCTGCAGCTTCAATTTCTGGAAGGTGTTTTAATCGTATTTTTCATTAAACTGTCAAAATGTGTATCAGCAGACACAGTTGGTAAAACACTGACATGAAGATTGTGGCATTCTGTACTCTTCCATTTACAAACTGGCAAATTACAAGAAGTTCTATCAGGTCACATAGCCTCAATAAGACCGTCTCATAAATGAAAGAAACCTGAGGTCATTCTAACCAGCTATGCAGAGGCATGGCTGGATGCCACTCAAGGTGCTGAGAGGCTGATTACCCCAGGCTGGTAGTCAGGTAGGTGCATCAACCATAACTTGCTGCACAAACACTTAAGCAAATAGTAAGATAAAAAGAATAAAAAGCTAGTATCAGAAATGTTGACCATGAAACTACTGGATTGTCGTAAAAACCCATCTGGTTCACGAATGTCCTTTAGGGAAGGAAATCAGACATCCTTACCCTGTCTGGCCTATATATGACTCACCATTAACATCCTGGGGGTCACCATTGACCAGAAACTTAACTAGACCAGCCACATAAATACTGTGGCTACAAGACCAAGTCAGAGGCTGGGTATTCTGTGGTGAGTGACTTGCCTTCTGACTCCACAAAGCCTTTTCACCATCTACAAGACACAAGTCAGGAGCATGATGGAATGCTCTCCAAAGCCTGGATGAGTGCAGCTCCAACAATACTCAAGAAGCTCGATATTATCAAGGACAAAGCAACCCACATGATTGGCACCCCACCCAACACCTTAAATATTTACTCCCTCCAACACCGGCGTACCATGGCTGCAGTATATAACATCTATAAGATGCACTGCAGCAACTCGGCAAAGCTTCTTTGATAGCATCTCCTAAACCAGCGACCTCTACTACCTAGAAGGACATGGACTGAAGGCGCATGGGAACACCACCACCTCCAAGTTCCCCTCCAATTCGCGCACCATCCTGACTTGGAAATATATTGCTGGCCCTTCATCGTCACTAATCAAAATTCTGGAACCTTCTCTCTAACAACACTATGGGAGTACCTTCACCACACAGACTGCAGACGTTCAAGGAGGCGGCTCACCACCACCTTCTCAAGGGCAATTAGGGATGGGCAATAAATGCTGGCCTTGCCAGTGATGCCCACATCCCATGAATGAATAAAAAAAGTTTCTCAGTGATTGACATTGAGAAAGAATGTGGCCACAAGATGAAGATTTGGAAGCAGGCACACTACAGAAAAGAATCTTTAATTCTGAGAAATATCAGATTAACCAGCAGAGCTAGGCCTGGATTCTCTGCTGAAGCGCCTGCCCATTTTTGTACACACTCCAGCAAAAAACATGTAGTTCATACACTGCTGCACCCATTTTAAATGGGCAAGGAGGAAGTGGCAAAAAATCAACAAGATTCAGCAATGCAGCTATTTTAATAATCTGGGTTATCTTTGCACAACCTATCACCACAGCCTACAAACTGCTGACATTTTTCACAGCCTGCACGCCCAGCCAGCAAGGCTTAATGTCACCATTCTCAGAAGATTGGCCTTGTGATGTAGTTGTGTAAATGGCATCAAAATGCATCTTTATATTACTTCATTGTGGCAAAAATGATGCACAACTCTTCTCCTTCCTCAGTGATCCTCACAACAAAAAATCAAATCAAATCAAATCAAATCAACTTTTATTTTTAATGAAAACTTGCAACCCTTTAAACGTTTCAGCCTGTCAGTACATATTTCTGACTGGCTTTGTAGCACATAAGAAATTAACATTTGTCATCAATTCGAGAAATTTGCAAGGGATGCCAGAGAGAAAAAAAAATCTAAATAGGCCACTGTAGGGAATGCAGAAAGCTGCTTAGCAAATAGTTAAAACTACAGAGGCAAGAAAATTTTGCATTCCATCAAACATGCTCTCTGGCTGCATATAACATTTCCTGTGTTGTATTTTATTTTTGTAATCTTATGTCCATCCTGTTACTGCAGTACTACCTGAGACACACACGTCTCCATCTGAAGTAATCAGTAACACATTACACCATCGAGTGAGCTCCAGCAGCACCGTGTTCTTTGATAACGCATAACTGTGCACAACCAGTTGAATAACTGCATTCATAAGCAGTTAGGAGCCAAGGTTATTATCAGACTCCCAGCTTACACACTGCAGCATAATGATTTTTGTTCTTGGTTAAAAGCTGGAGTTTGTTCAATGTGTATAAATGTAATGGCTGCTAAGCATTCCTGGACTGTAAAGAGCTAATTGGTGCATTACTTTTTAAATCAAGCAATTTCAAGAAGAGAGTAATGTAATACTTAACAATCAATTACTTAGGTACAATGGAAAAATAATAAAAGACACACACAGACAAGGGCTCAAGCTGAGTTATTACTAAATTACAGGCTCAGTATTTTACTTGCTATTTGATAATGACAGACAACAATGCACATTTATATCCTCCTTTTAATGCAGAAAATATCCTGAGGTACCTTACAAAAAGGGGGGAAAAAGGATAAAAGTAATGGGTGGAGGGCCAGAGGAGAGGGAGTTAGGAGTTTGGGGGTAAATTACTGAAGGAGCTGGGGAAGAGATTTTTCCAGGGATAGTGGGATTGGAGGAAGGTGGGGATGTGAATGGTAAGAGAAATGACTAATTTGTCAGAAATAATTTTTATTGCCAATCCTTTCTCACCCCAAAAGTTTCAGAATAGGCTTTGCCGGAGCTGGAGAAATCATTGTTATTTAAAGTGGATACTTATAAAGCAGTTACTCACTGTGGTAATTTTAGCAAATGGAAACTCCTGTGGTACCCATGTTCAGTGTTGAGGAAGCCCTGTAGGGAATCCTGCACCAGATGTACAGAAGCACTTAAACAACTTAAAGCCCAATTCCGAACACTGCTAGGAATGTAGTTTTGGGCCAGGAAGAAAGAGTTCTGTGGATCAGGAGGAGGTTGGCAGCAGGGAAGGTGTAAAGGTCAGCTGAGGATTCAGGATAATGGGGGAGGTGTGGAGAGGGAGAGGACGGTTAAGAGGACAGATCCCATTTTAATAGGCCCATGAAAACACCCCTATAGGCCTTGGAGATGGAGCTGTGATGTCTCATTGTCTACTGTGCATAATACAAATTTCAAGTAAGTAGCAGTCTAGGCAGGTGTGGCAGAAGGGAGCTAATAAAAGGGAAGTTAGGTTTTTGGCAACGTAGATTGGTGTGAAAGTTTTATGTAGGCTCAGAACAACAGGAGAATGCAGGTGAAAGATACAAAACTGCAGTTCAGATCACTAGGTGATGCTATTCCTATGCCTCTGGTTTACACTTTCATAAAAGTAGATATAGGGCAGTGTGAGTGAACATTCACATAAAGTAAAATGTGCAGACAACTTAAGGGAGCGACTGATGCCACTGAACTCAAGAAACTATCTATGGTAAACTCGAATTTGTACACACTTAAATAGAATTTAAGGCTTCCTTTGGTCTTCCGTGCAAATGTTGGCATTTTGAAAATGAAGGCTATCCTTCGCTTCTGGTCTCTGGTTTCCTGGGGCCACAAATCAGTCCTTTGTTTTTTTATATCCTTTATTCTTTTTAGGCCATTAAATCTTTTTTCATACCTGTGCCCGGTGACACGGGACACTTTTTGGCTGTTCTGGTGCTAAAATAATTTGGAGAAGCCCTTAGAATGTCCTTGAGTTTGAGGAGCTCCTCAACCGAAACGTTTTCATTCCTTCTGAAAACTTCAGAAGTTTTGGGGGGAGAAATTCAGTATGGCCCCATTTGGGGCGCAATTATCGGTCGGGCGCAAAGATTAGCGCACGGGTGCTAGTTGCTTTGCGCCCTCTTAAGGCGCTAACAGGAGGTGCAAACCAACTGAATTTTTCCCCCCACGTTTCTAAACCACTTTGAAGGAGTGAAACAGCAAAAGTTGAGCCAAACTCATTAATAAAGGTCACACGACTTATTTTCAGTTGTTGGGATGATAAATTATTATGATCTCATCCAACTTTTTACCAGTTGGGTTAAGATACTTCAAGTGATGGAAATATGGAAAAACTGTTCTTATGTGCTGTTAATAGATATATTTTGGGCTCGATATTAACCCCTCTACGATGGGCAGGAGAGGGTTACTAAGGGGGTTGAGTCGTCAAATGCGTGAAACGTGACCCTAACCCACCACGCACGCACTCGGTTCTGTTTTTATGGGGGCGAATATCAGGGAGTCCGACTATTCCGCTCTGGAGAATTGGGCCTGTCATTTAAATAAGGTGCCTATCATGCGATTTTGAGCCCATTTTGGAATTAACGCCTGGTGCACGTGTTTCCCGGGGTTCGGGAAACTCGGCAATCAAGCTGAGGTGAGATAGAATGGCATTTATTCGGGATGATTAAAGGTCAGGAGGCCAGGTCTGAATAAAGGTACAGTGCTCACAGCTGCTTTCTCAGTTCCTTCTGGGAAACGGTTTGGTGAGAATACTTGTTCTGAGAGACTTATGTGTACAGTTTGGAGATGCTTAAACAGAGAACATCAGAATGGGTGGTGCCATGGCTGCTTTGGATTGGACTTTGGACGAGGAAGACAATTAACATCAGCAGCAGCAAGAGTCTGCTGTGGAGGGAGCTGCAGGTGGCCAGCAGAGAAGGAAGCAACAGAGGGTTCGAGGTCGCAGGAGACTCTACCCACCTAACATGGTCTACAGACAGCGAAGGAGTTTTAGCATGGAGGAGCACATGGGTTTGGGTGCGGGTGGGGGCTTAAAATGGGGCAAAATGACAGTGCATTAGGAAGCCATCTCCAACCCGCCGACTTCCACATTTCACTCCAGTGCGTTAGGCTGCACACGGGCAACCGTCTCGGAAGAGGCAGATTGCCTATAAACATATGTTAATCGTTCAATTAGAATGAAATTTCAACACAGTTTTGAATTTAATGTCAGATCAATGGGTTTCCTGGGCTTCCTGAAACTCGCCAGTAAAAGCAAGGTGAAAACACAACAACAATTGAGCGGGCTGAATCAATCTGATGGAAATATTGCAATAAATATGATATGCCATCAATGACTCAAAGACAAGGATTCAACTGAAGGCTTTTAACCACTAAGAACATAGCAGCATAGCAGGTCTTCCCACATCGGGTTCATCTGGTAGTGAGTGACTCATACAGCTCCTGAGACCTTTATATGGCAAAAGACAGGGGCGTAGCCAATACACACAATAGGAACAAAAGGGTGTGGTTCACACAATACAAGCAGGTAAAATACAAGCAGGTCTGATGAAGGCATATTTCATCATAAAATATTCAGCACTCAAAGCTGCTTTCTTACCTGCTAGTAAGAAAGGGTTTGTTCACAGTACTTTTGCTGAGAGTTTACTTTCTACACTTTGGAGGTTTGTTCTATCACATCAGGATGGGTGGCCCTTTGGCTGCCTTAGATTGGACCTCAGATGAGGACCAAGCAACAGCAGCATCCTGCTGGTCACAGACCTGTAGCTGCACAGGAGAGAAGGGAGCAGCAGAGAGGCGAGCAGTAGAGAGGGTAGCAGCAGAGGGCGGAGCAGCAAAAAGAGTAGCAGCAGAGAGGGGAGCAGCAAAGAGGTGCAGCTCGCAGGAGACACTACACATGACACCGGGTCTACAAGCAGAGAATAATATTCCTACACATGTCAGAACAGCAGTGTCTCAGGAGGCTCAGGGTGTTGCATCAAGAGGTGGCAGACATTTGCAGCCTGGATGCCAGCGATGCCCTTATTATTGCTAGGTTCATTTAGGTTCCATCAGTGGACCGATGTCACAAGCATATTCGACAGCCACTATTCCTGCCCCGCCCACCCCCTCCCCCATGCCACTGACAAAAAGCAGCCCTGCAAACAACCAACCAACCCTTGCACATCCACGCATTGGTCCCTGTCAATTCATGTCTTCCCATTCATCATTAAACAACTTAATAGGCCACTTGCCACCCAGCAATCAAGAATCTACAAGACAGGAAAGTAATGCAGCAGAATAATACTTATGTGCTTCAAGCAAAGAACAGAAACTTAACAACATAACATTTTCTCATACACCCATGTGCATATCCTAGTGCAACTACAAAGCTTTAAGTCTTCCTTTTCCTACTGCTCCTACATGGTGCAGCCCTGTGACTTCAGCAGAGGTAGGTGCAGGCTACTCAGATCCCTGCTCTGACTGCTGAGAGGGTCTTGCAAAAAGACCTCTGGGTTTTGGAGCCCATGAGGGCCCCGCCAGTGACTGCTCCACCTGCACCTGCGCAGGGGCAGACGCGGCCATTGGGTGATGAGGTAACATGCAGGATACTGACTGGGGGATGAAGCGGGGGAGGGGGGAGGGCAATGGGTTGGAAGTGGAAGCGCTTTAAGTCACCACTTCCATATTCCCTTCCGCCATCATCTCTCTCATGGCCAAGCCACATTTCACTGCTACCACTGTGTTAGAGACCACATTGGTGCAGATCAGGGGGGTGTTATAATGCCAAGGCTAAGGTACCTGTCATCCTATTTAAGGTGGCAGACATGCTGGCATCCAGAAACTACATGGCCATGGTCAAGACATGCATGGGCTCATTTGATTGAAGCATTTATTATTCCACAGAGTTGGATACATTATCCATGGAAGAACACATCATTGCAGTGGCCTGTGACATCAACCCACTCATGCTTGAGGCGGAATCCTCCATTCTCTCTACAATCATGGTCAGTGTGCTTGGAATGCCTGTCAGTACATTGCACATTGTCTGCTGTTGCTCAATGATACTCCTTTTCATCGATGGCCCCCGGGGTACAGCATCTGTGTCCAGCTGAGCATTGCTTGGAGAGGGCTGCACCCTCCGACGTGAACTCTCTACTGCTGTCTCTCATTGTATGGCCTTAATTTCAGCTCCCATAAGTCCAAGGGATGCACACTTGAAAATATATGATGGACAACTGGTTTAGCCATTCATCGCCAGATTTGGCTGGACCACATAAAGCACTATCGGGCCCTGCTTTCGTCTGCCAAAACTGCTCACTATTTCAGGATCATCCTGGAATGCAAAGATAACCCCAGGCTTTTTCTTCTCTACTGCAAGTTGCCTTCTTATACCCATTTCCCCTGCCTCCCCCAACCTCACCTCCAACAAGTGCGAGGAGCTCATTAACGTCTTTGTCACTAAGATTGAGACAATCTGCTCAGCTGCCTCTGCTTCCCTCCCTTCCCTAGCCCTCCTCTTCCAATCCTGGCTTCTTGCGCAACCCGATTTTAATTGCTCCAATTGGCGGCCCTAAGGTCTGGAATTCCCTTCCTAAACCTCTCCGTCTCTCTACCTCTCTTTCTTCCTTTAAGACGCTACTTAAAACCTACCTCTTTGACCAACCTTTTGGTCATCTGCCCGAATATCACCTTATGTGGCTCGGTATCAAATTTAGTTTGATTACGCTCCCGTGAAACACCTTGGGACATTTTATTATGTTAAAGGGCCTATATAAATGCAAGTTGTTGTTGTTGATGTTGTTGTTGTTACTGCCACCACCATCTTCTCTTGCTCACTACTGAAGTGTGAGTCACCAGGTGAAACCCAAATATTTCCTACTGGTCCCACCGAAGTGCGAGTATCTGAGCTGGTGCATGGTATGCAACCTCAGAAGGATTCAGATCCTCTGAGGAATCATCATCCGTGACCTCCAGCAACTCCTGCTGCATGCATGAAGGCCTTGTCGGAGATAAAAGACATGAATGAGTACTGGCAAGGTAAGAATGTTGCAAGTTATCATTATGAAAATGATCATATTTCACCCGCTGTTGAAATCACGTCAAAATGACTGAGTACCGTATAACATGTGGGTGGCTGATATTTATTTGTGTCACCAGGTAGCTGGGAGGTCCCCTTCAACCCATCTCTGATGGCCAGGCATGCTGAAATTCCACTGATCTCCAGTCCCTCCACCTCTGTACTTGTCATCTGTGATATGGTTGGAGGGCCAGACCTATGAGTGAGTGTAATGGCATGTATTCAGCCGATGACTAGAGAGCATTTAGAGAGGGTGACATTGAGGGAGAGGCATGAAATTGCTTAAGGATGAGGATGTGTGGGAGTGGTGGATGGATGGCGATATGAAGAAGTGCATAGCCAGAGCAGGATGGGTGCATCTGCAAGTAAGTGGGTGTGAGGAATGATGTAATAGAGTTGGCTTGGCAAGGCAGAGTGAGGGGGTGGGGTGCTGTTCAACAGAAGGATGTAGGTGACTGTGCAACTGTACACACTTTTCCTGTCCTGCTTAGGTCATTAAACTACTTCCTGCACTGCATCCAGGAGCATGGCACTACGCTCCTGCTGTAGGATTCACAAAATTCCCACATTTCCCAAGTTATTAATCAAGGGACTCTGAAGGACAAGTTATTCAATAAGGGACCCTGAAGGATAAGTTATTCAACAAGGGACCCTGAAGGACAATGGCTTTTGGACTTTATGGCAAAGACTGCAAGGTTAAAAGCAGGGCCCTGTGCAGCATGTCAAGTTCAAAACTCAAAACTTGACATGCCCGGGCCTGTGGAAGACAGCTTTGGGTTTGTGATTTCAAACCAGACAGCTAAAGGAGACAGAACACGCATTCTTCCCTTTAAAAGAAATCAACTCAGGAAGGGGCTTAATCTTGCACAAAGTTAAAACCCATCAAGACTATGCATATATAATCGCCTACAGTTCAAACTAGCTACCAAGCCAGGAAGACACCAATTTACATTATGCATAAACAAACACCAAGACATTAAAAACCATTTAACAACGGGACAACCGCCCAAAAACCAGTTAAGGTGAACGACTATAATCACCTTAATGAGCCCGCCAAAAAACAGACAAAGAACTAGCCCTGATTTGGCACGCAGATAACGAACTCTAAAACAGCATAATTGTAGGCCCACCAGTAACCAAGGGCAAGCAGACTAAAGCAAGCAAGCAAGGGGGCAGAAAGAAAGCAGACTCGCAAGCAGGCACACGCTCGGGTGCAGGGTCACTCGAAACTCAAAGAAGCAGACGGAACATCATGGCGAGGAGGCACGGAGGGGCAGGCTCAACCAAAGACGACTAGGCCGCAACCATAGCCTTACACAGAGACTGACCATGAGCACCGCGGTAACAAAGGGCCGGGTAATCTATACCTTCAGATCATTACCACTACACAGGTAATGATCTAGGCCACCGCGACCGAGCTGACACCGAAGGCCGCCAGCCAAACCCCAACCGCAACAAAACTCGACAACCAGACCACCACCTGAAGAACAAAACCTGAAGTTTTCCACTCTACAAGATAAAGTACCCAACAAAGACTTTACTCCCTATCTCTAATGGAGAAAAGAAGGTACTCACCCAGACAAATCCACAACAGCGCCCTTACCGCATTTGCGGACTCCACCCAACTGAAGAATCTTCGCAGATTCTATGACTGGGACCATGTGGCGCCGGCAGGCCCCAAAGAACACAAAGAGCGAACCACAAAAATGCAACCGGCTTAACTGACAGGATTCGAACTGTCAAGAAACCCCTATTGGTGAGCATAATCCCTGGCCCTTGTAGTACAATTTAGTTAGATATTGGGGGTGGGACAAGGGTAGGGGATTATTAACGTGATTTTCCCTCATTGTGCCATGTGTTCCCCATTCTTAATCAAGTGTACTTTTGTATGCCTGTAACTACTCCTGTAATTTAAGTGTGTAATTTTAAGTGTGTCTAAATTAAATACAGTTCTCTTGCACCAAACCAGTTGTCTACTCCAATTCTGTATCGCCGCCTATACCTAAGTCCGGTGTCTAGAACCCAGGGGTGTGGGAGCGATTCAAACTGCTCAAAAACAGTCAGGGGCAAAGCTGACTGCACACGCCACCCCCTACAGAAATGGCGACCACGGCAGGACTCCGGCAACAGGGATGCGATACAGTAGACACTGATTCGGAAGAGCCAACTGTAATGGAAGAGAGGATTTCAAATTATGTTTTCAGTAAGATGAATATCACTAAGAAGTGGATCACTAATCTGTTAAAGGCTGGGCTTCCGGTAGATGCTGCAGCTAAATGGACAAAAGGGAAGGATCATAGGAAACCCATAGAAAAGGCAGTCTGGCTGATATGCTTCAAGAAACAGATCCAGCTTTTGGACAGGCTCGTTGAAACACAGGCAGCCGAGATACGGGAGTCAGCCCTGGAAGTCCAAACAAGGACTCTAGCAGGGGAGAAGTTACTGGTAGCATTGCAGGCCCTGAACCAGGAAAGGGTGCAGTTAATGGGGGAGCATAAGGCCAGGCAGGAATATTTACAGTGCCAGGTCACCGAGGCCAAGAGCAATGAGCTGAGGTTGCGGGAAAGGAATGCCCGGTTAGCAAGACAAGTAAGAGAGCAGGAGGAGAAAGTAAAAGACATAAAGGCAGCCTATAAGATAGCAAGCGCACAGGGGTGTGAAGATGCAGATCATGGCCCCTGTCAGGAACAGATAGAGAATCTGAGCCTTGCCGTAAGGAAGGCAAATGGCATGGTGTGCCTTATAAGCCCGAAGGCAGCCCAGGTAGATTTTACAGGGAATGAGGGGAGAACAGTTCAGACACCAGTGGTAGTGCAAAGGGACGACTCGGTTGAGGAACAGGAGATCCCACGACCACCATCCGTAGCGCCAGGTTTCAGCGAGGTCTGGCAGCAAGGGGCGGTGGCATTAGGGGTAGAAGCTGAGGTGGAATAAACCCCGCGAGAGAGGCCGGGACCGGGGCCAATGTGCCCGGCCCGGCAGCTAAGATTTGGCCCACCCGCTGAAGACGGAGAAGAGGGACCCCTCCAAAACCAGTTCGTAGTTCCCTATGGCACCCAACAGCTTAGGGCTATGGTAAGCCACATACCAAAACTCGCAGGGAATGGGGACCCCTCGGTCCACTTCAGGGAAGTGGAGCAGGCAGCCAGCATCAACGAGTGCGATGATGCTGAACAGGCCAAAATGCTGCTATTTTCCCTGGAGAGTAAGCTCCTCCAGTCCCTCTCTGACCAGTGTAAGAAGGGATAGTGCGAGTATGGGGAGCTCAAGGAGGAAGTTCTTGAGGCCATGGGGATGAATCAGGGATGTCCTTTCTCCCGGGTGGAGAAAACAGTGCAGCTCACAGGGGAAACCCCGCAGGCTTTCGCGGACAGGTTGTGGCCGGTGTATAGGAGTGCCTGTACAGGGGCACCTAACTGGGCTCACCTGGACCAGGATCAGCTGGCCCACTGGCTCCGCTGCCTGGTGGCAAACAGCTTGCCACAGGTCAGGGCCAAGGCAGAAATGTGGTTTGACCCAAAGCATCCCCTGGCTACCGAACTCACGGTGATCAGACAATTGACCGTAGCTTACCGGAATGGTAAGGGAACCGATGCACACCCACCTAAGGGGAAGGTGCATGAAGTAAAACCCGGCCAGGGTAGGAAGGAGTGGCATCAGGAAGGGAATAACCCTTCCAACACAAAGCTTAACTGTTACGGGTGTGGGAAGGATGGACACTGGAGGAAGGAGTGTAGAAATCCTTGGAAGGATAACAAGGGAAAGAATTCCTCAGCCCCAGCCCAAAAGACAGAGACAGGAATCCCTCCCACCATGGTCGAGTCATTTTTGGACACTGTGGAAGTACAGTTTCTCACTTAGACATAAAATGACTTCCTGGGCACAGAATAAAATTCATTTAAACTTTAAATGGCCAACAGCATGATTCACTAATCATGTTTCAAGGGAACGAGACAATTTAGGAATGCCACATACGTACTCCTTGTCTGTGATAAGCTTAACAAGGAGCCTCATTTACCAAACAAACAGCCAAGGACATGATAAGGTAAACATCGGCCCACAGGCCCAGTTGGTACAGTGAGAGAACAGAAGGAACAGAGAGATCCCATAATAAAGGATTAGTTAATCTTATCCCAAGGTATTTCCGTTCGTTATTCTAACAAAGCCCAGAATATGTTGTTTCAATAATTCGCAAGGTCTGTGCCTTTGTAATCAGTTATGATTCAATACTATGTCATGTGGCATAGAAAGCCTGTTTTGCATCTGTACTGTATAAATATGTTACAAATTCTGTATTACTTTGAAGAGGTCTGATGTAGCCCTTGACTACACAACTCTTCCCTTGCAAGCAAATAAAGCCTGTCTTTAATGATACTTTGTGTTTAAAGAGTCTTACTTGGGAGTCGAGACTTCGACAGTATTACTTGGAGGTCCCACTGAGATCGCTTGCTGCCTTTTGGTAAGTCACGGGCAAGGGCATCGTGAATCTCTAATGACAGATCCTGAATGGCCAGTGATGTTTTATCACATAAAAGGATTTCTCATTAGATATTGAATTGGTGTGGTCTGTTTCTTCCGACGGGAGTACTGCGATCAAGTTAAGACTCGTGTTTCAGACTTGAGTTGAATCCTGTAACTTTTGCTTCTTTTATTGTTGACAACTGAAAGGAGGAGAATACTGACAACTCAAGTCTTTAAAAAAAAAAAAAGTATCGGGCAAAGAAGGCAAGAGGAAAGTCGACAGGGCTGAGTCCCAGACAGATAAGGTACCAAGTTAAAACTGCAGTATCAAGGGTGGGTCCCTTGAGCCGGGGTGAGAGACCCACGGCAGAAAGTATCGTTTGAGGATTGTCACTGTGTTTTAGAAGACCTGTATTACCAGGCTCAGGATTTTTCTCCGTTGAGATACCTTCTACGAGGGTTCAAGCCCCTCGCATTAAAGCATAAGGATTCTATATGAATATAGAGGTTAAGAATTATCGCAACCATTGTTTTCCATTTTTTGTTGACTATTGACAACATTAAGACAGAAAACTCTCACATAAAGTATAAGTTAAACGTTAAGGACTCAGTTTGTAGTGGCGTATAACGCAAACTGAGAATTGACTATTTGTTTAGTTTAAAGTATAAGATAAATGTCTGAATATTTGGTCTGTTTGCCTGTTTGGGCAGCTGCATTGCTTATCATTTCTTTGACTGTTGTTATTACTTGTTATTTTTCATCACTTGTGGTCCTTTGGACAGTCAGTAATAATCGTAGGGGGGTAAGGAGTGAAACTTGCGATCTAGAAGAAGAGAGCCTAGTTTAAAAAAAACACCAAACAAACTAAGATGGGAGCTGCACAGAGCAAGATCCCAGAAAAGGGAACTCCCGCTTCTTATGTCTTTACCTACTATGGTCAGATATCCATAATGGTAGGCTGGTGGCAGATAATGATACTTTTGAGCTCATTAATTGCTTTTTCTAAGTTCTCTGTGGGATCAGGTAATTCATGAATTATTGTCCTAAGCTCACCAGCTGTCCATGAGCGATGGACAGCGACTGGAGCTCCGTCAGTATTGTGGACGTTGGGGAAACGTCTGAGTGGAAAAGCATTAATTCGTTCAGCTCCTCCTTGGTTTGGTTGACTGGCAGTCATAGATCTAGTGTTGGGTCTGTTCTCCTGTCTTACAGCACCGGGGTCGGGTGGTTCAGCAGCTGCTGTGGCTGGTTGTTGTGCTTCGTAGTCAGGAGGCGGGGCTGGTCTTCTGAACCATCCCTCATCCTCGTCATTACTGGAATGAGTCGTGGGAATGGGAGGATATTCACAAGGAGGGGTGGTGGGCTTCGGGATTTGTCTTAAAGGCATTAGTGTAATATCTATCCATACAAATGCAGGGCAAGAGTGTTCCCTTTCTCGTCGACACAGGAGCTACTAGTTCCATATTGACAAAGCAATATGCCAGAGGAACCCCGTGTACTGACCAGAATGTCTCATGTATAGGGCTCTCCGGAGCTTCACAAACTATGACGTGGTCGCAACCACTAGAGATACAAGCAGATAATTTCCATGGCCAACATGTCTTTCTCCTATCAGAGGAAGCCCCTATGAATCTCTTGGGAAGAGATTTGTTGTGCAAAATGCAAGCAACAATAATTTGCTCAGAGAAGGGAATACAGGTGTATATACCTACTGACAGATGCACCATGTATCCCTTACGCGAATGCTCCCCTCAAGTTATCCCACGGGAGATGGAGCAACTGCTCGATCAAATCCTGCCACAGGTATGGTCCAGTCACCCAAATGAAGTTGGCAAAATGCTAACTGCTCAGCCATACAAGGTCACATTAAAGCCATCCGTTCGATTGCCCCATAGACCACAGTACCCGATCTCAGCAGCAGCTGAGCAAGGAATTCAGCCTGTCATTAACTCTTTGTTGGAGCAAGGAATAATTGTCCCAACCCAGAGTCAATGCAACGCTCCAATTTTTCCGGTAGAAAAGAAAGAAAGTGGAAGGTGGAGACTGGTGCAGGATCTTAGAGCAGTGAACGAATCGGTATTACCCGTTTATCCAGTTGTGCCAAATCCTGCCAGTATCCTGACCAGTATTCCCTCTGGATCAAAATTTGACAGCCTATAACTGTACCTATTTCATATGCGGGAACAAGGCTTACTCATAGCTGCCACAACATTGGACAGGATCCTGCTATTTAGGCTATGTAGTACCTTACATCCATCACTTAGACGAGATAGGAGAACATCATGAATTTCGTAGAATTAAAAGAAAGATAGAAACTTCTGAAAGAGTTTTTGGAGTAGTAATAGCCCCATATGGAATAGGGATATTAATGAGGGAAACGTCTGCGCTAGCAGAACTGATGGAAAAAGTAGCAAATGAAACTGAGGAAGGATTGTCTGAAATGAATGCTGAAATGATAGCTATAAGAGTAATGACATTACAGAATCAAATGGCACTAGATTATCTATTGGCTAGTGAAGGAGGAACTTGCGGTTTAATAGGGAGTGAATGCTGTACCTATATTCCAGACAGTTCAGAAAATATAACCAACATCGTTAAACACATAAAAGACGCAGTAAGTCAGTATGAGAAACCAAAGAACCAAAGCTGGGCTGACTGGTTATTGGGAGGATGGCTGGGATCAGTAGGACAAATATTATTGCATGGACTAGTAATAGTGATAGCCCTGATTGTATGCATTGCTCTGTTTGTCACAATGATTAAGTGTTGTTGCAATAGGTTGGGCAAGGCAGTCTTGCCTGCAATGAATATGATGATACAGAGAGGTAAAGTCAGTAGAGGAAAAGAATGGTCCCCTGGATGAGGAACTGAGATGATTGAATAAAATACAATTATAGGGATTAGAAAACTTAGACAATTATATACATATATATACTCCACATGCTCTCCTCTTTCTGCAAAACACATTTTCCATTTAAATGGGAACTGCAGGCTAGGAAAAAGAGAGAGGACTCCTTTCAACAACAAGCCAGTGTCGTCGACTTTGTATATCACTTGGTCCGCACTTTGGGGGCTTACAAAGAAGCACTTGTGCTTAGGAGAACCCCACAGGTTAGTTATAAACTGTGTGGGCCATGAATTAGTCCTCCTCTATAAGCTGCTGTTCCCTATCTTTTAGAAAGTGCATAGTGGCACTAGAACTGCAGGCTAATATAAGCTGCAGGGAAAATTAGAACTGCAGGCTAATATAAGCTGCAGGGAAATTAGAACACTGCAGGCTAATATAAGCTGCAGGGAAATTAGAACACTGCAGGCTAATATAAGCTGCAGAACTATACAAAGACACAAGCCTGAAATCAAAGCAAACATAATTAAACCCTACAAGAACACACGCCCAAACATTAAGAATAGACAAAGAAGAAAGACGATCTTAGACAAGGTCAACCATCAATACAGGTAAATCCCGGGGATGGTTCAAACGGCAAAGAAATCGGTATCCTTGGCTAAAATCTAAATTTAGTATGAGGACCGATAAGAAGAGGTTAATTTCAGTTATGTTGTCCTAGTAAGGACAAAAGGGAAGAATGTGGAAGTACAGTTTCTCACTTAGACATAAAATGGCTTCCTGGGCATAGAATAAAATTCATTTAAACTTTAAATGGCCAACAGCATGATTCACTAATCATGTTTCAAGGGAACGAGACAATTTAGGAATGCCACATACGTACTCCTTGTCTGTGATAAGCTTAACAAGGAGCCTCATTTAACAAGCAAACAGCCAAGGACATGATAAGGTAAACATCGGCCCACAGGCCCAGTTGGTACAGTGAGAGAACAGAAGGAACAGAGAGATCCCATAATAAAGGATTAGTTAATCTTATCCCAAGCTATTTCCGTTCATTATTCTAACGAAGCCCGGAATACGTTGTTTCAATAATTCGCAAGGTCTGTGCCTTTGTAATCAGTTATGATTCAATACTATGTCATGTGGCATAGAAAGCCTGTTTTGCTTCTGTACTGTATAAATATGTTACAAATTCTGTATTACTTTGAAGAGGTCTGATGTAGCCCTTGACCACACAACTCTTCCCTTGCAAGCAAATAAAGCCTGTCTTTAACGATACTTTGTGTTTAAAGAGTCTTACTCGGGAGTCGAGACTTCGACAACACAATGAAGTCCCTATTGACTGGCTCAGGGGAGGTAGCAGCCACCACTGGTGCTCGGACCCCATCCAACCCACAGCCCTGACTAGAGCCAGCGCAGCCTGTCGACCTGTGTCCCCTTGAAAACGATGAGGGGAGCAGGCCCTGTGTTAAGATGTGGGTGGAGACGGTGCAGGGGAGATATTCGGTGGACACTGGAGCTTCCAGCACCGTGGTCCATTCGGAAGACCCGACCAATTCACCCAGG
The DNA here is from genome assembly GCF_052327205.1 of Somniosus microcephalus. Lineage (NCBI taxonomy): Eukaryota > Metazoa > Chordata > Chondrichthyes > Squaliformes > Somniosidae > Somniosus > Somniosus microcephalus. The sequence continues at coordinate 243,727,183 of NC_140987.1, forward strand.
TCTAACGAAATCCCATTTAGCCCAATGGGAGTCACAGGGAATGAGCAGGCTGGGGAAATGGCCAAACCTTTGGCCATAGATTTAGGATCCCTCCATACCATGTGGGAGGGTAACCAAAAGACCAACGAGGTGGCCAAGCAGGGGGCTAGGGAAGGAGAGTCTTTGGACTCCTATCGGACAGGTTTGGTAGCCGCAATCCGGGACACGAGAGGCACACCGGGTGTAGCTTTGGCCCCGGACCTAAAGCAGGTCCAAGCCCAAGATCCCATCCTTAAGGCCGTCCTGGCAAAGAGAGAGAATGGGGAGTTCATAGAAGGCCCATTCGGGGCAGCGGATGGGACTTTAAAACAGGCTGCTAGTTACATTAACCAATAGAAATTGTTTAAGCCCGAGAAAAGGGAACAGCCAGTTGGGGCGAGGTCTGAGGATAGAAATCCTCAGTCTGCAGCAGGAGTAACCTCACTGACTGCACAGGCAGGTGCAGTGGCTTGTTTTAAGGGAGGGGCCATCCCACCCACTGTTTGGGACACTCCCCCACTCATCTGGGACTTAGACCAGGTGGGACCTGGGGGCGGAGACCCCCAGTCTGCAGTATTAGGCTGCAGAGAGTTACCTGCCCCTAACCCAGGTTTAGGAGAGGTGGGATGTGAGGGCGAGGACCTGCAGTCGGCAGCATCAGGCTGCGTAGAGTTGCCTGCCCCTAGCACAGGTTTAGGAGAGGAAGACCCGGAGGATAAAAATCCCCAGCAAGCGGTAGTGGGAAGTTCACAGACCGCACAGGAGGGGCAGTGGCTCGTGTTAAAGAACCACCAGCCAGAAAACCCCCACCAGCCAAAGTCCCCAGAAGATCCCCACGAACGCCATGGCCAAAGCAACCATGGTCACCGGCTCCCCAGTTTAAACGGGCAGCCTCTCAAGTCAGGGACCGGTCTGAGGACAGAGGTTCCCAGCCAGCAGCTGCAGGCTGTGAGGGACCAGAGGGACAGGACAAGACAGCCACAACGAAGGGAGTAGCGTGCTGCAGCCCAAACAGGGATTAGGCTGGCCGCCCGGAGACGGGCGACAGATATACATAGCTTCTGTAATGTAATTTTGGGATTGTTAAGTTTGGGTGTTTTAGTTTAATTTTAAACAAGGTTATTGGTAGTTTAAATATTATTGTTTTAAGAGTGTTTGTATTGAGTTGAGGTCGCAAGACTCGACTATGCTTTGCCCAAGCCAGAGAATCTTCTCGGGACCTGGTTTTATGCTCTTGTGTCTCTTTACAGAAGGGATTTCGAAATGAAGGGGGGCATACTCCTACTCGCCCTGATAGGAATGAGCACTGGGAAGTGAGGTGATGTGGAGGATTCCCATATTTATGTGTGCTCAGGAGAGAAAGCACCGGTTGTGACTGCTGGGGGCGGCGAACGAGGTGTGGAGGAGCTCGCTATCTATTCCCATGAGGGAAGATGGCCAGGGTGGCTGGGATCTAACTCCACCCGCTACTCCAGCCAGACCGGGTTCACCTACGGGGAGGCCTCCCTCCCCTGCCCCAGCGTACAGGTTGTGGCCTCACGGGTCGGGGTCACTGAGGTGAAACGCATGTGCCTGACCTGCAGAGGACAGATTCCCCTGGGAAAGTGGTGGTGGCTCAGAAAGCTGAGCAGAGACATGGGGGACCGTACAGCTGACTGGGAACGAATGGGGAATGACACCTACCGGACGGTCACAGGGACCCAAGGGGGAACTAGTGTGTGCTGGGATAAGTGGAGGGAGGCGGAACAGGGAATTTATGTCTGCATGTGGGGGTCGCAAAGGGCCTGCCCCATGGGCATATCCATCATCTTCTCCGCAGCATGGCAGGATAAGGGGGAGGGGGTGGAATGGGATTCCCACCTACACACTTGCATAGTCCCACGCTACCCAGCCCCAGTCAAAGCCACTGAACTCGTGGCATGCGCCTGAAAGCCCCTGCCTATGACTCAGACAGAAAGGACACACATAGATGTGTGTCCTGCCACCACCAAGGGACCAGGGAATGGGCTGGTACTAGTGCCGACAGAACAGGTGCTATACCAGGGGGTACACTACGCGGTAGCTTCCATGATTTTAAACCTTACCGAGGTACACTTACCTGAGTGGTGTCCCACAGAGACAGAACAGATATACCAGGCCCTGTTAAGAGAAATGTTCAGGAAGCTCTACGAGTTCGATTTTGCCGACGTAGACAAAAGAGAACTGTACACTACACACACTGAGTACTTTAGCAACATGGGGAGACAAAGAAGGGGAACCTGGAATGATGTTTTCACAGCGTATAACACAGGATCCTCTGTCATCAACAGCCTGGATGACATAGAATTGCAGACACAGATAAACGGTTTAAAAACACTATTGCGAAAAATCTTAATGGATGAAAATACAGTAGTAAGCTCAGAGCTACACGAGGACCAGGCTATGATGGTCCATTTAAAAGAGATCAATGCTGATCTGGAGAAGCATGCAAAGACTTTAAATGCCCTCATAAGAGAGGACAGGAATGCTTCAGATCAGGCTGCACAGAACGAGGTGTGCGTACTGTATGGGGCATGAATGCTAGGCGAGGGCCGCAGCAACCTAGAGGATTAAAACAGGGTTTAGTCCCCTCCTGGATCAGCAACAAGCACCTCACAGCCCTCCACCCATTTGAGAATGCATTGAGCCCGTGTCAACTCCGGCTAGCCTCTGAGGACTACCCTGTCCCAGTAGATTGTGGGCGCTCTAACCACACTATCATAGGAATAGTAGTGAGGATGCTGGTCATGGGTGGGACAGCCCGACCCACACCGGTATACAGTGTAGAGAACATTGGAGCCATTCAAGGGGGTGCACACTTCCGTTTTAAAGCGGTCCCACCTTATGTCATAAAGTGGGAGCACGCTATGACAGCTACTGACCTCTTGGGGTGCCGGAGCTGGGGAGCACATATAATACTGTGTCCCCAGCACTTGAACGCCTATTCTAAACCACACTGCTGGTTTAAAGCTGCTGGCGCACGCCCTATAAACTGTACCATGGAGGTAATGGCACAAGACCATGTTCCCCCACAGGTAGCATATATAGGGCGTGGGACATATTGTGTCACCACCAGTGCGCCCCACTACCAGCTTGGACAGCATAGCTGGTGTCCGGTAAGTGACAGCAGTTTATGCTTTAAACCCGAGGCGGAAGTTCAAGTGGCCCAGGAACGGATAGTCCCCTGTAAGATTTCGCAAGAATTTTGAAAATCTCTACAGCTCCGAAGAATATATTTTTGATTAAAGAAAACCTGGGTAGAATATACCTTTAAAAATCCAGGGCATCAAAATGGCCACCAGGCCTCGTGGCAGAAGAAAAGTGCAGCCTGTGTGTATGTGAAAAAGGAAAATAAAAGATGGCTGTCCGACCGCATGGCAAAAGACACAACACAGCCTGTGTGCATGTGGAAAGGAATATCAAAGATGGCTGACAAAGGATTTTTAAAAAAAAGCAGCCTCTGAAGTAATGAGGTATTCAAACTGTCAATCAAAGAACTCTGTTTACACGAACAAAGCTACAATGTTGACTCAAGAGATTAAGTACTTGAGACTGTCAACATTAACAAAGAACCTTGTTTACACGAACACTCTACAATGTTGATTTAAGAGATTAAGTACTTGAGACTGCCAATCAATTGCGGTTGGGCGTGACCGCAGGACAATTGGATTTGTTTACACTAACATCCATGGGCTGTTTGCTCAGCACTTAAGGAAACAGACATTTTTTTTTCAAACTGAGACAGCTTTATTCAAACCAGTCAATGAATGGGGATACATTCAAAAACCCATCACAATGAATGGGGACAGATCGATTCCCTTTTGTATAGCCCAGATATATCCGGATTTGGGTGTGAAGAATTCGGCTCCAAATGGGGTATAAAGATAGCTTCTCAGGAAGCCATTCTCTCTCTCTCTGCAGCCTCACCTCCATGCTCTGCCTGCAAGGAAGAACAACTTGACAGCCCGCCCAAACGAGTGGAATACCAACAGTTAATTTTAAACACTGGGGTATCTCCATTTCGGGGTGGTGAAGAATCTAAGACCGCAAGGGCACGGAGCAGGTGTTCTCTGGTGAGCATAGATTTTCTGGCCCATCACAAGGCAACCTAGATAGGTATTAGGGGTGGGATTTAAGGGGAAGTCTTGTTAAATTGTAATTTTAGTCAATTTTCCCTCGTTGTGTCTGTTTTCTCCTCCCCTATTAAAGAGTGTTGTACTAAGCAAAGGTGCTGTAGTAAGCAAAGTGTACTGTATTAAAAGAGTGTTGCACTAGGTAAAAGTGCTTTATTTAAGTAAAAGAGTGTTGCACTAGGTAAAAGTGCTGTATTTAAGTAAAAGAGTTGCACTAGGTAAAAGTGCTGTATTTAAGTAAAAGAGTGTTGTACTAAGCAAAAGAGTGCTGTAGTAGACAAAAGTATACTGTGTTAAGTAAAGGTGCTGTATTAAGCATAGGTGTGTTGCATCGATTATTTTCAATTTATTTCTTTTTATTTCAATAAATACTGGTCTTCTTTGCACCCAACCACGAGTCTCATTTTGTCTACATCGCTACTGAATAAGTCTGGCGGACAGAACCAGAAAAGGGGAGCGATTCAAAACTGCACAGGGCTCTGGAGCAGCTCAGATACTTCTGACTGGCCAGAGACAAAAACCCCAGTATATATAACCCCCTAATAATTTCTACAAAATGCCGACCGCGGCAGGAGCGTTGGCAACAGTGTGCGTTGTAGCAGATGGTGGTTTGGTTCTGGAGAGAGCAGCAGTTATTGGTTTTCTTTTTATCACCCTACTGGTCTGTTTGTGGTTAGGTGCCCGCAGGCTTGTGGAAGTTACCCGCAGGCTTAGGGAATCTAGAGCAGAGAGTTGGGATAGGGAAAGGGAGGGTGAAGAATACCAAGGCCAAGATAGAGTGACTGGTGGTCCAGTTTAGTGAGGGCAAAAGCCACACGAGGCACGAGTCAGAGTACCTGAAGTGCCTAGTGGCAGAGGCCAAGAGCAATGAGATGAGGGTGCGGGAGGAGAACGCCCGCCTCATACAAGAAATAAAAGAGCAGGAGGAAAAGGTTAGGGAGGTAAAGGCAGCATATAAGCTGGCCTGCGAGCAAGGGTTTGAGGAAGCAGATCATGGTCCCTGTAGGGAAGAGATAGAAAGCTTGAATATGGCTTTAAAGAGGGCAAAGGGGATGATATGTCTGATCAGCCCAAAGGCAGGTCAGCCGGATTTTACCGGCAACCCAAATAAAACCGTCCCACAGGCAACACCCAGGAAAAGGTTGGTCAGGGAATCAGAGGTCCCACGACTGCCACCCACAGCTCCGAGAAACCTAAGGTGTATCGAGACGCCCCAACCCAAAGGAAAGGTCCATGAGGTTAAACCTGGGAGCCAGAGTAAGAAAGAGTGGCACCAGGAGGGGAACCGTCCCTCCCAGGCTAGGTTAAATTGTTATGGGTGTAGGAAAGACGGTCACTGGAGAAAAGACTGTAAGAATCCCTGGAAGAATAGCAAGGGAAAGGATCCCACAGCCCCAGCCCAAAAGGCAGGGCCAGATATCCCTCCCGCTGTGATTGGGTCATTATTTACAGTCCCTACGATCTCTCCTCCTGGCCAGCCAGGAAAATTAGCTGCCACCACTGGTGCTGTAGTTCCCTCGGCCCCCTCTGCCACCCCACTATGACTAGAGCCCGCGCAGCCTGTCTACATGTGAGACCTCCGGTATGACGGATGGAAGAGTCTGCTTGTACAGATGGAGGTAGAGAGGGTTAAAGGGATCTATCTACTGGATACGGGAGCATCATGCACCGTGATCCATACGGCTAATCCCACCACCTCACCTCTGTCTAGCGGGGTTCCATACGCCTTATCGGGATTCACCGGTAAGGAACAGGCGGGAGTATTTTCCAAGCCGCTCTCCATCCACCTGGGCATGATCCGGACCAAATGGACGTGCATCCTGTCAAGGTGGGAGGCGGAGGGAGGGAATGGGATCCTAGGAGTTCCTGGTGGGCCACGGGATCCTGTGTTGCACTAGGTAAAAGTGCTGTTTTTAAGTAAAAGAGTTTTGTACTAAGCAAAAGAGTGCTGTAATAGATAAAAGTGTACTGTGTTAAGTAAAAGTGCTGTATTAAGCATAGGTGTGTTGTATTGATTATTTTCAATTTATTTCTTTTTATTTCAATAAATACTGGTCTTTGCACCCAACCATGAGTCTCGTTTTGTCTACATCGCTGCTGAATAAGTCCGGCGGTCAGAACCAGAAAAGGGGAGCGATTCGAAACCGCACGGTGCTCTGGAGCAGCTCAGATACTTCTGACTGGCCAGAGGCAATAACCCCAGTATATATAACCCCCTAATAATTTCTACACCCCATTCCTGAACCCTCCACTGTTCACCTCACTGTAACAGAAAATGTTACCAACCTGCAAAAATATGCAGCACATTTCGGCTATGAAATCCCCCCTCTACCAGAACATCTTACCAAGATACTAAAAGCAGTAATTGTCTCACAAAAACATTTCTACACGTTAGAGCAGAAGACAGTAGAGATAGGGGCCCAGATATTGGACATTGTAGTTCCACACTGGTGGGACATTTTTGAAAGGTCCCTTCATGGGTTAGAATGGCTTCCCACATCCTTGTGGTTTGCCAGCTGGGAAAAGTATTGTATCTGTTATGCATTCAGTGCAAGGGAAAAGGCAAAACACTAGAATTCCAAAACCAAAGGACTTGGAAGAATCATTATGTTAAGGTGGAGAGAGATACACCTGTTTGAATTTTTTTGTGTTTCTGAATAAAGATTGTTGTTTTTGTGTGTTTTTTTATTTTTAATAAAGACTTTGATGTGTTATTTTAATAAAGAAGTAAGTGTACCAAGTGGTGCAGGGGTGTTGGACCCCCTCCATGCTTGGATGTATGTAAATAATTGTATTTTTGCCTATGTATGCTTATGTGCACGACATTTTAAAGAATGGGAAATGTGTGTGTCATGGGATTTTAGATAGCTAATTACAGGGGAAGATTGGCTATGGAGGGTCGGGAATTTTGCTCACATTCGTAAGTATGATACTTGAAGCAAGTTGAAGTATCATATGGGGGGTGTGTAGGATTCACAAAATTCCCACATTTCCCAAGTTATTAATCAAGGGACCCTGAAGGACAAGTTATTGCTTTGTGCATTGAGTGCTACTGGAGTTTTGGTAAGTGGGAGAAAAATCATTTAAGAGTATTTTGTGAATTTTAGTGTGTTAAAAAATCAATTATTTGAAGTAAGTTAAATTTTTTAAAGGTATATTAAACTATTGGGCAGTTTAAACAGGACGTAGAATCTGGGTATAAAAGGGGCGGGGCTAGTGCTGTGCACGGAGTGCTTTGTGCATTGAGTGCTACTGGAGTTTTGGTAAGTGGGAGAGTTCGGGCAAGTGGGAGGTGAGGGTGTGTTTTTTGCTCTGTTTTTCCCCCCACTCCCAGGCTTAGACAGCACTGCGGAGGTGGAGCAGCGAGACGAGTCAACCAAACAGGCCCCACAGACAGTATTCAAGGAGGAGGTTGGTGATCAGCTGGTTGGTTGGTTTTCTTCCTTCTCTTCTCTTTTATACCTTTAAGTTGGTAAGTCCTATTGAATAGTGGTGTGGTATTATCATCTATATCCGGGCAGGGTCTTCATAACTAATAATAAGAAATTTAATTAATTATATAGAATGGAGCAGGTGATGTGTTACTGTTGCGAGATGTGGGAGCCGGTGGACCCCATTGAGGCTCATGGTGATTACATCTGTGACAAGTGTTTGCTGCTAGAGGAACTCAAGTTCCATGTTATGGAGCTTGAGACCGAGCTTCAGACACTGCGACACATCAGGGAGGGGGAGAAGTTCCTGGACTCTATGTTTCAGGAGATGGTCACACCTATGAAGTTAATTACTGCAGATGTAGTCTGTGGTCAGGGACAGGACAGTGTGACTATGAGTGAGGAAGGTACAGGGATCCAGGATGTAGTGTTGAAGGAGACGCAGCCCTTGCTCTTGTCCAGCAGGATCGAGGTTCTTACTCCCTGTGAGGGTGGGAGCGGGGACTGCAGGGAGGATGAGCAACCTGGCCACAGCACCGTGGTACAGGGGGCCATTCAAGTGGAGGGAGTAAAAAGAAATGTTGTAGTGGTAGGGGATAGTATCATTAGGGGGATAGATAGGGTTCTCTGCAGTCAAGAGCGGGAGTCCCGAAGGCTGTGTTGCCTGCCTGGTGCCAGGGTTAAGGACATCTCTTCTGGGCTGGAAAGAAACTTGGAGTGGGAGGGGGAGGATCCAGTTGTCGTGGTCCATGTTGGTACAAACGACGTAGATAGGACAAGGAAGACGGTTCTGTTAAAAGAGTATGAGCAGCTAGGGGTCAAATTAAAAAACAGAACATTAAGGGTAATAATCTCTGGGTTATTACCTGAGCCACGAGCGAATTTGGCTAGGATAAATAAAATTAAAGAGTTAAATGCGTGGCTCAAAGACTGATGTGGGAGAAATGGGTTTTGCTTCTTGGGACACTGGCACCAGTACTGGGACAGGAGGGAGCTGTTCCGTTGGGATGGACTCCACTTGGCCAGTGCTGGGACTAGAGTCCTGGCGAATCATATAACTAGGGCTGTAGAGAGGGCTTTAAACTAATTAGTTGGGGGGGAGGTTTCTAGAGAGCAAATAATAGAAATGACAACAGAGAAGGTCATAGACTTAGGTAGCAGTGGGGGAATTAAAAAACAGAACATGTCAGGAAGGGACAGAAGGTATGGAGTAAAAAGTAAAGTACTAAAAAGGGAAAAAACAGGAACTAAGTGTTACAAAACATATTTGAAAGTTCTTTATCTGAATGCATGTAGCATTCGTAACAAAATGAATGAGTTAACGGCACAAATAACGACATATGGGTATGATCATGTGGCCATTACAGAAACATGGCTGCAGGGTGACCACAACTGGGAATTAAACATACCAGGTTATTTAACAATAAGGAAGGACAGGCAGGAAGGGAGAGGAGGTGGGGTGGCTGTGTTAATAAAGGAAGGAATCACTATAATACAGAGAAATGATATTGGGTCAAAGGAGCAGGATAGTGAAACAGTTTGGGTGGAGATAAGGAATAATAAGGGAAAAAAAACACTACTGGGTGCAGTCTATAGGCCTCCGAACAGTTGCAACTCTGTTGGACGGAATATAAATCAGGAAATAGTTGTGGCTTGTAATAAGGGAAAAGCTATAATTATGGGGGATTTTAATTATCAAATTAACTGGTGAAATCAAATTGGGTAGAGCAGCCTTGAGGATGAGTTCATTGAGTGTATTAGGGATGGGTTTCTTGAGCAGTATGTAACTGAACCGACCAGGGGGCAAGCAACCTTAGATTTGGTCCTGTGTAATGAGACAGGATTAATTAAAAATGTCCTAGTAAAGGATCCCCTTGGAATGAGTGACCATAACATGGTTGAATTCCATATTCAATTAGAGGGTGAGAAGGTTGGATCTCAAACAAGCGTGCTGAGCTTGAATAAAGGAGACTATGAAGGTATGAGAGCAGAATTGATTAGAGTGGACAGGGAAAATAGATTAAAGGGTAAGACGGTACATGATCAGTGGTGTACATTTAAGGAGTTATTTTACAACTTCCAAGAACTATATATTCCACTGAGGAAAAAAGGGTGTAAAAGAAAAGACAGCCATCCGTGGCTAAGTAAAGTAATTAAGGATAGTATTCGACTAAAAACAAGGGCATATAAGGGAGCCAAATCTAGCGGGAGGATGGAAGATTGGGAAGTCTTTAAAAGACAGCAAAAAATAACTAAAAGATTGATTAAGAAAGGGAAGATAGATTATGAAAGTAAATTAGCTAAAAATATAAAAACAGACAGCAAATGTTTCTATAGTTATATAAAAAGAAAAAGGGTGGCTAAAGTAAATGTTGGTCCCTTAGAGGATGAGACCGGGAAATTAATGGTGGGAAACATGGAGATGGCAAAAACACTGAACAATTATTTTGTATCAGTCTTTACAGTAGAGGACACTAAGAATATCCCAACACTGGACAAACAGGGGGCTCTAGGGGGGAGAAACTAAATACGATTAAAATCACTTAGGAAGTGGTACTTGGTAAAATAATGGGACTCAAGGCGGATAAGTCCCCTGGACCTGATGGCTTGCATCCTAGGGTCTTGAGGGAAGTGACGGTAGGGATTGTGGATGCATTGGTAATGATTTTCCAAAACTCCTTGGACTCAGCAAAGGTCCCGGCAGATTGGAAAACTGCTAATGTAACACCCTTATTTAAAAAGGGTAGTAGGCAGAAGGCTGGAAACTATAGACCTGTTAGCCTAACATCTGTGGTTGGTAAAATGTTAGAGTCCATTATTAAGGAGTGTAAGATTCGCAATTTTCAGCAAAAATCACGCAAGAAAACTGGATAAAATAAGACTGTTTATTGACCAAAGTAAGCTTGCACAGAAAAACCTTTGATAAAAGGGCATACAAAATGGCCGCCAGGCCCCGTGATCAGTTTATGAACCATTTTATTTCTGTTACTGCAAGCCAGACAGGCTTGTGGATTGAAGACAGTGAGCCCACGAAAGCCAGTCTCTGGGAACCGAAACTCAGAGCAACAGCATACATATTCAATGGATTATAAGTACAGGATGGGGCCCATCAAGATATGGGCGGACAATGTAAAAACACTTATACCCATTTATCGTACAAAGGAAAAACCGTTTAGCAGCCATCAAGGAAAATGTCCGGACCGATCAATATGCGAACCGAGCCACGGTGACAATGCAAAAGACATTGAAAGACATTATCGGCCAGGAAGGCCAGTTTAAGTTATCACCGGCTCCGTTACAAGACAAAGCGCCCCTGCAGAGATTGCTGCCCGCCAAAATTAATACAAAGACAGGACTATGATTTGGCGGGAGATAAGACTGTCCCAAAAGAGTATAACTATGGATTGAAAGTCCATCTAAAAAAACTTCGGACTCCAGGTTACTTGAACAACTTCTTCGCTGCCACGGCTTCTTGTTGGGCGACTTCAGGCTTCCATTTCTTCAAGAACTTTCTTCTACGAGGAACGAACGAAGGGCGGACGGTGCCCAGATCGGCGCCTCTTCCACTTCGGCAGATCGATGAAAACGTTTTCGTTTTTTTTTTAAAGACGGACGGTTTCGGTAAAAGGACAACGTGGTCGGTGTTCAGCCAAACAAGGCTCGGCCATGACGAGAAGACGACGAGGGTGGCCCGGGTACTGGGGTCGGGAGATCATCGACGACCCAGGCCGACGGAGAAGAAACCCTCTGGAGAACCGGCGATCGATGCCACAAGATTCTCCCAAGTGCATAGCCTGCATCTGGGTCTGCTCCATGAACCCAAATTGACTTGGTGGATCTCAACCTTAACGAGCGCTCATCGAGGCTGGGTCTACCCCACCGCCTCGAGGGAGGAGAGAATATCGACTGCGCCAGAAGTTTCCAAATCCACGTGACGACGGAAAGCGGTGCCAAAAAGGCTGCGAACCCCCTTTCTCGCGATTTCGAGAGTGGTGAGCATGATCCCAAGTTCCCCAGGTCGAAACTTAGTTTAGGTATAGGGGAGGGAGTTAAGGGAAATCGTAATGTGTTTCCCCTTTTTCGATGTGCCGTGTGTTCCCCATTTCCATAGAGTCAAGTTCATAAATTTGTGCATGATTGTAGTAACTTTAATCTGTGCCTTTGACATGTATTTTGTAATGCTTCAAACTGTTTAAAAATAAAAGCATCCATTTCGTGCTATTCAACCTGGTCTATTGAGTTCTTTCTCTGCACTACTGTTCTCTGCACCTAAGTCCAAGGTCTAGAACCTTAGGGGGGGAGTGGGTCGAACCACTCAAGGGCAATTATTGCACGAAGCCTGGCAGGAGACCAGAAAGAGCAAGAGAAACCCCCTACAGAAATGGCGACCGCGGCAGGACCTTGGCAGCAGGAAAGTAGTGTGTTAGATCAAGATCTGAATAGACGAAATGTGATGGATGAAAGAATAGCAGATTATGTTTTCGGAAAAGTCAACCTCACAAAACAATGGATATCTGATCTACTAAGGGATAGGCGCCCGCTAGACGCAGCCATCAAGTGGACAGCGGGTAGAGAGCATAAGAAATCTGTAGAAAAGGCGGTCTGGCTGATGTGCTACAAGAAACAAGTCCAGCTTTTGGACCAGGTAGTTGCAGCACAGACAGTCCAGATCAACGGCTTGCTTAAAGGCGTGGAGGAAAAGGTTGCGGGAGGTCAAAAACTGATTGAATCGCTTGACGCGCTGAACCAGGAACGCCGCTCTGTAATTCGCTGCCACGAAACCCGGGTAGAATATTTAAAATGTCAGGTCGTGGAGGCCAAGGCCAGTGAAGGTAGAATGAGAGAGAGGTGTTCCCGTCTAGCCAAACAAGTAGATGCCCAAGAGGAAAAGCTCCTGGGAGCCAGGGCAGCATATAAAATGGCCATGGAGGATAGATCTGAGAACACCGACCACAGCACTTGCCGCCGGGAGCTAGAGGACCTGAGAAAGGCCCTAGCGAAGGCAAACGGGTTGGTGTGTCTCATAAATCCACCAGCGAGTCAGCTGTTGCTAGCCAAGGAATCCAAAAGACCGATTCCACAAGAGGCAGTTGGGGTACCAACCCCCGAACCTTCTGCGCCTCCTGCCTATGAGGAGTCTTGGACTCCGGGACAGGAGACGGAGACGGTAGAGGAAAAGAGCCCTGAGGTAGAGCAACCCCAGACAGTAGAGTCGGGGTCGGCGCCAATGTGTCCAACGAGACACCGGAGGATCGGTCCAAATGAAGAAAATGGCGATGACGGACCCCTTGATCGTCAGATCATAATGCCTCATAGCGCACGACAGCTAAGAGAGATGATAAGTCACATCCCAAAACTCTCCGAGTCAGGAGATCCCTCCGTGCATTTCAGGGACGTGGAGCAGACCGCAGCAGTCAATGACTGCGACGGGGTTGAACAGTCTAAAATGCTGCTGTTCTCCCTGGACAGTTCGCTCCTCCAGTGTCTCCCTGACGAGAGCAAGAGAGGGCACAGGGACTATGAGTTGCTACGGGATGAGATTCTGGAGATCATGGGAGAGGGGGACGGAACTCCGTTCCTCCGTTTAGAAAAGACAGTGCAGCTAGAGGGAGAACCCCCACGGGTTTTCGCCGACAGGTTGTGGCCAGTGTATCGGCGCAGCTGCCCGGGCGGGCCGGCCCGGGCCGGGCTGGATGGCGAACAAAGGGCTCACTGGCTTCGGTGCCTGGTAGCAGGTTGCCTGCCAGTAGTGAAGGAACAGGCCAAAGCATGGTTTGACCCCACTAACGCCCGCTCCACGGAGGAAGTAGTACTAGATCAGCTCACGATCAGTTATAGAAACAACAAGGGCAAGAAAACGCCTGTTGTGAAAGGAAAGGTGCATGAGGTGAGACCCGCAGCCTCTGCTAAAAAGGAATGGCGTCAGGAGGGAAATCGCCATCCCCAAGCAAATAGCAGTTGTTACGGGTGTGGGAAGGAGGGTCATTGGCGCAAGGACTGTAGGAATCCTTGGAAGGATAAGAGGGAGAGAGAGTTCGCCGCAGCCCAAGATCGAGCCCAAGCCCGAGTCGCCAACGGCCCGAGAGTTTCCCCAACACCAGCACAACCACAAGTGCAGGCCGCTGCCCCAACACCAGTCCAGAACCCAACCGTAGCCTTTGCCCCGAATGAAGGGGGTGGTGCGGTTGTGGACCCCGCTGCGATCGAGTCAGTCTTGGAGACTATGCGGTCTCTGATGACCTGGCAGGGGAAGGTAGCAGTTGCTAACAGCCCTATCGCCCCCGAGACCCCAGCCGAAACACCTAAATGACTGACGCCCGCGCAGCCCATCTACTTGTGTCCGCTCCGCTATGACGCTTGGAGAAGACCTGTGGTGGAGATGGAGGTGGAGAAACAAAGGGGTAGTTACCTGTTGGATACGGGAGCTTCGTGTACCTTGATCCACACGGACAAACCTTTTGCCTCACCTCTGTCCGCCCAGGCTCCATATTTAGTAGCGGGTTTCACGGGTAGAGCACAGGCTGGCGCGCACTCCCTCCCGCTCTCCATTCAGTTGGGAGCGCTCCACACCACATGGACGTGCATCCTATTGAAGTGGAAAGAGGGGGGGGGAAAAGCATCCTCGGGGCTGATTTCTTGGTGGAACACGGGATCCTCGTGGACCTGAGAAATCACTGTCTCTGGGGAGCCGGGGGCGGTTTAGGTAAGGTAGTCGTAATCCCGGGGAAGGAAGAAAAGGGGGCCCTGTGCACTATGAAGCCATCAGGAGGTTACGATCTCGAGCTCATGATAACAAACGTCCTAACGGACTTGCAGGCGCGTGTGTCAGAAAATCTGACCGCGTTCGCCACCCACAAGCACGACTGCGGGAGAGTCACTGGGTTCGAAGTCAGCGTAGACGGGGACCCCATGATCCGACCCCAAAAGCAGTATAATTTCCCCAAGGAGGCAGAACCCGACATGGAGACAGCAATATCTTCATTGGTACAGCAGGGCGTATTGAGGACGATAGCCACCCACGTGAACTCCCCATTATGGCCGGTAAAGAAACCGGACAATTCGTGGAGAGCCACGGTGGACTATAGAGTCCTCAATAGTAATATCCCAGCCTGCGCGCCCACGGTAGCAGCAGTTGCAGACTTAATAGGGAGTATTCCAGCATCGGCGACCACATTCACGGTGCTGGACATCTCGAACGGTTTTTGGTCCATTCCGCTGCGGCGGGAGGACCAGTACAAGTTTGCCTTTACTTTCAAAGGGCAACAGTACACCTGGAACTGCTTACCACAGGGTTTTCACAACAGCCCCAGCATTTTCCATCAGTGTATGGCGGGGAGTTTGAAAGAGTTCAGCCAGCCCAACCAGATAGTGCAGTATGTGGACGACTTACTCCTGTTCACAGATACAAGGGAGCAGCACGGCCCACTGTTAGCCGAATTGTTGGAACTGTTAGAAAGGAAGGGTTTCAAAGTAAACCCAAAGAAAGCCCAGATCGGCCAGCAGGAAGTTAAATTCCTGGGTCTGGCCATCCGCGCTGGGGAAAGAGCCATAGATAAGGCCAGACGGGAATCTATACAAGATCTGCCGATTCCCAACACAGTAACGGGTGTAAGGTCCTTTTTGGGATTGACCGGGTACTGCAGAGATTTCATCGAGGACTATGCTGCCACAGCGGCCCCGCTACTTCGACTCTTACACAAGGGAGTCGAGTGGTCTTGGGACGAGGGGTGCCAGGCAGCATTCGAGAAGTTGAAAAGAGATCTGCAGACCGCGCCAGCCCTAGGGGCCATAGATGGGGGAGAGGAGTTCTTTCTGGAGGTAGCCGCTAGTGGGGACAGCCTGAGCGCAGTACTGCTCCAAGAGTGGCACGGCAAGCTAAGACCAGTAGTTTATTCCTCCAGGGTGCTCACGGATGTGGAGAGGAGTTTCTCCAATTGCGAACGGCATCTCCTGGCCACGCATTGGGCTGTGAACAGATCAGTGATCTTCACAGGGACCTCTCCCATTACGCTCCTCACCCATCACACCCCCACGAAGATGCTTCTGGACGGGAGGATTAAGGATGGGACCGTAAGCAGCGCTCGGATTGCGCGCTGGACCCTCCTCCTTTCCCAGATGGATTTCAAAGTTAAAGGCCTCTGCGCGCCAAGGCTCGCAGCCAATATGGCATATCCCGGGACAGCCCATCAATGTTCCGTAGAAGGGGTATGGGAAGTTAACATAGGTTTACGGGCCAGGATACATCCCACGGGCAGCGAGATCTACGTAGACGGTTCTAGCACTGTAGCTGACGGCAAGCGACTCACAGGGTGTGGAGTTTATGACCCTGCGGCAAACATTGCCCTGGCAATTAAGCTCCCCAGCACTATGAGCGCGCAGCAGGCTGAACTGTCCGCGGTGGCGTACGTGGTTACCCACCCCGAGATTTTCCCAACCCCATACACGATTTGCTCAGACAGCATGTTCACGTGCAATTCGTGTACGGAGTACCTCGCCATCTGGTCCCGACGCGGGTACACCTCCGCGGACGGGCGGCCTTTAACAGTTAAGCCCTTGCTGGAGAAGATCCTAGCAGCTGTGGGGGAGAAAGGAGAGGTGTTCATCCATAAGGTGAAGGCTCACTCCATTACAGAACCCCGCAGTCAGGGCAACCAGCAGGCGGATGCGCTAGCCAGGGAGGGTGCCCGCAGCGGTATTCTCTGGGACCCATACGAACCCGGACCCGTGGCGGCGATCCAAGGCAGGGAGGGAATTCCCGGGAACACAGGGGTGACACCGCCCCCAGACCTAAAGACCGTCCAAACCCTGGATCCCGCCCTAAAAGCAGTCCTAAAAGCCATCACAGAGGGCAAACAGGTAGAAGGTCCGTACAGTACGGCAGCCCTCACAGTCAAGGAAGGTATGCTGTTCCGAAAGGAGCAGTGGGTTGTGCCGCAGCAGCACCGAAGGGAATTCCTGCAATTGGCCCACGAGGGTCCAGGAGCGGGACACCCCGGACCTGAGGTCACCTGGCAACGGGTGGAGCAGGCGGGATGGTGGCCGGGACTTCGGGACGATGTCCGCGAGTTCTGCGCAAGCTGTCTTGTGTGTGCTGCTAACAACCCAGACCCCCACAAAAGGAAGGTGCCCATGGGGCACATCAGGAGGGTAGAGGGACCATGGCAGTCGATTCAGGTCGACTACATAGGGCCCCTGCCCGCCGCCCAGGGAGGCTATAAGTACTGCCTTGTCCTGGTAGATGTGTTCACCAAATGGGTAGAAGCCTTCCCGTGCAGAACAGCTACGGCACTGGGTACTGCTAAGATCTTGATTCGGGAAGTGTTCTCACGGTGGGGACTCCCCCGTTTTGTAGAGTCCGACCAAGGGAGTCAGTTCACCGGTCAAGTAATGCAGAACGCCCTCAGGCTCTTGGGCATTGAGGGAAAGTGGCACGTAGCATACAATCCCCAGTCATCCGGGATTGTTGAGCGTATGAATCGGACCCTCAAGGAAAAGCTGAGGAAAGAGACAATGGGCTCGCCCCAGAAATGGGCGGAGGTCCTGCCTTTAGTCCTCATGGGGATCCGAGCCAGCCAGTCCAAAAGCACGGGGTATTCCCCGCACGAGTTAATGACTGGAAGGATCATGCGAACACCCACCCATGTGCTAGCCCCGGTGCTCACTGAGGGCCAGCTCCGAGAGGTGAAACGGGACAAATTCGCCCAAACCCTCTTGGAGCGCCTGAGACAGATTTATGGGCAGGCGGCTGGGAACATGGGAAGACAGCACCAGGGAAATAAACTGTTGTTAGAACCTCGGAAACAACAAGAGTGGGTAGTCGGGGACCAGGTCATGGTCCGAAACTACGCCAGGGTAGGGAGTTTTGAACCACTGTACATGGGGCCATACAGCATTGTAGACAAAGCCAGCCCCATGGTTTATGCAGTGAAGACGCCCCGACGTACCAAATGGTTTCACATCAACCAGTGTAAACTGTTTGAACCGGGTACACCAGGGCCACCAAAGGGGACCAGGTCTGAGAACAAAGATCCTCAGCCTGTAACAGAGTCACAGACCACACAGGCTGGAGCAGTAGCCTGCGTGAAGGGAGAGGCCATCCCATTGGAGTGGGAGGTCTCATCTTTTGAATGGGATTTAGGCAGGGGAGAGCCCGAACAGCTCAACCTCGCTTTAGACCCAACCACGGAGGAGGAAGAGTCAGAGGACGGCAGTCCCGCCCTCGACTCAAGCTTGGGGGAGGTAGGGAGTGGGGGTGGAGACTCGTTACCTGTAGGGACAGGTGAGGTGGGGTCGGAAGCCACAGATCCCGACCCCGGGGGGGCGGAGCCTGAGGAAGGGGAGCTGGAGCCGGCAGCTGTGGAGGAACCACAGGCTGTGCCGGTAACAGTCACGACCCCAGGTCCATCGGCCCCGGGAGCCCAACCCAAAGCAGCCCCTCGTAGGTCAGCTCGAGCGCCCCAGCCCAGAAAATTTTGGCCAGATTCTCCCCATCCTCCCCAACCACGGTTTAAAGCAGCCCCAGGAAGACATGATCCCCGTTCAGCAGCGACAGGCTGCGGGGGATCAAGGCCAAAGATCAATGCAGCCCCACCGCAGGGTGTGGCACACGACAGACCTCACAGGGATTCGGAAAGCCGCCCCACGGAGGGCGGCGCTGTACATAAGTTAAGATAGGTAATTATGGTCATAGTTTAAGGAATGTAAAGTATATGGTGTTAAGAGTACAATTTTGAAGTCTGCCCGGTATGTGTGTTTGTTAGGGAGCGGGGTCCAGGAACCCGCGCGTCCAATTAATTTAGGCCAGCACCTATCGGGAGCCCGGCTACATCATTTTGTTGGTTACAGAAACCTGGGATACGATGGAAAGGATTGTCGTAGCATTCATGGCGATCGGGTGCGGGTGGGCCTACCGAGGCCGCACCAAGGACGTCATCATTTTCGGGTGCTCCGGGGACACGGCCCCCATCGCAACGGATGGGACGGGGGAGCGAGAGGTAGAGGAAACCGCCACCTACTTCCACCAAGGGAGATGGCCAGGTTGGCTGGGAACGAATTCTACGGAATATTCCAGCAATTTCGGTTTTGCCTACCAAGAGACTTCATTAACGTGCCCTCGAGTGAGGATCCTAGCGCCCAGAGTCAGCGTCACCGTGGGAAAGAGGATTTGTCTGGTGTGCAATGGGAACGTACCACCAAGGCGATGGTGGTGGCTACGAAAGCTGGGAAAGGACATGAGAAACTCTACGGTCGAGTGGGAGCGACTGGGTAATAATACCCATCGGACTATTACGGGAACTCACGGACAATTACGTGTGTGTTGGGACAAATGGTGGGAACCGGATGAGGGAATATATGTCTGTATGTGGGGTTCGAGACGCGTCTGCCCCAAGGGCGTGTCCATCTTCTTCCAGAGGCAGTGGCAGGATGAAGGGAAGGGGATGAGATGGGATGTTAGCACTCGAGCGTGCGGAGCCCCATACTCCCCTATTCCGGTGAACGCCACTGAACTCATCACCCGCCCACGCAAGCCCCTGCCCACGCTTCCGGTAGCACTAGCCCAGAAAGGAGGGTGCCCAACCACCACCAAGGGACCCGGGAACGGTTTAGTATTGGTACCCACCGGTCAGGTGCTGTACCAAGGGGTACACTACGCGGTGGCCTCAGTGATTTTAAATCTCACTGAGGTAAGATTGCCGGAGTGGTGTCCCAAAGAAACGGAACAATTATACCAGGTCCTGTTAACCAGTATGTTTCGACAATTTTCCGAATTTGACTTTGCCGACATCGACAGAGACAAATTATACACCACACCGCCAGAAGTTTTGGATCGAGTCGGGAGGCAAAGAAGGGGTACTGTAAATGACATATTCACTGCTTTTAATACCGGGACATCTGTTGTCAACGCTCTAGATAACGTGGAGCTGCAGACACAGATCAACGGTTTAAAAGCCCAGTTAAGGAACATATTGACAGACGAAAACAAGGTCGTGGGTTCTGAGTTGCATGAGGACCAGGCCATGACACTACACTTTAAGGACATAATTGCTGAGCTGGAGAAACACGCGAGAACGGTAAATGCACTCATTAAGGAGGATCGGAATGCGTCCGATCAAGCTGCGCAAAACGAGGCCTGTGTGCTGTACGGGGCGTGGTTGTTGGGCGAGGGCCGCAGTAATCTTGAGGATTTAAAACAGGGTTTGGTCCCGTCCTGGATCAGCAACAAGCACTTGCAAGCGCTCCACCCTTTTGAGAATGCATTAAGCCCGTGCCAGCTCAGACTAGCCGCAGAAGCATACCCAGTTCCAGTGGACTGCGGACATTCGAATCACACTATTATGGGAATAGTAGTAAGAATGCCGGTGTTGGGTCCCGCAGCAAAGCCCGCCCCGGTATACAGAGTAGAGAACATTGGAGTCATTCAGGGGGGCGCACACATTCGTTACGCAGTGGTCCCGCCTTACGTCATCAGATGGGAGCGTACGATGACAGGCACCGACCTCTCGGGATGTCGGAGCCGGGGAGCACACATCATCCTGTGTCCCCAGCACTTGAATGCCTTTTTGAAACCACAGTGCGGGTTCAGAACCGCTAGCGCGAAGCCGGTGAATTGCACCATGGAGGCAATGGCAGAGGACCATGTGCCCCCACAGGTAGCATATATCGGGGGTGGGACATACTGCGTCACCACTGCAGCGCCTCAGTACCGATATGGACAACACGAGTGGTGTTCGGTCGGTGATAGCAGTTTCTGTTTCAAACCCAGGGCCGAGGTTCAAGTGGCACAACAACGAATTGTTCCCATTCCTGCGCCCTCCACTGTACACATCACTATCAAAGAGAATTTCACAGACTTACAACGATTTGTCGCGCATTTTGGTTATGTCATTCCCCCTCTTCCCGAACACCTCACCAAGGTTTTAAAAGCCGTTATAGTTTCGCAGAAACATTTCTATACACTGGAGCAGAAGACTTTAGAGATAGGAAAAGACATATTGGACATAACCATCCCACCATGGTGGGACTTGTTCACCAACATAGAGGTCCCCGCCTGGATTAGAATAGCATCCCATATCCTAGTAGTATGTCAGGTTTTGATTGTGATATTTTTGCTCTTCGTGCATTGCAAAAGAGGCAAACGCCTCCAGAGGCACGAGAACACAGGAGAATGGAGAGAACGCTATGTGCGGATGGGGGAAGCAGATACCCCACTCTAAGCTGCTAGTATAAGATTAAGCGTCCCTCCATTTAAAAAAATTTTTTTTTTTTTGATTGTTTTGGGTTATAAGGAAATAAGTATTGTCATGTTATTAGTTGTTCTTAAGTTTTTTTTGGATTAATAAAAGATGCATGCAGATGGCGCAAAAGGGTATCAACCCCTGCCCATCTGACAGGTGAAGGTGTTATAGTTTAAGATTTGCTGTCTATGATTCCAAATGTGCATGAGGTAATTTTCATTTTTCTCCGGAAATGGGAACTGCATGTGTCGTGAGGGGCATAGATAGTTAAGTGCCAGGAATGTTTGGATGTGGGGAATCAGGGAAAATTTGCTCATCAAGGATTATTGATACTTTAAGCAAGCTATCAGTATCACAGGGGGGCCTGTAAGATTCGCAATTTTCAGCAAAAATCACGCAAGAAAACTGGATAAAATAAGACTGTTTATTGACCAAAGTAAGCTTGCACAGAAAAACCTTTGATAAAAGGGCATACAAAATGGCCGCCAGGCCCCGTGATCAGTTTATGAACTATTTTATTTCTGTTACTGCAAGCCAGACAGGCTTGTGGATTGAAGACAGTGAGCCCACGAAAGCCAGTCTCTGGGAACCGAAACTCAGAGCAACAGCATACATATTCAATGGATTATAAGTACAGGATGGGGCCCATCAAGATATGGGCGGACAATGTAAAAACACTTATACCCATTTATCGTACAAAGGAAAAACCGTTTAGCAGCCATCAAGGAAAATGTCCGGACCGATCAATATGCGAACCGAGCCACGGTGACAATGCAAAAGACATTGAAAGACATTATCGGCCAGGAAGGCCAGTTTAAGTTATCACCGGCTCCGTTACAAGACAAAGCGCCCCTGCAGAGATTTCTGCCCGCCAAAATTAATACAAAGACAGGACTATGATTTGGCGGGAGATAAGACTGTCCCAAAAGAGTATAACTATGGATTGAAAGTCCATCTAAAAAAACTTTGGACTCCGGGTTACTTGAACAACTTCTTCTTCGCTGCCACGGCTTCTTGTTGGGCGACTTCAGGCTTCCATTTCTTCAAGAACTTTCTTCTACGAGGAACGAACGAAGGGCGGACGGTGCCCAGATCGGCGCCTCTTCCACTTCGGCAGATCGATGAAAACGTTTTCGTTTTTTTTTTAAAGACGGACGGTTTCGGTAAAAGGACAACGTGGTCGGTGTTCAGCCAAACAAGGCTCGGCCACGACGAGAAGACGACGAGGGTGGCCCGGGTACTGGGGTCGGGAGATCATCGACGACCCAGGCCGACGGAGAAGAAACCCTCTGGAGAACCGGCGATCGATGCCACAAGATTCTCCCAAGTGCATAGCCTGCATCTGGGTCTGCTCCATGAACCCAAATTGACTTGGTGGATCTCAACCTTAACGAGCGCTCATCGAGGCTGGGTCTACCCCACCGCCTCGAGGGAGGAGAGAATATCGACTGCGCCAGAAGTTTCCAAATCCACGTGACGACGGAAAGCGGTGCCAAAAAGGCTGCGAACCCCCTTTCTCGCGATTTCGAGAGTGGTGAGCATGATCCCAAGTTCCCCAGGTCGAAACTTAGTTTAGGTATAGGGGAGGGAGTTAAGGGAAATCGTAATGTGTTTCCCCTTTTTCGATGTGCCGTGTGTTCCCCATTTCCATAGAGTCAAGTTCATAAATTTGTGCATGATTGTAGTAACTTTAATCTGTGCCTTTGACATGTATTTTGTAAAGCTTCAAACTGTTTAAAAATAAAAGCATCCATTTCGTGCTATTCAACTTGGTCTATTGAGTTCTTTCTCTGCACTACTGTTCTCTGCACCTAAGTCCAAGGTCTAGAACCGTAGGGGGGGAGTGGGTCGAACCACTCAAGGGCAATTATTGCACGAAGCCTGGCAGGAGACCAGAAAGAGCAAGAGAAACCCCCTACAGGAGACAGTAACGGGACATTTGGATAAACATAATTTAATAGGACAAACTCAGCATGGCTCATGAAGGGGAAGTCATGTTTGACAAATTTACTTGAGTTTTTTGAGGAAGTAACATATAGGGTGGATAAAGTGGAACCAGTGGACGTAGTGTATTTAGACTTCCAAAAGGCATTTGACAAGGTGCCACATAAAAGATTATTGCTCAAGATAAAAAATCACGGGATTGGGGGTAATATCCTGGCGTGGGTGGAGGATTGGCTCTCTAACAGAAAGCAGAGAGTTGGGATAAATGGTTCGGTCTCAGATTGGCAACCAGTAACTAGTGGTGCTCCGCAGGGGTCTGTGCTGGGTCCCCAACTCTTTACAATCTATATTAACGATTTGGAGGAGGGGACCGAGTGTAACATATCAAAGTTTGCAGATGATACAAAGATGGGACGGAAAGTAGTGAGTGAGGAGGACATAAAAAACCTGCAAAGGGACATAGACAGGCTAAGTAAGTGGGCAGAGATTTGGCAGATGGAATACAATACTGGAAAGTGTGAGGTTATGCACTTTGGCAGGAAAAATCATCGAGCAAGTTATTATCTTAATGGCAAGAAACTGGAAAGTACTGTAGTACAAAGGGATCTGGGGGTCCTGGTGCACGAAACTCAAAAAGTTAGTATGCAGGTGCAGCAAGTGATGAAGAAGGCCAATGGAATGTTGGCATTTATTGCTAGGGGAATGGAATATAAAAACAGGGAGGTGTTGCTGCAGTTGTACAAGGTATTGGTGAGACTGCACCTGGAATACTGCATACATTTTTGGTGTCCATACTTAAGAAAAGACATACTTGCTCTCGAGTCAGTACAAAGAAGGTTCACTCGGTTAATCCCGGGGATGAGGGGGTGGTCATATGAGGAGAGGTTGAGTAGATTGGGACTCTACTCATTGGAGTTCAGAAGAATGAGAGGCGATCTTATTGAAACATATAAGATTGTGAAGGGGCTTGATCGGGTGGATGCGGGGAGGATGTTCCCAATGAAGGGTGAAACTAGAACTAGGGGGCATAATCTTAAAATAAGGGGCTGCTCTTTCAAAACTGAGATGAGGAGAAACTTCTTCACTCAGAGGGTGGTAGGTTTGTGGAATTTGCTGCCCCAGAAAGCTGTGGAAGCTACATCATTAAATAAATTTAAAACAGAAATAGATAGTTTCCTACAGGAATTAAGGGTTACGGGGAGCGGGCAGGAAATTGGACATGAGTCTAGGTTCGGAATGGTCATGGCCCTGTGGGTAGTGGAGTGGGCCCAGGGGCCGTGTAGCCTGGTTCTGCTCCTACTGTGTTCTAATTCTGTGTTAGATTTCAGGAGATGGTTTTATTTCTGTTCCTGGCTGGGGTGGAGATCGCCTTTACAGCAGGTAAGTACTGTAGAAAATATAGGGACAGAGTGATCTGCTGGAAGAATTTCGATCGCCTAGATGGGTCGGAGAGGAATTTCCCAGATTTTTTTCTCCCAAATTGGCCATGGGATCTTTTATCTGGTTTTTCGCCTCTCCTGGGAGATCACATGGGTTCGGGTGGATGCAGAGTGATAGAAGATTTGAGGTTAGGATCAGATCAGCCATGATCTTATTGAATGGTGGAGCAGGCTCGAGGGGCCGATTGGCCTACTCCTGCTCCTATTTCTTATGATCTTATGTTCAATAAGGGACCCTGAAGGACAAGTTATTCAACAAGGGACCCTGAAGGACAATGGCTTTTGGACTTTATGGCAAAGACTGCACGGTTAAAAGCAGGGCCCTGCGCAGCATGTCAAGTTCAAAACTCAAAACTTGACATGCCCGGGCCTGTGGAAGACAGCGTTGGGTTTGTGATTTCAAACCAGACAGCTAAAGGAGACAGAACACGCATTCTTCCCTTTAAAAGAAATCAACTCATGAAGGGGCTTAATCTTGCACAAAGTTAAAACCCATCAAGACTATGCATATATAATCGCCTACAGTTCAAACTAGCTACCAAGCCAGGAAGACACCGATTTACATTATGCATAAACAAACACCAAGACATTAAAACCATTTAACAACGGGACAACCGCCCAAAAACCAGTTAAGGTGAACGACTATAATCACCTTAACGAGCCCGCCAAAAATCAGACAAAGAACTAGCCCTGATTTGGTGCGCCGATAACGAACTCTAAAACAGTATAATTGTAGGCCCACCGGTATCCAAGGGCAAGCAGACTAAAGCAAGCAAGCAAGGGGGCAGAAAGCAAGCAGACTCGCAAGCAGGCACACGCTCGGGTGCAGGGTCACTCGAAACTCAAAGAAGCAGACGGAACATCACGGCGAGGCAGGCTCGACCAAAGATGACTAGGCCGCAACCGCAGCCTTACACAGAGACCGACCATGAGCACCGCGGTAACAAAGGGCCGGGTAAACTATACCTTCAGATCATTACCACTACACAGGTAATGATCTAGGCCACTGCGACTGAGCCGACACCGAAGACCGCCAGCCGAACCCCAACCGCAACAAAACTCGACGACCAGACCACCACCAGAAGAACAAAACCCGAAGTTTTCCACTCTACAAGATAAAGTACCCAACAAAGACTTTACTCCCTATCTCTAACGGAGAAAAGAAGGTACTCACCCAGACAAATCCACAACCATGCCCTTACCGCATCTGCGGACTCCACCCAACTGAAGAATCTTCGCAGATTCTAAGACTGGGACCACGTGGTGACAGCAGGCCCCAAAGGACACAAAGAGCGAACCCAAAAATGCAACCGGCTTAACTGACAGGATTCGAACTGTCAAGAAACCCGTTTTGGTGAGCATAATCCCTGGTCCTTGTAGTACAAGTTACTTAGATATTGGGGGTGGGACAAGGGTAGGGGGATTATTAATGTGATTTTCCCTCGCTGTGCCGTGTGTTACCCATTCTTAATTAAGTGTACTTTTTTATGCCTGTAACTGCTCTTGTAATTTAAGTGTGTAATTTTAAGTGTGTCTAAATAAAATACAGTTTTCTTGCACCAAACCAGTTGTCTACTCCAATTCTGTATCGCCGCCTGTACCTAAGTCCGGTGTGTGGGAGCGATTCGTACTGCTCAAAAACAGTCAGGGGCAAAGCTGACTGCACACACCACCCCCTACACTGCTGCTCACCTCCTGAGCCACCTCCAGCCACACTTTCTTTGTTTCTACCACAGGTTTTCTCCTCCCCTTGCTGGTGAATAGTATCTCTCCGGATCCTCACAGCCCCCAGCAGCACCTCAAGGGAGGCATCACTGAACCTGGGTGCAGTTTTTGAATGTCTCGAATCCACTGTTAATTTCGCTCCTCCCTTCTTCTCAACTCCAATGCCTCTATATTGCATCTTTGAATTGGCCCTTTAAATATGGGAGTTCAGATTGTTTCATGCGAGTCCTCATCACACTCGCTGCCTCACATTAGGTGCTAAATCCAGAAGTAAAATTATAATGAGGTAGCTGACGTGCTGAATAAATTCCAGGTTTACCACTTTATATTGATCCCCCACTCCCAGCACCTCTCCCAGTTTATATTGGGGCTAGAGGATCCGAAGGCTGAGATTGTCATGTCAGGTGGTTGCAGACATCTGCAGCCTCTTAGAAGAAGACCAGCTACCTGCTGAACTTGGTGGTCACGCATTGCCAGTGGCTGTGAAAGTCACCACTGCCCTCAATTTCTTTGCTTCTAGTTCCCTCCAGGGCACTGCCAGAGTCATAGCGAGTGTCTCTCAGTCAACTGCACATAAATGCATACAGCAGGTGACTTATGGATTGTTTGCCAAGGCTGGGTGTTTTGTAAACTACTCCTGTGATAACAATAACTAGAACAAACAGGATTCCCACATGTGCCATCGATTGTACACACACGACAATACAACCAACCCTAGATCAACCAGGAGCATTCAACATCCACAAGGGATTTCACTCCATCAATGTTCAGCTGGTGTGCAACCACAAGAAAAGTTTCATACAGGTCTGCAGCAGATTCGCTGGGAGCTGCTATGATGCTTTCATACTGCGACAAATGTTAACCCCTTCAAACCTGGCTGATGACATCTCTGAGGAACCCCACCAATGAATCCCAAGAGCGCTACAGTGCCAGACATATGCCAACCAGATGTGTCATGGAGCAAGCTCAAGATGCTCTTCAGGTACCTGGACATGTCCGGAGGTGCTCACCAGCGAGGGTCTCCAGGATAATCGTGTTGTGCTGTGTTCTACACAATATAGTGCACACAGGGGCTCCCAAAGGCACATACACTACATCCTGCACTCTCTCTTCCTGTTCCCTGATCTGCCTTGCCAAGCGGGCATTCTTCTCCCGCAACCTGAACTCATTTCCCTTGGCCTCGGTGACTTGGCACCGTAGGTATTCCAACTGGGCCTTGTGTTCTCCCACTAAGTGCACTCTCTCCTGATTCAAAGCCTGTAAAGCTACTAATAACTTTTCCCCCGCAAGAGCCTTATCCTGGATCTCCAGGGCTGACTCCCTCAACTCGACTGCCTGTGCTGCAATGAGCCCGTCCAAGAGCTGGACCTGCTTTTTAAAGCACATCAGCCAAACTGCCTTCTCTAAGGACTTCTTGTGTTCCTTTCCCTCTGTCCACTTAGCTGCTGCATCTATCAGATGCCCAGCCCTTAACAGTGTGGTGATCCACTTCTTAGTGATATTCACCTGGCTAAACACATAATCAGAAATCCTTTCCTCCATCATGGCTCGCTCATCCGAACCACTGTCTACTGCATCGCAACCTTGTTGCCGGTGTCCTGCCGTGGTCGCCATTTCTGTAGGGGGTGGCGTGTGGTGGTGTTGTTTGGTGCGTGCGCCCAGCCAGTTATGCCGCTGACTGTTTTATGAGCGTTTTGAATCGCTCCCCGCCCCTGGGTTCTAGACACTGGACTTAGGTACAAGGCGGCGGTACAGAGAAGACTCGGGTAGACAGGTGGTTGGATGTAAACAAAAACCAAGAATTTATTGAAGAGGAAAATTGATGCAATCTTATGGAAAATTACTAGTGTACACTTCTACAGGCAAAATACAAAAGAATAACTATACTTATACAGGGAATGGGGAATGCACGGCACATCGAGGGAAAACAACTATCTTAACAATCCCCTTATCCTTACCCCACCCCCTATACCTTACTAGATCAAGCTATGAGGGGTCAGAACTTCATGCTCACCAAACAAAAGGGGTCTGCTGGACTCAAAACGGTTGGGTTCGAGGTTCGCTCTTGGTGCTCTCTGGAGCCTGCCGTCATCACGTGGCCTCCGAGTGCTGCAAGGGCGTTGTCCAGGTTCGAGTATCCCAAAGTTAAAGTTTCTGTTTGGGTACTTAACCTTGCAGGGATGATTCTTCATCGTCGGCCGACAGTTTGAGTTTGTGTGAAGATAGTCACAGGTTGGCTGAGGCCCCAGGTTCAAGTACCCCAAAGTTAAAGTCTCTGTTTAGGTACTTTACCTTGCAGAGATGATTCTTTGTCATCGGCCGACAGTTTGAGTTTGTGTGGAGATAGTCGCAGATTGGCTGATGCTGAAGATGCCTCCCCTCAGTTCATCTCCTCAGTTGGTCTTCTTCGGTCGGTCTTCCCTCCTCCCCTCGTCGCGTCCCGCCTCGCCTGGCCTGAATTGTCCATGTCCGCCCGATGCAGTGCCTGGGCGAGTTCCAGATGGAGTGGGGAAAAGGCACGGGCAAAGGCCAGGAGGTAAGCGCGGGACGGGGAAAGAGCGACAGCCACAAGGGCGAGGGGCGGAAGAGCCGAGCAGAGCAGAGAGAGTTTGCTACCCGGGGCCTTCAATTATACGCCTTTCAAGAAACCCTTATCTGCGTGCCAAATCAGGTTAGTTCTTTGTCTTAATCTTGGCAGGATATTTTAAGTAATGGTAGCAATCCATACTAGCTGTTTTTAGATGGCTGGTAATTGCATCTACCGGCCCGCTAATTGACTTGTTTTGTCATGAATGTTCCTTGATGGGCCTGTCCAGCCTCGATGGCTTTCTTAATCTGTTTCCGATTATATATGTAAACTGCTTGATAGCCTTAACTATAGGCCTAACTGAATTTAGATTTGTCTCCAATTCGATCTAATACATAATTCAAAGTCCTGTCTGGTTTCAAAATACAAAGTCGCTCTTCACAGAAACTGCAGCTTTGGTTTCGGTCCACAAGCTGTCTGCGTTGCAGGGTCCCATTTTAAAATCTCACAGGCTTTCTGCCACGAGGCACGGATGCCTTCTTGGGTACCCTGTTTGATTTTAAATGTCTACGTAGGGTCCCTTTAATTAATAACAACCTTCAGGGAAATGTAGAAATTTTGCAAATCTTACAAAGTGGAAAAAGAAATGAATGGCTCGGGTCCAGAGTAGCAGCCAAAGTGCGCACGCGAAGGGACACAGTGAAAAGCTCAGGTTACATAGGCCTGGTTATGTAGTAATTAATGGGATACATATTTCCTGGATTAGCTTGGAGACAATAGTAGGGAGACCAGGGTCAAAGTCAGAGGTCCCATGGAGGCACATAGCCGACATAAGCAATAGGAAGGCGGCACGGAGCATCGACGGACCACCGTCCAAAGCAGGCGAGTGAAGTCCAGAAGCTAATTGAAGGGAAGAAAATTCGAGGATGGAGGTTGTTGCCGTAGGAATGAGAGTTGGTAGTGTTGCAGAAAGATGATGGCAAAATTGACGCAGGTTGGAGGTCACCTTAGATCAAAGCAGTGAAGAAAATGTATAACCACAAGCTAGCGACCAGCATAGCTGAAAACCAGTCGAATGAGCCACCGGACCGCAAGTGAAACAGCAGCTGCTATCTGGAAGCCAACAAAGTTGAAAAAACTGTAGAAACAGTTCAGCAGAGACACAGCCACAGTTTAAAAGTTATTTTCAAACAAAAAAATTCTTTTAGCACCAGAGATAGAGACACAGTAGGTAAGCTGCGTTACAGTATAGCAGCAGAATATACGGTGTAAATTATATTCCAGTATAGCAGCAGACTAGATGATGAAATTATATTCCAGTATAGCAGCACAATATATGGTGTAAATTATATTCCAGTATAGCAGCAGAATATATGATGAAATTATATTCCAGTACAGCAGCAGAATATACGGTGTAAATTATATTCCAGTATAGCAGTAGAATATAAGGTTTAAATAATATTCCAGTATAGCGGCAGACTATACAGTGTAAATTATATTCCAGTATAACAGCAGAATATATGATGAAATTATATTCCAGTATAGCAGCAGAATATACTCTCTGTTACCTGTTAGCTAGCCAATCTTCCATAAGAACATAAGAAATAGGAGCAGGAGTAGGCCAATTGGCCCCTCGAGCCTGCTCCACCATTCAATAAGATCATGGCTGATCTGATCCTAACCTCAAATCTACTATCACTCTACATCCCTCCCGAACCCATGTGATCTCCTGGGAGAGGCGAAAAACCAGATAAAAAAACCCAATGGCCAATTTGGGAGAAAAAAATCTGGGAAATTCCTCTCCGACCCATCTAGGCGATCGAAACTCGTCCAGGAGATCACTGTCCCTATATTTTCTACAGTACTTAACTTCTGTAAAAGGTGATCTCCACCCCAGCCAGGAACAGGAATAGAACCATCTCCTGAAATCTAACACATAATTAGAACACAAGAAGTAGGAGCAGAACCAGGCTACATGGCCCCTGGGCCTGCTCTGTTACCCACAGGGCCATGACCATTCCGAACATAGACTCATGTCCAATTTCCTGCCCACTCCCCGTAACCCCTAATTCCCTTTACTTCTAAGAAACTGTCTATTTCTGTTTTAAATTTATTTAAATATGTAGCTTCCACAGCTTTCTGGGGCAGCAAATTCCACAGACCTACTACCCTCTGAGTGAAGAAGTTTCTCCTCATCTCAGTTTTGAAAGAGCAGCCCCTTATTCTAAGATTATGCCCCCTAGTTCTAGTTTCACCCATCATTGGGAACATCCTCACCACATCCACCCGATCAAGCCCCTTCACAATCTTATATGTTTCAATAAGATCACCTCTCATTCTTCTGAACTCCAATGAGTAGAGTCCCAATCTACTCAACGTCTCCTCATATGTCCACCCCGTCATCCCCGGGATTAACCGAGTGAACCTTCTTTGTACTGACTCGAGAGCAAGTATGTCTTTTCTTAAGTATGGACACCAAAACTGTATGCAGTATTCCAGGTGCAGTCTCACCAATACCTTGTACAACTGCAACAATACCTCCCTGTTTTTATATTCTATCCCCCTAGCAATAAAAGCCAACATTCCATTGGCCTTCTTGATCACTTGCTGCACCTGCATACTAACTTTTTGAGTTTCGTGCATCAGGACCCCCAGATCCCTTTGTACTACAGTACTTTCCAGTTTCTTGCCATTAAGATAATAACTTGCTCTTTGATTTTTCCTGCCAAAGTGCATAACCTCACACTTTACAGTATTGTATTCCATCTGCCAAATCTCTGCCCAATTACTTAGCCTGTCTATGTCCCTTTGCAGGTTTTTTAAGTCCTCCTCACTACTTTCCTTCCCATCTTTGTATCATCTGCAAACTTTGATATGTTACACTTGGTCCCCTCCTCCAAATCATTAATATAGATTGTAAAGAGTTGGGGCCCAGCACTGACCCCTGCGGAACACCACAAGTTACTGCTTGCCAGTCTGAGAACGAACCTTTTATCCCAACTCTCTGCTTTCTGTTAGATAGCCAATCCTCCACCCATGCCAGAATATTACCCCCAATCCCATGATTTTTTATCTTGAGCAATAATCTTTTGTGTGGCACCTTGTCAAATGCCTTTTAGAAGTCTAAATACACTACGTCCACTGTTTCCCCTTTATCCACCCTGTATGTTACTTCCTCAAAGAACTCAAGCAAATTTGTCAAACATGACTTCCCCTTCATAAAACCATGCTGACTTTGTCCTATTAAATTATGTTTATCCAAATGTCCCGTTACTGTCTCCTTAATAATGGACTCTAAAATTTTACCAACCACAGATGTTAGGCTAACAGGTCTATAGTTTCCAGCCTTCTGCCTACTACCCTTTTTAAATAAGGGTGTTACATTAGCAGTTTTCCAGTCTGCCGGGACCTTTGCTGAGTCCAGGGAGTTCTGGAAAATTATTACCAATGCATCCACAATCCCTACCGCCACTTCCCTCAAGACCTTGGATGTAAGCCATCAGGTCCAGGGGATTTATCTGATTTAAGTCCCATTATTTTACCAAGTACCACTTCCTTAGTGATTTTAATCGTATTTAGCTCCTCCCCCCCCTAGAGCCCCCTGTTTGTCCAGTGTTGGGATATTCTTAGTGTCCTCTACCGTAAAGACTGACACAAAATAATTGTTCAGCGTTTTTGCCATTTCCATGTTTCCCACCATTAATTTCCCGGTCTCATCCTCTAAGGGGCCAACATTTACTTTAGCCACCCTTTTTCTTTTCAACTCAAATCAAATCAAATCAAATCAACTTTTATTGTCATTGTTAGTGCACAAGTGCAGTACAACGAAATGTAGGCTTGCAGCTCCCGAGAGTGTACATTTGGATTAAGACATTTAAACATTCAACATACATTTGGCTTGTAGTATATTAGCATAAATATAACCATAATAAAGTGCATTGGCAGATGTGCAGGCTTTAGAGTTTATTTGTGGAGTTCAGTGGGATGACAGCCCTGGGAAAGAAGCTGTTCCTAAATCTGGTCGTACGGGTGCGAATGCATCTGTAGCGTCTCCCAGATGGCAGGAGGGCGAACAGACTGTTGCTGGGGTGGGTAGGGTCTTTGATGATGGACCGTGACCGCCGTAGACAGCGTTTCTGGTATATGTGCTCTATGGTCGGTAGCCGGGTGCCGGTAATGCGTTGGGCAGTTTTGACTACCCGCTGCAGGGCTTTCCGGTCATAGTAGCTACAGCTGCCATACCATACTGTGATACAGTTTGTCAGGATGCTCTCTATAGTGCAGCGGTAAAAGTTAGAGAGGATCAGGGGTGACAGATTACATCCCTTCAGCCTCCTTAGGAAATATAGGCGCTGCTGGGCCTTCTTCACCAGAGAGGAGGTGTTGAGGGACCAGGAGAGGTCTTCCGTGATGTGGACTCTGAGGAACTTAAAGCTGTCTACCCTTTCCACCACAGCCCCGTTGATGTGGATGGGGGTGTGATTTCCGCCTTTGGACTTCCTGAAGTCCACAATGATTTCTTTTGTTTTCTTGGTGTTAAGGGCCAGGTTGTTATCAGCGCACCACTTCACGAGATGCTGGACCTCCTCCCTGTAGGCTGACTCATCGTTGTTGGTGATCTGGCCTACTACCGTGGTGTCATCCGCAAACTTTTTATATAACTATAGAAACTTTTGCTATCTGTTTTTATATTTTTTGCTAATTTACTTTCATAATCTATCTTCCCTTTCTTAATCAATCATTTAATTATTTTTTGCTGTCTTTTAAAGACTTCCCAATCTTCTATCCTCCCACTAGATTTGGCTACCTTATATGCCCTTATTTTTAGTCGGATACTATCCTTAATTACTTTACTTAGCCAGGGATGGCTATCTTTTCTTTTGCACCCTTTTTTTCCTCAGTGGAATATATATTTTTTGGAAGTTGTAAAGTAACTCCTTAAATGTTCACCACTGATCATGTACCGTCTTACCCTTTAATCTATTTTTCCAGTCCACTCTAATCAATTCCATTCTCATACCTTCATAGTCTCCTTTATTCAAGCTCAGCACGCTTGTTTGAGATCCAACCTTCTCACCCTTTAATTGAATATGGAATTCAACCATGTTATGGTCACTCATTCCAAGGGGATCCTTTACTAGGACATTTTTAATTCATCCTGTCTCATTACACAGGACCAAATCTAAGGTTGCTTGCCCCCTGGTCGGTTCAGTTACATACTGCTCAAGAAAGCCATCCCTCATCTTTGTCTTAAATGGTCGACCCCTTATTTTTAAACAGTGACCCCTAGTTCTAGATTCTCCCACAAGACGAAACATCCTCTACACATCCACCCTGTCAAGACCCCTCAGGATCTTATATGTTTCAATCAAGTCACCCCTTACTCTTCTAAACTCCAGTGGATACAAGCCTAGCCTGTCCAACCTTTCCTCATAAGATAACCCGCCCATTCCAGGTATTAGTCTAGTAAACCTTCTCTGAACTTCTATCCATGCCAATATGTTACCCCCTACACCATGAGCTTTTATTTTCCACAATAACCTTTGATGTGGCTCCTTATCAAATGCCTTCTGGAAATCTAAGTACAGTACACCCACCAGTTCCTCTTTAT
This sequence comes from Somniosus microcephalus, assembly GCF_052327205.1. Taxonomy (NCBI): domain Eukaryota; kingdom Metazoa; phylum Chordata; class Chondrichthyes; order Squaliformes; family Somniosidae; genus Somniosus; species Somniosus microcephalus. The sequence goes on from NC_140987.1 coordinate 243,761,264, forward strand.
CCACAGCACGTTACTTCCTCAAAGAACTCCAATAAATTGGATAAACATGATTTCCCTTTCACAAAACCATCTTGACTCTGCCTGATTTTCTTGAACACTACTAAGTGCCCTGCTATAATGTCTTTAATAATAGCTTCTAGCAGCAGAATATATGGTGTAAATTATATTCCAGTATAGCAGTAGACTATGTGGTATAAATTATATTCCAGTATAGCAGCAAAATATATGGTGAAAATTATATTCCAGCATAACAGCAGAATATATGGTGTAAATTATATTCCAGTATAGCAGCAAAATATATGGTGAAAATTATATTCCAGCATAACAGCAGAATATATGGTGTAAATTATATTCCAGTATAGCAGCAAAATATATGGTGAAAATTATATTCCAGCATAACAGCAGAATATATGGTGTAAATTATATTCCAGTATAGCAGCAGAATATATGGTGTAAATTATATTTCAGTATAGCAGCAGACTATACGGTGTAAATTATATTCCAGTATAGCAGCAGAATATATAGTGTAAATTATATTTCAGTATAGCAGCAGAATATACTGTGTAAATTATATTCTATTATTGCAGCAGGCTATATGGTGTAAATTATATTCCAGTATAGCAGCAGACTAAATGGTGTAAATTATATTCCAGTATAGCAGCAGAATACATGGTGTAAATTATATTCCAGTATAGCAGCAGAATATACGGTGTAAATTATCTTCCAGTATAGCAGCAAACAATATGGTGCAAATTATATTCCAGTATAGCAGCAGAATGTATGGTGTAAATTATATTCCAGTATAGCAGCAGACTATATGGTGTAAATTATATTCCAGCACAGCAGCAGACTATATGGTGTAAATTATATTCCAGCACAGCAGCAGAATATATGGTGTAAATTATATTCAGGTATAGCAGCAGACTATATGGTGTAAATTATCTTCCAGTATAGCAGCAGAATATACGGTGTAAATTATATTCCAGTATAGCAGCAGACTATACGATGTAAATTATATTCCAGTATAGCAGCAGAATATACGGTGTAAATTATATTCCAGTATAGCAGCAGACTATACGATGTAAATTATATTCCAGTATAGCAGCAGAATATACGGTGTAAATTATATTCCAGTACAGCAGCAGACTATACTCTGTAAATTATATTCCAGTATAGCAGCAGAATATATGGTGTAAATTATATTTATGTATAGCAGCAGAATATATGGTATAAATTATATTCCAGTATAGCAGCAGACTATACTGTGTAAATTATATTCCAGTATAGCAGCAGAATATATTCCAGTATAGCAGCAGACAATATGGCCACGATTTTACCATCGGCGGCAGGTTGGAGTCGGGTTCGATGTTCGGCAGGTTCCTGTCCCGCTGCCGGTTTCAGCCGCTCTAAATTAACTATTTTCCCTTAACTGGGCTTATTAAGCCCATGGTGCGCGATACCTGGCCCAATCAATGCCTCTGCTGACATCTTCCATTCAGCTGCATTTAAGGGGCCCATGCAGCCTTGTGGTTTTTCATTCATATTCTGATGCTTCTCAGTGTGGCAGATAGCGAGATGACTGCTTCAAGAGCAAAGGCCTCTCCAAGATTCTATGCTGTCTCCCTCCATGCTCTTGTGGAGGGAGTGAGAGGGCACAAAGAGGTACTGTTCCCCTCAAATGGACGGAGGAAGCCTCCTCAGCAAACCAAGGCAGCCTGGCTGCAAATTGCTGAGGAGGTGAGCGCCAGGTCTTTGTGTGGTCGCACCTGGGTTCAATGCAGGAAAAGGTTCAATGACCTGTTACGCTCAGCAAAAGTGAGTATAACATCACACTTACCTTCAATCTGCTCCCCATCTCCTCTCATCACCAGCACTCTGCATTGTCAACCTACACCTGCACATCCCAAATTACCCTTACATCCCTTGCACCCTTATCCATCCCTCTCTCTCTATGTATAGAATCACTTCACTATTCTGCTGTGCACCCCTCACACTTGCTATCACTGATATGCAATAACAATGCACAGGGAGGGCCCTTGGTATTGGCACCTCACTCCATCTTTGTCTCCCTCTAAGCATCTATGCTATGGATTCTCTACACTCACTCCAACACTCTCACTCAAACTCCACTTGTGTCCCTCATTGCAGGAAAAGAGAGCCCACAATAAGAGGACGCACTTGACCACCGCTGAGGAGGCTGTTATTGACATCATCGGAGGTGCTGAGGAGCTCGAAGTGGGGGACGGAGAGACGGGCGCAGTAGAGCAAGTTGGTGAGAGAATAGATTTGCAACCCTCTCATTTAGATTGCATGAGTGACTGATATGGCATCTGATGTTCATACAGATTGAGCTCCGATCATCTGCCCAATTGGATGTGTCTGCTACGTATGTGGCTGGTCCAGTTAAGTTTCTGGTCAGTAGTGACCCCAAGATATTGATGGTGGGGGATTCAGTGATGGCAATGCTGTTGAATGTCAAGGAGTGGTGGTTAGACGCTCGCTTCTTGGAGATAGTCATTGCCTGGCACTTGTGTGGCATGATTGTTACTTGCCACTTCTCAGCCCAAGCCTGAACATCATCCATGCCTTGCTGCATGCGGGCATGGACTGCTTCATTATCTGAGGAATAGCAATGAACACTGTGCAGTCATCAGCGATCATCCCCACTTCTGACCTTATGATGGAGGGAAGGTCATCAATGAAGCAGCTGAAGATGGTTGAGCCTAGAGCACTACCCTGAGGAACTCCTGCAGTGATGCCCTGGGGCTGTGATGATTGACCTCCAACCACCACAACCATCTTCCTTTGTGCAAGGTATGACGCCAGCCAATGGAGAGTTTCCCCCCTGATTCACATTGACTTCAGTTTTACTAGGGTTCCTTGATGCCACACTCTTTTGTCCATGTTTGGATCAAGGCTGTAATGAGGTCTGGAGCCCAGTGATCCTGGCGGAACCCAAACTGGGCATCAGTGAGCAGGTTATTGGTGAGTAAGTGGCACTTCATAGCACTCTCAACAACACCTTCCACCACTTTGCTGATGGTTGAGAGTAGCCTGATGGGGTGGTAATTGGCCAGATGGATTTGTCCTACTTTTTGTGGGCAGGACATGCCTGGGCAGTTTTCACATTGTCGCATTGATGCCAGTATTATAGCTGACCTGGAAAAGCTTGGCTAGAGGCGCGGCTAGTTCTGGAGCACAAGTCTTTAGCACGACAGCCGGGATGTTGTCAGGGCCCACAGCCTTTGCTGTATCCAGTGCGCTCAGCCATTTCTTGATATCACATGGAGTCAATCAATTTGGCTGAAGACTGGCTTCTGTGTTGGTAGGGACCTCAGGAGGTGGATATGGTGCAAATTATATTCCAGTATAGCAGCAGACTATATGGTGTAAATTATATTACAATGGCATCTTTGGTGCTGTTGAAGGCTGTTGATCTTTTTTAAAAATCACCCCAAATTTCTCCCCTTGTACCTCTCTGTTTACACCTGTTGTGGAATGGTTTTCGTGCTGCTTAGGACCCCACGATCTTGCCTGGAGAGTGGAAAGTAGCAAGAAACCTGGCAGAAATTCCCCTCCCTGACCCAGGAGGACTAATGCTAACTGTATCCCTACCGCCATAAGAACATAAGAAAGAGGAGCAAGAATAGGCCATTTGGCCCTTCGAGCCTGCTCCGCCATTCAATAAGATCATGGCTAATCGTCTTCCTCAACTCCACTTTCCTGTATTATCCCCATATCCCTTGATACTCTTAATATTCAAAAATCTATCGATCGCTGTCTTGAATATACTCTATGACTGAGTCTCCACAGCCCTGTGGGGAAGAGAATTCCAAAGATTCACAACCCCTTTGAGTGAAGAAATGTCTCCTCATCTCAGTCCTAAATGGCTGACCCCTTATTTGGAGACTTTGACCCTTGGTTCTATACTCCCCAGCCAGGGGAAACATCCTCCCTGCATCTACCCTGTCAAGCCCTGTAAGAATTTTGTATGTTTCAATGAGATCACCTCTCATTCTTCTAAACTCTGGAGAATATAGGCTTAGTCTACTCAATCTAACCTCATAGGACAATCCCCCTATCCCAGGAACCAGTCTGGTGAACCTTTGTTGCACTCCCTCTATGGCAAGTATATCCTTCCTTAGGTCAGGAGACCAAAACTGTATACAATACTCCAGGTGTGGTCTCACCAAGGCCCTTTATAATTGCAGTAAGGCGTCTTTGCTCTTATACTCAAATCCTCTTTTAATAAAGGCAACATACCATTTACTTTTCTAATTGCTTGCTGTACCTGCATGTTAACTTTCAGTGATGCATGCACAAGGACACCCAGTTCCCTCTGAACACCAACATTTCCCAATCTCTCACCATTTAAAAAATACTCTGCTTTCCTGTTTTTCCTACCAAAGTGGATAACCTCACACTTCTCCACATTATATTCCATTTGCCATGTTCTTGCTCACTCACTTAGCCTGTCTATATCCCCTTAAATCCTCCTTGCATCCTCCTCACAACTTACATTCCCAGCCAGCTTTGTATCATCAGCAAATTTGAATATATTACATTTGGTCTCCTTATCCAAATCATTGATGTAGATTGTGAATAGCTCAGGCCCAAGCACTGATCCTTGTGGTACCCCACTAGTTACAGCCTACCAACTGGGAAAAGACCCATTTATTCCTACTCTCTGTTTTCTGTCTGTTAACCAATCCTCAATCCATGCTAGTATATTACCCCCAATCCCATGAGCCCTAATTTTGTTTAATAACCTCTTGTGTGGCACCTTATCAAATGCCTTCTGAAAATCCAAATACACTACATCCACTGGTTCCCCCTTATCTATTCTGCTAGTTACAACTTCAAAAATCTCGAACCCATTTGTCAAACACGATTTCCCTTTCATAAATCCGTGTTGACTCTGCCCAATGCTATTATTATTTTCTAAGTGCCCTGTCACTACATCTTTAATAATAGGCACTAGAATTTTCCCTACTACTGCTGTCAGGCTAACTGGCCTGTAGTTCCCCATTTTCTCTCTCCCTCCTTTCTTAAATTTGCTACCTTACAATCCACGGGATCCATTCTAGAATCTATGGAATTTTGGAAAATGACAACCAATGCATCCACTATCACTCTGGTCACTTCTTTCAAAACTCTGCTGGGTACGGTCGCATAGCTCGGCACAGACTGGGGATTGAACGTGGAAATGTCTTTTTTTCATTATTCGTTCATGGATGCAAGGCCAGCATTTATTGTGCATCCCTAATTGCCCTTGAGAAGGTGGTGGTGAGCCGCCTTCTTGAACCGCTGCAGTCCGTGTGGTGAAGGTACTCCCATAGTGCTGTTAGGGAGGGAGTTCCAGGATTTTGACCTAGCGACGATGAAGGAACGGCGATATACTTCCAATCAGGATTCTGTGTGAATTGGCAGGGAACTTGCAGGTGGTGTTGTTCCAATGCGCCTGTTGCCCTTGTCCTTCTAGGCGGTAGAGGTCTTAGGTTTGGGAGGTGCTGTCAAAGAAGCCAGTGGTGGAGGGAGTGAATGTTTAAGGTGGTGGATGAGGTGCCAATTAAGCAGGCTGCTTTGCCCTGGGTGGTGTTGAGCTTCTTGAGTGTTGTTGGAGCTGCACTCATCCAGGCAAGTGGAGGGCATTCCATCACACTCCGGACTTGTAGATGGTGGAAAGTCTTTGGGGAGTCAGGAGATGAGTCACTCGCCAAAGAATACCCAGCCTCTGACCTGCTCTTGTAGCCCCAGTATTTATGTGGCTGGTCCAGTTAAGTTTCTGGTCAATGTTGACCCCCAGGAATTTGATGGTGGGGGATTTGGCAATGGTAATGCCGTTGAATTCAATGGGATGTGGTTAGGCTCTCTCTTGTTGGAGATGGTTATTGCCTGGCACTTGTGTGGCGTGAATGTTACTTGCCACTTATCAATCCAAGCCTGAATGTCGTCCAGGTCTTGCTGCATGCGGGCACGGACTGCTTGATTACCTGAGGAGCTGCGAAGGGAACTGAACACATTGCAATCATCAGCGAACATCTGAGGGAAGGTCATTGATGAAGCAGTTGAAGATGGTTGGGCCTAGGGCACTGCCCTGAGGAACACCTGCAGCAATGTCCTGGGGCTGATATGATTGGCCTCCAAAAACCACAACAGTATCTGGCTACATTCTGCTTTTGCAAATGAGCCATTGGAGGAGCTACAGAGACCATTAATTATAAATAAGGACACATTTCTCGTAAAATCAGAAAAGTCTGAAGTTAGTTCCCTTACATCTAATTCAAAATCAATTCATAGTGATTTTTTTCACTGACTTCCCATTTAACAACACTTCTCTGTTCCTGATTTTTTTCTGCTCTAAATTGTTTCATCCCCAAGCTATACTCCTACCCAAGGGTGGGCCTCCCAGTGATTGAGCTATTTGTACATTCTATTCTTTCTTTAAAGTTTGTCTATTGTCTGTGTGAGATGATCTTTTACATGATTTGTTTCAGGCAGGTTGCAGCTCACTCTTATTAACTTTTGTGTTTTCAGTATCTGTTGCTTGCTTGCTTGTCCCTTTTCATCCTTTATTTCTGATTAAAATGCCTGTTCATCCTTCAGTCTTCAGTTCTGAAGGACACTAATACCGTGTTATCTCTCTCCACAGATGCTAACTGGCCACCTGTTTAATCCAAGTTTTACTGGCCATAAGGTAGAGGCATGCTTTTGTGCAAAAGGGTTAGGGCTAGGGAGAAAATAATTGTAAACTGGACCCGAATTTATGACGAGGGCTAGGGAAGCACTGTGGGATCACTACAGTACAATCAGCAGTGGGAATACCTTGTGATATTGATAACAATGACTTGCTCAGAAACAGTAAAAGTGAAATAGTCTGATTAAAGCTTTCCAATGCAAATGGCACTCATGAATCACTCCAAGAGCTCCAAAGGATGTCAGAGTTCCACTGCCACTGCTTTGGGATATTCCAAATAAGTAGAGCCATTTCAAGTTGATTTTAATATTCAACTTGTAGGACAAGATCGTCCGTTTTCCTTTTTGACAGAACTTAATCGTTAATTATTTGTACTGAGAATTTCCAAAGTATACTGACACTTTATTATACATACACTCAAACAATATTTATGAAAGAAAAACTTGCATTTATATAGTGCTTTTCATGACCTCAGGATGCCCAAAGCGCTTTACACCCAATGAAGTATTTTTTGAAGTGCAGTCACTGTTGTAATGTAGGAAACGTGGCAGCCAAATTGCACACAGCAAGTTCTCATGAAAAGCAATGTGATAATGACCAGATAATCTCTTTTTTTTTGTTATGTTGATTGATGGATAAATATTTGCAAGGAGAGTAGGGATAACTCCCTTGCTCTTCTTTGAAATTGTGCCATGGGATCTTTTATGTCCACCTGAGTGAGCAGACGTTTAACGTCTCATCCGAAAGACTGCACCTCCAACAGCGCAGCACCCCTGATTGACTCTAAGAGAGTGCAGGGCTGATCAATCGTGGGCTGGAAGAAAATCAAAATATAACACACTGGGGACATTATTACATTTTGGCCTACCTAACCACCACTGCCTTTAGTTAGCACTCCCCAAGCGGCCAGCCGAGGTGACAATGCCTCCTGCAGCTGCCGTTGTTGATGCCTGGCGATGCTGCAGGGGACGGAAACGAATTTTACATCTGGGGCGGTAACAGGGCGCTGCGCACCATATGACATCAAAATCTCTGGGGCACAGGAGATCGAGGGGGTAAGTTGTAGCACCAGCGCTAACCCGCCATGGAAGTTCACGGGCATCGGTAATTTTGCCGTGCCTGGTTGGTAAGCGCTTAGTGCCCCATTATCACCCCCTGGAGGTGCTAACGGGAGGTGCAAAGGAGGCCAATTTCTCCCCCTAAGACTTGAATTAGCGCTCTAATCATTTCTTTGAACAGTGAGCACTAATTTTGCGTTCAGTCTAAAGCATTTGCGCCTGGCGCCAAATCCACCGATTCTAATGATACCACCCATTCTTAGGCTATAATGAATTTCTAGCTCTAAGGGGTAAAGTTTCGGTGGCGCCCCCTTCGCACCCCGAAAAAGTTAGCGCCCCTGCGTCGTAAATGCGTGATGATGTTACACTATATATATAGTATATATATGTTACCGCCGTCGCTAACCTCCGGGCACTAAGGGCTTTGTGCCCGTGAGCGCCCCCGCTAATGGGAGGTGCAACGCAACTCAATTTTCCCCCTATGTGTTTAGTAAACCTCCAATTCCATCCTACCACAAAACCTTGAATTTAAAGCTTCCGAAATTTGCTTTCACAGTTCAGTCTCAGCAGTCTTGCTTGTACTTAGCTTGTTATTTTAACCAATTATATTTACTGTGTCTCTAGGATTTGACTCGGCCAACACTGACTCATCCCTAAAATGTTAAAGCCTGCAGTGTCCAGCTGCAAACCTCAAGATGTAAATTACATATTAAACGTCCTTTCTGTACTTTGTTTAGAAAAAATCCTCAGTATAAGCAATAACAAGAAAGGTAAAGGCAATCTTTCGGTTTGGTGTGTAAAATGCCTACTTTATTATTTGAGTACTGCATCATATGTTTTGAAGCACAACATAACCAAGCTATTTATACATAGTGTTAGATGTCAATGATTTGCCAGAGTACACACAGAGGATATAAATGTTTGTCTATTCTGGCAGAAGTCAGTCATCCCATGAAGGGCTTTAGACAACTAATTTTTTAATCGTCTGAGCCCATGAGTAACTCATCAAGTGTGCACTTCAACCTTTCAAGGATGGTGAATTTTTCTAAATAAGTAGCATTCATGGCAGTGAATTAACAAAGGAAACATAGGAAAAGGAGTGGGCCATTTCACCCCTCGAGCCCATTTTGCCATTCTATTGTAACATGACTGATCATTTACTTGACTTTGATCCATATCCCTTGATATCCTTACCTAACAAAAATCTATCAATCTCAGTCTTGAAAGCTCCAATTGATCCAGCACCCACAGCCTTTGGGGGAGAGAATTACACATTTCTACTAACCTTTGTGTGAAAAAGTGCTTTCTGATGTCACTCCTAAAGTAGCTTAGCTCTAATTTTAATATTGTACTGTGGCAAAACTACCAATGATCTTCTGTACAAATGCATAACTGTCTTTAACCCAATGCTACAGCATCTGTGTTTGTTGGCTGAGTGTAAATAAGCTTTCTGCAAAAGCTCTGAAACAACGTGATGACGTCATCACGTTGGTCACGTGATGCCCCGAGCGGCAGGAAACGTGATGACGTCATGATGTCAGAGACTGGGAGGTTCTAAGCCAGACCTCGTGTAACAAGCTGCTGAAAAGACCTGTTTGCTGTTGCTCCTGCATGTTTTTGTTTTGTTCACTTGTTTGATTAAATTCAGTTGAATTATTGAACTGACTCGACTTCAGTGCTTCAGTTAGGGATAGATCGATTCCTACATTGGTGACCCCGAAGCTTCGCGGACGATTTTCGCGGAGGAAAGTTCGAGAACAAGATGGATGTGAACGCAGCAAGTTTGAAGCTCCCTCAATTTTGGGAATGACAGGCAGCCTCCTGGTTCATCCAAGCGGAGGCTCAGTTCCAACTTCGGAACATCGTGCTGGATCAGACCCGTTATCTTTACGTGGTCTCCGCACTGGACAGCTCGACGGCTTCCCGAATCATCAGCCTGCTGGAGAATCCGCCCGTGGATGACAAGTATGAAACGCTTAAGGCGTGCCTTATGCAAATATTCAGTCTCACGAAAGCGGAGTGTGCACGGCGTTTGCTCGCACTCCCCAGGTTAGGCGACGCTAAGCCTTCCGAGTTGATGAGCCAAATGCTCACACTCCTCGGGTCTGAGCCACAGTGTTTTCTGTTTCGGGAACTGTTCCTGAGCCAGCTCCCTGAGCAGGTACAAGCAGCCCTCGCCAGGTCAGAGGCTACGGACAGCGTAGCGCTCGCGGCCGAAGCCGACACCATTCACGCGGTGATGCAACAGTACTGTGCCACTTCGAAGCGTCCCGCCTCGAGGAACCCCGCCTCGGCACCTCCACAGACCGGCCTCTGTTACCACCACACCCGGTTCAGTCCGAAAGCCAGATACTGCCGACCTCCATGTAGTTTTGTGCCACTGGCACCGAGAAAGCAGCAAAACCGTGTGTGAGAACGGAAGAACGACACCGAGGTCAGGTTCGCGTCCACAATGACAGTTGGTGATTCCGGGAAATTGTTGTATATCACCGACTCCATTTCGGGCCGGCGGTTCTTGTGCGACACGGGCGCCCAGTGCATCATCCTCCCCGCTTCGCCCCTCGACGTCGGGTCCGGGAGGCGTGGTACTCCACTACAGGCTGCCAATGGCAGCGCTATCCGTACGTTTGGGATGCGGCGAATCCGGTTGTGTCTCGGCGGGCAACTCTTCCACTGGGAGTTTATAACCACCAAAATACCACTAGCAATCCTCGGCACTGACTTTGTCTGTACTAATAACCTACTGGTCGATGTACGTAATCGCCGCCTGATTCACGCCGCCTCATGGGCCCCCATCCCCTGTTTTCGGGGCTCAGGCGCGGCCCCCGCGCTCGCCTGCGCCGAGTCGACACCCGACGACTTCACCCGCCTGCTCAAGGAATTTCCGGAGCTCACTCGACCCACCTTCTTAGCGACGACTGCCAAACATGGTGTTGAGCACCACATCGCGACGACCGCCCCCCCGGTTTATGCCTGCGCTCGACGTTTGGAGGCCAGTAAACTTGAGGCCGCGAAGGCAGAATTCGCTACCATGGAGCGGTTGGGCATCGTTCACCAGTCCGATAGTCCCTGGTTGTCTCCGCTGCATATCGTGCCAAAGCCAGGCAGTGGGTGGCGGCCCTGCGGCGATTATCGGCGCCTCAATGAGGTCACGAATCCGGACCGGTACCCGATACCGTACATCCAGGATTTTTCCGCTCATTTAGCAGGCAATTCGTTTTTATCCAAGATTGACCTTGTCCGGGGGTACCACCAGGTGCCCGTCCACCCCCAGGACGTCCAGAAGACGGCGGTCATTACCTGTTTGGACTATTTGAATTCTTACGAATGCCTTTCGGTCTCAAAAATGCGGCGCAGGTGTTCCAACGCTTCATGGATTCGGTGCTACGGGACCTCAGATTCCTTTTCGTGTACCTTGATGACAACCTCGTCGCCAGTGCTTCAAAGGAGGAGCATCTAATACACCTGCACATCCTTTTCCACTGCCTCCAGGAGCATGGCCTTATAATTAATCCACACAAGTGTCAATTCGGACTGAGGCAGATCGATTTTCTGGGCCACCGCATCACGGCAGAAGGGGCACTGCCACCCCGGGTGAAAGTGGCAGCCATCGCTGCGTTTCCACGGCCACAATCCGTCAAAGCGCTCCAAGAATTCCTCGGCATGGTAAATTTTTACCATCGATTTGTCCCCCGGGCCGCACAGCTCATGCGGCCGCTCTACGAGGCACTCCGAGGGAAGCCGGGGAAAGAACCTGTGTCTTGGATGCTGGCGATGGACTGCGCTTTTGGGGACATGAAGGAGGCCCTCGCCAACGTGACCATGTTGGCGCACCCGCTGCCCGGTGCCACCATCGCGCTCACGACAGATGCGTCGGACTACGCCGTCGGCGCCGTGCAAGAGCAATGGGTCGATGGGACATGGCAACCGCTGGCGTTTTTTAGTCGCCAGCTGCGTAGTATTGAACGTAGCTACAGCACGTTCAACCGGGAGCTGTTGGCGTTGTTCCTGGCCATCCGCCACTTTCGCTTTTTATTGGAAGGACGCCAATTCACCACGTTTGTAGATCACAAGCCCCTGACGTTTGCCATGGCCAAGACGACTGAGCCATGGTCAGCCCAGCAGCAACGACAACTCACCTTCATTTCTGAGTTTACCACCGACATCCGGCATGTGGCTGGGAAGGACAACGTGGTTGCCGGCTGCCTCTCACGTGCGACCGTCCAAGCCGTCCAACTGGAGCTCGATTATTCGCTCATGGCAGCTGACCAAGCAACTGACCCGGAAACGCAAGCTTTCCGCTCTGATTCGTCCTACCTGTAGCCAGCAGATGTGCCTTTCCATCCGGCCGGCACCTCCTTGCTCTGCGAAGTCTCCCTGGGAGACCCATGCCCGATCGTTCCGTTGTCCTGGCGCAGGAAAGTATTCGATGTCGTTCACGGACTTGCACACCCAGGCATGCGGGCTTCACAGAAATTGTTAACGTCCAAATTCGTCTGGAGGGGAATGAGAAAAGATGTGCACAACTGGGCCAAGACCTGCATTGTGTGCCAGAGGGCGAAGGTACAGCTCCACGTCAAAGCTCCTGTCGCCGTTTTCGAGGTACCAGAGCGGCAATTCGATCATGTTCATGTCGACCTCGTGGGCCCACTACCGCCATCACAAGGGTTTACGCATCTTCTGACAGTCGTCAACCGTACCACCAGGTGGCCGGGGCCATTCCTTTAACGTCCACCACCTCCGCGGATGTCGCCCGAGCTTTTCTTTTGTCCTGGGTTGCTCGTTTCGGCGTTCCATCGGACATTTCGTCAGACCGCGGGCCGCAGTTTTCGTCTGCTTTGTGGAACGCCGTGGCTTCAGGTTTGGGCACCAAGCTCCATCGGAGCACGGCTAACCATCCGCAGGCCAACGGGTTATGCAAACGCTTTCACCGCTCTTTGAAGGTGTCGCTGCGGGCCACCCTCCAAGGGACTGCATGGGTGGATAAGTTGCCATGGGTGATGCTCGGGTTGCGCACAGCGCTTAAAGAGGACCTGCAGGCATCGGCCGCTGAACTAGTTTATGGCCAGCCACTCAGGGTGCCTGGCGACTTTCTTCCGTCACCGACGTGTCCGTGGTCAGCAGCTGAACAACTGGAGGCTCACCGGGCCGCAGCGCACTCTTTCCGGCACATTCCGACTTCACAGCATGGACTGCCCACGTCACATGTTCCGCTGGAGCTTATGAGGGCTAAATTTGTTTTCGTCCGACAGGATGCCCACCGTAGTCCTCTCATGCCTCCATACACAGGCCCTTTCCGAGTACTGCAGGCGGGCGCCAAGAGTTTTCTAGTGGATGTCAGAGGTAAACCCAACCACATTTCCGTGGATCACCTCAAGGCTGCACACCTGGATCTCGAGCAGCCAGTCGAGGCAGCGCAGCTGCCACGTCGTGGCCGACCGCCCGCGAGCGCCGCGCCCGGCCCGTTGGCCCTGCAACCCAGCTCATCTCCTGCACCATCCATTCCTCTCCGGGAATATCGGAGTCACTCCGACAGGGTTGTCCGACCTCCTCTGCGATTGACCTTTGCGATTGAAGACACTTCTCAGGGGGCGCATGTGGCAAAACCACCAATGATCTTCTGTACAAATGCATAACTGTCTTTAACCCAATGCTACAGCATCTGTGTTTGTTGGCTGAGTGTAATTAAGCTTTCTGCAAAAGCCCTGAAACAACGTGATGACGTCATCACGTTGGTCACGTGATGCCCCGAACGGCGGGAAACGTGATGACGTCATGACGTCAGAGACTGGGAGGTTCTAAGCCAGACCTCGTGTAACAAGCTGCTGAAAAGACCTGTTTGCTGTTGCTCCTGCATGTTTTTGTTTTGTTCACTTGTTTGATTAAATTCAGTTGAATTATTGAACTGACTCGACTTCAGTGCTTCAGTTAGGGACAGATCGATTCCTACAGTACCCATTTGTTCTGGATTCCTCCATCAGAGGAATAATTTCTCTGTATCTTCCCAATCAAATAGTTCTTTAATTTTAATCATCTCAATTAGTTCACCGCTCAGGCCTCTAAACTTGAGAATATACTGTAATGTATATACCTTTAAGGGGGGAACTATGTTTTACAGCTCATGTATACTGCAGTACCGGCAGTGACCACACCTGTATATAGCACTGAGTAGCAATCTGTACAGATCAGTTCCAATGTGAGCCACGTTGAGTAAACACCTGTTGTACCGTTCTCCTGCAGTCTGTGTCTTATTATACACGGACACAACATTGGCGACAAGGCAAGTTTGAACCTACCTGCAACGCTGCATCACCTCCCGGGGATTCGTTCCTGGAGATCAGTGGATTGGAGGTCAAGGCCAGAGACTCGGGCGTCGACCACGGGCAACCACCCAGTCATCCAGCAGAGACTCGAGAATTGCGGGGGAGGCTGTCGAGAGCCAGGCTTGGCTTTCCAGTCGAGGTGGTCCAGCAAAACGGGCTGGCAACAGGTAGTGTGCAGACCCTTCCCGGACAGCGGCGGGCTAGAGCCCGACCGAGTGCCAAAACAAAGGGCCGAGCAGCGTCAATGGGGGGGAGAGAGAGAGGGCAGAGCGCACAGGGCGCAGCCGGTGTTCAGGGGCCGAGCAGCGTCGAAGAGAGGGAGAGAGAGATGCACAGAAACCCGTGAGGCACCACCATTGCCACGAGGACCGCCGAGAGCGGCGTTGGCAGCAGTGCAGGAGAAGCGCGCGAAACATACAGGGTGCCGCCATTGCCACGAGGACCGCCGGGAGCGGCGTTGGCAGCAGTGGGGGAGGAAGGAAAGCGCGGGAGATGCCATTTTAAGCCATTGGGAGATGCCATTTTAAACCACACCCAAAATGCCAAAGAGTGGCAGTATCACCGCATTTGACAATGAAGTCGAAGATTGGACTACATATGTCGAACGAATAGAGGTATACTGCAAGGCAAATGAGGTGTCAGATGACAAGAAAGCGTCGGTAATGTTAAATTTAATGGGTGCAAAGACGTATGGTTTTTTACGAAATCTAGTAACCCCAACGAAGCCAATGGAAAAGAGTTTTGAAGACATAGTAACGATACTACAGGAACATTTAAACCCCACACCGCTGCTGATAGCAGAAAGATTCAAGTTTCACAAATGGAACCAGCATAAGGATGAAAGCAATGCTGATTATTTAACAGAACTGCACAAACTATCGAAACACTGCCAGTTTGGAGGCCGACTGGCAGATACCTTAAGGGACAAGTTTGTGTGTGGGCTTCAAAGTGAAGGAACCCAGCAATGGCTTTTATCTGAAAAGGACCTTATGCTGGAAAAGGCTTTCAGCATTGCGGTATCATACGAAGCAGCAGCACAGGGTACTGCAGAGATACAACAGAGACCGCAAGAATATGGCACAAACGAAATGTCATATGGAACAGAGAAGTGCTATCGCTGCGGCAGAACAACACACGACCAGAATGATTGCTGGTTCAAAGACAAAGTGTGCAGACAGTGTGGAAAAGTAGGACACATAGCACGAGTCTGCAGGTCGGGAAAGAAAACCAGCAATAAGAAACCTACCAAAGAAAAGTACAAGAAGGTACATAAGATGACAGAGAATAGTTCAGATGAACAAAAGAGTGATAACGACTCCGAAAGCAGGGAACTGAGTTGTCTGAAACTACATAATGTGATCATAACGGAGGATCACTGAAACTTTTGGTTCACTCTCAAGATAGCAGGAGTCCAGGTAAAGATGGAATTGGACACAGGATCAGCCCTAACAGTCATAGACCGACGGGACTCCGAGCGGCTATTCTCACACATACCCTTGAGAGACACAAAAATTAATTTGAAGACGTACACGGGGCAAAAAGTTTACCCCAAAGGAAAAATAAGGGTGACCGTTATATATAACGGGAAGGAAACACCTGTATGTATTGCAAGATGGAGGACCACCATTACTGGAACGTGAATGGATCCGGAAAATACAACTGGATTGGCATTCCATACAGGCACTGACTGTGGCTGACAAAAAGGATGACGACGTCACACCTGGGCGACTGTCAAAGATCCTAACTGACGCAAAAGAAGTGTTCCAGCAAGGACTCGGAACACTAAAAGGCATGACAGCGACGATTAAAATTGAAGAAAACGCAAGCCAAAAATGTTTTAAGGCCAGACCGGTACCTTATGCGATCCGCCCAGCCGTCGAAGCAGAGCTGGAGAGTCTGGAACATTCAGGTGTACTGTCCAAGGTAGACTGGAGCGAGTGGGCTACACCCATCGTCCCTGTGATGAAAAAGTCGTTGAGCAGCACGCCTGGGGAACCAAGGAAGGTTTGCATCTGTGGGGACTTTAATGTAACAGTGAACCCGGTCCTTCACACCATACAATATCCACTTCCGCGGATTGAAGATATTTTCGCCTCACCATCTGGAGGGAAACGCTTCACTAAGATTGATCTGGCCCAGGCGTATCTGCAAATGGAGGTAGAAGAAGCATCAAAAAAATACCTCACAATCAACACCCATAAAGGTCTCTACCAATACAACCGGCTGGTATGCGGGGTAGCATCAGCCCCGGCTATTTGGCAGAGGGCAATGGAACAAGTCCTGCAAGGGATCCCAGGGACCCAGTGTTATTTGGACGACATCCTGGTCACGGGCGAAAATGACAGTGATCACCTTGCCAACCTGGAGCAGGTGCTCACTAGATTGCAGGAATATGGGCTCCGAGCTAACCGCCCCAAATGTGAGTTTTTTAGAACACAGATCTCGTACTGTGGCCACGTTGTCGATAAAGAGGGGTTACATAAGTTCCCAGAGAAGATTGAGGCAGTAGTCAAGGCTCCAGCATCGGAAAATGTGTCACAACTGAGGTCGTTCCTCGGGCTGGTAAACTACTACCAAAAGTTCTTGCCAAATTTGTCTACAATACTACACCCACTGAACACCCTACTGCAAACTGGGGTGCCATGGAAGTGGAGTGACGAATGTAGACGAGCTTTCCAGAAGAGCAAAACACTAATTACATCGAAAGAGTCCTGCGCGCATGCGTTGGACCTCTTAACCCCTTAGTTCAATGGAGAGGAAATGCCAGTTTTCCGCGCATGCGCTGTGTATGCTGGAATCCGGCACTTCCAACGGACCCACTTGTGAGTACACCATCCATACTCACGCGTTGGGATCGGAATTACTGGCCAATGACGCGTGAACGGCACACACTGTTATTAATGTGCAAATTGGCCAGCAAATTGTGGTGAGGAAGAGATAGCCCGTAAATTGCGAATCGTTGCATGTTGCTGGACAATTTGTGCCACTCCGCCATTAGCTTTGTGAAAACAGCATCTCGCGCTTAACCTCCCTGTGATTTTGATGAAGTTTGCTGCATTTGCACATTCATTTTCCATTAAACTCGGCACAGAAAGTTTAGTGGTGAATCTTTGGAATTCTCTACCCCAGAAGGCTGTGGATGCTCAGTCGATGAGTATATTCAAGATGGAGATCGATAGATTTTTGGAAACTAAGAGAATCAAGGGATATGGGATCGGCCAGGAAAGTGGAGTTGATGTGGGAGATCAGCCATGATCTTACTGAATGGCGGAGCAGGCTCGAGGGGTTGTATGGCCTATTCCTGCTCTTATTTCTTATCTTCTTAAGTCTAGTAATTAATATCGTAAGTACCCTTTTAATGGCATGATAAATGTTAATGACTGGCAGTCAACCTCTCTGGCCCAGATACTAAACAATTAAAAGTGTGAAGTCTCATTCTTTCAGGTAGAGAATTGTAGCCGGAGATTTAAAAAATGTCAAATTTTAACATTTTACTTACTTTACCATTTTCTCTTTTTTCTGTCTCTCTTAATCTAATCTTTCTTTCCCTACCTTTGTTTCTCTTTCTGTACCTGATTTGACATTTAATTCATCCACTCTAATTTATACTTACTTCTCAGTCCTTCCACTGTTTATTTCTCAAACCTGGATGATTTCCCTGTTTACTCAGGTTCCAGATGCCCTGTTTCCTTCACTGCGACATTAGCAGCTCACACTTTCAATACTTGCCTCACAAAAAATTTAAAACCAAAGCGGGTTATTTTGGTGAAAGGGTGAAAACAGGTGCTGTGCTAATAAGACACGCCTGTTTGAAAGTCTGGTTTTAGCACGCAATTTTGGTCCTAATTGCTGATTACCATAATTTGAACTTGCCTGGAGGCACTAAATCAGACACCTGCAGGTTTAGCACTCAAGTAATGAGTAGATGCAATTTTCATGGAGCAGTATATGTGGGCTCCAGCCATCCACTTCCACTGAAGTTTGGAGTGGGCTGGCTGGTACACAGCAGCAGGTTTCAGGGTGGGTCAGGGACCAAGTGAAAGGGCGCACAGGTTCTCGGACGTGGCATTGAAGGTCCTGGTGGAGAAGATCCAGAGGAGGAGGGATGTCCTGTACTCACAGGGGGGAAGGAGTCCACCTCGCCCTCCTGTCCTTCCTGTCCATCTCTCCTGCAGCAGCTGGTGCTGCTCTGATTGGCCTCATGTCCTCCTCCCATTCCTTCTGCAGACTAAGGGGGAACCCCTAGCAAGATTCCCATGACCAAGCCCTCCCTTTCACTTGGTGGCTCCTATAAGGTGTCTGTAATGTATGTACCTTTAAGGGGAGAACTACTTTTTACAGCTCCTGTATACTGTAGTACCGGCAGTGACCACACCTGTATATAAACCCTGAGTAGTGATCTGTACATTTAGTTCTAGAGTAACCCTCATTCAGTAAACACCTGTTGAATCATTCCCTGCAGTCTGGTTGTCCAATTATTGAAGGACACAACATCAAGATACACGGATCTAACATTGGCGACGAGCAGATTCAAACCTACCTGCAACTCTGCATCACCTCCCAGGGATTTGCTCCTGGAGAACAGTGGAAGAGGGCCGAGCCCAGAAGCACGGGCGTCGACCACGGGAAACCCCCCAGACATCCAGCGGAGATTTGAGCATCGCAGGGGAGGCTGTCGAGAGCCAGGCTTGGCTTTCCAGTCACGGTGGTCCAGCAAAACGGGCTGGCAACAGGTACTGCGCAGACCCTTCCCGGACAGTGGCGGCTAGAGCCGACCGACGGCACAGAAAAAGGCCACGCAGCGTTGACGGGGGAGGGAGAGAGTGTAGAGCGCACAGGGCGCAGTCGGTGTTCAGGACCGAGCGGCTTCAACGGGGGAGAGAGGCGAGAGAGAGCAGAGCGCAGCTGGTGTTGAAGGGCCGAGCAGGGTCAGCGGGGAAGAAAGGAAAGCGCGGGAGACGCCATTTTAAGCCGCAGCGGGGAAGAAAGGAAAGCGCGGGAGATGCCATTTTAAGCCAGTCTAACCACACCCAAAAATGCCGAAGAGTGGCAGTATCACAGCGTTCGACAATGAAGTCGAAGATTGGATGACATATGTCGAACGCATAGAAGTATACTGCAAGGCGAATGAAGTGCCAGATGACAAGAAAGCGCTGGTATTGTTGAATTCAATGGGTGCAAAAACAGATGGCTTACTACGAAACCTAGTAACCCCAGAGAAGCCAGTAGAAAAGGATTTTGAAAACATAGTGTCAATCCTACAGGACCACTTAAACCCCACACTGCTGCTGATAGCAGAAAGATTTAAGTTTCACAAAAGGAACCAGCATAAAGATGAAAGTAATGCTGAGTATTTAACGGAACTGCGCAAGCTAGCGAAACACTGCCAGTTTGGAATGGGACTAGCAGATACTTTAAGGGACAAGTTTGTGTGTGGACTTCAAAGTGAAGGAACCCAGAAACGGCTTCTATCAGAAAAGGATCTTACACTGGACAAGGCTTTCAGCATTGCAGTATCACACGAAGCAGCAGCACGGGGCGCGGCAGAGATACAACGGAGACCACAAGAATATGGCACAAATGAAATGTCATACGGAACAGTGAAGTGCTATCGCTGCGGCAGAACAACACACGACCATAAGGATTGCTGGTTCAAGGACAAAGTGTGCAGACAGTGTGGAAAAGTAGGACACATAGCAAGAGTCTGCAGGTCAGGAAAGAAAACCAGCAGCAAGAAATCTCCACAGGAGAAGCACAAGAAGGTACATAAGGTGACGGAGAGTAGTTCAGACGAACAGAAAAGTGATACAGACTCCGGAAGCAAGGAGCTGGGTTGTCTGAAACTAAATAATGTGATGAAAATGGAGGATCACCAAACTATCTGGGTCACGCTCAAGATAGCAGGAGTCCAAGTGAAAATGGAATTGGACACAGGATCAGCCCTAACAGTCATAAACTGAAGGGACTACAAGCGGCTATTCTCACATATACCCTTGAGAGATACAAAGATTGTCTTGAAGACGTACACGGGGCAAAAAGTCTACCCCAAAGGAAAAATAAGGGTGAACCTTATATATAACGGCAAGGAAACACCAAAAATGGACCTATATGTATTGCCAGATGGAGGACCACCACTACTAGGACGTGAATGGATCCGGAAGACACAGCTAGATTGGCATTCCATAAAAGCACTGACTGTAGATGCCAAAAAGGATGACGACGTCACACCTGGACGACTGTCAAAAATGCTAACTGACGCACAAGAAGTGTTCCAGGAGGGACTCGGAACACTAAAAGGCATAACAGCGACGATCAAAATAGAGGAAAATGCAAGCCCAAAGTTTTTAAGGCCAGACCGGTACCTTATGCGATCCGCCCAGCCGTCGAAGCAGAGCTGGAAGGTTTGGAACATTCAGGAGTACTGTCCAAAGTGGACTGCAGCGAGTGGGCTACACCCATCGTTCCTGTAATGAAGAGGTCATTGAGTAATACGCCTGGGGAACCAAAAAAGGTTCGCATCTGTGGGGACTTTAAGGTGACAGTGAACCCAGTTCTTCACACTGTACAATATCTACTTCCGCGGATTGAAGATATTTTCGCCTCGCTATCGGGAGGGAAACGCTTCACTAAGATTGATCTGGCCCAGGTGTACCTGCAAATGGAGGTGGAAGAAGCCTCGAAACAGTACCTCACGATCAACACTCATAAAGGTCTCTACCAATACAACCGGCTGGTGTTCGGGGTAGCATCAGCTCCGGCTATTTGGCAGAGGGCAATGGATCAAGTCCTGCAAGGGATTCCAGGGACCCAGTGTTATTTGGACGACATCCTGGTCACGGGCGAAAATGACAGTGATCACCTCGCTAACCTGAAGCAGGTGCTCACTAGATTGAAGGAATATGGGCTCCGAGTTAATCGCCACAAATGCGAGTATTTCCAGAAGCAGATCTCGTATTGTGGCCACGTTATTGATAAAGAGGCGTTACATAAGTCCCCTGAAAAGATTGAGGCAGTAGTCAAGGCTCCAGAACCGGAAAATGTGTCACAACTGAGGTCGTTCCTCGGGCTGGTAAACTACTAGCAACACAGGAGAAGTGTGTGGCCATCTAATTGATGTCACTGGGGCCTAACTTTAATAAAATTAACTGCAAACTGGCAGACGCTTCTGGTACCAGTACAAAACATGACTGGAAAATTGGATGGACCACTAAATGGTTGGAAAGCTTGTGAAGGAATCAGCCCTATTCAGAAAAATACATCATTCTATGAAAGAATTCTAGCCTTATTAAAACATGACATACTAGGTCTGGAAATCTGGAAGCCTCAACAATCTAAAGCTCTTATCAGCATACAGGCTATTGAGATAAGATAAGTTGTTGACATTGAATCAATAGCCTTGTTGAAACAGATGGTTAAAGGTTCCTGAAGTCTACAGCTTTGGAAAGAACACAATGATGCACCCTGTTAAGATGTTTTAAATTACACTTTGGAAACAGGCACATAAAAGAAGAAGAAACATATGCCTTCGTAAAAATGACGTCAAGTGAAACACAGGAGACACTATTCTGTGTTGCAACTAGCTGAGGTAAATAAGAATTGCATAGATCACCCTGGTTGAGGAGTTTAAATTTACACATCGTAAAAAGACACAAACAGAAGACCTTGGTAAAAATGACATCAAATAGATGCACCTGCTGATTACACCGTTTTTCATGATAAGCTTCAAACACCTAGGGTAGAGACATAATTCTTAATGCTACCAGCTGAATTGACTGTAAGAATAGCAGAAGTCAGCAGAAAAATGACTAGAGATAATTAGCTTACATCAACAGAAAACTTCAAAGGATATACCACTGAGAAAGGATATAAATATTGAACTTTCAAATGGGATGATAGACTCGCTTGAAGGGGCAAATCGATTCTTGGCTTCAGAGGCAGGCTCTGTAAGTCTTCAACTCTTTGTACCTCGGGTATCAAAGGTATTTGATTTTGGTGGATATCCTGGAATAAACTAAGAACTGTAAAACTGGCGAAGTTAAATTTTAAGAATAAGGATCTCTGAAAATAGAATTGTAAGCTTTTTGTATTTGGAACTGTTAATGTTGCGATTGAATCACCAACTGTAAACTGCATGTCGGTTCTTTAATAAATCAATATATTTTTAGAATTGTCTCACATAATACTTCTGTATCAAATTTGCAAACTCAATCTCTGTACGCTCTTTGGTGAGGAGTTGCAGAATTCTGGAGGAGTTTTCCGGATCCTCATAATATTCAGAAGGTTACAGTCTAGTTGAACTTATTAAAAGTGCTATCTGGAGGATGGTAACATCTTCAGGTTGTTCCTTTCCTTTAGGGAGAGATAGTCTGGACCTTTAGACCCAATTAAGCATCTTTAGGATTCGGCTTCCTCAAACTTTAGTTGAAAGTGAACGTCTGGGGAATATGCCTGAGCTGGGGTAGTCCTAAATGGGCTAGGACTAGTAATAATCCCTTCAGTTGGTGCCCAACGTGTGTGTTAATGAGTTGATAGAGAACCCTATACTTATATTTATATCTATATCCATCTTGTAGATTGTTAAGTATTGAAGGAGTGTTTTACTGATAGTGGCACTAAGACCCAGATTTAAGTCTCTAGAGATGACAAGTCCCTGATCAGGCCATGTAGAACTTAAATCAGAACTCCCTCAATATACCTTTGCGGTCTAGAAATTTCTTATAAAGTTCATATTAAACCCTAACCGAGGTTAAGTCCTGACGAAATGGCAAACCCTGTCGCAATTGGCCAAGTCTTTTTATTAGGAAATTCAAACGATTGCTTTATTAGGGGAAATAATCCTATCCCTGTACCTCCAAAAGGCCAAGTAATAATTTTTGATGGATCATCAATGATGATTAAAAAAGGGACATCCCAACAATCCTCAGCTGGGATGGGGATAGTAGTAGGGACTTTTTGAGATTCCTATTCTTTTTATCCAGAAGAATTACTGTCCATACCCCTTAGCCATAAGACAGCGCAATATGCTGAAGCCGCAGCATTACGGTATGCTTTAGAAAAGGCAGACCCTATTAAACCCACACTAATCTGTACGAAAAGTGACTACTATAAAAGAGGATATAACCAAGATCTAGTTTTCTGGGAACAAACAAATTTTACCAATCATAAGGGTAAACCCATAAAACATAAGTCGTTGTGGGAAAACATTCTCCGTTCGAGAATGGAGAAACAGAATTGTCAGGTGATTCATGTAAACGGGTATACCACTGGGAGAGTACAGTCAAAAGGAAACAGTCCTGCAGATGAACAAGCGAAATGTTCGGTCTGCATTACACCTCCTTGAGAGGGGCCTCCCAATGTTAGTGTAATCACTAGGGCAGAACGGGCAGCTAATCAGGATGAGGAACTGATTCAGCTATTAGACCCAACAAAAGAGAATCCACCAGGATATCCACCAAAGTACTTTTACTCAGAAACCCCTACGGGTATTGTGCTAGTTAAGTTGCCCAAGGGAAACTGAGAAGCACCCCCGAGACACAAACGAGAACAGCTTGTTAAAGAAGCTCATGAGGGCATAGGTCAAGCACATTGTGGTGCCAGAACATTTCTGCCAAGTGACCCCCTTATATTGGTGGCCAGGCATGCTTAAAGCCTGTAAAACATATGTGGCAAATTGTGAGCCATGCTATTTAACCAATAAGTCATCACTAATTAAGCCACCACCATTGGCTCCTGTGAAAGCTGATGAGCCAATGGGAAAATTCTTTATTGACTTTATTGGACCACCTCCCCCATCTTTGGGATACAGACATGTTCTTGTTTGTGTAGATGGATGGACTTCCTTCTGCTGGCTGGTCCCCACAAAAACTGTTTTGGGAAATGCACTCGCCAATGCTATTACTGACATAATTACTATAGCTGGTGCACCAAAATCTTACACTCCGATCAAGGCGGAGCCTTTATCTCTAAGGTCTTCAAAGACTACTGCGAACAAAGGGTGATTGGGTTAGAGCACAGCACGCCACGTCATCCGCAATCAGCGGGGCTGGTGGAACGTAAAAACCAGGAAGTAAAAAAGCTATTGGTCAAACTGTTGAGAATCAGGGGAAATAAGTGAACCCCCATCATTCTGGAGTTGCCGCTATCACTTAATAATGTGCCCACATCTGCATCAGGGACAGTGTCCCCTAAAACTCCATATTATCTGATATATGGGGTTGAGATGCATACACTGCTTACCCATAGTTCTTTTATTGCCTCTACATTCTCTGAGTCCTTGACCTGACAGCGACAGTTAGATTAAAAAAAAGAAGGAAAAGAGGAGATTCATTAAATTGATCAGAGGATAAGGGAGGCAAATAGGCAGAAAAAATTGACAAACAAAGCATAGCAACCCTTAGTAGGAGAATAGGTAGAGGAAAAGAAGTTTGAGCAAAAACCTGGTTTAAGACCGAAGTGGAAAAAACCTGTTCAAATACATTCTGTTATTAAAGAAAGAACAGTTATAATACATATTAATCAGCCGAATGGCAAGCATATTCTTAAAACTGTCTCCATAGACAATCTCAAAAGATGTCCTGCGGAATACCGAAATGGAAGAACAATACAAGGTGCAGTTGTACCCTGTCTTTCAAGAGTCAGCTTGGAGCACGACACAGGAAATGGATGCGATCGAATTACTGACAACGGTCAGTCAGACGGTGTCACCAACTCCTCCACACAATGCTTGGCAACGCCTCTTAATTGGATTCGCGAAAAGCAACAACCGAAGCAAGGAAAGATCAATGAGTTACTTCAACAAAGGAGGAAAACACCGCAGATGAAGAAGGAATCAACTGAGTGCCTGGCAAGGCCTTTACGAAAACAAGAATCTGTCCACACGCTGGATCGGAGGAACAGCGTGTCAAGCTTCAGCTAATTCCAAATGACGTCTCCTTGACTCGTATGAATAACTCACGTCTACAGAACGTATATCTGCCAATTGGACATCCTAAGTACATGTTGTTTCACTAATTGCATGACAATGTACCTATCATCCTTTTAAATTGTGCTCAATTTGAAATAAGGCAAAACATTGTCCTAGGATGATGTAAAAGGAATTTTCATGTAGTGCATGATTAGGCATTTGTGAATCTCGTGAAATTAATGTGCTATTGTAACCTTATTAGTAACATTGACCAAACTCGGTCTTGATGCTCATGCTCATTGTTTGGTCAAGAGGTGGGTGTGAAGGAATAAGCCATATTCAGAAAAATACACCATTCTATGAAAGAATTCTAGCCTTATTAAAACATGACATACTAGGTCTGGAAATCTGGAAGCCTCAACAATCTAAAGCTGTAAACAGCATACAGGCTATTAAGATAAGATAAGTTGTTGACACTGAAGCAATAGCCTTGTTGAAACAGAAGGTTAACGGTTCCTGAAATCTGCAGCTTTGGAAAGAACACAATGGTACACCCTCTTAAGGTGTTTTAAATTACACTTTGGAAACAGGCACATAAAAGAAGAAGAAACATATGCCTTCGTAAAAATGACATCAAATGAAACACAGGAGACACGATTCTGTGTTGCAACCAGCTGAGGTAAATAAGAATTGCATAGCTCACCCTGGTTGAGGAGTTTTAATTTACACATTGTAAAAAGACACAAACAGAAGGCCTTGGTAAAAATGATATCAAATAGATGCACCTGCTGATTACACCACTTTTTATGACAAGCTTCAAACACCTAGGCTAGTGACATAATTCTTAATGCTACCAGCTGAATTGACTGTAAGAATAGCAGAAGTCAGCAGAAAAATGACCAGAGATAATTAGCTTACATCTACAGAAAACTTCAGAGGATATACCACTGAGAAAGGATATAAATATTGAACTTTCAAATGGGATGATAGACTCGCTTGAAGGGGCAAAGCGATTCTCGGCTTCAAAGGCAGGCTCTGTAAGTCTTCAACTCTTTGTACCTTGGGTATCAAAGGTATTTGATTTTGGTGGATATCCTGGAATAAACTAAGAACTGTAAAACTAGCGAAGTTAATATTTAAGAATAAGGATCTCTGAAAATAGAATTGTAAGCTTTTTGTATTTGGAACTGTTAATGTTGCGATTGAATCACCAACTGTAAACTGCATGTCGGTTCTTTAATGAATCAATATATTTTTAGAATTGTCTCACATAATACTCCTATATCAAACTTGCAAACTCAATCTCTGTACGCTCTTTGGTGAAGAGTTGCAGGATTCTGGAGGAGTTTTCCGGATCCTCAAAATATTCAGAAGGTTACAGTCTAGCTAAACTTAGAAGTGCTATCTGGAGGACAGTAACATCTTCAGGTTGTTCCTTTCCTTTAGGTGGAGATAGTCTGGACCTTTAGACCCAATTAAGCGTCTTTAGGATTCGGCTACCTCAAACTTTAGTTGAAAATGAACGTCTGGAGAATACGCCTGATCTGGGGTAGTCCTAAATGGGCTAAGACTAGTAATAATCCTTTCAAGCTGACGTTATAGATCTGCACAATTTTTCAGATCAGTTAAGGCCACTCTACGCCTCATAGTTATTAACATACGAACAATGATGTAAAGAAAAAGACTCTCTGGCCCATCCAGCCTGTCCACACAACTGCGATGTCTCATGCACCACAATATATACACTCTCCATCCCACCAAAAAGCCATGTGATAGTTGGGCATAACCGATTGTAAAATTTCACTTGTCTGCCCTAATTTGGAGACTGATGTGTCCCCTAAAAAGAGAGCAAAATAGACCCTGAAAGGGAAGAATTAGAATGACTTCTCTTTGTAAGACATTGTGCTGAGCAGAGCTTGGAGCCCCCTCAGACACGGACTCTCCACTGCTGCCCCTGTCTCCACCATCTGCTCTTGCTCACTTATGATGTGTGAGTCACCAGGTGAAAACCCAACTATCTTCCTTACTGGTCCCACTGAAGTGTGAGTATCTAAGCTGGTGCATGGTCTGCATGAGTCCTGTGATGGTGCTCCCTCAGAGTGTGTGACCTCCTCTGAGGGGTCGTCAAATCCTTTTTGCACTATACTCGATGAAGGCCCATCCCACTGCTACCTTTCTATCCTTGGCCTCCTACACTGTTCCAATGAAGCTCAATGGAAGCTCATCTTTCAATTAGGCACTTTACAACCTTCCAGACTCAACATCGAGTTCAACAATATCAGGTTATAACCACTGCTTCAATTATTTTGGACAGCAGGTGCTGGTAATGTTTCTGCTGTTGCCCTTTACACCTCCTCTAGATCCATCTTTTGTTTCTTTACTTGTCCCATTACCATCTCCTTTTGCCTTGCACCATGATCCCATTTGTCATTTAATCACTCCTGCTTTCCACGTTATCAAGCTCCTCTAAGGTCTTCTGCTACAAAGAAATTGTCTTTCTGGGACTGTGTTGAAGTCATGTCTGAGTTGGTTAATTCAATTCAGATAGAAGCAGGCTGGGACAGGGCAGCAACCACTCCACAACAGAGAACTGAATAACAACTGTTACTGCAGAACTCTGTGGAGCAGAACCTTTAAATTATCTTGTGGCATCACATCTTACATGCATCAGCACAAGATAGTGTCATTCCTCTTGTTGGCATAACTGGGGAGACCGCTCTGGGTTCTCAACACTGCCAAAGTGATCCCACTTTGGTCTTGCTCTAGTTTATTTTCAGCGTCTCCTCTCTATAGGCAGATTATTTTAAGTTTGAATGAAGATTCAAAGCCGAGCTGTTTCTAAAATGCAACATCTTACACAGAAATCTTATAGGAACATTTAGGAAAAACTTAAGGGCTGAAAGGATTCATTACCACAATGTCTGAGCATAGCTAGTCATGATACTGTGTTATAATGAGTGTGGGGCAGGTTTAATGGACCAGCTAGTTTTTTCCTGCCCATCATTTTCATATGTTTGTATGTGTGTGTGCTCGTGTGTGCTTGTGTATGTGTGTGTTTCTGTGTGTGAGCGTGTGTGCATGTGAGAGTGTGTGCATGTATGTCTAAGAGTGTGAGAGTGTGCGTGTGTGAGTGTGTGCATGTGTGAAAGTGTGTGTGCATGTGAGATTGTGTGCATGTGTGAAAGTGTGTGTGCGTGTGAGAGTGTATGTGTGTGTGAGAGTGTGCATGTGTGAGTATGTGCATGTGTGAAAGTGTGTGTATGTCTGAGTGTGTGTGTGTGAGAGTGTACGTAGCTGAGGTTGGTCACAGTGTCTGAAAGTTCTCATGATCAAAGGGAAGGTAATTACAGGAATGTTACTGCACTATTTTAACCACTCCTCCCCTTCCTCAGTTGGTGGATCTATTGCCCAACATTAGCAGTGGTTATGGGGGATCATGGGGTGGAAGGCCTGCTGCTGAACTTCTCCTTCATTTTCCACTGGGGGTGAGAAACCCACTGTCAACCCGCCTCCAATCAATCTTCCCAAGTGTCGGGATCCCGATTTGCGCATTGACCCAACACCTAGCAGCGGGAAGAAGATTATAGCCACTTACCTGGCTGTTAACAGGTATTTGATACTTGTTAATAGGCTCTTTTTCAATTTTGCCACTTCTGCCTCGGGTTCCCCAATGTCTAGACACCACGCCATGTAAGAGTGGCATGTTGTGAGTCTGCTTTAATGTTTCTGCATTGATGACAGCTTCAGAAGTGGTGTGAAGGATCCAATGGTGCACTGGAGAGTTTCAGAGTTAAGAAAATGTTGGGAAAATTATTTTTAACGCATTTAGGGGAAAAAATTCAGTTGTTTGCACCTCCTGTTAATGCCTTAAGAGGGCGCTAATGGGTGCAAAACAACTAGCGCCCGGGCGTGGCGATGTTTGCGCCGCTTACAAAATTAACTAGACATTTTGCGGCAGCGCTAAACACTACCGCCACGACCTCCTGCGCCGGCAGATTGTGACGTCAGTTGAGTGTGCAATGCCCCGTTAGCACCCCAGACCGCATATTGAGTGGCGGCCCCTGCCTTACCACCTGCCACTAGCAACGACAGGTTGAAGGGAGCGTTATGCTGTCAGAAGGGGACTGGGGGAGCGCTATTTGATTTCTTGGTGACTATCTTATATTGATGACCTCTAGTTATGCTCTTCCCCACAAGTGGAAACATTCTCTCTGTATCTACTCTATCAAAACCTTTCATAATTTAAAAAACTTTCAGTCTAGCGCCCTTCTGTGGCACAGGACTTGGCAGCTGCCATTTTGGTGAGGGCCACTCTAGCAGCACTGGGTCTGGAAATGTAAATTAAGAGAGTGTGACATCACCTCTCGAACTTCACCTCAGCGAACATGGACCTTAGCACTGAGTTCAGCGCTGGGTCCTAAGCTCGCCATGAAAACCCAGTGTTCAGAAGACTGTCAGAGGCGCTGTCAGCACCTATTAAAAGGACACACACATCTTTCAGGTAAGTTTATATTTAAGCTTTTGGACTGCATTTTTTTTAAAAACTATTGAAGTAGTGGCTTGGTGCAGGGTGTGCTGCTGGATGCTTGCAAGGCCTCAGATGGCAAAGGAAGACCTCTGAAAAGTCAGAAAATGCTGGAAATACTAATCACCCTTACGCATTCCCTTAGTGAATGTCTTGTGTGTGCCTTTGCCTATTCTACTGATGTCATATAGTGCTACCCAAGTGGCTGCAGCATGGCTGGTGGAAGGCTGCTGATTTTCAGTGGAGGGCACTGCAAATGGCCTTGCAGGATGACCTTGAGGAGCTGGTCAGGCAACATCTGTGGAGAGAGAAACAGAGTTCACATCTCAGGTCAAGATGTTGCCTGACCTGCTGAGTATTTCCAGCATTTTATGCTTTTATTTCAGATTTACAGCATCCGCTCACAGAGGGAAAAGGAAGACACAGGAGCACATGATGAAGAAGAAGAGGAAGCAGCAGAGGAAGAAGCAGAAGAGGGGGAAGCAGAAGGAAGGATGCAACCCAGAAAGCCCCTTTCTGGGTGAGATATCTACGATGGAATTATCTGCCCATGGTACCAGTGGTCACAACCCCATGTAGGATTCGCAAAATTGGATTTCATATTAATAAGTGTTAAATGGCAGAAGAGGCAGTGATTTTAAAGGCTGTTTTAAAAGAAGCCCAGAAAAAGGGGCATACAAAATGGCCACCATACCATGTGATCAGCTTATTGGGACACTTTAAAATGGTTCCTGCGCAACCTCAGACAGCTATGTGGATTGAACCCTTAGTAAGTTCTGGAAGCCGTTTCGGAGAGAACAAAACCAGACCCACAGGCATGCATATGGATTAGATGCAGATCCACTCAAGATCGGCTTGGAGACAGGGGCCATCTAAATGTTGGCCCAGACGAAAGAGGACATTATATATTCATGAGGACAACACCAAGGGCTCGGTAACGAGATCAGCAGGACATTAAAAACAATGAGAGCCATTTCCAACCAGAGATGGGCCTATTACCAGCCGCTTAAAATGATTTTAAATATAACTACCCCGCTGTGCTCAAAGCCCGCCAAAGATAAAACAAAGACTAACCTGATTTTGGGCGGGAAGTGAGGCCTCGAAAAGAAAGGTATATCTGGAAAGACTTTTCGGCAGTTGATACGGCAGTGGGACACGACTCGACACGGCAGCGGAAGAGACAGGACAACACAGCACAAGAAACAGCTTGGAAGAAGACGCTGGAGGAAGCTTGAATCAACAAGCTTGAACAGTCACAAGGAGAGTCGAGCTAAAAGACAGTTTGCAGTCGGACAGTCGTTGCAGCCCCAGCAGCCGGTCCAGCTTTTGAGCTGGGTGAAGAGGAGCTGGCTTGGGGAAAGGTCAGCGGACTCCTCTCCACCGTCAGAGGAGAAAGATAATTATGACTGTATAAAGAAAGTCACTCGAAACCAGCGTCCCGCCCCGGGGAAAACCATCGGGAGATCATCGACCATCCCCGGGCCATAGCTGAAGGTAGAAGGGGCCACACCAGCCCAAAGCTCCTCTAACCAGTGTCGAGCCGACAATTCTCGACCCCGCCGACATCCAGGCCTACCGGTGTCCAGCCGCCCCCGACCCCCACCTCAGGAGAGAGGTGTGGCGCAGCCCGCAGGGGCTCCACGATCCACGTGGAGACGAGACGCCTGAAAGGACCAAACACAGACTCGATTTCAAAACCTTGCACTTCCTACTGGGATTGGCGGGCATGTTTCTGGCCCTTCACAATCAGATCTAGATAGGTTTAATAAGGGGGTGGATTTAAGGGTACAATTAACATGAGTTGTTGTCCCTCGATGTTCCGTGTGTTTCCTTATTTCATAATGATCTTTGTAGAATATAAGATGCCTGTAATTGCCTTAGTTAGCACTGTGTCGTTATGATTTGTTTGTGTTTGTTTTTCCCTCCCATGTACCGTACTCTTATCTGCGTTGCATTTGATTTGATATATATTTTTTTCCATCTGCAATAAAGTTTCATTTTGATTCATCAAACTTGGTCTACACGAGTTTTCTCTACATTGTAGTTCCTGCGCCTAAGTCCAGAGTATAGAACCTAAGGGGTGAGCGGTGTCGAAGTCTCGACTCCCGAGTAAGACTCTTTAAACACAAAGTATCGTCAAAGACAGGCTTTATTTACTTGCTTGCAAGGGAAGGGCTGTGTAGTACAGGGCTACATCAGACCTCTTCAAAGTAATACAGAAGTTGTAACATATTTATACAGTACAGAAACAAAACAGGCTTTCTATGCCACATGACATAGTATTGAATCATACCTGATTACAAAGGCACAGACCTTGCGAATTATTGAAACAACTTATTCCGGGCTGCGTTAGAATAACGAACAGAAATACCTTGGGATAAGATTAACTAATCCTTTATTATGGGATCCCTCTGTTCCTTCTGTTCTCTCACTGTACCAACTGGGCCTGTGGGCCGATGCTTACCTTATCATGTCCTTGGCTATTTGTTTGGTGAATGAGGCTCTTTGTAAGCTTATTACAGATAAGGAGTACGTATGTAGCATTCCTAAATTGTCTAATTCCCTAGAGACTGGTTAGTGAATCATGCTGTCGGCCATTTAAGTTTTTATTCTATGCCCAGGAAGCCATTTTGTGTCTAAGTGAGAAACTGTACTTCCACATTCTTCCCTTTTGTCCTTACAAGGACAACATAACTGAAATTAACCTCTTCCTATCGGTCCTCATACCAAATTTAGATTTTAGCCAAGGATACTGACTTCTTTGCCGTTTTGAACCATCCTCAGGATATACCTGTATTGATGGTTGACCTTATCTAAGATCGTCTCTCTTCTGTTTATTCTTAGTGTTTGGGTGTGTTTTCTTGTAGGGGTTTAATTGTGTTTGATTTGATTTCAGGTTTATGTCTTTGTATATTTCTGCAGCTTATGTTAGCCTGCAGTGTTCTAATTTCCCTGCAGCTTATATTAGCCTGCAGTTCTAATTTTCCTGCAGTTTATATTAGCCTGCAGTTTCTAATTTCCCTGCAGCTTATATTAGCCTGCAGTTCTAGTGCCACTATGCACTTTCTAAGAAGATAGGGAACAGCAGCTTATAGAGGAGGACTAAATCATGGCCCACACAGTTTATACCTAACCTGTGGGGTTCTCCTAAGCACAAGTGCTTCTATGTAAGCCCCCAAAGTGCGGACCAAGTGATATACAAGGTCGACGTCACTGGCTTGTTGTTGAAAGGAGTCCTCTCTCTTTTTCCTAGCCTGCAGTTCCCGTTTGAGTGGAAAATATGTTTTGCAGAAAGAGGAGAGCATGTGGAGTATATATATGTATATATTTTGCTTATCACCCATTCTGCTGTTTCAGATGTATTAAAGGGAATCGATCTTAGGGGAATCGATCTTAGGGGAATTCCCCCCGTGGTGTGAATAGGCACATGGGCACAGACCCAACAACTGGATTTACCAACAGCTTTAGCATATTCGTAAGACATGTACAAAAAAGTATTCACGTGTAATTCTCGTTTCTTTTGGGATCTTTCTTTATCTCCTTGGCATATTAGACTCAGTAGTCCGATTAGTATACAAAATATAAGTAACGTCTTCATTGTTAGAGTCTTTCAAAATTCAATTGTCTCTATTCGGTGCCTTCTTGCAGTGGGATGCGTGAATCCAGGAAGATCTTTCCTTGACCTTTACGGCTGTGTTTGTTGTTAGGAGCACTTGATATGGTCCTTCGAAGCGTGGTTGCAGAGCGTTCTTCCTTTTAAAAACCTTCACGTAGACATCGTCTCCAGGTTCCAAGTCGTGGCACTTTCCTTCTGCTGGACTCGTTTGAGCTTCCTTTACCTGTTGGTGAAATCTGGAAATACATTTAGTTAATGCGATGCAATAGTTTAGCATATCCTCGTCCATTTTATGAATGTCCATTTGTTTCACCGTAAATGGTGCTGAGAATGGCAGTCTTAGGGGTCGTCCCATAACAATCTCATGTGGAGACAGTCCATTTGTCCTGTTAGTTGCTGCTCGCATTATCATCAATGCTAAGGGTAATAGTTCGACCCATTTAAGTCCAGTTTCACTGCAAAGTTTAGAAATCTTATTCTTCAGTACTCCGTTATGTCTTTCCACCAGTCCTGCGGATTGTGGATGATAACTGCAGTTAAAAATGCTGGTTAATCTGCAAAGCTTTACATAGTTCTTTTATAATCGCTCCAGTGAAGTGCGATCCTCTGTCGCTTGAAAGCTGCATAGGTATTCCAAACCTTGGTATGATTTCTTTTAACAAATACTTTGCTACTGTTACAGCATCGTTCTTTTTACATGAGAAGGCTTCGACCCATCTTGAAAACATATCTATAATTACTAACACATACTTAAATCCTAAACATGGAGGTAATTCAATAAAATCCATTTGTAAATGTACAAAAGGGCCTGATGGATTTGGGTGGGAGTCAGTCTGTACTTTCTCTGTCTTGCCTGGATTCATTTCCTGGCAAATGGTGCACCTTTCAATAATTTGTTTTGCAATTGCAGAAATACCTGGTGCATACCATGTTTGATTAAAATAGTCTGCCATCCCCCCTTTATCAATTTCCCAGGGGTTTCCTGTTGTGAAATTTGCCTGCAGACGAGTGTGAACCTGGGCTTGGGTATTCACATTGTCGGGTGCACCTTCCCAACCTTGATTGTGTGGTTTTGGGTAAGGGCAATTGGCTCTCCAGTGGCCGATCAGACCACAATTAAAACATGAGCTAGTATTTCCTCCTCCGTTCCACTGGCCCCTGCCACCACCACCTCTACCCCTGCCTCTAAATCTGCCTCTGTTATACCCTCTGCCTCGTCCCCTGTTTTGACCCTGGTAGCCCTGGTAGTAAATAGTAGTCTGGGCGGTCGGGGCTGGAGAAGTTGCTTGCTCCATTAACAAAGAAACTTTATTCTTTTGATCTTTATTCCTTTCCTGTATTCCTTTCAAGATTTGTGTCAATTCAGGAATGGTTTTATGTCTCCAGTCAAGGCAAACTAAAGTCAATGGTTCTTTAAGTTCTGTTCTGAGGCCGTTTACAAGGGCGTTAATTAAAGGGATTTGGTAATTTTCTTTTGTCATACCCGAATGCTGTCCCATAACTGCTTCCATTCTTTCTATATAATCCTCAACGTCTTCATCCCTTTTCTGAGTTGTTTCAATTATTTTTGTCCAATTAATCCTTTTGGGGAATTTGATATGCATTATTCTATATAATTCAGTCCAGAATGCACCATCAGGTAAGGTTTCTGGATTCCAGTCGTGATTTGCTCTATGGGTTTCAAAAAGTTGAAACCTATCCGCGCCTGCGCCTTCCGTCAAAAGGCGGTATTTG
Source organism: Somniosus microcephalus (assembly GCF_052327205.1). Taxonomy (NCBI): domain Eukaryota; kingdom Metazoa; phylum Chordata; class Chondrichthyes; order Squaliformes; family Somniosidae; genus Somniosus; species Somniosus microcephalus. Next base: position 243,796,120 of record NC_140987.1, read on the forward strand.
GTGTCTTTTAACCAAGCTCTAAGTAGCTGATCAACATCCACAATGGTGGGCTGGTGACAGATAATGGTACTTTTGAGCTCATTAATCGCTTTTTCTAAGTGCTCTGTGGGATTGGGTAATTCATGAATTATTGTCCGTAGCTCACCAGCTATCCATGAGCGGTGGACAGCGACTGGACGTCCGCCAGCATCATGGACATTGGGGAAACGTCTGAGTGGATAAGCTTGAAGTTGTTCAGCTTGTCCTTGGTCTGGTTGACGGACAGTCTGGGATCTAGTGTTGGGTTTATTCCTCTGACTTATAGCATTGGGGTCGGGTGATTCATCACGCGCTGCGCCTTGTTGTTGCGCTTCATATTCAGGAGGCGGGGCTGGTCTTCTGAACCATCCCTGATCCTCATCATCACTGGAATGAGTCGTGGGTATGGGAGGATATTCACAGGGAGGAGCGGTAGGCTTCGGGTTTTGTCTTAAAGGCATTAGCGTGACCTTATCTTGTTTAATCAATTTATTCATTAGATCTCTTTTCTTATTTCTGTTATCAATTTTACTAGCTAATATGCTGCGTTCTTTACGTTTTTCTGCTTCCCTTTTCCAATCTGAGAAGGCAGACCAATTTATTGACTTTTCACCCCTTCTCCGTGGGTCTCTGCTTGCAAGGCAGTTCTCTAGACACGTGATTCTATCTAGATTAAATGTACCATCCACGGGGAAAGGGTGTCTGCCTTTCTTGGTCCATCTAGCCCACTTAGGTAAATCATTTATGGATATCTGACCGTAGTAGTTAAAGACATAAGAAGCGGGAGTTCCTTTTTCTGGGATCTTGCTCTGTGCAGCTCCCATCTTAGTTTGTTTGGTTTTTTTTTTAAACTAGGCTCTCTTCTTCTAGATCGCAAGTTTCACCCCTTACCCCCTTACGACTGTTACTGACTGTCCAAAGGACCACAAGTGATGAAAAATAACAAGTAATGACAACAGTCAAAGAAATGACAAGTAATGCAACTGCCCAAACAGGCAAACAGACCAAATATTCAGACATTTATCTTATACTCTAACTAAACAAATAGTCAATTCTCAGTTTGCGTTATACGCCACTACAAGCTGAGTCCTTAACATTTAACTTATACTTTATGTGAGAGTTTTCTGTCTTAATGTTGTCAATAGCCAACAAAAAATGGAAAACAATGGTTGCGATAATTCTTAACCTCTATATTCATATAAAATCCTTATGCTTTAATGCGAGGGGCTTGAACCCTCATAGAAGGTATCTCAACGGAGAATAATCCTGGACCTGATAATACAGATCTTAAAAAAATTACAGTGACAATTCTCAAACGATACTTTCTGCCGCGGGACTCCGCCCCGGCTCAAGGGACCCACCCTTGATACTGCAGTTTTAACTTGGTACCTTATCTGTCTGGGACTCAGCCCTGTCGACTTTCCTCTTGCCTTCTTTGCCCGATAGTTTTAAGACTTGAGTCGTCAGTATTCTCCTCCTTTTAGCGGTAACAATAAAAGAAGCAAAAGTTACAGGATTCAACTCAAATCTGAAACATGAGTCTTAACTTGATCGCAGTACTCCCGTCGGAAGGAACAGACTACACCAATTCAGTATCTAATGAGAAATTCCTTTATGCGATACAACATCACAGTGGCCATTCAGGATTTGTCACTAGAAATTCATGATGTCCTTGTCCGTGACTTACCGAAAGGTAGCAAGCGATCTCGGTGGGACCTCCAAGTAATACTGTGGAAGTCTCGACTCCCGAGTAAGACTCTTTAAACACAAAGTATCGTCAAAGACAGGCTTTATTTACTTGCTTGCAAGGGAAGGGCTGTGTAGTCAAGGGCTACATCAGACCTCTTCAAAGTAATACAGAAGTTGTAACATATTTATACAGTACAGAAACAAAACAGGCTTTCTATGCCACATGATATAGTATTGAATCATACCTGATTACAAAGGCACAGACCTTGCGAATTATTGAAACAACTTATTCCGGGCTGCGTTAGAATAATGAACAGAAATACCTTGGGATAAGATTAACTAATCCTTTATTATGGGATCCCTCTGTTCCTTCTGTTCTCTCACTGTACCAACTGGGCCTGTGGGCCGATGTTTACCTTATCATGTCCTTGGCTATTTGTTTGGTGAATGAGGCTCTTTGTAAGCTTATTACAGATAAGGAGTACGTATGTAGCATTCCTAAATTGTCTAATTCCCTAGAGACTGGTTAGTGAATCATGCTGTCGGTCATTTAAGTTTTTATTCTATGCCCAGGAAGCCATTTTGTGTCTAAGTGAGAAACTGTACTTCCACAGTGGGTTGAACCACTCAAAGTTTTACTGTGCAAGAGAAAGAGGCCTCTAGAGAGAGAAACCTCTGGGAAACCTCTCGAGGAAGGAAAACCCCTTACACACAATTCCTCTTTCAACATTTGTCCCACACCTTACCTTCCCTGTTACTGACCATCACAGCTTCCTTTTGGCCACAATGCTGAAGTAAAAGCCACTACAAAGCAAACTTTCCAATCCAACTTTATACATCTAGCCATCCAATATGACATCAATAAATCTACTAATCACCCTTACGCATTCCCTTAGTGAATGTCTTGTGTGTGCCGTTGCCTATTCTACTGATGTCATACAGTGCTACCCAAGTGGCTGCAGCATGGCTGGTGGAAGGCTGCTGATTTTCAGTGGAGGACACTGCAAATGGCCTTGCAGGATGACCTCGAGGAGCTGGTGGCTGGGAGTGTCAAATTGAGTGATGGTGTTACTTCTTCCTCTTCTTCTTCTTCCTCTTCTTCTTCCTCCCTCTTCTTGGTCAACCACTGGCTGGGCAGGTTACATTTCTTGGGTGTGTGAAAAGAGGAAGGCACAAGGGTGGAGTTGTGGTGAGGGGAGGGTGGGAAAGCAAGAGGTACATGCGAGAAGAAGGATAATGTATGAGGATATCAGCATCTTGTATCCGTTCTGCCCTGCCAGTAGCCAAGGGCTCAGCCATGCCCCTGCCAAGAATGGCCAGCACCGCCTCCTCCAAGGGGGTGAGGTGAGGCTAGAAATGGGAACTGTGCATCATGATTGGTACAGATTGTTGGCAGGTGAGTGATTGGGGTGGGGTGGTGAGACATGCATTGAGAAGTGTGTTGGCTAATAATCATTATTCCCCAGTGCCAATTTTTCAGTCCTGTCAGTGCCATCATTTCTGCCGACCATTAACCCCCAGCCACGGTGGCAGCTTTCATGGCGACCACAAATTTATAGGCCATTGTCTTCAAACTGTGAAATGGTCCATGTTGTTGGACATCCTGGAGAGATATATGTTGGACATCTTGAGGAGTTAAGGGCTGACAGTTGAGCTTCTTTGTATTTTGGATTAACAGGCTTCCAGGCTTTCCAATATAAAGAGGATGACTTTGAAGTGTTGTAAAAAGAATGCATTGCTTGTTTTCTGCAATGATGTCATCCATGAGTGGTTTAGTTTTAGTGTAATAATCATGGGTAGTAGGGATCCATTAGCTACAAATACTAGTTGGTAAAGCTTTTACTTCAAAGATCTAAGCAAATGTTAAATCAGGAATCCTCGTGTAGGGGGAATAGTTCTGAGGTAAACAATTGTAAACTATTTACATAAATATTCTGTTTTCAAAGGAATTGGGAATAGCTACTTCATACAGTCTTTTCCATGACATTTACCTTTGATGTAGTCAAAATATGGTGTACAAAGGATCATGGTTTTCAACAGTTGATGTGTATCAAGAAAATCTGTTCCGTATAGTCCACTATGAAGTCTCATGTTTATTTGAAACATGTTGTTGTGAACCAGAGGAGAAAGGAGGTTGACTGCAAACATTTGGTGCCATGAACTCTTCCAACGGTGAGTTAAAGGTGCTATGTAAATACAAGTTGTTGATGTTGTTGAGTATGAATTAATAGCGATAGTGGGTATAACTATCTCCTGGGAATCGTGATCTAGAGAATAGGATGGAATCAGACAAAATAGTTGGTTTCTCAACCAAGTTGATCCCTTTGAAAATTTCTGACTGGATTAAAAGTAAGGGGGCCCTTACAGTTTTTCCAAAGAAATTTTAAACGGGAGCTGGGAGGAAATTCAGCAGGCACTGGAGAATGCGGCCTCGGTTTTCATTGGGCCATGAGGCAGGCTTTTAGGTGTGCGGGGGGTTAAAATCGCAAAACCTAGGGGCCGCGCCTGGTTCCCACCTCCACGCCATTTTAACCTAGGTGTGTCTGATTGACCCGAATCAGTGCCGCCTGGTGGGGATGACGCCTGTGAAACCTGGCGTGAACACTATTGGCTTGCTGACTATCAGCTGCAGGTCCAACATAAAAGAGCATATTTGATCAGTCATCATTTGCAGGTGGCAGGACTTTGTTGCCTCAGGTCTGGGGCAACTTTTACCAGGCCTAACCAAACCTGTGGAAGGTTGGAGCCTCACACACATCTCCAGTGTGACCTCCTGGGAAACCCCGCTCGCCACCTTCACTCAGCGCTTCCTCAAAGGAGTCATACACCAGAAGCATGGGACCCATTTATTTCCTTCCCTTCTGGGCATTAGATGAGGAAGAAGACCAGCTGCGGCACCAGCAGAACCAGCACCAACAGCAGCACCAACAGCAGCAGCACCAGCAGGAGTGCCAGCAGGAACGCCAAGCTGCTGCTCACCCACCTGCAGCTGCACAGGCCAGAAGGGGCCAGTGCTTGGAAGTGGCTTGAGAGCACCTTGCTGCACATCAGGGGGCCATGGGGACCCGTATCTGCACTGGCAGTCCTACTCAGAAGGACTTCCATGAAGGTCTGGTTTCTCTGTTCAATAGATGCCCATCACTCCTCAAGAGATGTCATTCTATTATGAGCACTCACCATGTTTTCCATACCCTGGCAACTTATCTCCTCCATGGAGGCTGCCATCCTTTCCATGGTGATGCGGTCAGGAGCCAATGACTCCGCAAAGGCTCTGCTCATGGTTGCTGTGGACTCCTCCATTCGCTCCACACTCGCAGCGACGCTGGAGACAAAACCTGCCAGAGACTCCTGCATCTGTTCCTGGAGTTCCAGCCCTGCTAATCTTATGGATGGACCCAGAGGCAGAGGGTCGACATGCAGCTGAGCCGAGCTGGCAGAGTCCTGCGGCCTCCGACTAGGACTCTCCACTGCTATCCCTGTCTCTACAATGTGCTGATGCTCACTTGTGAGCTGTTATACACCAGATGACAACACTACTCTATGTCCCGAAGGTCCCACCAAGGCGTGAGTGTATGCGCTGGTGCTGGGTGCGCTGAATTCTGATGACGCTGCGCCCTCAGAGGTTGCAGATTCCTCTGAGGAGTCTGGAAGCTCAGGCTCTTCCTCCTGGACAGTGGGGATGAGGGTTCTCGATGGTCCTGTGGGGGAGTGAAGGAAAGAGTCGGAGATGTGAGGTCAAGGTTACATGCACATTGCATATTGCAGATGATCATAGGTCCATCTGTTATAGCTTCAGAATCATTATCGGCGACTCATGCAATGTCAATGAGAGAGATGGAAATCTGTTCTGCCACCAGCTTGCTGTGATGCACCCGTCTGTCTGTACCCCACTTGTGCCTCATCCTCCAGTCCTATGATCTCCAGGATCGCCTCCTCCCAGGGGGTGAGGTGGGCTACTGATGGTGGCCCTCCTCCTGTCCTTGCTTATCCTCTTTTATTGTGAGCTCTCTTTTCCTGCACTGCAACCACGTTCTTCGTGTGAGCCCCAAGGAGTTGACTTGACCTGCCACCTGTAGCCACACAGCCTTGGTCTGACTGGGAGGCCTCTTCCTCCCTGAAGAAGGGAACAGGGCCTTCCTGTGGGCCCTAGCACCATCCAGTAGTGCGTGGAGTGAAGCCTCATCAAATTTGGGGGCAGATCTGGCCCTCCTGCTGGCCGTTGCTCCGGCAGGCTCCTGTGCCATCTTAATGGTGAAGTTTGGGAGCCTGCAGAGGAAGCAAGGCTTGCTGTGGACCTTAGAAGCAGCAGCAATGATGACGTCATATTTTGCGACATTCTGACTGGAAATACTCAATTGGCAAGGCTTCCCACACGCTGGAAATCAATTGGCCAATTGAGTTAAAATTGCATCAATCTCACAGACCCATTTACAATCATATCGGAATCACTAAATTCGGGGAACCCGCCAATTCCCCGCACCTGAACTAAAATCGACCACACAGTGTGTGTCTGCAGACAAAAAGACAGTAGACAGAAAATGTTCCTGTTTCAGCAGAAATGAAATGAAGGGAGACAGAGAATATACCAATTACAAGGGCTTTGTATGGGTATAGGCGCTTGTGAAGGAAGCATGATCAGTCGCAGACTGAAAATAGGGTATTGAAGGCAGAAACAAGGGAACGGTAGCATAGTGATAATGTCACTGGGCTAGTAATCCTAGAAGCCTGGACTAATGATCCAGAGACGTGATTTCAAATCCCACCACGGCAGCTGGGAAATTTAGATTCAGTTAATTAAATAAATCTGAAATAATTACTGGTATCAGTAATGGTAACCATGAAACTATTGGATTGTCGTAAAAATCCATCTGTTTCACTAATGGCCTTTAGGGAAGGAAACCTGCCGTCCTTACCTGGTGTGGCCTATATGTGACTCCAGACCCACAGCAATGTGGTTGACTCTTAACTGCCCTCTGAAATGGCCCAGCAAGTCACTCAGTTGTAACAAACTGCTACGAAACACAATAATAAGAATGAAACCGGACGGACAACCCGGCATCGACCTCGGCACCAGGTACGGACACTGCATTGGCACAACTAGCTCAGTCGACCCTGCAAAGTCCTCCTCACCAACATCTGTGGACTTGTGCCAAAATTGGGAGAGCTGTTCCATAGACTAGTCAAGCAACAGCCTGACATAGTCATACTCACAGAATCATAGCTTTCAGCCAATGTCCCAAACTCCTCCATCACCATCTCTTGTTATGTCCTGTCTCACCAGCAGGGCAGACCCACCACGGGTGGCAGCACAGTGGTATACAGTTGGGAAGGAGTGGCCCTGGGTGTCCTCAACACTGACTCTGGACCCCATGATGTCTTATGGCTCCAGGTCAAGCATGGGCAAGGAAACCTCCTGTTGATTACCACCTACCACCCTCCCTCAGCCGATGAATCAGTACTCCTCCATGTTGAACACCACTTGGAAGGAGCACTGAGAGTAGCAAGGGCACAGAATGTACTGTGGGTGGGGGACTTCAATGTCCGTCACCAAGAGTTTCTTGGTAGCACCACTACTGGCCGAGCTGGCTGAGTCCTGAAGGACATAACTGCCAGTCTAGGCCTGCGACAGGTGGTGAGAGAACCAACACGAGGGAAAAACCTACTTGATCTCGTCCTCACTAACCTACCTGTCGCAGATGCATCTGTCCATGACAGTATTGGTAGCAGTGACCACCGCACGGTCACTGTGGAGACAAAGTCTTGTTTTCACACTGAGGACAACCTACATCGTGTTGTGTGGCATTACCACTGTGCTAAATGGGATAGATTCAGAACAGATCTAGCAGCTCAAAACTGGGCATCCATGAGGTGCTGTGGTCCATCAGCAGCAGCAGAATTGTATTCCACCGCAATCTGCAACCTCATGGCCTGTAATATACCTCACTCTACCATTACCATCAAGCCAGGGGACCAACGCTGGTTCAATAAGGAGTGTAGAAGAGCATGCCAGGAGCAGCACCAGGCATACCTAAAAATGAGGTGCCAACCTGGGGAAGCTGCAACACAGGACTACATGCATGCTAAAAAGCGGAAGCAGCATGCTATAAACAGAGCTAAGCGATCCCACAAACAATGGATCAGATCAAAGCTCTGCAGTCCTGTCACATCCAGGCATGAATGGTGGTGGACCATTAAACAACTAACGGGAGGAGGAGGCTCCATGAATATCCCCATCCTCAATGATGGTGCAGCCAAGCATGTGAGTGCAAAAGACAAGGCTAAAGCATCTGCAACCATCTTCAGCCAGAAGTGCCAAGTGAATGATCCATATCGGCCTCCTCCTGAGGCCCCCACAATCACAGAAGCCAGTCTTCAGATAATTCGATTCACACCACATGATATCAAGAAATGGCTGAGCGCACTAGATAGAGCAAAGGCTATGGGCTCCAACAACATCCTGGCTATCGTGCTGAAGACTTGTGCTCCAGAACTAGCTGTGCCTCTAGCAAAGCTGTTACAATACAGCTACAACACTGGCATCTATCCGACAATGTGGAAAATTGCCCAGGTACATCCTGTCCACAAAAACCAGGACATCCAACTCGGCCAATTACCGCCCCATCAGTCTATTCTCAATCATCAGAAAAGTGATGCAAGGCGTCATTGAAAGTGCTATCAAGCGGCACTTACTCACCAATAACCTGCTCACTGATGCCCAGTTTGGGTTCTGCCAAGACCACTCGGCTCCCGACCTCATTACAGCCTTGGTCCAAACATGGACAAAGGAGCTGAATTCCAGAGGTGAGGTGAGAGTGACTGCCCTTGACATCAAGGCAGCATTTGACCGAGTGTGGCATCAAGAAACCCTAGTAAAACCGAAGTCAATGAGAATCGGGGGGGGAAATGCTCCACTAGCTGGAGTCATACCTAGCACAAAGGAAGATCAATCATCACAGCCCCAGGACATTGCTGCAGGAGTTCCTCGGGGCAGTGTCCTAGGCCCAACCATCTTCAGCTCCTTCATCAATGACCTTCCCTCCAACATATGATCAGAAATGGGGATGTTTGCTGATGACTGCACAGTGTTCAGCGCCATTCACAACTTCTCAGATAATGAAGCAGTCCATGCCCACATGCAACAAAACCTGGACAACATTCAGGCTTGGGCTGATAAGTGGCAGGTAACATTCATGCCACAGAAGTGCCAGGCAATGACTATCTCCAACAAGCGAGAGTAGAACCACCTCCCCTGGACATTCAACGGCATTACCATCACCGAATCCCTCACCATCAACATCCTGGGGGTCACCAGTGACTAGAAATTTAACTGGACCAGCCACTTAAATACTGTGGCAACAAGAGCAGGTCAGAGGCTAGGTATTCTGCGATGAGTATCTCACCTATTAACTCTCCAAAGTCTTTCCACCATCTACAAGGCACAAGTAAGGAGTGTGATGGAATACTCACCACTTGCCTGGATGAATGCAGCTCCAACAACACTCAAGAAGCTTGACACCATCCAGGACAAAGCAGCCCGCTTGATGGGCACCCCATCTACCACCTTAAACGTTCACTTCCCCCACCACCAGTGCACCGTGGCTGCAGTGTGTACCATCTACAAGATGCAATATAGCATCTCGCCAAGGCTCCTTCGGCGGCACCTCCCAAACCAACGAACTCATAGGAGGATAAGGGCAGCTGGCGCATGAGAGCACCACCTCCTCCAAGTCACACACCATCCTGACTTAGAAGTATATCGCCAATCCTTCATTGTCGCTGGGTCAAAATCCTAGAACTCCCTACCTAACAGCACCTTGGGAGTAACCTCACCACACGGACTGCAGCGGTTCAAGAAGGTGGCTCACCACTACCTTCTCAAGGGCAATTAGGGATGGGCAATAAATGCTGGCCTTGCCAGCGACGCCCACATCCCATGAACAAATAAATTTTTTTTTATAGTAGAGAAGCTTAAAGAGGGGTTTGATGTGAGTGCGAGTCAGCAGAGAGTGCTGTGAGTTTGGGTAAGTGTGTGAGTTCTTTAATTGTTATTTCTCTTTAAATCATTCTTGATAAGATTACTTAAGCAGTTTAAGTAAAGGGGAAAAGTTAAATATTTGTGATTCTGTTGGTTTAAGAAGAGTAAAACAAGGTTACACTGTAGTAGGAGTAAATTGGCACAGCAGGCAGTGGAAACCAGTTTTCTAACCAATCAGCAGGGGTGACTCATTTGGCTGTAAACAAACAAACAGTATAAAAAGACCAGGCTAGTGCGAGCAAGCACTGAGTGCAAGTCAGCAGAGAGTGCTGTGAGTTTGGGTAAGTGTGTGAGTTAGGGTAAGTGGGTGTTAGGTGCTCTTTTCAAACTTTAATTCTGTGGGTTGTAGTTAATAAGGCCTTTCTGGTGCAGAGTGACTGTTGGTAAACCATTTAACTGGTGTAATTAGAGGGATTGATTTAAATTAAATCCAATTAATTAAAGGGGATACTAGCATCTATAATCGGGCAGAGGGTGTCCATAACTAACAATAAAAAATTTAATTAATTACATAGAATGGAGCAGGTGATGTGTTACTTTTGCGAGATGTGGGAGCTGGTGAACCCCACTGAGGCTCACAGTGATTATGTCTGTGACAAGTGTCTGCTGCTACAGGAACTCCAGCTCCGTGTTGATGAGCTGGAGTCTGAGCTTCAGACACTGCGACACATCAGAGAGGGGGAGAAGTACCTGGACTCTGTGTATCAGGAGGTGGTCACACCTATGAAGTTAATTAATTCAGATGTAGCCCATGGTCAGGGACAGGACGGTGTGACTACGAGTCAGGCAGGTACGGGGATCCAGGAGGTAGAGCTGGAGGAGCCGCAGCCCTTGCTCTTGTCCAGCAGGTTTGAGGTTCTTACTCCCTGTGGCGACGGGAGCAGGGACTGCAGGGAGGATACATAGATACATAGAAGATAGGAGCAGGGGTAGGCCATTCGGCCCTTCGAGCCTGCTCCGCCATTTAATGAGATCATGGCTGATCATCCAAATTCAGTACCCGGTCCCTGCCTTCTCCCCATATCCCTTGATCCCTTTAGCCTTAAGAAATATATCCAACTCTTTCTTGAATATACTTAATGAACTGGCCTCCACCGCCCTCTGTGGCAGAGAATTCCACAGGTTCACCACTCTCTGGGTGAAGAAATTCCTCCTCATTTCAATCCTAAATGGCTTACCCCTTATCCTTAGACTATGACCCCTGGTTCTGGACTCCCCGGCCATCAGAAAATCCTTCCTGCATGTAGTCTGTCCAGGCCTGACAGAATTTTATAGGTTTCAATGAGATCCCCGCTCAATCTTCTAAACTCCAGTGAGTATAAGCCCAATCGACCCAATCTCTCCTCATACGTCATTCCTGCCATCCCAGGTATCAGCCTGGTGAATCTTCGCTGCACTCATTCCATGGCAAGAACGTCCTTCCTCAGGTAAGGCGACCAAAACTGCACACAATACTTAAGGTGTGGTCTCACCAAGGCCCTGTACAACTGCAACAAGACATCCTTGTTCTTGTACTCGAACCCTCTTGCTACGAAGGCCAACATACCATTTGCCTTCTTAACCGCCTGCTGCACCTGCATGCTTACCTTCAGCGACTGGTGTACAAGAACACCCAGGTCTCTTTGCACTTCCCCTTCTCCCAATCTATTACCATTCAAATAATAATCTGCCTTCCTGTTTTTGCCACCAAAGTGGATAACCTCACATTTATCCACATTATAGTGCATTTGCCATGTTTCTGCCCAATCACCCAACCTGTCCAAATCGTGCTGCAGTTTCACGACATCCTCCTCACAGCATACCCTCCCCCGCAGCTTTGTGTCATCTGCAAATTTGGAGTAATTACATCCAATTCCCTCGTCCAGATCATTAATATATATTGTGAACAGCTGGGGTCCTAGGACCGATCCTTGCGGTACCCCACTAGTCACTGCCTGCCACTCGGAAAATGACCCGTTTATTCCAACTCTTTGCTTTCTGTCCGCCAACCAGTTCTCTATCCAAGTCAATACCTTGCCCCCAATCCCATGTGCCTTAATTATGCACGCTAATCTCTTATGCGGGACCTTATCGAAAGCCTTCTGAAAGTCCAAATACACCACATCCACTGGTTCTCCCTTATCTATTTTACCAGTTACATCCTCAAAAAATTCCAGTAGATTAGTCAAGCATGATTTACCTTTTGTAAATCCATGTTGACTTTGTCCGATCCAGTCACTGCTTTCCAAGTGCTCTGCTATTACATCTTTTATAATTGACTCTAGCATTTTCCCCACTACCGATGTCAAGCTTACCGGTCTATAATTCCCCGCCTTTTCTCTACCACCTTTTTTGAATAGTGGGGTAACATTAGCTACCCGCCAATCCATGGGTACCGTTCCAGAATCTATCGAGTTCTGGAAGATGACCAGCAATGCATCTACTATTTCTAGGGCCACTTCCTTAAGTACCCTGGGATGTAGATTATCAGGCCCTGGGGATTTATCGGCCTTCAGTCCCATCAATTTTCCTAACACCATTTCCCTACCAATACTGATTTCTTTCAGTTCCGCCCTTTCATCAGACCCTATGTTCCCCGGCATCTCTGGGAGGTTATTTGTGTCCTCCTTTGTGAAAACAGAACCAAAATATGTATTTAGTTGGTCAGCCATTTCTTTGTTCCCCATTATAAATTCACCCAATTCTGACTGTAAGGGACCTACGCTTGACGTCACCAATCTTTTTCTCTTCACATATCTATAAAAGCTTTTACAGTCAGTTTTTATGCTCTCTGCAAGTTACTCTCAAATTCTATTTTCCCTTTCTTAATTAATCCCTTTGTCCTCCTTTGTTGAATCCTAAACTGCTCCCAATCCTCAGGATTATTGCTTTTTCTGGCCAATTTATATGCCTTCTCCTTGGACCTTATGCTATCCCTAATTTCCCTTGTTAGCCACGGTTGGGTCACCTTTTTTGATTTATTTTTATGCCAAACTGGGATGAACAAATTCTGTAGTTCATCCATTCGGTCTTTGAATGTTTGCCATTGCCTATCCACCGTCAACCCTTTGAGTGCCATTCCCCAATCAATCCTACCCAACTCGCTCCTCAGACCATCATAGTTTCCTTTATTTAAATTGAGGACCCTAGTCTCCGAGTCAACTACTTCATTCTCCATCTTAATGAAGAATTCGAGCATATTATGATGATATGATGAGCAACCTGGCCACAGCACCATGGAACGGGGGGCCATTCAAGAGGGGGGAGTAACTAGAAATGTTGTAGTGGTAGGGGATAGTATTATTAGGGGAATAGATAGAGTTCTCTGCAGCCGAGAGCGAGAGTCCCGAAGGCTGTGTTGCCTACCCGGTGCCAGGGTTAAGGACATCTCCTCTGGGCTGGAAAGAAACTTGCAGTGGGAGGGGATTGATCCAGTTGTCGTGGTCCATGTTGGTACAAACGACGTAGATAGGACTAGGAAGCCGGTTCTGTTAAAGGAGTATGAGCAGCTAGGGGTCAAATTTAAAAACAGAACCTCAAGGGTAATAATCTCTGGATTTTTACCTGAGCCACGAGCAAATTTGGCTAGGACAAATAAAATTAGAGAGTTAAATGCGTGGCTCAAAGACTGGTGTGGGAGAAATGGGTTTTGCTTCCTGGGACACTGGCACCAGTACTGGGGCAGGAAGGAGCTGTTCCTTTGGGACGGGCTTCACTTGGCCAGTGCTGGGACTAGAGTCCTGGCGGATCATATAACTCGGGCTGTAGAGAGGGCTTTAAACTAACTAGTGGGGGGAAGTTCCAAGAGAGCAAATAATAAAAATGACAACAGAGAAGGTCATAGACTTAGGTAGCAGTGGGGAAATTAAAAACCAGAGCGTGTCAGGAAGGGGCAGAAGGTATGGAGTAAAAGGTAATGTAATAAAAAGGGCAAAAGCAGGAACTAAGTGTCACAAAACATATTTGAAAGTTCTCTATCTGAATGCACGTAGCATTCGTAACAAAATAGATGAGTTAATGGCACAAATAACTACATATGGGTATGATCTTGTGACCATTACAGAAACATGGCTGCAGGGTGACAGTGCCTAGGAATTAAACATACCAGGTTATTTAACGATCAGGAAGGACAAGCAGGAAGTAACGGGAGGTGGGGTGGCTATGTTAATAAAGGAAGGAATCACTGTAATACAGAGAAATGATATTGGGTCAAAAGATCAGGATAATGAAACAGTTTGGGTGGAGGTAAGGAATAATAAGGGGAAAAAACACTAGTGGGCGTAGTCTATAGGCCTCCGAACAGTTGCAACTATATTGGACGGTGTATCAATCAGGAAATAGTTGAGGCTTGTAATAAGGGAACATCTATAATTATGGGGGATTTTAACTATCATATTAATTGACAAATCAAATTGGGCAGGGCTGCCTTGAGGATGAGTTCATTGAGTGTATTAGGGATGGGTTTCTTGAGCAGTATGTAACTGAACTGACCAGGGGGCAAGCAACCTTAGATCTGGTCCTGTGTAACGAGACAGGGTTAATTAAAAATGTCCTAGTAAAGGATCCCCTTGGAATGAGTGACCATAGCATGGTTGAATTCCATATTCAATTAGAGGGTGAGCAGGTTGGATCTCAAACAAGCGTGCTAAGCTTGAATAAAGGAGACTATGAAGGTATGAGAGCGGAAATGAGTAGAGTTGATTGGAAAAATAGATTAAAGGGTAAGACGATACATGATCAGTGGTGTACATTTAAGGAGTTATTTTACAACTTCCATAAAAAATATATTCCACTGAGAAGAAAAGGGTGTAAAAGAAAAGACAGCCATCCGTGGCTAAGTAAAGAAATTAAGGATAGTATTCGACTAAAAATAAGGGCATATAAGGTAGCCAAATCTACTGGGAGGATAGAGGATTGGGGAAACTTTAAAAGACAGCAAAAAATAACAAAAAGATTGATTAAGAAAGGGAAGATAGATTATGAAATTAAATGAGCAAAAAATATAAACACAGATAGTAAGAGTTTTTATAGTTATATAAAAAGAAAAAGGGTGGCTAAAGTAAATGTTGGTCCCTTAGAGGATGAGACCGGGAAATTAATGGTGGGAAATATGGAGATGGCAAAAACACTGAATGAATATTTTGTATCAGCCTTTACAGTAGAAGACACTAAGAATATCCCAACATTGGACAAACAGGTGGCTATAGCGGGGGAGGAGCTAAACACGATCAAAATCACTAAGGAAGTGGTACTCGGTAAAATAATGGGACTGAAGGTGGATAAATCACCTGGACCTGATGGCTTACATCCTAGGGTCTTGAGGGAAGTAGCGGTCGGGATTGTGGATGCATTGGTTATAATTTTCCAAAACTCCCTGGACTCAGCAAAGGTCCCGGTAGACTGGAAAGCTGCTAATGTAACACCCTTATTTAAAAAGGGCAGTAGACAGAAGGCTGGAAACTATAGACCGGTTAGCCTAACATCTGTGGTAGGTAAAATTTTGGAGTCCATTATTAAGGAGACAGTAACAGGACATTTGGATAATCATCATTTAATAGGACAAAGTCAGCATGGTTTTATGAAGGGGAAGTCATGTTTGACAAATTTGCTGGAGTTCTTTGAGGAAGTAACATATAGGGTGGATAAAGGGGAACCAGTGGACGTAGTGTATTTAGACTTCCTAAAGGCATTTGACAAGGTGCCACATAAAAGATTATTGCTTAAGATAAAAAATCACTGGATTGCGGGTAATATTCTGGCATGGATAGAGGATTGGCTATCTAACAGAAGGCAGAGAGTTGGGATAAATAGTTCATTCTCAGAATGGCAATCAGTAACTAGTGGTGTTCCGCAGGGGTCAGTGCTGGGACCCCAACTCTTTACAATCTATATTAATGATTTGGAGGAGGGGACCGAGTGTAACATATCAAAGTTTGCAGATGATACTAAGATGGGAGTGAAAGTAGTGAGTGAGGAGGACATATAAAACCTGCAAGGGGACATAGACAGGCAAAGTAAGTGGGCAGAGATTTGGCAGATGGAATACAATACTGGAAAGTGTGAGGTTATGCACTTTGGCAGGAAAAATCGTAGAGCAAGTTATTATCTTAATGGCAAGAAACTGAAAGTACTGAAGTACAAAGGGATCTGGGGGTCCTGGTGCACGAAACTCAAAAGGTTAGTATGCAGGTGCAGCAAATGATTAAGAAGGCCAATGGAATGTTGGCTTTCATTGCTAGGGGGATAGAATATAAAAATAGGGAGGTATTGCTTCAGTTGTACAAGGTATTGGTGACACTGCACCTGGAATACTGCATACAGTTTTGGTGTCCATACTTAAGAAAAGACATACTTGCTCTCGAGTCAGTACAAAGAAGGTTCACTCGGTTAATCCCGGGGATGAGGGGATGGACATATGAGGAGAGATTGAGTAGATTGTTACTCTACTCATTGGAGTTCAGAAGAATGAGAGGCGATCTTATTGAAACATATAAGATTGTGAAGGGGTTGGATCGGGTGGATGCGGGGAGGATGTTCCCGATGATGGGTGAAACTAGAACTAGGGGGCATAGTCTTAGAATAAGGGGCTGCTCTTTCAAAACTGAGATGAGGAGGAACTACTTCACTCAGAGGGTGGTAGGTCCATGGAATATGCTGCCCCAAAAAGCTGTAGAAGCTACATCATTACATAAATTTAAAACAGAAATAGACAGTTTCCTAGAAGTAAAGGGAATTACGGGTTACGGGGAGCGGGCAGGAATTTGGACATGAGTCTAGGTTCAGATCGGACATGGCCCTGTGGGTAGCGGAGCGGGCCCAGGGCCCGTGTAGCCTGATCCTGCTCCTATTTCGTGTGTCTAATTCTGTTAGATTCAGGAGATGGTTCTGTGATAGTAGATTGGCGGTTAGGATCAGATCAGCCATGATCTTATTAAATGGCGGAGCAGGCTCGAGGGGCCGATTGGCCTACTCCTGCTCCTATTTCTTATGTTCTTATATTCTTATGATTCAGTCAGGGTCCATGCTGTGCAAGCAACTAATTCCTTCCTGGCTAGTCATGATGCTGTGGTGCAAATGCATGATGAGAAAGAGGAATTGGAAGATATAGATGCACAGCTTAGAAGTTGAGGTGGACAGACTACAGTTTAAAAAGGTGCTGGAAAAAGTGTGCCTACAGAAACAGAAGCAAATACAGATACTGGAACAGAAGCAAAAACAAAAAGACAGTGGACATGGGCTAATGAAAAAACATTCTGAGGTGCTGCTCATTAATTCAGAGAAGGAAGCCAGGGATGAGAAACTGATGCAGAGACATTTAGAGATGAAAGGAATGGGAGAAGCTTACTCAAAAGCACTTAAAGTTTTTGTAGGAATGGGCTGTCTCAGAACTGATGAGATGTTCAGTGAAATGCTAAAACGTTGGAGTTGTAAGCATGATCTAAAGGGATGCGGAATGGAAGTTGGATTGTTGAAAATGTGGAGAGAAGCAGTTATAGCAGTTCCAAAGCATGAACTGAAAAAAGGATTGGAAATCTCGACTGTATATTCAGCTTCATCCGTCATCCTTTACTCTATGTTGTTACACTCCTCCCATATACCAGAGAAAAGTATTAAGAATTGTGCAGGAGGTAACTGTCTTGGATGAGGACATGAACTGCGAACTTGAAATTTTGTATCAGTACAAAATGGGATTCAATAGAAAACATCAGAAATTGAAAACAGTTTTTACGGAGAAAGGATAAAAATAGTTTTGATGGAATAAAGGAGAAAAGGGAAGATCATGTCTCTTTTCTACAGAGGTTTTCTTTTTTTTCTGTATGGCCCAGTAATTCCGGTCCCAACGTGTGAGTACGGACGGGGTACTCACGCGTGGGCCCATTGGAAGTGCCGGATTTCAGCATGCACAGCGCATGCACAGAAAACCGGCATTTCCTCTCCTCTGAACCAAGGGGTTAAGAGGCGGTTCCCTAGCGACGTTTGAGGCAGCGCGTACGCGTTGAACTTTGTTTTTTTTGACAGGTTTGTCCGTGCGTGAAGGCCTCTACTTTTTACGAATGTAAAAAGCAGACATAAGGACTTCGTTTTATGAGGTAAGTGGTCTAATAATTAAAGTTAGAAATTTTTTTCCACAGGTTTATTATTTTTAAAGAATTTACAGTAAGGTAAGTGTATTTTTGGACCCGATTTCTTGAAAAAAAAAATTGGGCATAAATTTGAATAATTGTTTAAATTAGGTTTTTACAGTTATTAATAGTTAATTTAATTATTGGACTGTTTTTTTAACTTTTATTTAAAGTTTAAGTAGTGTTTTTGGCGCCCGGACTTTTCATGAGTTTGACAGGCCTTATCTCTAACTCATGAATGGACTTTTGTAAACTCCCATTGGTTGCCCAGTGCTCACGTGATCCCAGCCGGCTCATCGCACTAAGTACGCCGCTGGATCACGCATGCACAGCGCGCCGGGAGCTGAACCGGGCCACAGACCGGAAATCCACGCAGGCCTAGTCTTCAAATGTCAGTGCGATATGTAAGTGTAGGTCGGGGGCTTGCACCCGCGGGAAGCCCCCGACCCAAATTTCTGGGCCAATGTCTTTTCACAAAGCATGTGTGAATGTTTCTTTGTTGCTGTGGTTCCTTCTTCTTTTTCAAGCTGGAATGTACAGTATTGATTTTAAGATATTGGACTGAATTAATTTGGAGTTATTGAGGTTAACTTACCTATTCAATTGTGAAAAACAGACTTTTAATGTGGCCACGGTGAAATTCTGGATGTTGTAAATTGTGTGAAAGCCTCTAGTTCCGGACCTGGGGCAAATCATGTCAATAATTGGCAGTTTTTAAAATTTCTGACCAATTTCAAGTACTCAATGCTTTGGGGTGATTGTGTCTGTATATTAATGGCACTGGAACATGAGACCGGGGAGGGGGGAGGGGAGGGAAATGCTATTGCTGTGTGTATGATAACAATCTGGAATTGTTTCATAGAATGTTTATAGTTGCAAAAGTAACCGTTTGTTTTTATTTGCCAAAAGTTTTTTAATTTACTTGCAAGCTCAAGAAGCTGTGTGACACAAGCTGATAGTGATTGATAATATCTGGGTTTGTCTTTTGAAGAAAAAAAGAAGTTAACCATTTCACAAGCAGCTATGTGTTTGTTTTGTTATTTTCTGGTATCAGATTAATTTTGAATTACTTAAATGTAAACATTTTGGGCATTTTTAAATTTTAAGTTTTTTAATTTGTGTGGATGTTTCCTTGCACTGACAGAAGGGATTCAGAAATTGACAAATGACAAATTAACCCATTTGGCTCACAGGATTTTTGGGGGAGACAGACAGTTGTGTTAAAGGTAACTAACATCCCTCATAACAACATAAGAAATAGGAGTTGGAGTAGGCCATTCGACCCCTCGAGCCTGCTCGGCATTCAATAAGATCATGGCTGATCTGATTTTGGCCTCAACTTCACTTTTCTGCCTGTTCCCCATAACCCTTGACTCCCCTGTATTTCAAAAACCTATCTATCTCAGCTTGAATATATTCAATGGGCTGGATATTCCGATCCCTATGGTTGGGTGCGCGCTGTGTACCCACCCGTAGGGACATCGGAAATGCCGGTTTCAGGCACGCACAGCGCATGCGTTGGAAACCGGCATTTCCGATCTGTCAAGAAAGCTCTTGACAGATCCTTCGGCTGCCCTGGAGAAGGGCCTCTGTGGGCGGATAGTTCCTTTTTTGGAGACCCTCCGTCCACAGAAAACCCTTACAATTCTTGTGCCTGGTAAAAGCAGGCGTAAGGCCTGCTCTTACCTGGATAAGAGTGGAAAAAAGTTTTTAAAAATTTTTCCAATGATTTATCATTTAAAAATACTTTAAAAAAAAGTAAGTTTATTTTTAGCCCCGTAAAAAACTTTAATTATTTTTTTCAAAAATTTAAAGTTTTGTTTAAAATAGTTAATTTATTGGACTTTCAAGTCATGTTAAAAAGGTGATTTAAAATTTTTTTAATTTAAAGTTTTACTATGTTTTGGGGGTGACCTCCATTCATATATTTGACAGGTCTTCCTGTCAAATGTATGAAGGGAGATTCCCTTCTTTGATTGGCTCCCCATGACCCATGTGATCCCAGGGATGCTGCGAACTACCTGTGCCTCTGGGATACGTGGGCCCTGCGCACCGGCAGTTTGGAGAGGCCCAGCATCGGAATGATGCGCATCCCGGGAGCCCTCAGGTAAGGGCGCAGATTTTTCAAGATCGCAGTCCTCCGCCCGCGGGAGGCCTGCAATCAAAATACCTGGGTCAATGACCCAGCCCCCACAGCTCTCTGGGGTAGAGAATTCCAAAGATTCATGATCCTCTGAGAGAAGAAATTCCTCCTCATCTCCGTCTTAAATGGGCGACCCCTTATTCTGAAACTATGACCCCTAGTTCTAGATTCCTTCATGAGGGGAAACATCCTCCCAGCATCTACCCTGTCAAGCGCCCTCAGAATCTTGTATGGTTCAATAAGATCACCTCTCATTCTTCTAAACTCCAATGAGTATAGGCCCAACCTGCTCAACCTTTCCTCATAAGATAACCCCTTCATCCTAGGAATCAACCTAGTGAACCTTCTCTGAACTGCCTCCAATGCAAGAATATCCCTCCTTAAATAAGGAGACCAAAACTGTATGCAGTACTCTGGGTGTGGTCTCACCAATGCCCTGTACAGTTGTAGCAAGACTTTCCTACTTTTATACTCCATCCCCCTTGCAATAAAGGCCAACATTCCATTTGCCTTCCTAATTAATTGCTGTACCTACACACTAACTTTTTGTGTTTCATGTACGATGACACCCAGATCCCTCTGTATCGCAGCATTCTGTAGTCTCTCTCCATTTAAATAATATTTTGCTTTTCTATTCTTCCTAGCAAAGTGGATAACCTCACATTTTCCCACATTATACTCCATCTGCCAAATTTTTGCCCATTCACTTAACCTGTCTATATCCCTTTACAGACTCTTTTGGTTGGATTTTCTCAGCGGTGTCAGGTGTTGACAGGATAGCTGGTTGCAGGGTTCCGGTCCCACTCCCGGCTGCAGCTGCTCTGTCAAAGGGATTTTCCCTTGAATGGCTTTGTTAAGCTCACCCCGCCGGCTTCCCAGCCAATTAAAAGGAAGCGCGTCTGATGACATCATTTGATGACGCATCATCAGCCGGTTTCCTTAAAGGGACCACGGGCACATTGAATTTGACAGTTGTTCTGTCAGTGTTTTACAGCATTGAGGTGCTGCAAACACTGACAAGCACTGCACAGAGGTGGACGTTTGCATCCAGGCTCCCCAACGACTCCCTCCATATGCTTACGGAGGGAGTCACAGCACGCAGGGAGGTTCTCTTCTCTTCCAAGGGCAAAAGAGACTTCCCCAGGACACCAATGCAGCCTGGTTGCACGTTGCACAGGAGGGCAAAAACAAGGATGTTGTCAGGAGTCCCTGCCTGCAGTGGCGCCAACCTTTCAATGATCTCAGTGGATCACAAATTGTTACTGCAAAGCCACACTCCAACTCAGCCTGCTATGCCACTCATCACATCCCTATCACTCTGCCTTCCATACCCTTCGCGTGCACATCCTTACATTGCACCTCCACCCATCCCTCTCTATCTACATTATCACTTCCCCATCTCACTAGCCACCTCTCACAGCCACCCTCATCCTACTGCAAGCATACTAACTAACAACACATAAGGGTAGGCACTTGAGAGATTTAGCCAATGTTCATGTGAAGTTTCTGGTAATGTGTTGTCATACAGTGAAATCTATATTTTCATCACGGCCCCTTATTGGACAGATCTGTGCGCACCTTGAGAAGTGTCTTACTGAGTTCCAGTGAATGTTGAGACATAACTCTACCCCCCTTCCCCCCCCACCCCCCACTCCCCCCCACCCCCACCCACCCCCCCACCCCCCACCCCCCACTATAGTGATGAGTGTGTATGGAATGGCTTGGACATTAAAGGGTTGCTTTACGGTGCTGATGTCAACCTGGTGCATCATTTGGCAGCCAGGATTTACGGCATCAAGTGAAGTAAATCTGGCCATGGTGATGCCATCACTGGCCCCCCGGGCAGCAGTGTTGTCAGGAGCTGATGCCCTGTGTCCTGTGCAGCATCAGGTGATGGCAGAGAAGGTTGGTGTTGTTGTTGGTGCTGCTGGTGTTGGCGCTGAGTGTAGAAGGAATCAGGGGAGCAAGGTGAGATAGTTTCGAGGGCACCGATGTTGCTGCAGTAGATGTCAGCTGCAGATAAGATGACAGAAGCGATCTGTCAATGGTGAGAAAGGTTGTTCCAATGAGATGGCACTGGACATACAGTTGGCTCTAAACACTTGCAAGCTAAAGAAATAGAACTGCAGTAACCAACATATAGTAATCTGGGATGTAATGTTTAAGTTATCCACCAGATGGAGCCAAATATTAAGGGTTCACATTCACCAGTATTTAAGGTAATGGGTCATGTATTCAATGTCCTGGTACACCAGTTAACACAGTAATGTGGCATTGCATTATGGGTATGACTCAGAGGTCATTCCTCCATCTTGGCTCGTGCAGGAAGAATTGTGTGCCTGGCCTTCAGCTTGTAAGAGATATGTTCCTCTGCTACACCATGTAAATAAACAGTTGGGTTTGTTCCTAATATCTCGCTTCTCAGTTTCTGACCTTATCACTCGGATATCACATATTGGCGACGAGGATAAACAGATCACATCTTGAAGAAAAAAAAAGAAAAGGAACACTGAATAACGGATCATGGCTGCTATGGTAGGAAAGATCTCTGCTTTTGATGTTCAGACGCAGACCTGGGATGAATACTGCAAGGTGTTGATGCATTTCTTTGAAGCAAATGGTATAAATGATGTCGGAAAAAGGAGAGCTATTTTGCTCACTTCCGTGGGAAGTCAGATGTATAGTTTAATGAGTAACTTATGCAGACCTGCAAAGCCTGGAGACAGATCGTTTGCTGACTAGTGGCCTTGCTAAAGGACCGTTTCAATCCCAGACTGAGTGAGATTGTACAGCATTTCAAATTTAAGTCACGGAACAGAAAACTGGGAGAGACTGTATTGGATTGTGTAGCGGTGTTGAGAAAATTGGCACACGATTGCAATTACGGCAACAACCTGAAAGACATGCTGAGAGATAGGCTAGTTTGTGGGATAATGGATGATCGAATGCAGCGGAGATTATTGTCCGAGACTGGGCTTACGTATGAAAAAGCGTTGGAACTTGCTCAAGCCATAGAGACAGCGAACTGAGATGTAAAAGAAATACAAGGTTCAGACTGGGCTACTACAAAGCAAGTTGCAGGTCAGGTTATTGTGCACAAGTTAAACATGCATCAGAAACCACAACGTGAGCATGTAAAGGCATGTTATAGATGCAATGGTGATCACCTGGCGAGGGAATGCAGGTTTCTGGAGGAAAAGTGCCACAAGTGTGAGAAAAAAGGGCACATAAAACGTGCATGGAGGGCAAAAGCAATCGTGGAGGAAAACAAACCAAAAGGGGGAGGAAAGCAAAACCTAGGAAGAGAAGTGAAAAAACAGGGAGCACATCACATTAGTGGAGAAGCTGAGAAAGAAGACGACATGTTCATAATGTATAGTATGGTAGAGAACATTCCAAAATGGATCCTATCACTTTGCAACTGACAGTAAATGACTCTAAGGTCAACTTTGAAGTGGATACAGGATGCGGTGTAACCATAATGAACAGGGGGGAGTACTCAAAATTGTGGAACCGTGCAAAAGTTCCAGAGTTAAAGTCTTGCTCTATGCAGCTTAAAACATATACCGGCGAACGAGTGGCGACATTGGGTACAGCTACTGTAACTGTGCAACATAGGGACACGTGGAACAGTTACCTGTAGTTGTAGTATCGGGTTCCGGACCAAACCTGTTAGGTAGGGGCTGGATACAAGAACTTAAATTAGATTGGGGAGCAATAAATCAAATAGAGGGAGGCAAACAGTTGTCTTTGCAAGAAGTGTTGATTGAACATGAGAACGTGTTCAAGGAAGAACTTGACACATTTAATGGCCCCCCAGCTAAGATTTATGTAGATAAGGAGGCACTGCCAAGGTTTTTTAAACAACGACCTGTGCCGTATGCCATGAAACCGAAAGTAGAGGTTGAGCTTGATCGTCTTTTGAGAGAGAACATACTGGAACCTGTGAAATGTTCAGATTGGGCAGCTCCCATTGTACCTGTTTTAAAACCGGACAATTCGGTAAGACTCTGTGGAGATTATAAATTGACAGTAAATAGGGTGTCTAAACTAGAACAGTATCCTGTTCCCAAAACAGAGGATCTCTTTGCGAACCTGGCTGGAGGGAAGAAATTCACGAAGCTGGATATGAGTCATGCATACTTGCAGATTACACTAGATGAGGAATCCAAGAAGTATGTAACCATAAATACACACAAGGGTTTGTTTACCTATAACCGCTTACCATTCGGTGTCTCATCTAGTCCAGCTATTTTCCAGAGGACTATCGAGGGTCTACTGCAAGGGATCCCACATGTTTCAATCTATCTGGGTGATATTCTGGTGACGGGAAGAACCGACCAGGAGCATCTGAGCACTCTGAGAGAGGTACTACAAAGATTGGATAAGGCTGGGTTACGGCTCAAGAGGAGTAAGTGCACTTTCCCGGGGAATGAGGCCATGTTCCTGGGACACAGAGTGGACACCACCGGGCTCCATCCAATCAAGGAGAAGGTACAAGCACTGCAGGAGGCCCCAGCTCCTACCAATGTGACTGAGTTAAAAGCTTACCTGGGACTGCAGAACTATTATAACAGATTTTTACCAAACTTGGCAACATTGTTAGCACCTCTTCACAAACTTCTGTGCAAGGAGACACAGTGGCAGTGGGAAGAGGAACTGAGGGTTTCATTTGAACAGTCCAAGAAACTGATGCTGTCCTCGGATGTGCTGGTTCACTACAATGCAGAGAAAGACATCATTCTCTCTTGGGATGCTTTACCTTACGGGGTGGGGGCGGTTCTTTCACACAGCTTGGAAGATGGAACAGAAAGACCAATAGGGTTTATGACTCGAACTTTGACACCGGCAGAAAAAAACTATTCCCAGTTAGAAAAAGAGGGGTTAGCAGTAATGTTTGGGTTGCGGAGGTTTCACAAGTACATATATGGCAGGAAATTCACCATATGCACCGATCATAAACCTCTTCTATCTCTTTTTAATGAAATGAAAGCAGTACCACAGATGGTGTCACCCCGGATCCAGAGGTTGTCAGTGACGTTGAGGGCATAGGAGTATGTCATCGTTTACAAGGCGGGCAAGTACCATGGGAATGCAGATGCCTTGAGCCATCTTCCACTGCCAGGTACACCTATCCGTGCAGCTCCAGAAGACAGAGTTTTGATGATGGAGGACACGGACATGGCAATTGTGACCGCTGAACAAGTAAGGACATGGACCGGTAAAGATCCAGTACTGTCTAGAGTCTGAGAATATGTGATGAGGGGTTGGCCACAGCATCCGGAAGGGACTGATTTCATACCTTACAGTGTCAGGAAGACAGAGCTGGGTGTGCAGGATGGTTGCGTGTTGTGGGGAGCACGAGTGATTATTCCACAGCCAGCATGACAGTCTATCCTAGGGCAACTACATCAGTGTCATCCTGGGGTTTTGCGTATGAAAGCCTTGGCAAGGAGTTACTTGTGGTGGCCAAAGCTAGATGAGGAGATAGAAAATCTAGTCAAGACATGCAGCACTTGTCAAGTACACAGGAAGGCACCAGCAGCGGCTCCTCTCCACCCCTGGCACTGGCCGGATAAACCATGGAGAAGATTACATGTAGATTATGCGGGTCCATTCATGGGAAAGATGTTCCTCATAATCATTGATGCCCATTCCAAATGGATGGATGTTTATCCTGTAAATTCTGCTTCATCTACTGTTACTATAGACTGCCTGCATAGGAGTGTTAGTAATCAAGGGCGACCGGAGATCGTAGTAAGTGACAATGCCATGTGTTTTGTGAGTACAGAAACAAAAGAGTTCATGAGAAATAATGGCCTAGTGCACGTGACCTCAGCTCCATATAATCCGTCTTCAAATGGACTTGCGAAGAGAGCCGTACAAACATTTAAGGAGATGATGAAAAAAAGTACGGAAGGGAGTTTGGCAGCCAAGGTGTCACGAGTTCTGTTCAGCTACAGAATAACACCTCAATCTACCACAGGACTCTCTCCTGCTGCACTGTTGTTAGGATGTTGACTATGCTCCACTCTTGACCTGGTTCACCCAGACCTAAAAAGGAAGGTGGAAAACCGACAAATCAAACAAAAGGAGAACCATGACAGAAGGACAAAGAGCCGCAGTTTTGGAGAAGGAGATGCGGTCCTTACCAAGAATTTCAGTTATGGTCCAAAATGGATTCCTGGCATCATAGACTCAATGACCGGTCCAGTATCATATACGGTCATGGTGGGAACTGGTCAGGTAGTACGCAGACATGTAGATCAGATACTGACCAGACCAGGGGAAATCAAAATGGAGGTTCCAGAGGAGATGTCGGAGGACAAGTTGGCCCCCAGTTATCCAAAGGCATCGGTGGTACCACCACCATGAACAGAGCCAGTTCCATCTGGACCCCTTCGTCAAGAGGAAACCATCGTAGCAGAGTCAGATACTCTGAGTACTGCTCAGGAGCAGCAGGTGGCTCTACCACAACCAAGCAGGGACTTGACTGTAAAATGTTCACCAAGGACTCACAAGCCACCAGAGAGATTGATAATGACCTGCTAGATTCATTCAGTATGGACTATCATTAAAGGAGTATCCTTATGGGACTTTTTAAGAATGTTGCTAAGAAATTAATGTTCAACTTAAGAGGGGAGGGATATAATAATCTGGGATGTAATGTTTAAGTTATCCACCAGATGGAGCCAAATATTAAGGGTTCACATTCACCAGTATTTAAGGTAATGGGTCATGTATTCAATGTCCTGGTACACAAGTTAACACGGTAATGTGGCATTGCATTATGGGTATGACTCAGAGGTCGTTCCTCCATCTTGGCTCGTGCAGTAAGAATTGTGTGCCTGGCCTCCAGCTTGTAAGAGATATGTTCCTCTGCTACACCGTGTAAATAAACAGTTGTGTTTGTTCCTAATATCTCGCTTCTCTCAGTTTCTGACCTTACCACTCGGATATCACACAACAGTTTCTGCGCTCTGAAATTGACCATCTGCAACAAGGCATCCTTTACACCACTTCTGCAGCTGTCAGCTTATCAGATACATCAGAGCAGACTCAACTCACGCCAGGGTGAGCTGGCATGTTCCCCGAGCAGTGGGTAACCCGTAGGGGAGCACATAAAATTGGAAGGAAGCCTCAAAATACCATTAAATTGGCTGTTAACAAGCCATTTAATGAGCTCAATTGTCTCCCCTGCCACTTGGTGTTGGATCAGTTCTCCGCTGACAGACCCGACACCTGGGACACTCGCATGGAGATGAGTTGACAGCAGGTTTCCTACCCACTGTCAATCTTTACTATTTTGACAGTGGACCTGCCTCCAAACCCGCACTCTGAGCACCAGCAAAATCTAGCCCTTTGTGTCTTCCTCACAACTTGCTAACCCACCTATCTTTGCATCGTCAGCAGATTTGTCTACAGTACATTTGGTCCCTTCATCCAAGTCATTAATACAGATTGTAAATAGTTGAGGCTCCAGCACTGATCCCTGTGGCACCCCACTAGTTACATAGAAACATAGATACGTAGAAGATAGGAGCAGGAGTAGGCCATTCGGCACCTCGAGCCTGCTCCGCCATTCAATGCGATCATGGCTGATCATCCAAATTCAGTACCCGGTCCCTGCTTTCTCCCCATAACCCTTGATCCCTTTAGCCTTAAGAAATATATCCAACTCCTTCTTGAATATATTTAATGAATTGGCCTCTACTGCCTTCTGTGGCAGAGAATTCCACAGGTTCACCACTCTCTGGGTGAAGAAATTCCTCCTAATTTCTGTCCTAAAAGGCCTACCCCTTATCCTTAAACTGTGACCCCTGGTTCTGGACTCCCCGACCATCAGGAACATTCTTCCTGCATCTAGTCTGTCAAGTCCTGTCATAATTTATAAGTTTCAATGAGATCCCCTCTCATTCTTCTAAACTCCAGCGAGTACAAGCCCAATCGACCCAATCTCTCCTCATACGTCATTCCTGCCATCCCAGGTATCAGCCTGGTGAATCTTCGCTGAACTCCTTCCATGGCAAGCACATCCTTCCTCAGATAAGGCGACCAAAACTGCACATAATACTCAAGATGTGGTCTCACCAAGGCCCTGTACAACTGCAGCAAGACATCCTTGTTCCTGTACTCAAACCCTCTCGCTACGAAGGCCAACATATCATTTGCCTTCTTAACCGTCTGCTGTACCTGCATGCTTACCTTCAGCGGCTGGTGCACAAGGACACACAGGTCTCGTTGCACTTCCCCTTCTCCCAATCTATTGCCATTCAGATAATAATCTGCCTTCCTGTTTTTGCTACCAAAGTGGATAACCTCACATTTATCCATGTTATATTGCATCTGCCATGCTTCTGCCCAATCACCCAACCTGTCCAAATCATCCTGGAGTTTCTCGGCATCCTCCTCACAGTACACACGCCCACCCAGCTTTGTGTTGTCTGCAAATTTGGAGATATTACATCTATTTCCCTTGTCTAGATCATTAATATATATTGTGAATAGTTGGTGTCCAAGGAACGATCCCTGCGGTACCCCACTAGTCACTGCCTGCCACTCGGAATAAGACCCGTTTATTCCAACTCTTTGCTTTCTGTCTGCCAACCAGTTCTGTATCCAAGTCAGTACCTTGCCCCCAATCCCATGTGCCTTAACTTTACATGCTAATCTCTTATGCGGGACATTATCGAAAGCCTTTGAAAGTCCAAATACACCACATCCACTGGTTCTCCCTTATCTATTTTACCAGTTGCATCCTCAAAAAATTCCAGTAGGTTAGTCAAGCATGATTTACCCTTTGTAAATCCATGTTGACTTTGTCCGATCCTGTCACTGTTTTCCAAGTGCTCTGCTATTACATCTTTTATGATGGACTTTACAGTTTGCCAACCAGAAAATGACCCAATTATCCCGACTCTCCTTTTTTTGTTCGTTGGCCAATCCTCTATCCATGCTAATATATTACCCCTAACACCATGAGCTCTTATCTTGTGCAGTAACCTTTTATGTGGCACCTTATCAAATGCCTTTTGGAAATCCAAATACACTACATCTGCTGGTTCACCTTTATCCACCCTGCTCGTTACATTCTCAAAGAACTCTAATAAATGTGTCAAACACGATTTCCCTTTCATAAAACCATGTTGACTCTGCTTGATTGTATTATGATTTTCTAAATGTCCTGCTACTACTTCCTTATTAATGGATTCCAGCATTTGTTCAATGACAGATGTTAGGCTATCTGGCCTATATTTCCCTGCTTTCTGTCTCCGTCCTTTCTTGAATAGGGGCTTTACATTTGCAGTTTTCCAATCCACTGGGACCTTTCCAGAATCTAGGGAATTTTGGACGATTACAACCAATGCATCCACTGGCCCCAATTTTCTGCCAGCCGCAGGGTGGGTTTTTTGGTGGGCGGGGGCCGAAAATCGCCGAAATACCCCCCCGACTGATTCCCCGCCCCATCCGACTTTCAGACCGCCATTTCTCCGCGGCCCGAATCAGTCCCGCCCGCCGCTGACGGGACTGGCCATTGGAACACTAATGACCAATTATTACCATGTTTAAACCTATTTTTAGGGGCCGTTGCAATTTTGTGGCTTTCCCCACGTAAAACACACCTTGTGGGAACACTGCTGATGAGACCTGGTGTGAAAAGCGTTGGCTTGCTTGCTTTCAGCTGCAGGTCAATGAGGACTGAAGAGATTTAAACAGGCAGCATTTGCAGGCTGCAGGACCTTGTTGCTGAAGGCTTGGGGGAAGTTTTTCAAGGCTTAGGCACAGCTGTGGAAGGTTGGAGCCTCACACATGTCTCCAGTGTGAGCTCCTGGGAAGCCCCTCTCACCACCCTAACTCAGCGCCTCCTCAACAGAGGCATCTGCCAGAAGCATGGGAGGCCTTTTGTACCTTCCCTTCCTGGCATTAGAGGATCTCCAACAGCAGAGGAGGCTGGAGCAACTCCAGCAACAGCATCACCAGCAACAACAGCAGCACCAGCAGGAGCAGCAGGCTGCGGCTCAGCCACCTGGGGCAGCACAGGCCAGAAGGGGCCAGCGCATGGAAGGCCATCGGCGCAGGAGATACCCCCCAAACAGGGTCTACAGACATAGGGTCAGCTACCTCAACATGACTGAGCAGCAGTTGTGACTGACATCTGCGCAATGCTGCAGCAAGACCTGGAGCCCAGAGCACCAGGTCCACACTACTTACCAATGGCCATCAAAGTCACCACCGCACTCAACTTTTATGCCTCAGGCTCCTTCCAGGGATCAGCAGCAGACATCAGCGGCATCTCCCAGGCGGCCGCACACACTTGCATCACGCAGGTAACCGATGCCCTCTTTGCCCTCGCGCACAATCACATCCATTTCGCCAGGGATCGCGCAAGTGTGACGGCGCGAGCGCGTGGATTTGCTCAGCTGGCAGACTTTCCAAGGGTGCAGGGCATCATTGATTGCACACATGTGGCCCTTAGGACACCCCACCACAATCCAGGAGTTTTTGTCAACCGCAAAGGCTTCCACTCCCTTAACGTTCAGCTGGCGTGTGACCACAAGAAGGTGATTTTGCATGTTTGTGCCAGGTTCCCTGGCAGCTACCATGACGCCTTCATACTGCACCAGTCTACTGTGCCTCCGCTATTCAGTCCATCAAATGAACTTCAAGGATGGCTACTTGGAGACAAGGGATATCCCCTGTGCTCTTTGCTAATGATGCCGTTGAGGAGACCAGCCAGCGAAGCTGAGGAGCGCTACAACTCCAGCCACATTACCACCAGATGCATTATCGAGCAAACCATCGGATTGCTGAAGATGCGCTTCAGATGCCTCGATAGATCAGGTGGAGCCCTACAGAACTCATCAGCCAGGGTCTCCAAAATCGTCATGGTATGCTGTGTGCTTCACAACATGGCACAGCGTCGTGGCTTGCCGATTCTGCAGGACCAAGAGGCTCCTCACAGAGCCACCTCAGATGAGGATGATGCTGAGGAGGAGGAGGAGGAGGAGGGGGAGGAGGATGGAAATGAGCATCTTGCAGAGGCCCGCCAACCAGCGGCACCAGTGCGCGAGAACATTGCTGGGCGGAATGCAAGGAACGCACTCATCCTGGGCAGATTTGCGTAGCCTGGAACATCAAACACTGCAGCCTCACTGCTTCTTAACTGACCATGGACAGTGGGCCATGCCTACGCATTCCTACCAATTTGACCAACTTGCTGACATCTGCAAGTTATCCTAAGGCCTCTATGTGATATCCCCATTCGCCAAATGACAGACGCCATAACTGCAGCAGCTGCCACCAGATATTTTATGTACAGGAAAATGATGGCATTAAAACTATTTACAGGACTTTTCACCCAAATGATTACCCTTGTGATTAGTGGTGCTTTATTTTTATCTTACGCGTGCTCCTACGTAGCGCTACCCCTGTGGCTTCAGCAGATGTGGAGGCCCCTTGCTCACTTTCCTGCTGCACGTGTCTCGACACATTTGGCGGGCGTCCTCAGGGGAGGCGAGCCTGTGAGGGCTTGCCAGCAGTTTGCTGCTCCAGCGGCTGTGCAGGGCTTGAGACTCCTATCTCACTGGGGTGTGGACTCCGGCGGGCCTCTGACCGAGGGCTCTGAAGTGGCATGGAAGTGTGAGCGCGTGGAGAGGAGCCCCACTTCCTTGAGGTGTGCCAACAACCTCCCTCTCATGGGTCAGCTCCCCCTCAGCGCCTGCAAGTGGCTGGAGAGCACCTTGCTGCACATCAGGGGGGCCATGGGGACCCGTCTCTGCACTGGAAGTCCTGCTCAGAGGGACTTCCATGAAGGTCTGGTTTCGGTGCTCAATAGGTGCCCATTGCTCCTCAAGAGAAGCCATTCTATTCAGAGCACTCACCATGTTTTCAACACACTGGCGACTAAGCTCCTCCATGGCCGCAGCCCTCCTCTCCTCGGCTGCAGCCCTCCTCTCTTCGGCTGCAGCCAGCATTGCCACGGAGGTAGCCATGCTTTGCGTGGTGATGCTTTGATGCGCCAATGACTCCAATAAGGCTCTGCTCATGCTCGCCATGGACTCCTCCATTCGCTCCACACTCGCAGCTACCCTGGAGACAAAACCTCCCAGAGACTCCTGCATCTGTGCATGGAGATCCATCACCTCCTCTCTTGCCGATCGACCCAGAGGCATAGGGTCAACATGCAGCTGAGCTGAGCTGGCAGAGCCCTGTGCCCTCCAACGAGGACTCTCCACTGCTGTCCCTGTCTCCACAATCTGCTGATGCTCATTTGTGAGCTGTGATACACCAGGTGACAACTCTACTCTATGTCCCGAAGGTCTCACCGAGGTCTGAGTGTCTGCGCTGGTGTTGGGTGCACTTACTTCTGCTGCCGCTGCGCCCTCAGAGGCTGGAGCTTCCTCTGAGGAGTCTGGCTGCAAAGCCTCTTCCTCCTCTGCAGTGGCGATGGGGGCACCGGATGGTCCTGTGGGGGAGTAAAGGAAAGAGTTAGAGATGTGATGGCAAGGCTACTTGCACATTGGATTTGGCATATGCTCATAAGTCCAAATGATGTGGCTTCAGAATCATATCAGCAACTAATGCTATGTCAATGAGAGAGACGGGGAACTATTCTGTCACCAGCTTGCGGGCTTGCTCCTGTCTCTCCTGCCCCAACATCCACAGGCACGTCAGCCCCAGCAATCTCGAGTGCCGCTTCCTCCCATGGGGTCAGGTGGGCAAATGAGGGTGGTCCTCCTCCAGTCATCGCACACTCTCTCCTATTGTGAGCTCTCTTTTCCTGCAATGAGAGAGACAAGTGGAGTTTGAGTGAGAGTGCAGGAGACAAAGATGTTGTGAGGCTGCAAGACCAAGGGCCCTCCCTGTGTGTTGTCAGTTGTGTTCCAAGCATCAGAGTGAGAGGCTGTGTGAGGGCTGGATGGTGGAATAGTTATGTGAATGTGAGCATAGAGAGATACGGAATGGGTAAGGGTGCATGGATGTGACTGTGAAGTGGGATGTGGAGGAAGAGATTGCTGAGGCTGAGTGCTGTTGGGGAAAGGCAATGGGGATCAGGTTGAGGGTGATGGAAACTTCATACTTACTTTCCCTGTGCGATGAAGGTCATGGAAGCGCTTCCTGCACTGCATCCAGGTTCTGCGGGTGACTCCCAGAGAGTTTACCTCTGCTGCCACCTCCATCCAGGCAGCCCTGGTCTCAATGGGAGGCCTCTTCCTCCCTGAGCGAGGGTAGAGGACCTCCCTGTGGACCCTTACCCCATCCACCAAGGTCTGCAGTGATGTCTCGTTGAACTTGACAGCAGCTCATCCTCTGCCGCTGGCAGCAGCTAATGCAGGCTCCTCTGCCATTGTCCAGGAGTGGTTGAGAAGCCTGCAGAGGTGGAGAAGCTTGCTGGACACTTTAAAAGCACCACAAATGATGACATCATATTGTGGGGCTTTCTGACTGAAAATGGACAATTAGCAAGGCTGCCCACACGCTGGAAATTAATTGGCCACTTGAGGGAAAATTGCGTGCAGCTGGCTGACCCTTTTTTGTGGGTCAGAACCGCACATTCGGGGGAATCCGACCATTTCCCACACAATCCACAAAATTGGGCCCAAAGTATTTGCTCAAAGTCTCTACCATTTCCTTGTTTCCCATGATTAATTCCCCAGTCTCATCCTCTAAGGGACCAATGTTTACTTTAGCTACTCTCTTCCTTTTTATATATTTGTAGAAGCTCTTACTGTCTGTTTTTATATTTCTTGCTAGTTTACTCTCATAATCTATTTTCTCCCTCTTTATTATTTTTATAGTCATCCTTTGCAAGTTTCTAAAAATTCCCCAGTTTCTGGCCTACCATTAATCTTTGCAACATGCATTTTCTTTCAATTTAATACCCTCCTTAGTTTCCTTAGTTAGCCATGGACGGTTCATCCTTCTCATGGAGTCTTTCTTTCTCGTTGGAATATATCTTTGTTGAGAGTTATGAAATATCTGCTTAAAAGTCTGCCACTGCCTATGTACCGTCTTACCTTTTAATCTATTTTCCCAGTCCACTTTAGCCAACTCTGTAATTTCCTTTATTTAAGTTTAAGACATTAGTTTCAGACCCAATTTTCTCACCCTCAAACTGAATGTGAAATTCTATCATGTTATGATCACTCTTTCCTTTACTATGAGATCATTCATTAATCCTGTCTCATTACACATTACCAGATCTAAAATAGCCTGTTCCCTGGTTGGTTCCACAATGTATTGTTCTAAGAAACTGTCCTGAATACATTCTATGAACTTGTCCTCAAGTCTACCTTTGCCAATTTGATTTGTCCAATCTGTATGAAGTTTAAAATTGCCCACGATTATTGCAGTACCTTTCTTACAAGTCCCCATTATTTCTTGATTTATGCGCTGTCCTATAGTGTAGCTACTGTTAGGGGGCCTATAGATTACTCCCACCAGTGACTTCTTTCCCTTATTATTTCTTATCTCCACCCAAACTAATTCGACATATTGATCTTCCGAGCCAAGATCATTTCTCACTACTGTACTGATTTCATCCTTTATTAACATAGCTACTCCACCTCCTTTTCCTTTCTGTCTATCCTTCTGAAATGTCAAATACCCCTGAATATTCAGTTCCCAGCCTTGGTCACCTTGCAACCATGTCTCTGTAACAGCTATCAGATCATACCCAGTTATTTCTATTTGTGCTGTCAATTCATCTTGCAGATTGAATTGCTCTGTGGAATATTTTGAGGAATAAAAAGTCCAATAAGAGTTTAAGCAGAATGAACAAAAATGTATTGATAACTTGGACTGATTTGGGAACTTTGTTAAATAGTAATGATCATATTGTTTTGGACATTAGAGTTTCTCCAGGGCTCCTGAATGAGATGACATGGTAATATAATGGGAATTTTTCTAAAATAATTCTCCTGGGTTATTATTGGTAGAATTCAGGGTGGAAATAACAATGAAATTGGAAAAGGAGTTAGGGAAAGATGTGTGAGTGCATCCCTGAGTAACATACCTGAAAAGATTTCAATTTGGTATCAATGTAAATTCTATTGAAAGTCAGGAAAGTGTAGGTGAGAATCATTAATTTAAAGGTTTCTCTTTGAAATGTTGCATCTTTGCCTATACTGAACAATGAGAAAAATGTATTTGATAGCCTGGCCACTACCCTGGATATTGGAACCATGCAGGGAGAGATGAGAAGAAGACCTCCAATCATTTCATAAGATAACTTAACAGCTTAGGAATGGTTTGTATCTGATGTCAGTTGTGGTATGATATTGGGATGCCAGTGTGTGTGCAAATGTGGTATGTTGCACATTAGGCAACTAGCTTGTGGAAATGCATGGTGAAGATGCATTTCCACATGCATGGGTCTCAGACATGCTCAGTTATTTGACAACAGCACAACATGTCAAGGCACTGAGATATACTCCATAGCGAAACTTACTTTTTAAAAAGACAATATCAAGTTAAATGTACTGGTATGTTACCTAACAGCGGGATTGAAATTAAAGTAAAGAGGGACATAGGATTTGGATTTCTAAATTTCAGGGATGAATTCCTTTGAGTTAACAATAGAATAACTGAAAGCTAGTGGGAAATGATACTTAGCGAGAATATCCACAAGATGAATAATTGTAAAAGGAGAGCTGGAGAATTCTTCTAAGTCCATGAGTACTTGATCATATGGTAAACTGTAGTGTTCTGTACAATGTATTATGATATTCTTTTTTTGTATCTTGATGTGTAATATTACCCAAGTTAAACTTAGACAAGACTTCTGTAGTTTAAAACCCTAACATTAAATGATGACAGTGTATATAATATAATGTAATGCTGACGTTGAAAAAGCAAACTTTGGAAATCATGAATGGTGGATGAAAGTTAAAACATAGTTCAGCACCTATGAACTAGAACTATACTATAGCACGGTGGCATAGTGGTTAGCACGGTTGCCTCACAGCGCCAGGGACCCGGGTTCGAATCCGGCCTCAGGTGACTGTCTGTGTGGAGTTTGCACATTCTCCCCGTGTTTGCGTGGGTTTTCTCCGGGTGCTCCAGTTTCCTCCCACAGTCCAAAGATGTGTGGGTTAGGTTGATTGGCTATGATAAATTGACCCTTAGTGTTAGGGGGATTAAAATATGTGGGGTTACGGGGATAGGGTGGGATATGTGTTGGTGTAGGGGTTACGGGGATCGGGTGGGATATGTGTCGGTGCAGGCTCGATGGGCCGAAATGGCCTCTATCTGCACTGTGGGGTTTCTGTGATTCTGTGATATAGCATGCATTAGAAGAAGAAATAAAAAGTGGTGGATGTGCTGGACATCCTGGAGAGATGTATGTTAGACACCTTGGGGAGTTAAGGGTTAACAGTACACTTCTTTGTATCTTGGATTAACAGGCTTCCAGGCTTTCCAATATAAAGGGGATGACTTTGAAGTGTCGTAAAACGAATGCATTGCTTGTTTTCTGAGATGTAAAGTGCTTGTGTAAGGGAATAAGTGTTAGTAATGATGCCATCCATGAGTGGTTTAGTTTTAGTGTAATAATCATGGGTAGTAGGGATCCATTAGCTACAGATAACAGTTGGTAAAGCTTTTACTTCAAAGATGCTAGCAAATGTTAAATTAGGAAGTCTCATGTAGGGGGAGTAGTTCTGAGGTAAACAATTGCAAACTGTTTACATGAATATTCTGTTTTCAAAGGATTTAGGAAAAGATACGTCATACGGTTTTATCTATGACATTTTCCTTTGATGTAGGCAAAATATGGTGTATAAAGGATCATAGTTTTCAACAGTATCTCAGAGTGTATTCAAAAGATATAGAAACCGAAAAATTCACTCACTGTACACAGTGAAAGGCCGATCACCTTTACCGTGTATCAATAAAGTCTGTTCCGTATACTCCACTACGAATTCTCATGCTTACTCGAAGCATGTTGTTGTGAAGCAGAGGAGAAAGGAGGTTGACTGCTAACACATGTTCACTACCTTGTTTTTAAATATTAGGCTGAGGTAGTTGTCAGTATTTTCAGTGTAGAAGAGCATGAGATGCTCTGTATCCCTTTCAAAACACCTGAAGGGAATTAATGTTTAAAGGAGTTTCCAGCACTCTTTCCTCTCAAAGAAACCATTAGTAAATCACTTTCTACATCAAGCTCCTTGGTGCTGACGATTCACAAGTCACTTATTACAAACCTCTCAACAAAGGCCTATATTCCCTAGAGTTTAGAAGGACGAGAGGTGATCTCATTGAAACATATAAAATTCTTAAGGAGCTTGACAGGATAAATGCTGGGAGGATGCTTTCCCAGAGTCTAGAACTAGAAGTCATAGTCTCAGAATAAGGGGTCGGCCATTTAGGACTGAGATGAGGAGAAATTTCTTCACTCAAAGGATTGTGAATCTTTGGAATTCTCTACCCCAGAGAGCTGAAGTTGCTCAATCGTTGATTAAATTCAAGACAGAGATCGATAGATTTTTGGATACTAAGGGAATCAAGGGATATGGGGATGGAGGGAAAGTGAAGTTGAGGTAGAAGATCAGCCATGATCTTATTGAATGATGGAGCGGGCTTGAAGGGCCGAATGGCCTACTCCTGCTCCTATTTCTTATAGAAACATAGAAACATAGAAGATAGGAGCAGGAGTAGGCCATTCGGCCCCTCGAGCCTGCTCCGCCATTCGATGAGATCATGGCTGATCTTCCAAACACAGTAGCCCATACCTGCCTTCTCCCCATATCCCTTGATACCTTTAGCTCTAAGAAATATATCTAACTCCTTCTTGAATATATTTAAAGAATTGGCCTCAACCGCCTTCTGTGGTAGAGAATTCCACAGGTTCACGACTCTCTGGGTGAAGAAATTCTTCCTCATCTCTGTCCTAAATGGCTTACCCCTTATCCTTAGACTATGACCCCTGGTTCTGGACTCTCCGACCATCGGGAACATTCTACCTGCATCAAGTTTGTCCAGACCTGTCAGTATTTTATATGTTTCGATGAGATCCCCTCTCATTCTTCTAAACTCCAGCGAGTATAAGCCCAATCGACCGAATCTCTCCTCATATGTCATTCCTGCCATCCCAGGGATCAGCCTTGTGAATCTTCACTGAACTCCTTCCATGGCAAGAACATCCTTCCTCAGATAAGGCGACCAAAACTGCACACAGTACTCAAGGTGTGGTCTCACCAAGGCCCTGTACAACTGCAGCAGGACATCCTTGCTCCTGTACTCAAACCCTTTCGCTATGAAGGCCAACATACCATTTGCCTTCTTCACCGCCTGCTGCACCTGCATGCTTACCTTCAGCGACTGGTGCACAAGGACACCCAGGTCTTGTTGCACTTCCCCTTCTCCCAATCTATTGCCATTCAGATAATAGTCTGCCTTTCTGTTTTTGACACCAAAGTTGATAAGCTCGCATTTATCCATGTTATATTGCATCTGCCACGCTTCTGCCCAATCACCCAATCTGTCCAAATCATCCTGGAGTTTCTTGGTATCCTCCTCACAGCACACACGCCCACCCAGCTTTCTGTCGTCTGCAAACTTGGAGATATTACATCTAGTTCCCTTATTTAGATCATTAATGTATATTGTGAATAGCTGGGGTCCAAGGACCGATCCCTGTGGTTCCCCACTGCCTGCCACTCGGAAAAAGACCCGTTAATTCCTACT
This sequence comes from Somniosus microcephalus, assembly GCF_052327205.1. Taxonomy (NCBI): domain Eukaryota; kingdom Metazoa; phylum Chordata; class Chondrichthyes; order Squaliformes; family Somniosidae; genus Somniosus; species Somniosus microcephalus. The sequence continues at coordinate 243,834,794 of NC_140987.1, forward strand.
CTCTGCTTTCTGTCCGCTAACCAGTTCTCTATCCAAGTCAATACCTTGTCCCCAATCTCATGTGCCTTAACTTTACACGCTAATTTCTTATGTGGGACCTTATCGAAAGCCTTTTGAAAGTCCAAATACACCACATCTACTGGTTCTCCCTTATCTATTTTCCCAGTTACCTCCTCAAAAAATTCCAGTAGATTAGTCAAGCACGATTTACCTTTTGTAAATCCATGTTGACTTTGTCCGATCCTGTCACTGTTTTCCAAGTGCTCAGCTATTACATCCTTTATAATGGACTCTATCATTTTCCCCACTACCGATGTCAGGCTTACCGGTCTGTAATTCCCCTCTTTCTCTCTACCACCCTTTTTGAATAGTGGGGTAACATTAGCTACCCTCCAACCCATGGATACAGTTCCAGATTCCAGCAAATTTTGGAAGATGATCAGCAATGCATCTACTATTTCTAGGGCCACCTCCTTAAGTACCCTAGGATGTAGATTATCAGGCCCTGGGGATTTATCGGCCTTCAATCCCATCAATTTCCCAAACACCATTTCCCTACAAATACTGATTTCTTCCAGTTCCTCCCTCTCATCAGACCCTATGTTCTCCAACATCTCTGGGAAGTTATTTGTGTCCTCCTTTGTGAACTCAGAACCAAAATATGCATTTAATTGGTCTGCCATTTCTTTGTTCCCAATTATAATTTCCCCTGCTTCTGACTGCAAGGGACCTACACTTGATTTCACTAATCTTTTTCTCTTCACATATGTATAAAAGCTCTTACAGTCAGTTTTTATGTTCCCTGCAAGCTTACTTTCATATTCTATTTTCCCCTTCTTAATTAATCCCTTTGTCCTCCTTTGTTGAATCCTAAACTGCTCCCAATCTTCAGGGTTACCGCTTTTTCTGGCCAATTTATATGCCCTCTCCTTGGATCTTATGTTATCCCTAATTTCTCTTGTTAGCCACGGTTGAGTAACCCTTTTTGTTTTATTCTTATCCCAAACTGGGATGAACAACTTCTGTAATTCACCCATGCTGTCTTTGAATGTTTGCCATTGCCTATCCACCGTCAACCCTTTGAGTGACATTCCCCAATCAATCCTACCCAATTCGCGCCTCATACCATCGTAGTTTCCTTTATTTAAATTCAGGACCCTAGTCTCCGAGTCAACTACTTCACTCTCCATCCTAATGAAGAATTCTATCATATTATGATCGCTCTGACCCAAGGGGCCTCGTACAACAAGATTGCTAATTAATCCTCTCTCATTACATAATACCCAGTCTAAGATGGCCTGATCTCTGGTTGGTTCCTCGACATATTGTTCCAGAAAACCATCCCGTAAACATTCTAGGAATTCCTCTTCCACAGTATTTTTACTAATTTGGTTAGCCCAATCTATATGTAAATAAAAGTCACCCATGATGACTGCTGTGCCCTTACTGCATGCTTCTGTAATTTCCCTTTTAATGCCATCCCCAACCTCCATATTACTGTTTGGAGGTCTATATACCACTCCCACTAACGTTTTCTGCCCCTTGATATTTCTCAGTTCTACCCATACAGATTCCGCATCATCAGAGTTAATATCCTTCCTTTCAATTGTGTTAATCCCCTCTGTAACCAGCAATGCTACCCCACCTCCCTTTCTTTTTTGCCTATCCTTCCTAAATATTGAATACCCCTGGATGTTGAGTTCCCAGCCTTGGCCACCCTGGAGCCATGTTTCTGTAATCCCAATCAAATCATATTTGTTTACCTCTATTTGTGCAGCTAATTCATCCACCTTGTTCCGAATGCTCCTTGCATAAAGACACAAAGCCTTCAGGCTTGTTTTTTTAATGCTCTCAGACCTATATGAATTATTATTTACTGTGACCATGTTTGATTTAAACCGTTGAGTTCTTTGCCTTCTAATTTTGTTTTTCTCCTTCCTGTCTTTTGCTTTTTTCCTTGTTTCCCTTTCCTCTGTCTCCCTGCTCAGGTTCCCAACCCCCTGCCACTTTAGTTTAAACCCTCCCCAACAGCACTAGCAAACACTTGTTATGTTAAAGGGCTGGTGCTGTGCGTGGAGTGAAATTCTTGATTTTTTTCAACATTTCGGGATCCAGCTCAGCACTCCTTACAGCATTTTTTGCTGTTACAGTAAAGATAAAAGAAAGTTTATTCTTTTTGATTTTAAAACCATAGGATCATACAGCACAGAAGGAGGCCTTTTCAGCCCACCATGCCTTTGCTGGCTCTTTGAAAGAGCTGTCCAATTAGTCCCACTCCCCTGCTCTTTCCCCATAGTCCTGCACATTTTCCACTTTCAAGTATTTATCCAAATCCCTTTGGAAAGTTATTATTGAATCTGCTTCAACTATACTTTCAGGCAGTGCGTTCCAGATCATAACAACTCACTGCATATAAAAATGTCTCCTCATCTCCCCCGATTCTTTTGCTATACTTGTGTGCTTTCTGTCCTTTCTCCACTATCATGCATGCTGTGTGCCCATTTATCCACATAATGTTGCTGTACAGTTTTTTCCCTTGCATAATATAAATTTTGCCTCTTAATATTTTACCTAATTTGAACACTAAACTTACTTGACTGTTGCATCATGAGTGGTATTGAAATAGGATCATAGAATTATAGAAATTTATGGCACAGTAGGAGGCCATTCAGCCCATCGTGTCTGTGCCAGTTGAAAAAGAGTTATCCAGCCTAATCCCACTTTCCAGCTCTTGGTTTGTAGCCTTGTAGGTTATAGCACTTCAAGTGCATATCCAAGTACATTTTAAATGTGATGAGGGTTTCTGCCTCTACCACCCTTTCAGGCAGTGAGTTCCAGACCCCCACCACCCTCTGGGTGAAAATATTCTCCTCAACTCCCCTCTAATCCTTTTACCAATTATTTTAAAACTATGCCCCCTGGTTATTGACCTCTCTGCTAACAGAAATAGGTCCTTCCTATCCACTCTGTGTAAGCCTCTCATAATTTTATACACCTCAATTAAATCTCCCCTCAGCCTCCTCTGTTCCAAAGAAAACAATCCCAGCCTATCCAATCTTTCCTCATCGCTAAAATTCTCCAGTCCTAGCAACATCCTTGTAAATCTCCTTTGTATGCTCTCTATTGCAATCACATCTTTCCTGTAATGTGACCAGAACTACACGTAGTGCTTTACTGTGGCCTAACTAGTGTTTTATACAGTTCAAGCATAAACTCCTTGCTCTTATATTCTATGCCTCAGCTATTAAAATGTCTTAGTCAAAATATAACTCAGGATGAAATGGAAAGCGACCTAAAAGTCTTTGTGAGCTCAAATCTCAGCATGTCAAATCAATACAGAGCAGTAGAGTCAGAGGAAGTCATGGTCACACTATGTACAGGGCTCTGTCATATTGCACCTTGAGCAATGTGTCTAGTTCTGATCACTGGGAAACATTCAAACGCTGGAGGCAGTGCGGAGAAGAGCCACTCGGCTGATCCTAACGTGCTCAGAAGTTCAGCTCCATTGAACCTTGGCCAACCAATCAGAAATGAAAAATTAAATCATAATCTTCAAAACTGCACCCTGTATGCAGCTTGGCCATTGGAGGATTCAAAAGCAAAATAACTGTTGGCTCAGCTGGTGAATGCTGGAACCAGTTTAGAACTGAGCCATACAGACTGGAATTCATTTGACCCCTGGTTTGTGCCTCTGCCACTGAGGGATAATGGCTTTGGTTTTCTGTTACAAATCTGACCAGTTCAAAAGGCCTCTCTCTGCCCTACAGTGTGTGTGTGTGTGTGCACCTCTCTCTCTCTCTCTCTGCCCTACTGTGTGTGTGCACCTCTCTCTCTCTCTGTCCTACTGTGTGTGTGCACCTCTCTCTCTCTCTCTCTATCCTACTGTGTGTGTGCGTCTCTCTCTGTCCTACTGTGTGTGTGCATCTCTCTCTCTCTCTCTCTGCCCTACTGTGTATGTGCATCTCTTTCTCTCTCTCTCTGTCCTACTGTGTGTGTGCGTCTCTCTCTCTCTCTCTCTGTCCTACTGTGTGTGTGCATCTCTCTCTCTCTCTCTCTGCCCTACTGTGTATGTGCATCTCTTTCTCTCTCTCTCTGTCCTACTGTGTGTGTGCGTCTCTCTCTCTCTCTCTCTCTCTGTCCTACTGTGTGTGTGCGTCTCTCTCTCTCTGCCCTACAGTGTATGTGTGTGTGTGCACCTCTCTCTCTCTCTCTCTATCCTACTGTGTGTGTGCGTCTCTCTCTCTCTCTCTATCCTACTGTATGTGTGCGTCTCTCTCTCTCTATCCTACTGTGTGTGTGTGTCTCGCTCTCTCTGCCCTACAGTGTATGTGTGTGTGTGCACCTCTCTCTCTCTCTCTCTATCCTACTGTATGTGTGCGTCTCTCTCTCTCTATCCTACTGTGTGTGTGCGTCTCTCTCTCTCTGCCCTACTGTATGTGTGCATCTCTCTCTCTGTCCAACTGTGTGTGTGCATCTCTCTCTCTCTGTCCTACTGTGTGTGTGCATCTCTCTCTCTCTCGCTCTCTCTCTGTCCTACCGTGTGTGTGGGAGGAATTTTTACTTGCAGGAGCGAGTGGGTTTGGGAGCAGCGTGCCAGGAAGCCAGCTCCAACCCGCCGACTTCCGCATTGAACTTCAACATGTTAGGCTGCGTGAGAGCAACTCCCTCAGGAGAGGCGAAATGTCAATTTCAATATGCTAATTGCTCATTAAGAGCAATATTAACATGGGTTTTAGGATTTAACTGTGGGTACATGTGTTTCCCGGGCTTCCTCGAACTCGCTCGTGAAAGCAAGGCGAGAACACAGCGGAAATTAAGGGGGCTGAAGAAATGACAGGCAAAAATTCACACAAGTACTGAAACCTCACAACTGCTTTCATGCCTAATTGTGTGAAAAGCTTTTTGTAGTGTATGTGCCTTTAAGAGCCCCTGTGTATTGTAATGCCGGTAATGGCCACTCGGGCTATATAAGCCTGTATAATGGCCCAGAAATTCCAGAACGGGGCTTGCAGCGCATGCAAGCCCCGTATTTGCACTTACCCCGCGCTCGTGCCAATCAGCTTCTGGGACGCCTGAACTTGCAGAAATAGAAAGCACATTCCCGGGCAGCGTATGACGTCACGCCGTCCAGGAGTGCAGCCAGCGCGAAGCCAGGAGCGTGCAGTGTAAGTGAGACACGCCCCTTGAGGTCTCAGTTTCACTGGACACGCCCCCAATGTTTCTGTCAAGCTGCTAAGGATTTTTACATGCAAAGCAGCAGTTTAAATAGGTTTTTGGAAGTTTTTTGAAGATTTTGGTAACTTTTATAAACTTTTTAAAATGTTTACATTATTTTGAGTAATCTGAAGTCGTTTTAAAGAGAATTAAAGCAATTTAAAGACTTTTAAAAGCCCTAAAAGAATTTTTTTAATTCCATTTATTTATTTAGCAATGTCGTCGTCATACGTGTCTTCACACTGTTCCCTTTGGGGAACTGTATGAAGTGGTGGAAGGATTTATGGCCATGATTAACGCTCATTCCGTGACCGTAACCATCTTTGAACCAGCCATTAGGGCGGTTAGTCCTATGGCGGGAGGGTTTTACGGGCTCCCACAAGCTATACAAGGAGGGGGGGCCACCCACACCCACGGACGCAAATATCCCACTGGATGTCAACCCAGAATTTAGAGCCGGAGCTCCGACTCCACTTGCCGGGACTGTCTGGAGCGGGGTTCGAAACCCTACCCTGATCTGGCCCAGCGGCGGGGATCCTACCGCTATGACAAAGGCCCAATCCAATTAGCAACGTGAAATGGCAGCATAGGGCTCCAGTCACGGGGAGGGAAAAGGCGCAGGAAACGTATGGGTGTCACCTTTTGTGCGGAGTGGGCCTTTTGCGTAGCAGTAAGCATCCCCGCCGCTGGGCCAGAAGGAGTAGGGTTTTGAACCCCACTCCAGACAGTCCCGGCAAGTGGAGTCGGAGCTCCAACTTTAAATTCTGGGTGGACATCCAGCGGGATACTTGCGTCCGTGAGTGTTGGTGGCCCCCCCCCCCTCAGATAGGTTGTGGGAGCCCGTAAAACCCTCCCGCCATAGGACTAACCACCCTAATGGCTGATTCAAAGATGGTTACGGTCACGGAATGAGCGTTAATCACGGCCATAAATCCTTCCACCACTTCATACAGTTCCCCAAAGGGAACAGTGTGAGGATACGTACGATGATGACCTCTTGCGCAATGCACCTCCTTGGGCCCTCAGTCGCAGATGCGAGGGGGCAAGTCGTGCAATTGTTAAATTTTTTATTTTATTGACATGTAAAATGTTGGCCCAGTAATTCCCTTCCAAATGCGCTAGTACGGTCGGGGTACTTACGCATCTGGCCGGATGAAATGCCGGTTTTCAGCATTCACAGTGCATGTGGGGAAAACCGGCATTTCCTGTCCTCTGAACGAAGGGGTTCAGAGGCAGAACGCGTGCGACTGCACAGGCAGCGCGTGCGCAGTATAATTCGCCGCTTTCATTAATGCTTTCAGTGAGGTCCAGTCATTACAACTTACACATGAAAAAAGCATGGGTACAGTTGCTCCACAGGCTGCGGAGGAAGATATTTCTTATCGTGGAGCTTCTGAAAGTATGTATGTCTGTATATAATCCTTTGCGTGTTATGTATATATTCCTTTATTTATGTGTATGAATGTTTTATTTAATTATGACTTTCAGAGAAAGTAACTTATTGGAAAATCATAATTAAAAACATACATTCATACACATTAGTAAAGGAATATAAAACATACATACATATACGTAAAGGAATATATGTGGACATACATACATAACTCATTCTCACATTCCATTCACACAGCCACAATTGCTCCTTCTACCTACCGTTCTGAAAATCCTTTTAAAAAAAAAATTTAAACTTTAAAACTTACTTAAAATTTCTTAAAATAACTTCCCTCCCTTTCCCAAACAAAAATATTGCATTTCAAAAGCTCCACGATAAAATATATCTTCCTCCGCAGCCAATGAACAACTTTACACTTGCTTTTTTCAAGTGTAACTTCTAAGGACTTACCCTCACGGATTTCATGAATGAAATCCACGAAGTTCACTGCGCAAGCGCTGCCTGTGCAGTCGCACGCGCTCGAGGTCTGGAAATGCCGGCGTTCCCCGCATGCGCTGTTCATGCTGAACGCCGGCATTTCCAACGGCCAGAAGCGTGAGTAAGCCGACCGTACTCACGCTTCTGGCCTGGAATTTCTGGCCCATTGTGTTGTATCAGTTAGTTCCCCTCCAGACCTTGTTCAGTAAACACCTGTGAAACCATCTCCTGTCTTCAGTGTCTCTATTAACACACGGACACAACAGTGGCGACGAATTGGAAGCGGACTTACCTGCAATTCGGCAGCACCTCAAGGACATCGATTCCTCTGGCGTCCAAAGTTGAAGAAAATCAAGAAAAAAGCTGTGGTTTCACCAGCTAGCCAAGCTGGTGGCAGGTACTGCAATAATCCTTCCTGGGCGTCGGGCTGGGGCTCCAGCGGCTGGCTCTGCAGCTAGGCCAAGCAGCGAAGGCGGAGGCAAGCAGTAACAGATGGGGAGGGAGCACTTGGGAGATGGCCGGCGCTGCGAGCAGGTCGGCGTTCAGACCTAGAGAGAGAGAGTCCGGCAGGAACGAGTCTCCAACTGTAAATAAATAAATAAAAAGAATGGAAACCCGCGGGAAACAGCGTTGTCATCGGCAGCAGCGGCGGGGAAGCGCGGGAAGCGCCATATCTTTTCTGCAGAAAAGAAAGAAAAGTGCATGAAGTGCCTTTTTTTTCTAGGATGCCTAAGTCTGGCAATATTGATGCTTTTGATAACGAGATAGAGGATTGGACCACATATGTGGAAAGAGTGGAGGTATATTGCACCGCAAGTGGAATAGAAAATTTAAAAAAAGCGTCAGTACTTTTGATCTAATGGACGCAAAGACATACAAGCTGTTACGAAACTTAATCACTCCAGCCAAACCAAAGGACAAGATTTTTAAAGAAATTGTCGATACCCTACAGGAGCACTTAAACCCAACACCGCTGCTGATAGCGGAACGATTCAAATTCTTCAAGAGAAATCAACACAAGAATGAAAGTAATGCTGATTACCTCACCGAATTAAGAAAGCTATCAAAGCACTGCCAATTCGGGGCAGGACTAGCAGATTATCTTCGAGACAAATTCGTCTGCGGTCTCCTAAGTGAAGGAACACAGAAAAGGCTGCTTTCTGAAAAAGATTTAACACTGGACAAGGCTTTCAGTATGGCTGTATCATACGAAGCAGCCACGAGAGGAGCTGCAGAGATAAAACAAAAGACACAGGACTTCGGCACCCATGAAATGACACAGGGTTTCGAGAGATGTTATCGCTGCGGCACATCCACCCATGACCAGAGGGACTGCTGGTTCAAGGACAAAGCATGCAGGCAATGCGGAAAGATTGGACACATTGCACGGATATGCCGATCTGGACAAAAAAAATCCACGGACAGGAAAAAAAAAATCAATAAAGAAAAGTACAGGAAGGTACAAATGATGACGGACAGTAGCTCCGAAGACCAGAAGAGCGATAGCGACTCCGAAAACAAGAGACTAAGCTGTCTCAAATTACATAATGTAATTGCCAAACAAGATTACCAGATCTTTTGGGTTACCCTCACGATAGCAGGGTCCCCAGTTAAAATGGAGCTAGATACAGGATCAGCTCTGACCGTCATAAATCGACGGGATTACGAGCGCTATTTCCGCATATACCTTTAAAAGACACATCCATTATCTTGAAAACATATACGGGGCAGAAAGTATACCCCAAAGGAAAAATAAGGGTGCCTGTTGTGTACAACGGCAAGGAAATACAAAAGTTATATTTATACGTTTTACAAGATGGTGGTCCACCGCTGTTGGGACGTGAATGGATCAGGAAAATACGTTTAGACTGGCACTCCATTCAGGCACTGACGGTGACCAGTAAGGAAAAAAACGATGATGACGTCATACCTGAACGATTAAAAGACATCTTGGCCAACGCCAAAGAAGTGTTTCAAGAGAAACTAGGAACCTTGAAAGGCATCACCGCCTCAATGAAAGTGGAAGATGCAGCAATTCCCAAGTTTTTTAAGGCAAGACCGGTGCCATACGCAATTCGTCCAGCAGTCGAGGCAGAGCTGGAGAATATGGAAAAGGCAGGCGTAGTGTCCAAAATAGATTCGAGCGAGTGGGCAACACCCATCGTCCCAGTCATGAAGAAAGCATTGAATAATGATAAATCTGAAGAACAGAGAAAAATTCGCATCTGTGGAGACTTCAAGGTGACTGTAAACCTGCTCCTTCACACGGTACAGTATCCTCTTCCGAGGATAGAAGATATTTTCGCCTCACTATCCGGAGGGAAACGTTTCACCAAAATTGACTTGGCACAGGCATATCTACAGATGGAGGTTGAAGAGGCCTCTAAAAAGTATCTCACGATAAATACACACAAAGGTCTGTACCAGTACAATCGACTGGTTTTCGGAGTAGCATCCGCTCCAGCTATCTGGCAAAGAGCTATGGAGCAAGTCCTCCAAGGGACTCCGGGGACTCAATGCTACCTAGACGACATCCTTGTAACAGCAGAAAACGACAATGAGCACCTTGCCAATTTGGAGCAGGTGCTCACTAGGCTGAGAGAACGGGGCCTACGAGCTAATCGCCCCAAGTGCGAATTTTTCCAGAATCAAATATCACATTGTGGCCACATAATTAATAAGGAAGGGTTGCATAAGTCAACTGAAAAAATTGAAGCGGTCATAAAAGCCCCAGCACCTGAAAATGTTTCACAATTAAGGTCGTTCCTGGGATTAATAAATTACTATCATAAATTTTTACCGAACTTATCAACTCTTCTGCAACCTCTTAATGAACTGCTACAAACAGGAGTAATTTGGAAATGGAGCGAAGACTGTAAACGTGCCTTCCATAAATGTAAAGACTTAATCACGTCCAAAGAAGTTTTGGCTCATTACAACCCATCACTGCCAATCAGACTGGCATGCGATGCATCCCCTTACGGCGTAGGAGCAGTATTATCGCATAAATTCCCTGATGGCTCGGAATGGCCGATAGCTTTTGCGTCACGCTCATTGAACTCAGCTGAGCGTAACTATGCCCAAATCGACAGGGAAGCACTCAGCCTGGTATGGGGAGTGAAGAAATTCAACCATTACTTACACGGACAAAAATTTACCTTGTTGACTGACCATCAACCCCTCATCTCCATATTCAACCCTAAAAAGGGTGTTCCCATTATGACAGCACAAAGGCTGCAGAGGTGGTCCCTTTTTCTAGGGGCACACCAATATAACATAGAATACAATGGATCAAAACAGCATGGGAATGCTGACGGGTTATCGCGCCTACTGTTGCCAATGGTAGAAGAAGCACCTACCGTAGACCCAGTGGAGATTTTCCACTCTACCATAGTCGAATATCTACCAGTAACAAATTCTGCCATTGAAAGGGAAACTAGAAATGACCCGACTCTCTCACGAGTCTACGATTTAACAGTGAAGGGATGGCCAGCACATGGCGAACCACTGTTGCCAGCATTCTCGCAAAGAAGAGAACAGCTGTCAGTGTGCCGAGGAACCTTGATGTGTGGATCCAGAGTGGTGATTCCACCCAAACTCCAGGATAAAGTTCTAAAGGAGCTTCACGAGGGGCATCTGGGTAGAGTGAAAATGAACAACCTAGCCAGGGCGTTTGTATGGTGGCCAGGTATCGATGGAGACATCGAAGGAATGACTAAGAGCTGCCTAGGATGCCAGAAGGTCCAAAGCGCTCCACCACAAGCCCCTCTACATCCATGGGAGTGGCCCTCATCTCCCTGGCAAAGGGTACACATCGACTTTGCTGGTCCATTTATGGACTCAATGTTCTTAATCGCGGTTGATGCACACTCCAAGTGGCCGGAGGTAATAAAGATGTCCTCCACCACCACGGAAAAAACCATCACATTATTAAGGACCATATTTGCCAGGAATGGGCTGCCTGAACAGATGTGTTCTGATAATGGACCGCAATTTGTGTCCGAAGAATTCAGGAAGTTCTTAAAAAACAATGGGGTTAAGCACTACACGTCCGCCCCATACCATTCCACCTCCAATGGATTGGCTGAAATGTTTGTCCAGGCCTTCAAGAAGGCCATAAAGGCCATGGGTAATGAAGACATAAAACTTCAGCACAAGGTGGATAACTTCTTTTTCGCATACAGGAATGCAACACATATGGTTACAAACCAAACTCCCACCATGATATTCTTCAATAGATGCCTAAGATGCCGGCTGGATTTGATCAAGCCAAACATCAGAAGGGACGTGGAGAACCGGCAATTTCAAGGCATGAATGAAAGGCCAAGTAGAACCTTCCAGATAGGTCAACAAGTTTTGGCCCGGGACTGCCGTACCAAGAAATGGCAGCCTGGAACTATCTGCACATGACTAGGACTGCTGATGTATACCGTGGACATCGGAGAAAGCATAATAAGGCGCCATGCTGACCAAATCATAGAGTCATCCGAAAAGGGACAACCTACACCACAACTCTATATGCCTAATGATGAAGTAGAGATACCCATATCTACCTCCGATCCGGTGATACTGGAACCCGATGAACCCGACACTGGCATTCAAGCTGAATCAGCCTTGCCAAAAGAACCTACTACACCACCAGAAACTACTACACCACCGAGGCGTTATCCGGACCGAGTCAGGAAACCTCCAGAGAGACTGATTATAATTAATTAACTGCAGCAATGTGCAGATTATTTTTCTTGTAACATGTAATTAATGATTACTTAAAATATTATGTACTGGTTGGCTAAAAGGGGAGGAATTGTTGTGTATGTGCCTTTAAGAGCCCCCTGTGTACTGTAATGCCGGTAATGGCCACTCGGGCTATATAAGCCTGTATATTGTGTTGAATCAGTTAGTTCCCCTCCAGACTTTGTTCAGTAAACATCTGTGAAACCAACTCCTGTCTTCAGTGTCTCTATTAACACACGGACACAACAGTTGTGAGGGTGAAGTAAAGCTATGATTGTGAGGTATGAGTGGTGATAGGTAGAGATTGTTGGTAGGTGAGTGCTGGGGATGTAGTGCATTGAGCAGTGTGTGTGGCTTGTGGTGCAGATAGTGGGATATGGCATTTGCTGAAGCCTTCACTCACTGTGAGATCATTAAACTTCTTTCAACACTATATTCACATTTGCGGCATGACACTGTTGGCCATGATGTAGGCAGCTATCTCTTGCCAGAGCCTTCTACAAGTGCCCTGACCATGCCTCGAGAGCCACATCTGAGAACCTTCTGGCTTGTTCTCTGTGTTGCTGCTTTTGCTGCTGAGCCATGTCTTCAAGCTCCAATGTCAATGATGTGCTACTGTATCAAAGCACCTCCCCTTTAAGTAGGTCAAACATTACTGGCCATTAGGCTGCACCTGCTTTTGGCCAACCTGTTGTGTGCTAAGCCAATCAGCAGCGCATTTAGTGCTGAGATCAGCGCTCCAATCATGTAAATGTGCAGGCAGCACAAATCTTGCGCAGCCAAATAGTGCTGGCCCATGACACCACCTGTTTTCAGGTCAAATCCAATTTCTAGGCCAGTATCCCGTAAAGGGTTTGCTGGAGGCAGATCTGGAAAGAAGAAAAACCACGACATAGGGCAACTCCGCACTTCCGCATGAACAGAATGGCTCTACCTGCTCTCCTTGCTGTCAATCTTCACCCATCTCGATCATACTATTGGTTACTCCCCCCTGAATCAATTCAGCCCTTCTCTTTAACACATAGCTGCAGGCCCATGGTTGTCCGGCCGTTAACTCTGCCCCCCAGCTCCCACCCCACCCCGCCGCTGCCCACTCCTTTCCAAAATGGCAAGCTGCCTGTCAGCAGTTGAATCACATGCGCAGCTCACCAATTAAATTTAAATGCGCCTCAACCATCAAAATAGTCCAGGCTTTTCACCAATAACTTCAAGTGGGCAATGCAATAGCTCTGCCCAAAATCTGAAATCGGGCCCAATGTGTGTAACTGTAGCTCGCTGCCGCTTTTCAACCTCAATCACCTCTTTGCTATCTTTGATAACATTGACTTCTTCATTCTTCTCCACTAACACTCATTCTTGATCCACCTCCATGGCAGTGTGCACACTTCTGCACACCTCAATTTTAAAATTCTCATCCTTTTTTTAAAATCCCTTCATGGCTTGGCCCCTCCCTATCACTGTAACCCCCTCCAGCTCTACAGCCCTCCGAGATATCTGTGCTCCTCCAATTCTGGCCTTTTGAGCCTCCCCAATTTTAATTGCTCCACCATTGGCGGCCGTGCCTTCAGCTGCCAAAACTCTAAGCTCTGGAATTCCCTCCCTAAGTCTCTCTGCCTCTCGACTTCTCTTTCCTCCTTTAAGACGCCCCTTAAAACCTACCTCTGTGAACCTCTTCCCTGTAGGGATTTCACAATAATTTCAAAATTTCCTACAGTTCTGAAGATCGATTTTTTGATTAAAGAATACCTGTGTAATATACCTTTAAAAATCCAGGGATCAAAATGGCCACCAGACCATGTGGCAGAAGACAAAAAGGACTTGAAAATGCAGCCTGCTGTGTCTGTGAAAAAGGTTCAATGGAGCAGTCAAACTGCAAATCAACGGCAGTTCAGTGAGTTCCCCTCCCTGCAGCAGACAATCGATGTGTTTACAGAATGTTTACACAAAGGATTAACCACTTGAGACTGCGGTTTCAGTCCGATCACAAGGACAATGACTTTTGTTTCTGTTTACCCAAGCAATCAAGGAAATAGACATGCTTTTTTTCAAACCACGGCAGCTTTATTCAAAGCCCATCAGAGACAATGAGGACACATTTAAACTGCAGCTTTATTCAAAGCCCATCACAGACAATGAGGACACATTTGATCTGCAGCTTTATTCAAAGCCCATCACAGACAATGAGGACACATTTAAACTGCAGCTTTATTCAAAGCCCATCACAGACAATGAGGACACATTTAAACTGAAAAAGACCCCAGTTTAAACGAATGGATAATTCATCCAAACCCATTACAGACAATGGGGACAGTTTGGATCCCTTTTGTTTAGCCCAGATACATCCGGATTTGGGCGGGAAGGGTTCGGCCCCAAATGAGGTATAAAAGATAGCTTCTCAGAAGCCTCTCTCTCTCTGTGGCCTCACCTCCGTGCCCTCTGCAATGTGGGAGCCTGCCTAAAGGAGTGGAACACCAGCAGTTTACTTTTAAAATACTGGGGTGTTTTTACTTCAGGGCAGTGAAGATCAAAGATCGCAGAGCACGGAGCGGGTGGTTTTCATTGGTGAGCATATATTTTTCTGGCCCATTACAAGGCAACTTAGAATAGGTATAGGGGTGGGAATTAAGTGGGAATTTTGTTAGAACTGTGACTTTAGTCTATTTTCCCTTGTTGTGTCTGTTCTCTCCTCCCCTATTAAAGTAACAGTGTTGCACTAGCAGATAAGGCTGTCGTGAACACTGAGAGTAGTTGTATTAAAGTGCTTTTTTTTTTAGTAAAAGCCATTAAGCAAAGGTGCTGTAGTGAGCAAGGTGTTTCTATATTGAAAGTGCTATTAAAAGGGTGTTGCACTAAGCAGCAAAGTGCTTCAGTGGACACTAAAGGTTCTGTATTAACGTGCTGTTTTTAAGTAAAAGCCACTAAGCAAAGGTGCTGTAGTGAGCAAGGTATTTCTATATTAAAAGTGATATTAAAAAGGGTGTTGCACTAAACAGAGAAGTGCTTCAGTGGACACTAAGGGTTCTGTATTAAAGTGCTGTTTTTAAGTAAAAGCCACTAAGCAAAGGTGCTGTAGTGAGCAAGGTGTTTCTATATTGAAAGTGCTATTAAAAGGGTGTTGAACTAAGCAGAGAGGTGCTTCAGTGGACACTAAGTAGCTGTATTTTAAAGTACTGTATTTAAATAAAGGAGTGTTGCACTGAGCAAAGAGTGCTCTAGTGGACACTAATTGTACTGTGTTAAGCAAAAGTGCTGTACCAGGCACAGGTGTGCTGTATCGATTATTTTAAGTTGTTTCTTTCTTTTGTTTCAATAAATGCTGGTCTGTTTTGCACCCAAACCATCAGTCACGTTTTCTGTCTACCTCGTCCGGCGGTCAGAACCAGGAATAGGGGAGCACTTCGAAACTGCACAGGGGTCCCTGGAGCAGCTCAGAGGCTTCTGACTGGCCAGAGACAATAGCCCCAACCCCTCAAGCGTATGTGCTAATTCCTACAGCCCTAATATCTCCTTATGTGGCTCGGTGCTAAATATTGTTTGATAACACTCCTATGAAGCGCCTTAGGATGTTTTACTGCGTTAAAGACGCTATATAATAGAAGGTGTTGTTGTTGTTGCCTGAAGGATTTTAGTGCACCTTGTGAACTATATGTTATCACTGGATAATAATCAGTTGGCTTATTCAGGGCTGATGAAGAGTTGCAACAAGTTATTTTTCTCATCTGTAGTCTAGTGTGTAGAAAGTTGAGTTTAAACATAGAAACATAGAAGATAGGAGCAGGAGTAGGCCATTCGGCCCTTTGAGCCTGCTCCGCTGTTCAATGAGATCATGGCTGATCATCCAAATTCAGTACCCTGTCCCTGCCTTCTCCCCATATCCCTTGATCCCTTTAGCCTTAAGAAATATATCCAAATCTTTCTTGAATATATTTAATGAACTGGCCTCCACCGCCCTCTGTGGCAGAGAATTCCACAGGTTCACCACTCTCTGGGTGAAGACATTCCTCCTCATTTCAGTCCTAAATGGCTTACCCCTTATCCTTAAACTATGACCCCTGGTTCTGGACTCCCCGGCCATCAGAAACATCCTTCCTGCATCTAGTCTGTCCAGGCCTGACAGAATTTTATAGGTTTCGATGAGATCCCCTCTCAATCTTCTAAACTCCAGTGAGTATAAGCCCAATCGACACAATCTCTCCTCATACGTCATTCCTGCCATCCCAGGTATCAGCCTGGTGAATCTTCGCTGCACTCCTTCCACGGCAAGAACGTCCTTCCTCAGGTAAGGCGATAAAAACTGCACACAATACTCAAGGTGCTGTCTCACCAAGGCCCTGTACATCTGTAGCAAGACATCCTTGTTCCTGTACTCGAACCTTCTTGTTACGAAGGCCAATATAGCATTTGCCTTCTTAACTGCCTGCTGCACCTGCATGCTTACTTTCAGCGACTGGTGCACAAGAACACCCAGGTCTCTTTGCACTTCCCCTTCTCCCAATCTATTGCCATTCAAATAATAATCTGCCTTCCTGTTTTTGCCACCAAAGTGGATAACCTCACATTTATCCACATTATAGTGCATTTGCCATGTTTCTGCCCAATCACCCAACCTGTCCAAATCGTACTGGAGTTTCACGATATCCTCCTCACAGCATACCCTCCCACCCAGCTTTGTGTCGTCTGCTAATTTGGAGATATTACATCCAATTCCCTCGTCCAGATCATTAATATATATTGTGAACAGCTGGGTTCCTAGGACTGATCCTTGCGGTACCCCACTAGTCACTGCCTGCCACTCAGAAAATGAACCATTTATTCCAACTCTTTGCTTTCTGTCCGCCAACCAGTTCTCTATCCAAATCAATACCTTGCCCCCAATCCCATGTGCCTTTATTTTGCACGCTAATCTCTTATGTGGGACCTTATCAAAAGCCTTCTGAAAGTCCAAATACACCACATCCAATGGTTCTCCCTTATCTACTTTACCAGTTACATCCTCAAAAAATTCCAGTAGATTAGTCAAGCATGATTTACCTTTTGTAAATCCATGTTGACTTTGTCCGATCCTGTCACAGCTTTCCAAATGCTCTGCTATTACATCTTTTATAATGGACTCTAGCATTTTCCCCACTACCGATGTCAGGCTTACTGGTCTATAATTCCCCGCTTTTTCTCTATCACCTTTTTTTGAATAGTGGGGTAACATTAGCTACCCTCCAATCCATGGGTACTGTTCTAGAGTCTATCGAGTTCTGGAAGATGACCAGCAATGCATCTACTATTTCTAGGGCCACTTCCTTAAGTACCCTGGGATGTAGATTATCAGGCCCTGGGGATTTATCGGCCTTCAGTCCCATCAATTTTCCTAACACCATTTCCCTGCAAATACTGATTTCTTTCAGTTCCACCCTTTCATCAGACCCTATGTTCCCCGGCATCTCTGGGAGGTTATTTGTGTCCTCCTTTGTGAAGACAGAACCAAAATATGTATTTAGTTGGTCAGCCATTTCTTTGTTCCCCATTATAAATTCCCCTGACTCTAGCTGCAAGGGACCTATGCTTGACTTCACCAATCTTTTTCTCTTCACATATCTATTAAAGCTTTTACAGTCAGTTTTTATGTTCCCTGCAAGCTTACTCTGATATTCTATTTTCCCTTTCTGAATTAATCCATTTATCCTCCTTTGTTGAATCCTAAACTGCTCCCAATCCTCAGGATTATTGATTTTTCTGACCAATTTATATGTCCTCTCTTTGGATCTTATGCTATCCCTAATTTCCCTTGTTAGCCACGGTTGACTCACCTTTTTTGTTTTATTTTTATGCCAAACTGGGGTGAACAATTTCTGTAGCTCATCCATTCGGTCTTTGAATGTTTGCCATTGACTATCCACCATCAACCCTTTGAGTGCCATTCCCCAATCATTCCTACCCAACTCGCTCCTCAGACCATCGTAGTTTCCTTTATTTAAGTTGAGGACCCTAGTCTCTGAGTCAACTACTTCATTCTCCATCTTAATGAAGAATTTGATCATATTTTGATCGCTCCGACCCAAGGGGCCTCGTACAACAAGATTGCTAATTAATCCTTTCTCGTTACATAATACCCAATCTAAGATGGCTTGATCTCTGGTTGGTTCCTCGACATATTGGTCCAGGAAACCATCCCGTAAACACTCCAGGAATTCCTCCTCCACAGTATTATTACTAATTTGGTTGGCCCAATCTATATGTAGATTAAAGTCACCCACGATGACTGCTGTGCCCTTATTGCACGCTTCTTTAATTTCTCTTTTAATGCCATCCCCAAACTCCGCCTTACTGTTTGGAGGTCTATATACCACTCCCACTAATGTTTTTTTCCCCTTAGTATTCCTCAATTCTACCCATACAGATTTCACATCATCAGAGCTAATATCCTTCATTATAATTGTGTTAATCCCTTCTTTAACCAGTAATGCTGCCCCAGCTCCCTTTCCTTTTTGCCTATCTTTCCTGAATATCAAATACCCCTGAATGTTGAGTTCCCAGTCTTGGCCATCCTTGAGCCACGATTCCATAATCCCAACCAAATCATAATCGTTTACCTCTATTTGCGCAGCCAATTCATCCACCTTATTACAAATGCTCCTCGCATTAAGACACAAAGCCTTCAAGCTTGTTTTTTTAATGCTCTTAGACCTATTAGAATTATTATTTAATGTGGCCATGTTTGATTTAAACTGTTGATTTCTCTGACTGCCACTTTTGTTTTTCTCCTTCCTATCTTTTGCTTTTATCCTTGTTTCCCTTTCCTCTGTCTCCCTGCTCAGGTTCCCAACCCCCTGCCATTTTAGATTAAACCCTCCCCCACAGCACCAGCAAACACTCCCCCTAGGACATCGGTTCCAGCCCTGCCCAGGTGCAAACCGTCCGGTTTGAACTGGTCCCACCTCCCCCAGAACTGGTTCCAATGTCCCAGGAACTTGAATCCCTCCCCCTGGCACCATTCCTCTAGCCACGTATTCACCTGAAGTATCCTTCTATTTCTACTCTGACTAGCACGTGGCACTGGTAGCAATCCTGAGATTACGACCTTTGAGGTCCTGTTTTTTAATTTATCTCCTAACTCCCTATATTCCGCTTTTAGGACCTCATCCCGCTTTTTACCTATATTGTTGGTGCCTATATGCACCACGACAACTGGCTGTTCACCCTCCCCTTCCAAGATGTTCTGCAGCCGCTCGGAGATATCCTTGACCCTTGCACCAGGGAGGCAACACACCATCCTGGAGTCTCGTTTGCGGCCGCAGAAACGCCTATCTATTCCCCTTACAATTGAATCCCCTATTACTATAGCTCTACCCCTCTTTTTTCTCCCATTCTGTGCAGCAGAGCCACCCCTGGTGCCAGGAAGTTGGCTGCTGCTGCCTTCCTCTGAGAAGCCATTCCCCCCAACAGTACTCAAAGTGGTGTATCTGTTGGAGAGGGGGATGGCCACAGGAGACCCCTGCACTACCTGCCTGCGCCTAGTACTCTGCCTGTTGGTCACCCGTTCCCTTTCTTCCTGTCCAACCTCTACCTGCGGTGTGTCCAACTCCGTAAATGTGCTATTCACAATGTCCTGAGCATCGTGAACGCTCCAGTATGCATCCAATCGCAGCTCCAGTGCCGCAGTGCGGTCTGTCAGTAGCTGCAGCTGGATGCACTTCCTGCACATGTAGTTGTCAGGGACACAGGAAGTGTCCCTGAGTTCCCACATATCGCGGGAGGAGCATATCACGTGGCCGGGCTGTCCTGCCATGATTTACCCTTTAATTAATTGAATTTAAATTCAATCAATCAATCCCACTAATTACACTGCAGTTAACTTGTTTACCAACAGTCCCCACTACACCAGAGAGACCTTAGCAACTATAAACCAGAGTTAAAGTTTAAAAAAGAGAGAAATAATCACCAACCAATCACTTACCTGCTTCCTGGTGACGTCACACTTTGATTACTTTTTACCTCTCTCCCCTGCTGTTGAATTGGTCGGGCCTCGCTGCCGGTTTTAAGCCTCTCTGCTCGCTCTGCACTCCTCACCCAGGTCCGTTGCTCTGGTCTGGCCTCGCTGCCGGTTTTAAGCCTCTCTGCTCGCTCTGCACTCCTCACCCAGGTCCGGCGCTCTGGTCTGGCCTCGCTGCCAGTTTTAAGCCTCGTTGCTCGCTCTGCACTCCTCACCCAGGTCCATCGCTCTGTTCAGGCCTCGCTGCCGGTTTTAAGCCTCGCTGATTGCTCTGCACTCCTCACCCAGGTCCGTCGCTCTGGTCGGGCCTCGCTGCCAGTTTTAAGCCTCGCTGCTCGCTCTGCACTCCTCACTCAGGTCCGTCGCTCTTATCAGGCTTCGCTGCCGGTTTTAAGCCTCGCTGCTCGCTCTGCACTCCTCACCCAGGTCCGTCGCTCTGGTCGGGCCTCGCTGCCGGTTTTAAGCCTCGCTGATTGCTCTGCACTCCTCACCCAGGTCCGTCGCTCTGGTCGGGCCTCGCTGCCGGTTTTAAGCCTCGCTGCTCGCTCTGAACTCCTCACCCAGGTCCGTCGCTCTGGTCGGGCCTCGCTGCCGGTTTTAAGCCTCGCTGATTGCTCTGCACTCCTCACCCAGGTCCGTCGCTCTGGTCGGGCCTCGCTGCCGGTTTTAAGCCTTGCTGCTCGCTGTGCACTCCTCACCCAGGTCCGTCGCTCTGGTCGGGCCTCGCTGCCGGTTTTAATCCTCGCTGCTCGCTCTGCACTCCTCACCCAGGTCCGTCGCTCTGGTCGGGCCTCGCTGCCGGTTTTAAGCCTCGCTGCTCGCTCTGCACTCCTCACCCAGCACTTGTCTGAACTTTTTGATTGCAGGGTAATGTTGCCTTAAATGTCAGTGGCTTAATCTGGTAAGAGGTAATCAAATTCTCTTTGAAGATTAATGTCCATCTGAAGCTTGTTTCCTTGAAAATGTGATAGCAAACACTGCACTTCAGCAGCCTGGTCATGATTATTGTAAGCTGGTTGCCAGTTTTATAATAAGGCAGAGGAGAGTTAGCAGACCTGTTTTGTCAATCACAGTATGTATGGAAGTGTATGGCGGAGGACTGACAATAGAATTAGTCAGCTTCTTCCACAATAGAAGTCTGACGATTCTTATGCTGCTATTCTGTCCTCAGGTCTTTCCTTTTTCTTTACTCATAGTTTTATCTATTTACTTTGCTATACGTTCCGCTGTAAGTCTCCACTCATCTCTGAAATGGATTTCTGAATGCTTGATTGTGTGACTCTTGCTTTATCTAGTTTGAAATTCTGTTCGTCAGTGGCCTTAGTGGTATCCTCCATTTTAAAGTTCTGTGCTTACAGGACAGCATCTGTTTGATTTCTAACAGCAGAGAGATACGTGAATAGCAATTAGGCAATTATTTTTTTACGGGCCGTATGAAACAGAAGGTGTTTTCTGTCATGTTCCTGTGTTTCTCTTTGAAGTTGTACCCTGTTAAAGACCGATTTGCTCATTTTCTTTTCACTGAACCTCATCTTGAGTATCAAGTTAATAATCATGGAACCAATCTGTACATTAAACTTGCAAAAAAACAATTTGGCTATTTTACTCATGAACTTTTCTTGTAGCATGCTGCACGGTGGCATAGTGGTTAGCACTGTTGCCTCACAGCGCCAGGGACCCGGGTTCGAATCTGGCCTCGGGCGACTGTCTGTGTGGAGTTTGCACATTCTCCCCGTGTTTGCGTGGGTTTTCTCCGGGTGCTCCGGTTTCCTCCCACAGTCCAAAGATGTGCGGGTTAGGTTGATTGGCTATGATAAAAATTGACCCTTAGTGTTAGGGGGATTAAATATGTGGGGTTACGGGGATAGGGTGGGATATGTGTTGGTGTAGGGGTTACGGGGATCGGGTGGGATATGTGTCGGTGCAGGCTCGATGGGCCGAAATGGCCTCTTTCTGCACTGTGGGGTTTCTGTGATTCTGTGAACACCAAGTGACTGTTGCCACAGTGACAAATTCTCAAATGTGCCACTGTTGTCCTCTGAATGCTTGATTTAATATGGCCAATGCTGGAAGTTGTTGACAGATAATAGCATACAGGTTTAGACACTATACTCAGAAGACAAATGGGCAAATGAGTGACCCTGTACTGACCCACTGCTCCAGACTTCTCCTCCGGGGAAAACCACATTCTTGGATAATATGTGAGGAAGTGGAATGCACACATTAATGGGGCAGAAATTCCTCCCCAAACGTGTGAGTTCTTGGTTATCTGAAAGAAAAAAGGTGCAAGAGTCGGGTTGTGGTGAGGGGAGGCGGGGGAAAGCAAGATGCATACACCATCAGCAGCTTGTAAGTGAGAAGAGATTGTGGGATGAGGGGGAAGTGAGATGTGAGATGAAGGATTAGGAATGACCACACCGTTATTGTCAGCAAGGGCTCCAGCTTCACCCGTTGCCGCGGCCTCGGTGGCTTCCCCTCCAATGATGTAGATCACCAACTCCTCCAGTTGGCTCAAGGTGTTTCATGCGGCTTGGCCACCTCCCGTCTGCTGCTGCTCTCGGCGGTTGTGATCCACCATGGCCTGCAAGAGAAAGGGAAGTATGTCAGTGACTGGAGCAATTTGTCTGCCATAGTTGAATAGCTGTCAGTGTGTGCAAGGTGGGTGTGAGTGTTGCAGCAGCAGTAAGGTTGTTGTAGTGTATGCCGGTAATGGCCACTCGGGCTATATAAGCCTGTCTATTGTGTTGTATCAGTTAGTTCCCCTCCAGACTTTGTTCAGTAAACACCTGTGAAACGAACTCCTGTCTTCAGTGTCTCTATTAACACACAGACACAACAGTTTTGCTCACAGTACTTGTGCTGAGAGGTTACTTTCAGTACTTTACAGGTTACTTTCACTACATTAGAGGTTACTTTCACAACTTTGGAGATTTGTACATCTGATCTCCATTTTGCAGCTCTGATCTATCAGATCAGCATGGGTGCCGCTTATGTTCTTTTACTTTGGACCTCAGATGAGGACCAAGATGGCCAGCAGCATCAACAGCAAGAGCAGCAGCAGGAAGAGCACCAGCAGCAGGAGGACCAGCAACAGGAGCACCACCAGCAGCACCAGCAAGAGCAGCAACAGTCTGCTCCTCACGAACCTGCCGCTACTGAGGAGAGATTGGGTCGATTGGGCTTATACTCGCTGGAGTTTAGAAGAATGAGAGGGAATCTCATTGAAACTTATAAAATTATGACAGGACTTGACAGACTAGATGCAGGAAAGATGTTCCCGATGGTCGGGGAGTCCAGAACCAGGGGTCACAGTCTAAGGATAAGGGGTAAGCCATTTAGGACAGAAATGAGGAGGAATTTCTTCACCCAGAGAGTGGTGAACCTGTGGAATTCTCTACCACAGAAGGCAGTAGAGGCCAATTCATTAAATATATTCAAGAAGGAGTTGGATATATTTCTTAAGGTTAAAGGGATCAAGGGATATGGGGAGAAAGCAGGGACAGGGTACTGAATTTGAATGATCAGCCATGATCTCATTGAATGGCGGAGCAGGCTCGAGGGGCCGAATGGCCTACTCCTGCTCCTATCTTCTATGTTTCTATGTTTCTAAGCTGGGATTGTTTTACTTAGAGCAGAGAAGGTTGAGCGGAGATTTGATAGAGGTGTTCAAAATCACGACGGGTCTAGCCAGAGTAGATAGAGAGAAACTGTTCCCATTGACAGAAGGGTCGACAACCAGAGGACACAGATTTAAGGTGATTGGCAAAAGAACCAAAGGTGACATGAGGAAAAACCTTTTTACGCAGCGAGTGGTTATGATCTGAAAAAAGGATTAGTGCCATTTTACCTTCACAGGTGAAGGTTTGCCGACCTCGGAGAACCCCGCTGAGTTGGAGGAGACATGAAGGAGGTCTGCGGCGGTCGGAGGCACCTGGAAGTAAGATGTAGAGGTGAGTGATGGGTGCACGTGTGGAGTGGTAAGTATGCAAGGTGAGTGATAAGTTTTGAAAAGTGTTCACTTACCTTGTTTTCTTCCTACAGCCTTTAGCCACACTGGATTGGGAGAGCCGACATCCTCCTTGTCAATTTCACAGACTGGCTGTTGGAACCTCCGATACAACAGCCATGTGAAATTTACAAATTTGAAAGGTTTGATGAATCCTGAACACAAGGCCTCATCAAAAGCTGACATTTCTTCTTTCAAGAAGTCTTGACAGATAGCACGTCTGACACTGACGTGCTCTGTCAGTGACTTTCTCCCTAATTGGCCTGCTGAGCCTGCAGGGCAGGCTTAACAAGGTCAATCAGGGGAAAATCCCTCTGGTTGGTCAGGTGAGGATGGAGGGAGGACATTGACACGACAAGCAGCAGTCCCGCCTCCAACTCAGCTCCATTCACAAAATCCAGCCTTATGCCTCAATTTATGAAGCCCAGGATCCTGTATGCTTTTTTATCCGCTTTCTCAACATGCCCTGCCACCTTCCAACGATTTGTGCTCATATACTCCCAGGTCTCTCTGTTCCTGCACCCCCTTTAGAATTGTACCCTTTAGTTTATATTGCCTCTCCTCGTTCTTCCTACCAAAATGATCGCTTCGCACTTTTCTGCGTTAAATTTTATCTGCTATGTGTCCGCCCATTCCACCAGCCTGCCTATGTCCTCTTGAAGCCTATTACTATCCTCCTCACTGTTCGCTATACTTCCGAGTTTTGTGTCATCTGTAAATTTTGAAATTGTGCCCTATGCACCCAAGTCCTAGTCATTAATGTATATTAATAAAAGCAGTGGTTTTAGTACTGACGCCTGGGGAACACCACTGTATACCTTCTTCCAGTCTGAAAAACATCTGTTCACCAAAACTCTGTTTCCTGTCACTTAGCCAATTTCATATCCATGCTGCCCCTGTCCCTTTTATTCCATGGGCTTCAACTTTGCTGGCAAGCGTATTATGTGGCACTTTATCAAAAGAAGAGAACTTTTGTTCCTGAATCCATTTTAGGAACTGAGTTGAGCATACTCGTGCAGTTATAAGCCAACAGAGAAGATTGTCTTTCATCCCACCATAGAAGGCCTGCATTCAAATAACAACAACCTACATTTCTACAGTGAGTCTGTACATACAAATATGTGTATCAAAGCACTTTACAGGGGAATAGGTTGTGAATGCCTGAAGATATTTAGCATAACTCCAGCCACTTGTTTAGTTCCTAGTTGTGTAATCTATTAAATGATCAGTGAATTTCTGCAGACCAGAAAAAGGCAGCAGAAATTTCTCTTAAAAATATTTAGAAGAGCTCACTGTAGCTTGAGAAGACAAGGATTTTACACACAACTACTTCAAGTCAACTTAGAGAGATCAAAATAAAATTTGGCAGAAAATCTATCATCGGTAAATAATGTTCTGCTTCCCAGCTTCTTTGTAGTAAGTGATGGAATGAACTGAAACAGTGGGGGCAATTTTGATTTTGGGTGATAGTGTAAAATGGGCAATATCTATTTAGCTGCCCGTTATACAACTCTTCAGATTTTCATTTCTGTTGAAGTCAGTTCATCTTCAAATGCTATATCATCACAACTGAGCCACCAGGCTCACATGCTGCTCAATTCACCACCCACGTCCCCCCCCCCACCCCTGCCGCACTTCCCTCACCTACCAACTTTCTTTTTTTTTAATCATTCATGGTTGTGGGCATCCAACATTTGTTGTCCATACCTAATTGCCCTTGAGAAGGTGGTGGTGAACTGCCTTCTTGATTTTGACCCACCAACGATGAAAAAAATGACAATATATTTCCTTGTGCAGTAGGGGTCCATATCCAAAATTTCATCACAATTTTTTGACCATTGGTGTTAAAGAAAACTGTGGGCAATGCACCCCTAGAATATCCATTACATGCCCCCAGTAATGCAACTCCGTACTGAGAGTATGGATTAGTAAAATAACCACCTCTATCTCAATAGCCACTGGTGGCAAAGCATTCAATATAAGTCTCATCACTCAGTTTTGACTGTAATTTTTGAGTTATTCTTTATTTCTTACATAAAAATGAAATCGATAATCACCATTCATGTCTCTTTGGCCTCAGTTGTGGGATTGGTCTGTGTGGGATCTGAAACGAGCAACAAATTCACATTTTTTTATTCATTCATGGGATGTGGGCGTCGCTAGCAAGGCCAGCATTTATTGTCCATTCCTAATTGCACTTGAAAAGGTGGTGGTGAGCTGCCTTCTTGAACGGCTGCAATCCGTGAGGTGTAGCATGAATTTTGCGTTCTGTCTGAGCTACTTTCAACGGGCACGGGCAGATTGCGCATCGTGATCATTGCACATCGAGGTCCCTGCACCCGTTTTCCTGCTTAATTGAATTTTGGCCACAGGTGTCTGTTTAGCACCTCCAGGCAAATTCAAATTATGGTAATCAGCAATTAAGACCAAAATTGTGTGCTAAATCCGAACTTTCAATCGGGCTAGTCTTACTAACATGCACCCTTTTAGTGCCTGTTTTCACCCTTTGGCCTCAATAATCCCCAAGGTTTTTTCGATCAAATTATCTGATAATACAATGTTCAAGCACTAAACTCACACTTTGCTGTCATATTTATGTTGCTTAAATCAAATAATTGGTTAATTCACATTTCTTTTATAATGTATTCATGGGATGTGGGCATCACTGGCCATCCCTAATTGCCCTTGAGAAGGTGGTGGTGAGCCACCTTCTTGAACCGCTGCAGTCCATGTGGTGAAGGTACTCCCACAGTGCTGTTAGATAGGGAGCTCCAGGATTTTGACCCAGCAATGATGAAGGAACGACCATATATTTCCAAGTCAGGATGGTGTGTGACTTAGGGGGGAACTTACAGGTGGTGGTGTCCCCATGCGCCTGCTGCCCTTTTCCTTCTAGGTGGTAGAGGTTGCGGATTTGGGAGGTGCTGTTGAAGAAGCCTTGGTGAGTTGCTGCTGTGCATCTTGTACATGGTACACACTGCAGACTCAGTGCACCAGTGGTGGAGGGAGTGACTCTTTAAGGTGATGGATGGGGTGCCAATCAAGCGGGCTGCTTTGTTCTGGATGATGTCAACTGCTTGAGTGTTGTTGCAAGGAAAGAATATTCCATCACACTCCTGATTTGTGCCTTGTAGATGGTGCAGAGGCTTGGGGGAGTCAGGAGGTGAGTCTCTCAATGCAGAATAACTAGCCTCTGACCTGCTCTTGTACCCAAAATATTTATGTGGCTGCTCCAGTTGAGTTTCTGGTCAATGGTGACCCACCCACCCACCCCAGGATGTTGATGGTAGGGGATTCGATGATGGTGATCCCATTGAATGTCAAGTGGAGGTGCCTAGAATCTCTCTTGTTGGAGATTGTCATTGCCTAGCACTTGTGTGGCATGAATGTTACTTGCCGAGATCCTGAGAGATTTAACTTCCAGGTTGAATTTCCATATTCAGGATCGGACTCCCGTCTGAACCCGGGAGAAATCACTGCCGGACCAGCCAGCAGCAATGTGAACTTGGGTGGCAGGAGGCTGCTGACAGAGACACATGGGAACAGTACTCGAAAATCAGATATCCTTGACCCCCTCCTATTTCTCATCTAAAAGCTGCCCCTCAGTGACATCATCCGAAAAAACAGAAGGCAGTTGAGGCCAATTCATTAAATATATTCAAGAAGGAGTTAGATATATTTCTTAAGGCTAAAGGGGTCAAGGGATATGGGGAGGAGGCAGGGACAGGGTAATGAGTTTGGATGATCAGCCATGATCTCATTGAATGGTGGAGTAGGCTCGAGGGGCCGAATGGCCTACTCCTGCTCCTATCTTCTATGTTTCTATGTCAGTTTCCACATGTACGCTGATGAAACCCATGCTGAACTCTACCTCACCAACACTTCTTTT
Organism: Somniosus microcephalus; assembly: GCF_052327205.1. NCBI lineage: Eukaryota > Metazoa > Chordata > Chondrichthyes > Squaliformes > Somniosidae > Somniosus > Somniosus microcephalus. The sequence continues at coordinate 243,862,491 of NC_140987.1, forward strand.
GACTCCTCCACTGTCTCTAAGTTGTCAGATTGCTTGTCCGACATCCAGCACTGGATGAGCAGAAATTTCCTCCAACTTATTATTGGAAAGACCAAAGCCATTGTCTCTGACCCGCCACAAACTCCGTTCCCTAGCCACCGACTCCATCCCTCTCCCTAGCATCCATCTGAGGCTGAACCAGACTGTTCGCAAGTCATATTTGACCCGGAAATGAGCTTCCAACCACATATACACACCATATCTAAGACCGTCTATTTCCACCTCCGTAACATCGCCCGCCTCCACCCCGCCTTAGCTCATCTGCTACTGAAACCCTCATCCATGCCTGTGTTACCTCTAGACTTGACTATTCCAATGCATTCCTGGCTGGCCACCCACATTATACCCTACATAAACTTGAGGTCATCCAAAACTCTGCTGCACGTGTCCTAACTCGCACCAAGTCCCATTCCCCCATCATCCCTGTGCTCGCTGACCTACATTGGCTCCCGGATAAGCAATGCCTCGATTTTAAAATTCTCATCCTTGTTTTCATATCCCTCCATGGCTTCACCCCTACCGACCTCTGTAATCTCTTCCAGCCCCACAACCCCCCGAGATATCTGCACTCCTATAATTCTGGGCTCTTTAGTATCCCTGATATCGCTCAACCATTGGTGGCCGTGCCTTCAGCTGTCTGAGCCCTAAGCTTGGAAATTACCTCCTTAAACCGCTCCGCCTCTCTACCTCTCTTTCCTCCTTTAAGGCGCTCCTTAAAACCTACCTCTCATCTGCCCTAATTTCTCCTTATGTAGCTCGGTGTCAAATTTAGTCTTCTAACGCTCCTGTGAAGCGCCTTGGAACATTTTACTATGCTAAAGGCGCTATATAAATACAAGTTGTTGTTGTTGTAAGTGATGGGTGGGAGTGGGGTCCAGAGATGATTGTGATTGAAGGAGCTATGCCTAAGGTTTCCTTGTGAGGCCAGGAGGAGCATTCCTCCACATTGAACATAAAAGCAAAGGAACAGGAGTAGGCCATTCAGCCCCTCAAACCTGTTCCACCATTCAATTAGATCATGGGTGATTTGTATCATAACGCCATCTATCCAGCAGTAACTCTTAATACATATGCCTAACAAAAACCTATCAATCACAGTTTTGAAATTTTCAATTGAGCCCCAGCCTCAACAGCTTTTTGGGGGAGAAAGTTCCAGATTTCCACCACCCATTGTGTGAAGAAGTGTTTCCTGACATCACCCCTGAACGGCCTAGCTCTGATTTTAAGATTATGCCCCCTTGTCTGGACTCCCCCACCAGAGGAAATAGTTTCTCTCTATCTACCCTATCAACTTCTTTGTTCATCTTAAACACCTCAATTAGCTCACTCCTTAATCTTCAATATTCAATCGAATACAAGCCTAGTTATGCAACCTGCCCTCATAATTTAATCCTTTAACCCTGGTATCATTTTGGTAAATCGGTGCTGCATCACCTTCAAGGCCAATATGTCCTTCCTGAGGTGCGGTGCCTGGAACTTTATAGAAATGTAACATAACTTCTACCCCTTTGTAGTCCAGCCTCCTTGAGATAAAGACCAACATTCCATTAGTCTTTTAAATTATTTTTTCTACCTGTCCATTAGTTTTTAGTGACTTCTGTACTTGTGTGAAGGAATAGCCATGATTCAGAGAAATACACGATACCATGAACAGATTTCTATTAATATTAATAAAAGACATACTGGGTTTAAAAGACACAAGTCTCAGCAGACAGGCTGTAAACAGAAATACAGGCTTCTGAGAAAAGATCAGTTGATAACACAGTTGCAAACAAGCTTTGAAATGGGAATTAGTTAAATATTCTAAAACAATGAAAGATTGAAGCAAACCATTGGTGGTTCCGAAAGGTCTATGGTTTGCAACGAACACAATGAGAGACACAGTTTAAAGTGTGAAAAACTAACACGATAAAACAGAAATACAAACATTAAAAGAGGCATGTGCCTTTGAAACATGACATCAAGAAAAGAAACATCTGCTGGTCAAATAGTTTTATGTTAAACTTGGATGACAGGAAACACGATTAAATATGCAACCAATTGAGATAGCTAGAAAACAAGTAAACACACAGTTAAAGTGGTTTTGATTTACATATAGTAAAAACCATACCAACAAGACTTTGAAGATATAACTTCAATAGATGACACCAAGCAATTGCATTGTGTTTGTATTAAACTTGAAGCAAAACGGAGTCAAAGGGCTGGATTTTGCTACGGGGGCGGGTTGGAGGTGGGAAACCCACATTCGGGCTTGTTGTCCCGCCTCCATGGAGATGTGGCCAACCCACTGGATTTTCCTCTGATTGACCTTGTTGAGCCCGCCCTCTGGGCTCAGCAGGCCAACTAAGGGCCACCCGGCAACAGGTGACGTCAGAGATTGACATTTCATCTGTCAAAAGCTTTTGGCAGATGAAATATCAGTGTTTAACAGCTGTTTGAAGCTGTCAAGCACTGAAAAACTGCTAATTCAGCCTCAGTCCTTTCTCAGGATAACTTTAAAATCATTTTGCTGCAGAAACCAAGAAGCTGATTTTTTTTTAAAAATCGGAGCTTCTGTGGTTCTTGTAGCCGCCTCCCGACACCGGAATGCAGGACTCCTGTAAAGGTAAGTAAAAGTAAGTTAAACTTATTTAAACACTTTAAACACTTGCAAAACACTTACCTTTGCACACCCCTCACTCACCTGAACACTGGGCATCTCGACCCCTCCAAGACCTCAGACCCACGTCCCGCCTCGAAAACTTTTCGTGGTTTGGAGCTGTCAGGAAGCCCACAAACCAGCAATAAAAATCGCGAATAGGCAAAAAACTACCTGTTAACTACCTGTTAACAGGCAGTTTAATTGCCTTTAATCCCTTCCCGCCTCTGGGAGTCGGGTTCCAGCACTTGTCGGCAACCCGACTCCTATGAAATTGACATGGAGGCGGGTTGGAGGCGGGATGGGGTCGGGTCTCCCGGATCTCCGATTTTTATCGCCCGCACGCCTCCAACCTGACTCCAGGGGCTTAGGAAAATCCAGCCCAAAATGTCTGCTAAAAAGCAGTTAAGCCAATATTAAGAAATGAATGAAGGATCTTCGGTAAGAATGACATCAAACAAAAACCATAGCTGTCATTGTTTTTATGATGGTTTTTGGAACACCTAAAAGTAGAGAAATAATTATGCATGCAAAAGTTGAATTGATAGTAACATAGAAAGCATTTAAAGGAAGCATTCAAACAGAGATATCAATAAAGACAATTAGCTGACATCAGCAGAAAACAGCAAAGAAGAAACAAAAGCCAAAAGGGTATAAAAATAAGAGCTTTTTAACAGAACGTCAGAACGCGTTGAACGGGCAGGGCATTTCTCAACCTTCCAGAGGCATCTCTGTAAGTTTTTAACTATGAGTCTCTGGTAAATCAAAGTGATTGATTTTTGGTGGAGGTTCTGGATTTAGAAATAAGAAATGTAAGGATTTAGAAATAAGAAATAAGAAATATTCTGGATTTAGAAATAAGAAATAAGAAATGTAATGATGTTCTGGATTTAGATATAAGAAATAAGAAATATAACAAAGTAAAGATTTGAGAATAAGGATCTCTAAGAAATAAGAAATGTAACTAATTGTACTTTGAATTGTTAATGTTGCGACTGATTCAACAGATGTTAACTGAATGCCAGCTCTTAAATAAAACTATATGGCCTAGAAATTCAGTTGCTTGCGCCAGCCAGTAGCGCCTTAGGAGGAGGAGATGTTGGGCGATAGGCGGCTAGCGGCCGGGCGCAGTGCGATCTGCGCCTCTCCCCAACTTCACTAGAGATTTAGCATCGGCGCAAAGTCTTTGCGCGCGCTCAGCTGCACGCGCAGATCCTGATGTCATTTCATCGTGCAACGCCCTTTGTGCGCCCCAAACCGGAACTTCAGTGGCGCCGCCCTTCTTTGCGCCTGGCGCCCCCAGCGACTGGTAGAGGGGAATGGTTCCCAGTCGCTGCGGGGGGCGCTATTTAAAGGGGACTCCTCCTGCATTATAAGTGACAGCCATTTTGTGCCAATCCTTCTGTGTGAGAGACAAAGGCAGAGAGCTTTCTGCTTTGACTCAGCGCTTGCACAGGTACTTCTGGCTTCAGGCCAGAGCTTTGCACTTGGATTTCACTTTCAGTGCCATAGCCTTGAGTCGCCACATATAATGGGGGCTGCAATGGGTGGAGACATTGGCTTACTGCATTGCATTCAAAGGGATCAGAGACGCCGTGAGAGAGTGCCAGTCATGGCCAGACAGAGAAGGGCCAACAGGTGTCAGCACAGGAGGCCTTACCCACCCAGGGTATACTGCCAGCAGTTCTCATATCTGAACATGTCTGAGGAGCAGTGTGTTCGGAGGCTGCGATTCAGAAGGGAGGTGGTCACTGAGATCTGCCACCTGCTTCGCAGAGATCTGCAGCCACAGCTGAGGAGCAGGACGTCTCTGTCGGTGGCAGTGAAGGTGACGGTGGCTCTCAACTTCTATGCCACCGGCTCCTTCCAATCCGCTACTGGGGACATTGCCAACATCTCCCAGTTCGCGGTACATTGCTGCATCCGACAGGTGAACAATGCCCTTTTCAGAAGGAGACGTCAGTACATCTCCTTCCCCATGACCCTGGACAAGCAGCAAGAGCGTGCAATGGGATTTGGAAGAATAGCGGGCTTCCCCATGGTCCAGGGCGTAGAACTGATGAACCAGCATTGGGCAGGCCTTGCTTCAGGGCTGCAGTGCGCAGGGCATGGCAGCCAGACAAGTCCACCCTGCCCCTTTAAGAGCTGACCGACGCCAGAGTGTCTGCCGTCAATCAGCAACTCACCGCACCTGCGCTGCGCCCGCCCTCGGGGGTATTGCCCCGGACCGCCGGCTTAGCGCCTAATGATAGTCGTGCATCGCCTGTTTTAGCGCAGCAGCAACCTCTTGGGGCGATGCGACTGAATATCGGCGAAGGTGGCGCGAACTTGCGCCGGGTGCAAACTTTAGCGGCCGCCCAACTGTAGCGCCCCGAACGTGGCTATACTGAATTTCTAGGCCGATATTTCTAGAATTGTCTCAAAGAGTGAATCTGTATAGACTTGCGAACCCACAAATTCTGTATACACTTTTGTAAGGAGTTGCAGAATTGTGGGGGGTATTCCAGACCCTTATAATATCCGGAAGGTTACAGTTTATTTTGACTTATTAAAAGTACTATCTGGAGGATGGTAACATCTTTAGTTGTTCCTTTCCTTTAGGGAGAGATAGCCTGAATATTTAGACACATTTAAGCATCTTATGGAATTCGGCTATCTCTAACTTAAGTTGAGGGTGAATGACTGGGGAATATGCCTGATCTGGAATAGCCCAAAAGGGCTAGGACTGTAATTAACCCTTCACTTGGACCCCTAAATCTCTCTGCTCATCCACATTTCCTAGCTTCTCACCATTTAGAGAATACACTGATCTATCTTTCTTCGGTCCAAAGTGGATGACCTCACACTTTCCCACATTGAACTCCATCTAAGAACATAAGAACATAAGAAATAGGAGCAGGAGTAGGCCAATCGGCCCCTCGAGCCTGCTCCACCATTCAATAAGATCATGGCTGATCTGATCCTAACCTCAAATCTTCTATCACTCTGCATCCACCCGAACCCATGTGATCTCCCAGGAGAGGCGAAAAACCAGATAAAGACCCAATGGCCAATTTGGGAGAAAAAAATCTGGGAAATTCCTCTCCGACCCATCTGGGCGATCGAAATTCTTCCAGGAGATCACTCTGTCCCTATATTTTCTACAGTACTTCCCTTCTGTAAAGGCGATCTCCACCCCAGCCAGGAACAGGAATAAAACCATCTCCTGAAATCTAACAGAATTAGAACACAGTAGGAGCAGAACAAGGCTACACGGCCCCTGGGCCCGCTCCACTACCCACAGGGCCATGACCATTCCGAACCCAGACTCATGTCCAATTTCCTGCCCGCTCCCCGTAACCCTTTATTCCCTTTACTTCTAGGAAACTATCTATTTCTGTTTTAAATTTATTTAATGATATAGCTTCCACAGCTTTCTGGGGCAGCAAATTCCACAAACCTACCACCCTCTGAGTGAAGAAGTTTCTCCTCATCTCAGTTTTGAATGAGCAGCCCCTTATTTTAAGATTATGCCCCCTAGTTCTAGTTTCACCCATCATTGGGAACATCCTCACCGCATCCACCCGATCAAGCCCCTTCACAATCTTATATGTTTCAATAAGATCGCCTCTCATTCTTCTGAACTCCAATGAGTAGAGTCCCAATCTACTCAACCTCTCCTCATATGACCACCCCCTCATCCCCGGGATTAACCGAGTGAACCTTCTTTGTACTGACTCGAGAGCAAGTATGTCTTTTCTTAAGTATGGACACCAAAACTGTATGCAGTATTCCAGGTGCGGCCTCACCAATACCTTGTACAACTGCAGCAATACCTCCCTGTTTTTATATTCCAACCCCCTAGCAATAAAAGCCAACATTCCATTGGCCTTCTTGATCACTTGCTGCACCTGCATACTAACTTTTTGAGTTTCGTGCACCAGGACCCCCAGATCCCTTTGTACTACAGTACTTTCCAGTTTCTTGCCATTAAGATAATAACTTGCTCTATGATTTTTCCTGCCAAAGTGCATAACTTCACACTTTCCAGATTTGCCCACTTACTTAATCTATCAATGTCCCTTTGCAACTTTCTGCTCCCATCTACACTATTTATTGTGTCACCTAACTTAGTGTCATCAGCAAACTTAGATATACAGCTCTCGATTCCTGCATCCAAGTAATTTATAATGTTGAGGCCCCAGTACAGATCCCTGCGGGACACCACTAGTCACATCCTGCCAATTTGAGCACGTACCCATTATTCCTGCTCTCTGTCTCCTACCACCTAACAATTCCCTATCCAAGCCAATAGGTTGCCTCCAATTCTATGCAAGCTCAGTTTTGTTAACAGTCTCTTACGTGGAACCTTGCAGAATGCCTTCTGGAAGCCAATATAAATAACAACCATAGACACTTCCTTATCTACCACATTAGTTACCTCCTCAAATTATTCAACTAGGTTCACTACACATGACTTACTCTTTACAAATCCATGCTGGTTCTCTCTGATCAGCTCATATTTGTCCAAATGCTCAGTCACCCTGTCCCTAATAACAGATATCAGTAACTTCCCCACAACTGACATTAGACTAATAGGCCTATTATTTCCTAGTCTATCTCTCCTACCCTCCTTAAATAATGGAGTGAAATTGGCAGTTTTCCAATCCAAGGGGACAATTCTTGAATTGAGAGAGTTGTAGAAGGTCATGACTAACGCAGCAACAATTTCCTCAGCTACTTCTTTTAATATCCCGGGGTGGAAACCATCAGGTCCTGGAGGTTTGTTTAACTTTAATCTCATTAGTTTCTTGATCACCATTTTTTTTACTTTTATTTAATCCAGTTAGATCCTTCCTCTAGGTTTATTTTTAGTTTTCCGTGTATTTATGGTACTTTACCCTCAACTTAAACAAAACATCTTATAATAAATCTACCTTACTGGGTCTTCTGGCCCTTGATGCATCTCCTGGCAGATTTGGCCTGGTGGGGAATGCTCCCCTGCTTAGGCCTGAGATTAAAATCACAATCAGGCCTTGATGACATCTATAGAGTTCAATCTGCATATTTAAAGAGGAACTCACTAGATTGGGATGGGTGTCCTTGCCGCACATAATTTAAAATTGCAGTTGGTCAGATTGGGCAAGGAAAGGAGTGGGTAAATCCCCAACTCCAATTTAGCTGCCCCCCTAACTGGTTTCCGCCAGGTGGGGGGAGGTAAAATCGAGGCCATATGACTTATTTATTCACTTTGTTTCCTTTTTGAATATCTCCTATTCCATTTAGTATTTATTTTATGAGGTTTTCTTAGATACTTTAAATTAAATGCGACCAAAGACAAACTCACTTTTTAATATTGATGTTGTTTCTTACGTCACCAGTGAAAGGGCACATACATCACAATAACTGAACTGTAGAATAAATCCGAACAACTAACAAAAATAAAATTTCACTTGGCTGATGTTAAATAAATCTTTAATACGCAGGGTCTACATGGCAAATGCTGTTGTCACAGAGTGTTGTTTGAGAGGAACACAGTGGGGAATGGAAGTCTGCACTCCCAACTCATAGGACTCCCAACTGTACAATCACAAACATGGCAAGAAAACCAGGAATGCCACAATTCGATTGTGCTGACCGCTGTACTGCCATCAAACGAGACTCTTACAAAATTTACCCGCAGATCTAGTCACTTAATAAACTTTATTTGCATATTACACCTGAAACCAGACGAAGTGATTTATGAACTCAAAAAGAGAAAATAAAAGAATTAGTGGTTAGCACTGTTGCCTCACAGCGCCAGGGACCCGGGTTCGAATCCAGCCTCGGGTAACTGTCTGTCTGGAGTTTGCACATTCTCCCTGTGTTTGCGTGGGTTTCCTCCGGGTGCTCCGGTTTCCTCCCACAGTCCAAAGATGTGCGGGTTAGGTTGATTGGCTATGATAAATTGACCCTTAGTGTTAGGGGGATTAAATACATGGGGTTACGAGGATAGGGTGGGATATGTGTTGGTGTAGGGGTTACAGGGATCGGGTGGGATATGTGTCGGTGCAGGCTCGATGGGCCGAAATGGCCTCTATCTGCACTGTGGGGTTTCTGTGATTCTGTGATTCTGTGATTATGTCAGAGCAAATGTTACCAAGGAGACTGTAGAAGGCTTTGTTAATCTAACTGTCTCCCTTTTCCATCAATAAAGTTCACTGAATGTCTAAGGTTACAAATTAGCTCAATTAAAACCCAAGTCTTAAAGCGAGTTTTATGCCATCAGTTCAGATTACTGATCAGTTTCTCCACATATCCAGAATGTCCAATAATATAATTAAACAAGGTAGTGCCAATCTTCAAACTTCCCCAATTTTTGCACTGCTTAGGTAAAACAGAAACCATGAACTCTTTTGCCAAGTTAGTATTTATTTGTACTCAGATACACAACTTGCCCAGAATTACTTATTTTGCCCTCTAGTGGTAAATTAACAATGTAATAATAAATAGTTTCTCACCCAAAGTTTAAATTAAGTGTTAATTGAGATTACAGAGTACCACAGTATAATGTAAGTGACAGGGATTGGGATGGCTTTGTTTACACAAATGTAATTTTCCTTTTTCAAAAGTGGGTATAAAAGGGTTCATCATAGGCAGCTGTGAGGAAGAGCAAGTGGAAGAGAAAGAGGAGGAGGATGAGGAGGAAGAGGAAGAGGAGGAGGAGAATGAGGAAAGGAGAAGGCAGCCTACAAATCCCTATTTGGACGGGCTGTCCACTAGCGCATTATCAGACTCCAGTTCCCCTGATTGAAACCCCAGATTCCTGTTGCTCAACACTTCCCCATCTTACCATCCCTCTGTCAAACAACAGCACAGCGTCCTATAGACCCCAATGCTGAAATGAAAGCCACCACAAAACAAACTTTCCAAATATAATTTATAAATTAATAATTACAATATAACATTACAAAGTCAACGAATCACCCTTGTATATTCCCGTAGGGGGTGATTTTCTGACGTCGGAGGAGGCGGGTGTAATGAAATCTGTTTGTCTTGATCCTGTATTCATTTTGCACTCATGTATATTACCCTCCCCCACTGTGTATAGTTTCACTTCCTCTTTCCCGACTAACCTGGGAGGTTCCAGTTCTTGGCTCTTGGCTCCGCCCCTGACTTCTCTTACATAAAGATCCCAGGATCTGTATGGCTCATTCCTGTGAACCAGTCGGCGTGTTGAGATGTTAGCTCTGATCTTAGTGATTAAAAGCCAACTTGTTTAAGTCTATAACTTCTAGTTTTGTGGTTATTGAAGGCCCATCAATTTTAATCACTAAAGAATACTAGGATGGATCGACTCCTAAAACCAGAGTGTCTGGACTTGGATCCACATTCTGCTGAAGCAGCAAATCAATTTGCACACTGGCTTAAATGCTTCGAACTCTTCGCGGGGCCCTCATCCGCTAGCGAGGTAGATAAATTGAGTCTACTGACTACTCGCGTAAGTCATCGGATTTATTCATTCATCCGGGACGCCACCTCTTACACGGAGGCCATCACTATCCTGAAGGCCCAATACCAGAGGCCGGTAAACGAAGTGTACGCCAGACATCTGCTGGCTACACGCAGGCAGCGACCAGAGGAATCAATGGACGATTTCTTACAGGGCCTAAAGGACCTGGTCCGGGACTGTAACTGCAAGGCCGTGACGGCCAACGTGTACTCTGACGAATTGGTCCGCGATTCCTTCATCACGGGCCTCAAATCGAATTATATCCGGCAGAGTCTGCTGGAGAAGGAGGTCCTGGACTTTAAAAAGGCACTGGCCACTGCGCGATCGCTGGACGTGGCCCAGAGAAACTCTGACTCTTATTATTCTGGCCATGCGGCCCTCACCGCCTCGTGCGCGCCGAGGGGGCTGCCATCTTGGAATCAGCCATCTTCCCCATCCAGGTCTCAGACCAGCTCTACGCCGCCGGAGTCCCCACACAGAAGTTCACCCAGGAGTCCTACTACAGCGGCAATGTCTCGAGGCCCGAAATGCTACTTCTGCGGCCAGGCCAAGCACCCCAGACAATGATGCCCAGCGAAGGACGCTACATGCTTCAAATGTAAGAAAAAGGGGCATTTTAGCAAAGTCTGCAGGGGGAATCCGATTTCCAACTCCGTCACCGCCTCGTGCGTGCTGTGCGGGCTGCCATCTTGGGATCCGCCATCTTTTCCTGACTCAACGGCCGCCCAGGGCCCAACAGTGGCTTCGATCACGGTGGATCAATCCAGGCCACACCCGTTGACAAAATCCATAATGGACATACAGGTAAACGGGAATTTAATGAAATGTTTAATTGACTGTGGGAGTACCGAGAGTTTTATCCACCCTAGCCTGGTACAGCGGCACTCATTAACGGTAACCCCTACACGGAGCAGAATTGCTATGGCTGCTAAGCCCCACACTTCGGACATTTTGGGCTACTGTGTGGTAACACTGACTGTAAAAGGCACGGACTACAAGGATTTAAAACTCCTCGTGATGCCAGAACTCTGTGTTAATGTAATCTTGGGCCTGGACTTCCAGTGCCACCACGAAAGTGTTACGCTAGCATATGGCGGGTCCCAGCCGCCACTCACAGTCTGTGGCCTATCAACCTTAAAATTCAGCCCGCCCTCTTTATTCGCTAATCTCGCTCCGAACTGTAGGCCCATAGCGACCAAAAGTAGACGGTACAGTCTGGAAGACAGACACTTTATCAAGGCGGAAGTGGACAGACTCCTGTGGGAAGGCATTATTGAATGCAGTACCAGCCCGTGGCGTGCCCAAGTAGTCATAGTTAAAAATAGCGAAAAGAAACGGATGGTAATTGACTACAGCCAGACTGTTAATATTTATACCCAGCTGGACGCCTACCCTTTACCCCGCATATCAGAAATGGTCAACCAGATTGCGCAATACCGAGTCTTCTCGACTATCGACCTCAAATCTGCGTATCACCAGCTCCCCATTAGAACGGAGGACCGCCCATACACCGCCTTCGAGGCGAACGGGCGCCTCTACCATTTTCTCCGAGTGCCCTTCGGGGTAACAAATGGGGTCTCGGTCTTCCAACGTGAGATGGACCGCATGGTTGACGAGAATAAACTACAAGCTACCTACCCCTATCTGGACAATGTCACTATCTGCGGGCACAACCAGCAAGACCACGATCTAAATCTTGCGAGATTTTTAAAAACTGCCCTAAAGCTGAATCTAACCTACAACGAAGACAAATGTGTCTTCAACACAACTCGTCTCTGTATCCTCGGCTGTGTGGTGGAAGATGGGGTAATTGGACCGGACCCTGACCGATTACGCCCCCTAAAGGAACTGCCCCTGCCACACAATCCCAAAGCTTTAAAAAGGTGCCTGGGATTCTTTTCGTATTATGCCCAATGGGTGCCCAATTACTCTGATAAGGCCCGACCCCTCATTAAATCGATGTCCTTCCCACTATCAGCTGAAGCTTGGGAGGCTTTCACCAGTATTAAACAGGACATTGAAAGGGCTGCAGTGTGTGCAGTTGATGAATGCATTCCCTTTCAACTCGAAAGTGATGCGTCAGACTTTGACTTAGCTGTGACCCTCAATCAGGCTGGGAGACCTGTGGCCTTCTTCTCCCGAACCCTTCAGGGACCTGAAATCAGGTACTCTTCTGTCGAGAAGGAGGCACAGGCTATAGTGGAGGCAGTGCGGCACTGGAGACACTACCTAGCGGGCAAACGTTTCACCCTGCTCACCGACCAGCGGTCGGTGGCTTTCATGTTTAATAACAAACAAAGGGGGAAAATCAAGAATGACAAAATACTCAGGTGGAGGATCGAACTATCCACGTTCGACTATGATATTATGTACAGGCCGGGAGCCCATAATGAACCCCCAGACGCCCTATCGCGGGGAATGTGTGCCAGCATTCATACGGACAAATTACAGGGTCTCCACAACGACCTCTGTCACCCAGGGGTCGCCCGACTATACCATTTTATAAAGTCCCGCAATCTGCCCCACTCTATCGAGGAGGTCAGGGCAATGACCAGAGCCTGCCGCATCTGTGCGGAATGCAAGCCTCGTTTCTACAGGCCTGACCGTGCACACCTTATCAAAGCCACACGGCCATTCGAGCGCCTAAGTCTGGACTTCAAGGGACCCCTTCCCTCTGCCGACCGTAACGTATACTTCCTCAATATCATTGATGAATATTCCCGCTTCCCCTTCGCCATTCCCTGCCCAGACATGACCAGTGCCACAGTCATCAAGTGTCTCTGTAATCTATTCTGCATGTTTGGCATGCCGAACTACATACACAGCGATAGGGGGACGTCATTCATGAGTGACGAGCTGCACCAGTTCTTGCTCTCGAAGGGGATAGCCACTGGTAGAACCACCAGCTACAACCCCCGGGGTAATGGGCAAGTGGAAAGGGAGAATGCTACTGTTTGGAAGGCTGTCACGTTAGCCTTAAAGTCAAAAGGCCTTCAGACCTCCCGCTGGCAGGAAGTCCTCCCAGATGTGCTCCACTCCATAGGTCTCTGTTATGTACTGCCACTAATGCTACCCCTCATGAAAAGATGTTCGTTTTCCCCTGGAAATCCACCTCGGGCATATCTCTACCCACGTGGCTGATGTCTCCGGGGACAGTACTATTGCGGAAGCACGTGAGAGGCCATAAAATGGACCCCCTTGTGGAAAAGGTACAGCTCCTCCATGCAAACCCTCAGTGCATCTATATCGAATACTCTGACGGGCGAGAGGACACTGTTTCCATAAAAGACCTCGCTCCCTCGGGGAGCGGAGAGAACGATGGGAGACTACCCAATGAAGACGTACACTACAAAGAGACAGGACGCCCAGAGGTATCAATACCCAACTTTAACCTGGAGGACACTGCAGATAACCTGGAAGACACTGCGGAGGCCCGGGCAGCGGAGGAACCAGAATCCACTCCCCTGGAGGCACCCCAACCGGCTTTGCGCCGATCACTGAGAACTGCAAAACCTCCTGACAGACTCACTTATACCAACTTTTAAGAAACATCACCCCGATGAACTAAATCTATAGAAGGGGTGAATGTAATGAAATCTGTTTGTCTTGATCCTGTATTTGTTTTGCACTCATGTATATTACCCTCCCCCACTGTGTATAGTTTTACTTCCTCTTTCCCGACTAACCTGGGAGGTTCCAGTTCTTGGCTCTTGGCTCCGCCCCTGACTTCTCTTACATAAAGATCCCAGGATCTGTATGACTCATTCCTGTGAACCAGTCGGCGTGTTGAGATATTAGCTCTGATCTTCGTGATTAAAAGCCAACTTGTTTAAGTCTATAACTTCTAGTTTTGTGGTTATTGAAGGCCCATCAGCGGGAAAGGCGGGAAAATTAGATTCAAAGAGGTCGGTTTCGGAACCTGCCTCCAACCCGCCTCCGTGAGATTTTGCCGGTGCCGGTTTTGGAGGTCGGGAAATACTCCCGTCTCCAGCTGGCCATTGTGCTAATTAACTTCCTTAAATACTTGTTAAGGGCCTCTCTAATCCTATTTTGAGAAGCCCTCGTAAATTTTCCAGCATTTCGGTGTGCTCCACGCAACTCCTGAACCACGCCAGGTAAACCTGGCGGGTTGACTCGTGGGAGGCTGTGGAAGTACAGTTTCTCACTTAGACACAAAATGGCTTCCTAGGCATAGAATAAAAACTCAAATGGCCGACAGCATGATTCACTAATCAGTTTCAAGGGGATGAGACAATTTAGGAATGCTACATACGTACTCCTTATCTGTGACAAGCTTAACAAGGAGCCTCATTTACCAAACAAATAGCCAAGGACAGGATAAGGTAAATATCAGCCCACAGGCTCAGTTGGTACAGTGGGAGAACAGAAGGATCCCATAATAAAGGATTAATTAATATTATCTCAAGGTATTTCTGTTCGTTATTCTAACGAAGCCTGGAATACATTGTTCCAATAATTCGCAAGGTCTGTGCCTTTGTAATCAGATATGATTCAATACTATGTCATGTGGCATAGAAAGCCTGTTTTGTTTCTGTACTGTATAAATATGTTACAAATTCTGTATTACTTTGAAGAGGTTTGATGTAGCCTTTGACTACACAACCCTTCCCTTGCAAGCAAATAAAGCCTATCTTTGACGATACTTTGTGTTTAAGAGTCTTACTCGGGAGTCGAGACTTCGACAGTATTACTTGGAGGTTCCACCGAGATCGCTTGCTGCCTTTTGGTAAGTCACGGACAAGGGCATCGTGAATCTCTAATGACAGGTCCTGAATGGCCACAGTGATGTTTTATCACATAAAAGGATTTCTCATTAGATATTGAATTGGTGTGGTCTGTTTCTTCCGACGGGAGTACTGCGATCAAGTTAAGACTCGTGTTTCAGACTTGAGTTAAATCCTGTAACTTTTGCTTTTTTTATTGTTGACCACTGAAAGGAGGAGAATACTGACAACTCAAGTCTTTAAAAAAAAAGTGTCGGGCAAAGAAGGCAAGAGGAAAGTCGACAGGGCTGAGTCCCAGACAGATAAGGTACCAAGTTAAAACTGCAGTATCAAGGGTGGGTCCCGTGAGCCGGGGTGAGAGACCCGCGGCAGAAAGTATCATTTGAGGATTGTCACTGTGTTTTAATGACCTGTATTACCAGGCTCGGGACTATTCTCCATTGAGATACCTTCTACGAGGGTTCAAGCCCCTCGCATTAAAGCATAAGGATTTTGTATGAATATAGAGGTTAAGAATTATCGCAACCATTGTTTTCCGTTTTGTTTGTTGATTATTGACAACGTTAAGTCAGAAGACTCTCACATAAAGTATAAGTTAAATGTTAAGGACTCAGCTTGTAGTGGCGTACAATGCAAACTGAGAATTGACTATTTGTTTAGTTTAGAGTATAAGATAAATGTCTGGATATTTGGTCTGTTTGCCTGTTTGGGCGGCTGCATTACTTGTCATTTCTTTGACTGTTGTTATTACTTGTTATTTTTCATCACTTATGGTCCTTTGGACAGTCAGTAATAGTCGTAAGGGGGTAAGGGGTGAAACTTGCGATCTAGAAGAAGAGAGCCTAGTTTAAAAAAAAACATACAAACTAAGATGAGAGCTGCACAGAGCAAGATCCCAGAAAAAAAAGGAACTCCCGCTTCTTATGTCTTTACCTACTATGGTCGGATATCCATAAATGATTTACCTAAGTGGGCTAGATGGACCAAGAAAGACAGACACCCTTTCCCCGTGGATGGTACATTTAATCTAGATAGAATCACGTGTCTAGAAAACTGCCTAGCAGGCAGAGACCCAAGGAGAAGGGGTGCAAAGTCAGTAAATTGGTCTGCCTTCTCAGATTGGAAAAGGGAAGCAGAAAAACGTAAGGAACGCAGCATATTAGCTCGTAAAATTGAGAACAAAAATAAGAAAAGAGATCTAATGAATAAATTGATTAAACAAGAAAAGGTTACGCTAATGCCTTTAAGACAAAACCCGAAGCCTACCGCTCCTCCCTGTGAATATCCTCCCATGCCCACGACTCATTCCAGTGATGACGAGGATCAGGGATGGTTCAGAAGACCAGCCCCGCCTCCTGAATACGAAGTGCAACAACAAGGCGCAGCGGGTGGTGAATCACCCGACCCCAGTGCTGTAAGTCAGGAGAATATAATCAACACTAGATAAGATAATTGAGACAACTCAGAAAAGGGATGAAGACATTGAGGATTATATAGAAAGAATGGAAGCAGTTATGGGACAGCATTCGGGTATGACAAAAGAAAATTACCAAATCCCTTTAATTAACGCCCTTGTAAACGGCCTCAGAACAGAACTTAAGGAACCGTTGACTTTAGTTTGCCTTGACTGGAGACATAAAACCATTCCTGGATTGACACAAATCTTGAAAGGAATACAGGGAAGGAATAAAGATCAAAAGAGTAAAGTTTCCTTGTTAATGGAGCAAGCAACTTCTCCAGCCCTGACCGCCCAGACTACTATTTACTACCAGGGTCAAAACAGGGGACGAGGTAGAGGGTATAACAGAGGCGGATTTAGAGGAAATAGTAGAGGAGGGACTGGCAGAGGCCAGTGGAACGGAAGAGGCACAAACTCTCCGTATTTTAACTGTGGTCAGATCGGACACTGGAAGTCCAATTGCCCGTTCCCCAAACAGCAAAATCAAGGCTGGGGAGGTGCCCCAGTAAATACAAATACCCAAGCCCAGGTTCACACTCGTCCACAAGCAGGCTTTACAACAGGGGATCCTTGGGGAGGTCAGATTATGGAAGGACAATTCGGACCCCCAGGGCAAAATTATTCAGCATGACACGGAGAAACGGCCCCAAACAATACCCACACTCTCCAATTACCACTAGTATCGCTAAATTCTATAGATGAGCCATATCTATCCATAAATATGCAAGGCAAGAAAGTCCCTTTTCTCGTCGACACAGGAGCCACAACCTCACTATTGACAAAACAATACGCTACAGGAATTCCATGCACTGACAAGGATGTTACCTGCATAGGACTTTCTGGTGTCTCACAGACTCTGACATGGTCACAACCGTTACAAATACGAGCAGATAATTTTTCTTGCCAACATGCTTTTTTGTTATCAGACGACGCCCCCATGAACATTTTAGGGAGAGACTTGTTGTGCAAAATGCAGGCAACAATAATTTGTTCAGAAAAGGGACTGCAGATACACGTTCCGACCGATAGATGTACTATGTGCCTTTTACAAGAATGCTCCCCTCCCATTGTCTACCAGTGGGCAAATGAAAACCAAGAAATAAGCCATAAACTAATGATAATTGTAGGAGCACTACACCGTGCCTCAAGAACAGTCTCAGAGTACCAGAAGGATTTGAAATTAGACAGCTGGCACATGAATCTGCATTGCACTGCCTTTTATGAAGGCACGGGAAAAGACACGACTATAAAAAACAGTTACTCAATTGGATCCCGTTGCATGCGGCCTGCCTGGATGCCTGCCAATTCTAGCTGCTGCCTATTATGCTGTACAACAGGCTCAAGGCATCACGCTTAATCACCGAACCGTTTTGTTTGTACCACATTCAGTGGAAGTACTGTTATCAAAATACGCCACTCAGCATCTAACATCAGCCCGTAGCAGCAAATATGAGGTTGCACTGTTATCCAACTCCAATCTCCTAATTCAAAGATGTTCAGTTTTGAATCCAGCCACGCTGCTACCAACAGAAGAGGACGGAATCCCGCACTGCTGTGACACGGTTACCCAGTTAGCTACCAAGACCCGAACAGATCGATCTGAAACTCCTATTCCTAATAGTGACTTGGTATTCTACGTAGATGGATCAGCCCTTAGGGATGACAAGGGATCACCTAGGGCTGGGTATGCTGTTTCAGATGATCATTCAGTTATGGAAGCGCTCTCACTACCGCAGTCATTTTCAGCGCAACAAGCAGAACTCTTCGCTCTTACCAGAGCTTGTATATTGGCTACTGATCAAACTGTTAACATTTATACCGACTCCAGGTATGCTTTTGGAGTTGCTCACGATTATGGACTGATCTGGAAATTGAGGGGGTTTCTAACTTCCTCAGGATCAACTATTGAGAATGCTGAGCAAATCAATAATCTTTTAAAGGCTCTAGTGTGCCCCACTAAGATTTCAGTTATTAAATGTCAGGCTCATACAGGCAGTCAGGATCAGATATTCTTGGGTAACGAGCGATCAGATAGAGCTGCTAAATCAGCCGCTCTGTCAGATACAGGACCACAGGTCTCAGCCTTTGTTTTGCATCAACAAAAATCAGATAATGACCCACCTTCTATTAATGATGTTTTAGCCTTTCAGTCACAGGCTAACCCGGACGAAGTGTTAGCTTGGGCAAGGGACTCTTGCTTTAAAACGCCTGAAGGGGTATGGGTTCACCATGACGGCCGCATGGTGGCGCCTAAATCTTTACTCCCAATGGATTGCCCGATGTGTTCATTTGTTCACGCATGCGGGCAAAGGGGGGACGGCAGACTATATTAATCAAACATGGTATGCACCAGGTATTTCGGCAATTGCAAAACAAATCAGTGAAAGGTGCACCACATGCCAGGAAATGAATCCAGGTAAAACAGAGAAAGTACAGCCTGCCTCCCACCCGAATCCATCAGGCCCTTTTGTAAATTTGCAAATGGATTTTATTGAATTACCTCCATGTTTAGGATTTAAGTATGTGTTAGTAATTATAGATATGTTTTCAAGATGGGTCGAAGCTTTCCCATGTAAAAAGAATGATGCTGTAACAGTAGCAAAGTGCTTGTTAAAAGAAATCATACCAAGGTTTGGAATACCTATGCAGCTTTCAAGCGACAGAGGATCGCACTTCACTGGAGCAATTATAAAAGAACTATGTAAAGCTTTGCAGATTAACCAGCATTTTCACTGCAGTTATCATCCACAATCCGCAGGACTGGTGGAAAGACATAATGGAGTGCTGAAGAATAAACTTTCTAAACTTTGCAATGAAACTGGACTTAAATGGGTCGAACTATTACCCTTAGCATTGATGATAATGCGAGCAGCAACTAACAGAACAAATGGACTGTCTCCACATGAGATTGTTATGGGACGACCCCTAAGACTGCCATTTTCGGCACCATTTACGGTGAAACAAATGGACATTCATAAAATGGACGAGGCTATGCTAAACTATTGCATCGCATTAACTAAATGTATTTCCAGCTTTCACCAACAGGTTAAGAAAGCTCAAACGAGTCCAGCAGAGGGAAAGTGCCACGACTTGGAACCTGGAGATGACGTCTACGTGAAGGTTTTTAAAAGGAAGAACAGTCTGCAACCACGCTTCGAAGGACCATATCAAGTGCTCTTGACTACAAACACAGCCGTAAAAGTCAAGGAAAGATCTTCCTGGATTCACGCATCCCACTGCAAGAAGGCACCGAATAGAGACAATTGAATTTTGAAAGACTCTAACAATGAAGACGTTACTTATATTTTGTATACTAATCGGACTACTGAGTCTAATATGCCAAGGAGATGGGGAAAGATCCCGAAAGAAACGAGAATTACACGTGAATACTTTTTTGTACATGTCTTACGAATATGCTAGACGCAGTAAGTCAGTATGAAAGCCCAAAGAACCAAGGCTGGGCTGACTGGATATTGGGAGGATGGCTGGGATCAGTAGGACAAATATTATTACATGGACTGGTCGTAGTAATAGCCCTGATTGTATGCATTGCTCTGTTTGTCACAACGATTAAGTGTTGTTGCAATAGGTTAGGCAAGGCAGTCTTGCCTGCAGTGAATATGATGATACAGAGAGAAGTAAAGTCAGGAGAGGAAAAGAATGGTCCCCTAGATGAGGAACTGAGACGATTGAATAAAATACAATTATAAGGATTAGAAGACTTAGACAAAATATATACATATATATTCCACATGCTCTCCTCTTTCTGTAAAACATATTTTTCCACTCAAATGAGAACTGCAGGCTAATATAAGCTGCAAGAAAATTAGAACACTGCAGGCTAACATAAGCTGCAGAACTATACAAAGACATAAACCTGAAATCAAATCAAACATAATTAAACCCTACAAGAACACACGCCCAAACACTAAGAATAGACAGAGAAGAAAGACGATCTTAGACAAGGTCAACCATCAATACAGGTAAATCCCGGGGATGGTTCAAAACGGCAAAGAAGTCGGTATCCTTGGCTAAAATCTAAATTTGGTACGAGGACCGATAGGAAGAGGTTAATTTCAGTTATGTTGTCCTAGTAAGGACAAAAGGGAAGAATGTGGAAGTACAGTTTCTCACTTAGACACAAAATGGCTTCCTAGGCATAGAATAAAAACTCAAATGGCCGACAGCATGATTCACTAATCAGTTTCAAGGGGATGAGACAATTTAGGGATGCTACATACGTACTCCTTATCTGTGAAAAGCTTAACAAGGAGCCTCGTTTACCAAACAAATAGCCAAGGACAGGATAAGGTAAACATCGGCCCACAGGCTCAGTTGGTACAGTGGGAGAACAGAAGGATCCCATAATAAAGGATTAATTAATCTTATCTCAAGGTATTTCTGTTCGTTATTCTAACGAAGCCTGGAATACGTTGTTCCAATAATTCGCAAGGTCTGTGCCTTTGTAATCAGGTATGATTCAATACTATGTCATGTGGCATAGAAAGCCTGTTTTGTTTCTGTAATGTATAAATATGTTACAAATTCTGTATTACTTTGAAGAGGTCTGATGTAGCCTTTGACTACACAACCCTTCCCTTGCAAGCAAATAAAGCCTGTCTTTAACGATACTTTGTGTTTAAGAGTCTTACTCGGGAGTCGAGACTTCGACAAGGCCTCCTCACTGCTGCAGGTCTAACAAGACATTGTTTTTTGCAGCAAGGATTACTTGCAGGTGCCAGGCCTTTAAAAGGTCTCTGAGCACTTTTAGAAGGCTGTCCGAAGTCGGAGGTGCCTCAGCTTGACTCAATCAACTGTGGGACCTCCTTGGAAGACCCTCTCCCCGCTTGCAATGAGCGCTTCCCCAAAGGAGGCACCTATAAGCAGCAGGGGAACTCTTATGTTCATTAATATATAGACATTCTTATTATGAACACAGCTAGCTTTTGCTAGACACTTTTATTGAGCACATGTGGACTAGGTACAGTACCTGTAGAGGGTTCCACCTTGACTGCTGCCTTGTGGGTAGCCTAGTGCCTCATGGGTAATGTAGTCTTAATATACATACAGCTGGGTAGTGTAGTCTTAATACATACAGCTATATACAGCTCTACACAGCTCTACGGTTCCACCTAGTGTCCACTATAGAATGACATGTTATTGATCATCACAGGAACCATTCATTTTCTTTCACCATGGACCTCAGATGATGATGAGGACCATCCAGGGCAGCAGCAGAACCAGCCAGCTCAGCAGCAACATCAGCAGGAGCCCCAACCTCCTGCTCAACCACCTGATGCTGCACAGGGCAGAAGGCACCAGCGCATCGAGGCACCTCGCCACAGGAGATACCCCCCACATAGGGTTTACAGACAAAGGATGAGCTACCTCAACATGAGTGAGCAGCAGTGCCAAAGGAGGTTGAGACTTTCACGAGAGGTTGTCCGAGAAATCTGCGGCCTGCTGCAACAAGACCTGGTGCCCAGAGGAACGGGTGGACACCCCTTACCAGTGGCTGTCAAAGTCACCACCGCACTCAACTTCTTTGCCTCAGGCTCCTTCCAGGGATCATGTGCAGACATCAGCGGCATCTCCCAGTCAGCCGCCCACAGTTGCATCACCCAGGTTACCGATGCCCTTTTAGCTAAGGCCCACAATTACATCCAGTTCACAGGGGATCAAGCAAGTATAACCGCCCATTCAGTTGGATACATATGGCAGGTGTGCCAATGGTGCAGGGCATCATAGACTGCACACATGTGGCCCTTAGGGCACCCATCACAACCCAGCTATCTTTGTCAACCAAAAGGACTTCCACTCCCTCAACGTTCAGCTGGTGTGTAACCACAAGAAGGAGTTCTTGCATGTTTGCGCCAAGTTCTGTGGAAGTTACCATGGCTCTTTCATTCTGCGGCACTCTAATGTTCCTCCGCTTTTCAATCCACCAAACCAACTTAATGGATGGCTCCTTGGTGACAAAGGCTATCCCCTGAAGAAGTGGCTAATGATGCCAATCAGGAGGCCAGCTAACGAGGCTCAAGAGCGCTATAACGCCAGCCACACTTCGACCAGGTCCATCATAGAGCAGACCATTGGGTTGTTGAAGGTGCGCTTCCATTGCCTTGACCGATCAGGTGGAGCCCTGCAGTTTACACCATATGGGGTCTCCAGAATGATCGTGGTCTGCTGTACACTGCACAACATTGCACAGCATCGTGGCTTGCAGCTTCTTGATGAGGAAGCGGCTCAGTTCCAGAACTCCTCAGATGAAGATGAGGAGGAGGAGGAGGCTGAGGAGGAGGATCTGGAGGAGGAGGAGGAGCAGGAGGAGGTCAGAGCGCCAGTGTATCGACCAGTGGCAGTGGCAGCACATGAGTACAGGGCTGCCAGGGATGCAAGGGATGAACTTATCATGGCCAGATTTGCATAGGTTGCCCAAGTTGGCACATGTCCTTGGCTCGATCCTAGGACTTCATTAACAATGGACATGACTTTCTGGCCTCCTTTCACTCAGGCCACCAACCAGGCAATGCAAGTGTGGCGGTGCCCGCAATGTGGAACTTCCTAAGGCGAAAGAACAGATGGCATAACGCCAACATTTTGGCTTCAAATCATTTTAATGCTTTCCAACAGGGATGGCATTTCATCAATACACAGAAACAGTCTCCCAATCTGCACACAGATCTCGAGATTATATCCCTCGCCAGCTGTACCCTCACAGCCTTGGTTTCTTTGGCAGGCCTCTTCCTCCGAGATGAATGGAAGAGCACCTCCATGCTAGCTCTCACCCCCTCAAACAACATTTGCAGCGCCTCATCTGAGAGCCTCGGGTAGGCCCTTGCCTTGGAATTGGACCTAGGTTTCTCAAAAGATGTTGGAGGTGGTGCTGCAGAAGCAGAAATGTTGTGGAGTGAGCCAAGGGAGCAAGAAGCCATAAAATCAGACTGGAAAAGTGCTGTCAACAGAGGCGAGTTTCAGTCCCAAAACACTAATTGAGCAAGGGCATCCCACACCTCTGAAATCAAGTGGACAATCATGGGAAAATCGCAAAATTTTGAAACCTATCAGTGGGGGCGAGTTTCAAACCCACCTAAACTGAAACCCGCCTCCATCTCGCCTCCAGTGGGAAAATCGCCCCCTTAGTTTCTGTGTTTCGTGTTCCTTTCCCTATTATCATAGAATCATAGGCCTAGAAATTCATTATAGCCACTTTAGGGGCGGTAAAGTCGGGCGGCCGCTAAAGTTTGCGCCCGGCGCAAATTCGAGGCCACTTCGCCGATATTCATTAGCTTCGCCCTAAGAGTTTGCTCGCGCGCTAAAACTGGCGATGCACGGCTCTCTTTAGGCGCTAAGCCGGCGGTGCTGAGCGATACCGCCGAGGCCGGGCGCAGCGCAGGTGCGGCCATTTCTTGATTGACAGCAGACACCCTGGCGCCGGCCAGCTCTTAAGGGGGAAGGGTCGAGTTGGTCTGCTGCCACGCCCTGGACACTGCAGCCCTCCAGCTAGGCCTGAACACTGCTGCTGGACCCAAATAGCGCCTGAAAGGATGGAGAAGGCCCGTGAACGAGCGCAGCGCTTCTCAGAGCATGATCTGAGGGTGCTGGTTGGCGCTGTGGAGAAGAGACGCCATATTTTGTTTCCGGACAATGGGAAGAAGCCGACGGCCCGCGTCTACCGGAAAGCCTGGAGGCATGTCGCCACCAGGGTGACATCCAACAGTGAGGTCCCCAGGAGCGCTGTACAATGCCGCAAAAAGCTAAATGACCTCGCCAGGATTGTCAGGGTGAGTACCCTTTCCAGTGTCCTCCTCATCCTTGCATGTGCACCTCACATTATGGGCAAAGGGACCTGAAAGCCCTAATGGCCAGCCCTCATGCAGCAGCTATGGGACAGTCATGAACATCAATTGCACATTGTGCACTTAACACACTGGCCAGGCTATTCCACCATGGGAGGCAGTGCACACAAGATCAGGGCTACACACTGGCCAGTCTATTCGACCATGGGAGGCAGTGCACACAAGATCAGGGCTACACACTGTACTTAGAGGCCGTCCTTTCTCTTGCAGGCCAAGCTGGCCAATAATAAGAGGAGCCGGACTGAGACCGGGGAGGCGGACCCCAGATCCAGCAGCTCACCGAGCTGCAACAGCGCGTGGAGCGCATCATGGGTGCCCGGGTGATTGGCCCCGTTGCATCTGGAGATGCCGACCCTGTTCTGGTCACCAATGGTAAGGACATCACCTTTTGGACCTCTCTCGTCCCACTTGCGCATCAGATCTACATCCTTTGCCACTGTCCGACCAATGCGCTGAATGCCACCACTCATGTATCCCTCACTGACGCCCTCTCCTCACTCTAAAGCTACTCTTGTGCCTTCCTGCTTTCAGATGGTGAGGAGGAGGTCCCTGAAGTTGCCAGTGACAGCCCCTCAGAAGAGGAGGAGGAGGAGGAGCAAGAGGAAGGCGGCCCATCAGGGGAACCCTCAGCCACGGCAAGCCATGCCAATGTAGGGGACACGTCTTCCCTGGAGGGGAGCGTGGGGGAAGTGTCGGAGGGGAGTGTAGCTCCTGGGACCAGCGGCCTGCAGAAACGCGGGAGGGGGGTGGAAGCTCAGCGGCCTTCTCCCCAGAGGGGGGAAGGGTCGGAGGGGAGTCCAATTGCTGGGCCCAGCGGCGTCCAGCAACGCAGGAAGGGTCGGCCAGGTCGGCGGCCTTCTCCCCAGAGGGAGAGTCCGGCCTCCAGTCCGGAGACGGTCAACGCCGAGGAGCTGCGCCTCCTCGAGGACATGTCCGCGGACTCGGAGGGCCAGCACACGGAGCTCATGGGGGTAGTGGCACGGATGCCTGAGGCCATCGAGTCCCTGTCTCGGAGTGTGACCAAATTCGGGGCCTCACAGGCCACCAGTTTGGCGGAATTCGGGGCAGATCAGGCAGCGAGTCGGGCGGAATTCGGGGCAGCTCAGGCAGCGACTGGGCAGGTGATCAGTGGTGCCGTGCAGTCACTGGCTGCTCTGATGCGGTCACAGAACAGGGCAACACGGGCACTCACTGCTGCCACACTCGCTGTGTCAGCCAGGCATCGCCAGGGCACCCGCCACGCTGCAGCAGCACAGCGGTCTGTCCCTCGGCAGATTGCTAAGCATGCTGCAGTGCTGGGCCAGGCGAGTGCCAGTGTCTCAGGCGACCAGCGAGCGCCTGCCATCCGCCAGCTTGCCCCCATTCCTCCAGCCGCCACTGCCACTCCCCCAGTGGAGCTGCCACGAGCTGCTGCAGCGACTGATGCTGCCCAGCCACAGCTGCAGCATTCACCAGCCGGCCCCTCGAGGGCCAGACCTCGTCTAGGCCGACACCCAAGGGCATCTGCCGTCACGACATGTGCCCCTCAGGAGCCTTCCCCCAGCCTTGCAGCAGCCACTGGCCTCACTTTGAGGAGGAGCAGCAGGGCATGCAGGGGCCGCCAAAGTTTGCAGAAGGCATCGCCCTCGCGGGCCACAAAGTAGAGGGTGTGTCCAAATGTTTTGTTTTTTGGAATGGGTGTTTTGTGAAGGCCGAGGATGAAGGCCATTTTTGTTTACATCTTTTGTTAATCCTCCCCAGGTTGTGGGAGTGAGTCATGTGTGTGAGTGTTTTTTGGGGGTTTCGTGTGTTTTTGGTTTTCATGTGGGAAGGGCCCTGAGTTTGTACAATAAACCATTTTATTTATTCACATTGTCCATGTTTGATCTTTGAAGTGTTTGTTGCCTTAACCGGCTGATGGCTTGCGGAGCGGCTGCAATCATGTTCTTTCATTGGCACAAGCCATTCCCTGACAGGGGGCCTAGAAGTGACGTTCAATAAGCCGCCGACGGGCGGCCCTTGGACCTTCTGCCTCCCTCCTGGGCTGGTACTCCTCCTCTTCCTCCTCCTCCTCCTCCTCATGCACCTCCTGCTCCTCCTCCTGAGGTGGTGGTCCAACGTGAGGTGGCAGTGCCTGAGTCCTGCGGATAGCCAGGTTGTGCAGCATGCAGCAAACGACGACGAATTGGGAGACTCGCTCCTGCGAATACTGGAGGGCTCCCCCGGAGCGATCCAGACAGCGGAACCGTTGCTTCAGGACGCCGATTGTTTGTTCGATGAGGTTCCTGGTCGCTTGATGGCTCTCGTTGTATGCCTCTTCAGCAGGGGTCCTGGGCGCGCGGAGCGGGGTCATGAGCCAGGTGCACAAAGGATAGCCTTTGTCCCCGATAAGCCATCCTCTTGGGTGAGGCTGTGCCTGGAACATGTCAGCCACAGTTGTCTGTCGCAGGATAAAGGCATCGTGGCTGCTGCCTGGAAAGCGGGCATTGACAGCTAGGATGCGCTGCCTGTGGTCACACACCAGCTGTACGTTGAGGGAATGGTAGCCCTTCCGGTTGCGGTAATCCTCGGCATGCTCCAGAGGTGCCCGCAAAGCCACATGCGTGCAGTCAATGGCGCCCTGCACCATGGGGAAGCCCGCTATTCTTGCAAATCCCACTGCACGCTGCTGCTGCTTGTCCAGGGTCATGGGGAAGGAGATGAATTGACGTCTCCTTCTGAAAAGGGCATTGGTCACCTGGCGGATGCAGCAATGCACGGCGAACTGGGAGATGTTAGCGATGTCCCCAGCAGCGGATTGGAAGGAGCCGGTGGCATAGAAGTTGAGAGCCACCGTCACCTTCACTGCCACCGAAAGAGACGTCCTGCGCATCAGCTGTGGATGCAGATCTCTGTGAAGCAGCTGGCAGATGTCTGCAACCACCTCCCTTCTGAATCGCAGCCTCCTAACATACTGCGCGGCAGACATGTTGAGATAGGAGAACTGCTGGCGGTATACCCTGGGAGGGTAAGGCCTCACTTGGCGACGCCTGTTGCCCCCTCTGCGTCTAGCCAGGGCTGCCACTCTCTCACGGCGTCTGTAAGCCCTTCCGACATAATGCTGAAACTCAGCGTTGGCACCCAATGCAGCCCCCATAATATGCTGGCAAACACTGAGATCTCAATGAAGGCAAAGATAATTGCAAAGCTCTGGCCTGAAGCCAAAAATACCTGTCCTAGTGTTGGGCCAAAGCAGTAAGCTCTCTTCCTTGGTCTCTCTCCAAAAATCCGTTGCACAAGAGTGAATGCTGCAAAATGGCTGCCCTTTATAGTGCAGGGTAAGTGCCCTTTAATTTGCGCTCCCCGCGGCCCGCCTCGGCTGTGTACCGTTCCACTCAACAGTCGTTAGGGCTGCCCGGCGCACAATGGGGCGGCACGAGTGAAGTTCCGGTTCCGGGCGCACAAAGGGCGTTGCACGACGAAATGACGTCATGATCTGCGCGCGCAGATGAGCGCGCGCAAAGACTTTGCGCCGGCGCTAAATGTCTACTGAAGTTGGGGCGAGGCGCAGATCGCGCTGCGCCCGGGCGCTAAGCGCCTAGCGCTCGAGATCTGCTCCTCCTAAGGCGCTAACGGCTGGCGCAGCCAACTGAATTTCTAGGCCATAGAATCATAGATGTTTGTGGCATAGAAGGAGGCCATTCAGCCCATCATGTCTGTGCCAGCCGAAAAAGAGCTATTGAGCCTCATCCCACTTTCCAGCTCTTGGTCCATAGCCTTGTAGGTTATGGCACTTCAAGTGCATATCCAAGTACTTTATTAAATGCGATGAGGGTTTCTGCCTCTACCACCCTTTCAGGCAGTGAGTTCCAGACCTCCACCACCCTCTGGGTGAAAATAATTCTCCTCAACTCCCCTCTAATCCTTCTACCAATTACTTTAAATCTTTTCACACCGTGTTATTGACATCTCTACTAAGGGAAATAGGTCCTTCCTATTCACTCTATCTAGGCCCCTCATAATTTTATACACCTCAATTAAATCTCCCCTTAGCCTCCTCTATTCCAAAGAAAACAACCCCAGCCTATCCAATCTATCCTCATAGCTAAAATTCTCCAGTCCTGGCAACATCCTCATAAATCTCCTCTGTACCCTCTCCAGTGCAATCACATCGTTCCTGTAATGTGGGGACCAGAACTGCACGCAGTGCTCTAGCTGTGGCCTAACTAGGGTTTTATACAGTTTAAGCATAACCTCAATGCTCTTATATTCTATGCCTCAGCTAATAAAGGAAAGTATCCCGTATGCATTTTAACTACCCTATCTACCTGTCCTGCTACCTTCAGGGATCTGTGGACATGCACTCCAATGTCACTCTGTTCCTCTAAATTTCTCAGTATTCTACCATTTATTGTGTATTCCCTTGTCTTGTTAGCCCTCTTGAAATGCATTACCTCACACTTCTCCGAATTGAATTCCATTTGCCACTTTTCTGCCTACCTGACCAATCCATTGATATCTTCCTGCAGTTTACAGCTTTCTTCCTCACTATCAACCGCACGGCCAATTTTTGTATCATCTGCAAACTTATGCCCCCTACATTAAAGTCTAAGCCATTGATATATACCATGAAAAGCAAGTGACCTAGTACTGAGCCTTGTGGGGACCTCACTGGAAACAGCCCTCTAGTCACAAAAACACCCGTTGGCCATGGCCCTTTGCTTCTTGCCATTGAGCCAATTTTGGATCCAACTTGCCACTTTCCCTTGGATCCCATGGGAATTTACTTTTCTGCCCAGTCTACCATATGGGACATTGTCAAAAGCCTTACTAAATTCCACGTAGACTACATCAATTGCACTACCCTCATCGACCCTCCTCAAAAAATTAAATCAAATTAGTCAGACACGACCTTCCCTTAACAAATCCATGCTGACTTGTCTTGATTAATTGCCTTCTAAATGACGATTAATACGGTCCCTCAGAATTTTTTCCAATAATTTGCCCACCACTGAGGTTAGGCTGCCTGCCCTGTAATTACTCAGTCTATCCCTTTATCCTTTCTTAAACAATGGTACAATGTTAGAAGTTCTAGCGCTCCTAGGCAGTGCTACCCGAGTGACTGCAACATGGCTGGTGGAAGCTGCTGACTTTCAATGGGGGAGACTGCAGAGGGCCTTGCAGGACGACCTCGGGCAGCTCTAGGCCTAGAAGGCCCAGCTGTAGACTGTACCACCTTGGTATGGGCGGCAGCAGTCTGGACTGGCTGGCTGACAGGCAACAGCTAGGGCACTGGCGGAATGGCAGGGGTGGGAGTACGAATGCTGTCATTCTGAAAGAGGACAGCCGATTCTTCATTCACGGAGCCACCACCACTCCCCCCAGGGCGGCGCCTCAGCAATCATAGCCTTCTGTTGGAGCACAGATTGCTGGACTGCTGTGAGAAACTGCAAGCCCCTTTTCATACTCGTAAACCCAGCCGCGATAGCAGCAGTCTGAGCTTGCGTGGCAGCAAGCTGAGCCTACATGACAGAAGTCTCAGCTTCCACTGCAGCACTCAGATGTTGGGTCGCTTTTGCTTGTGATGCAATGGAAGCTTCAACATCGCCCACGACACCCAGCATCATGGTTGGGTCCACAAGTTCTCTAATGGAGTTGCCCATTACTCCATACTGGAAATCATGGGCTCCAAGCTCCGCGCAAAGCCCCATACAATGTTGGAGGCTCTCTGGCAGGCCTGCCATTGTACCAAGCATTTCTGTGTGCATGCCCATCACCCTTCTGAAGGTCACCCCATCGAAGTTCTCATCTGAGACCTATGCAGCAGAACACATGTGCGACCTCGTCCTCCATGAAGCTGGGACCTGCGCTATCCTTTTCCCCTAGCCTGGCTGCAGCCCACTCATGCCCAGTGACATACCACGTGCAGAGCCTGACCCTATACTACCCTCTAACATACGCCAAGTGACTTTTTATGAACTGGTGCCTGGGAGTGTGATCGAGTGACGGAGTCTCTTCTTCTGCATCACACTCCTCCTCTACTTTTTGCTGAAGAGGTTGGGTTACTGGCAGTTCTTGGATATCTGAAAGTAGAAAGCCACAAGAGTCGGGTTGTGGTGAGAGGTGGAGGTGGGGGGAAGCAAGATGTCCATGCATACACCAACAGCAGCTTGTAAGTGAGAAGAGATTGTGGGATGAGGGGGAAGTGTGATGTGAGAAGAAGGGTTAGTTATCAGCATACCATCATCATCAATGGTTTCAACCTTGCCCTGTAACATGGCCTCATTGATGGCCCTTCCAATTATCTCCAGCACAGTCTCCTCTGTGGGGGGTAGGTTGTGCAGGCATGTTTGGTCTGCAAGAGAAAGGAAAGCATATCACTTAGTGTGGTGCAATGTGTTTGGGTGATGTGCCTGTCATGGTTTAATAGCTGGCATTGTGTGCAAGGTGTGAGATGTGGGTGTGAGGCTTGCAGCAGTGGTAAGTGTGTGAGGGTGAGGTGAAGTTTTGATTGTGAATTATGAGTCGTGATTGCTAGAGATTGTTGATAGGTGAGTGAAGGGGTTGTGGTGCATTGAGCAGTGTGTGAGGCTAGTGGTGCAGTTGGTGGGATATGGTATTTGAAGATGTCTTCACTCACCTTGACCACTCGAGTGAGGTTATTAAACTTCTTCTGGCACTGATTCCAGTTCCTGGCAGCAACATTGCTGGCACGGACGGCTTCTGCTATTTCCTCCCACTCCCCTTTTACAGTGTGCCTGGAAGCCCTCCTGCTCCACTGCAGGTACAGGACCTGTCTCCTCCTGTACAACTCTTGCATCAAGGCCTCCAGTGCTGCACCGGAGAACCCAGGTACATGCTCTTTCCCGTGTTGAGACATATTTATTTGACAAGCTGCACCAAGAATGACTAGCTCCACCAACAATGACTGGCTCCACCAACCATGAAGTCCTTCTGATTCAGAGCACCTCTCCTTTAAGAAGTACAGAACAGCCTGTGACTCTGCAGGCAACCTTTAAATGAAGAGCAGACTGCGCAGGATATTGGGCCCCTCGTGAGCGCTGAGCAAACAGCAGTGCATTTAATGCAGAGCTCAGCACTCTAATCATTATAATCAGCAGGCAGCATCAATGTTGCTA
Organism: Somniosus microcephalus; assembly: GCF_052327205.1. Taxonomy (NCBI): domain Eukaryota; kingdom Metazoa; phylum Chordata; class Chondrichthyes; order Squaliformes; family Somniosidae; genus Somniosus; species Somniosus microcephalus. The sequence continues at coordinate 243,893,799 of NC_140987.1, forward strand.
CTTCCAACGGTCACGGGAAGATCGCGCATCGCAATTCCTGCGCCCGTTTTCCGGCCTAATTGAATTTTGCCCCCAGGTGTCTGTTTAGCACCTCCAGGCAAATTCAAATTATGGTAATCAGCAATTAGGACCAAAATTGTGCACTAAATCCGGACTATCAAACGGGCTAGTCTTATTAACATGCACCTAATTAGTGCATGTTTTCACCCTTTGGCCCATATAACCCACAAGGTTCTTTCAATCAAATTATCTGATAATACAATGTTCAAGCACTAAACTCACACTTTGCTGTGGTATTTATGTTGCTTAATTCAAATGATTGGATAATTCACATTTCTTTTATAATGTATTCATGGGATGTGGGCATCACTGGTAAGGCCAGCATTTAATGCCCTTCCCTAATTGCCCTTGAGAAGGTGGTGGTGAGCTGCCTTCTTGAACTGCTGCAGTGAAGGTACTCCTACAGTGCTATTAGGTAGGGAGTTCCAGGATTTTGACCCAACGACGATGAAAGAACGGCGATATATTTTCAAGTAAGGATGGTGTGTGACTTGAAGGGGAACATGCAGGTGGTGGTGTTTCCATGCACCTGCTGCCCTTGTCCTTCTAGGTGGTAGAGGCTGCTAGTTTGGGAGGTGCTGTTGAAGAGGTCTTGGCGAGTTGCCGCAGTGAATCTTGCAGATAGTACCCACTGCAGCCATGGTGTGTCAGTGGTGGAGGGAGTGAATGTTTAAGGTGGTGAATGGGGTGCCAATCTACCGGGCTACTTTGTCCTGGATGGTGTCAAGCTCCTTGAGTGTTGTTGGAGCTGCACTCATCCAGGCAATTAGAAAGTTTTCCATCACCCTCCTGTCTTGTGTCTTGTAGATGGTGGAAAGGCTTGGGGGAGTCAGGAGGTGAGCCACTTGCCGCAGAATACCTAGCCTCTGACCTTGCTCTGGTAGCCACAGTATTTATGTGGCTGGTCCATTTAAGTTTCTGGTTAATGGTGACACCCAGGATATTGATGATGGAGGATTCAACTATGGTAATTCCGTTGAATGTCAAGGGGTGGTGGTTAGAATTTTTCTTGTTGGAGATAGTAATTGCCTGGCACTTTTGTGATACGAATCTTACTTGCCACTTATGAGTCCAAGCCTGAATCTTGTCCAGGTCTTGCTGCATTCGGGCACAGACTGCTTCATTATCTGAGGAATTGTGAATGGAACTGAACGCTGTGCAATCAGCAGTGAACATCCCCACTTCTGACCTTACAATGGAGGGGGGGTCATTAATGAAGCAGCTGAAGATGATTGGGCCTAGGACCTGCCCTGAGGAACTCCTGCAATGATGTCCTGGGGCTGAGATGATTGGACTCGAACAACCACAACCATCTTCCTTTGTGCTATGTATGACTCCAGCCAGTGGAGATTTTTCCCCATGATTCCCATTGACCTCAAGGACTTTCTAGGGCTCCTTGGTGCCACACTCAGTCAAATGCTGCCTTGATGTCAAGGGCAGTCACTCTCACCTCAACTGTGGAATTCAACGTTTTGTCCATGTCTGGATCAAGGCTGTAATGAGGTCAGGAGCCAAGTGGTCCTGGTGGAACCCAAACTGAGTATCGGTTATTGGTGAGTAAGTGCCGCTTGATAACATTACCGACAACATCTTCCATCACTTTGTTGGTGATTGAGAGTAGGCTGACAGTTACTGGCTAGATTGGATTTGTCCTGCTTTTTGTGGACAGGGCATACCTGGAAAATGTTCCACTTTGTCAGGTAGATGTCAGTGTCGTAGCTGTACTGGAACAGCTTGGCTTGAGGTGTGGCTAGTTCTGGAGCACAAGTCTTCAGCACTACAGCCGGGATGTTGTCGGGGCCCATAGACTTTGCTGTATTCAGTGCGCTCAGCTGTTTTTTGATATCACGTGGAGTGAATCGAATTGGCTGAAGACTGGCTTCTGTGTTGGTGTGGACCTCTGGAGGAGGCCGAGATGGATCATCCACTTGAATCTCCTGGCTAAAGATGGTTGCAAATGCTTCAGCCTTGTTTTTAGCACCCACGTGCTGGGCTCCGCCATCTTTGAGGATGGGGCTATTCATGGAGACTTTAGTTAGTTCTTTAATTGTCCACCACCATTCACAACTGGATGTGACAGGACTGCAGAGCTTTGATCTGATCCATTGGTTGTGGGTTCGCTTAGCTCTGTCTATCACATGCTGCTTCACAGTTTCAAAACTTCACATTTTTTAGTGCAAAATTTAAATTATCAGCTGTAGCCTGCACTAGAGTGTCAAAATAACTGTGGTCCACAAACTATTTCACCAGCATAATTCAACTCCTAATCATTATAATTTACAATTTTAGCTCAATGTTCATATTTGGAAGTAAGATACCACAAATTCTCTTATCTACACATAGAAAAGAAAATATAGAAAAAACCTTGATATGTTTAGAGAAGCAGTAACTTCTTGATAAAGATTTAAGAGAATTGGTGCAGAGTGCATCCGGGACCCTGTGAAATGATATAGTTAGACAGGTATATAAATGGCAAAATTGTGATGTGAGGTTGGGGAAGATGAAAGCAAATGGAAGAGATCTGGGAGATTGAGCTCAATTGGCTGTAAATGTGCGTTCTTCTGCGACCACATCTATATAATCATGGTGTTGGCTGTGAGCATGTCTGTTCAGTTAACCTTTAATAAACCTCCAAATGTTTGACTCAGTGTTTGAACTCATTCTTGGTACCTACATTCCAAACCTCCAGATGGTCACAAGGGTGCCATCTACGATGTGCTGAATTCTTAGGAAGCCAGCATGCAATTTATTTATTTTTTTATTCGTTTATGGGATGTGGGTGTCGCTGGCAAGGCCAGCATTTATTGCCCAACCCTAATTGCCCTTGAGAAAATGTGCTGGTGAGCCACCTTCTTGAATCGCTGCAGTCCGTGTGGTGAAGGTACTCCCACAGTGTTGTTAGGTAGGGAGTTCTAGGATTTTGACCAAGCGACGATGAAGGATCGGTGATATACTTCTAAGTCAGGATGGTGTGTGACTTTGAGGGGAACTTGGAGGTGGTGGTGATCCTATGCGCCTGCTGCCCTAGTCCTTCTTGGAGGAAGAGGTCGCGGGTTTGGCAGGTGCTGCTGAAGAAGTCTTGGCGAGTTGCTGCAGTGCATCTTGAAGATGGTACACACTGCAGCCATGGTACGCCGGTGGTGGAGGGAGTGAATGTTTAAGGTGGTGGATGGGGTGCCAATCAAGCGAGCTGCTTTGTCCTGGATGGTGTTGAGCTTCTTGAGTGTTGTTATGTGAAGGAATAAGCCATATTTCAGAAAGATACACCATAATATGTGTAAGGCTCGTAAAATTATACGGATTCCCCCAAAGTAAGAAAGAAGAGATATTGGACTGTTTGAATTAATATTGGGCCAAAGGGGCTTAAAATCAAAACCCAAGGAAGATTTGGCTAGTTCTAAAAGGCGTATTCAGGCCTGTGGAAAACTGTGACAAAGGGGAGGTGAGATGGGCCCCCGAAACACAGGCAGTTTGAGTATTGGATCGTCTGGGAATGTTCTGGGCCAGCCCAACCTTTCTACATAAAGACAATAAAAACTGTTCCCGCCAAAACTCACAGAGCCACCAAGAACATGAATAAAACAATACATGCCAACAGTCAACAAAAGAGAACACGGCCTCTGCAGGAAAAGACAATCAAACAGCAGTTTAAAACCAATCAGAAAGATTTCCAAAACTCTTTACACATTTTAAACTGATTTCAAAGCAATCCCGAAACCAGTTAAAAGCCAATTAAAAATAGATGGACCATCCCCGAAGCTCGTTGAGGATTTAAAACATATTAAAAATAACGAGCCCGCCAAAATTTAACAGAAGAACCAGAGATTTGGTGGTCAGATAAGCCAGGCCTCAGAACAGTATAATTGAAGCCTGCTTGTTCAGTGAAACAGAGCACACAGTCAGCACGTTGACAGCATCAGTGAGTTGTTACACAGCTCCAGAAGGCTCAAGTTCAGTACAGGAGAAAAAGTACGGTTCAGAAAAAGATATCATCATCACCGTACTTAGTCGGAGAATCGGAGATTTGAAGAAAGAAGAACGAAACAGAAGGAAAAGGAAATGGCGGCAACCAAAGGCCTCAAGAAACCAACAACTACCAATATTACCACCAACCAGGTAATAGTGGGCCACCGCGACCAACAAGAAACCAAGCACCGAGAAGTTGAAAAATCACAAACTTGTTTCCACTCTACAGGCTAGTCTGACTTACCCCTGGGTAAGATTTAACACAAAAGACCCTAAAAATTTTACCTAACCAAAGAATATTGGGTACTTACCCGATAAATCCAACTACACAGCTAAATGCATCAGCGGACAGACCAAGACTAAAGACCCAACGCAGGTGCAGTCTTCCACCACGTCCGGGGTACGACAGGCCCCAACCGCCACAACTAAAGAGAACCCCGAAATCGCGAACCTCTACAATCTGTCAAGAAAGTCGTTTGGTGAGCATTTTCTGGTCCTCTGGTTTTCAACCTAGTGAGGATAGTGGGGTTGGGAGGGTAAGGGATTTTGTCTATTTTAATTCTCCCTTGCATATTCTGAGTATTCCCCCTTTTTAGAGTATAAGTTTTATTGTATTGTATATTTTCCTGTCTCAAAATAAAAATCTCAATTCTTATGACCAACTCAGGTGTCTGTTGCAATTTCATTACAACCCCCAAATAAGTCCAAAGTCTAGAACTAAAGGAGTGGGAGCGACTCGAAACACTCAGGGAGTCAGAGATAAAGCTGACCACACACCACCCGTTACATATGAACAGAATTATGATATTTATTAATACATGATATACTGGGTTTAAAAATCTAAAGCCTCGGAGACACAAGCTGTAAACAGAAATACAGGCTTCTGAGATAAAGATCAGTTGTTTAACAAAGTTGTAAACATACAAGTTTTGAAATGGGAATTAGTTAAATATACTAAAACAATTACCCTATTGAAATGGCAGTTTGGTGATTCCAGAGGGTCTGGAGTTTGGGAAAAACACATTGAAAAGACTCAAGTGAAGTGTTGGAAACCAACATGTTGAACAGAAACACAAACATTTAAAGCGGCATGTGCCTTTGAAAAGATGACATCCAGTAAAAGAATACACCTGCTGGTCAAATAGTTTTTATGTTAAACTTGGAAGACAGGAAACATATGTAAGTTACAGGGTTCTCCAAATTCCCGTGTATTCTGTGTTCACTTTGTCTGGCTGGGCTCCAAATTGTCTCCGATCACAAATTCCTGCATTTTAATGTTTCGTCTGCAGGCCTGCTTGCTGGCAGAGCCTTGCATTTAAAATCCTGTCAAAGTTGGTCACGAGGTTTGCAGAAGCCATTTTGTGTGCCCAGTGTTTAATAATGTGTCCAAAAACAGGGTCCCTTGATCCGTAACTTGGGGAGTGCGGGAATTTTGAGAACCCTGTAACTTACATATGTTTCCTGTCTTCCAAGGTGTGTCGCACCAACAACTCCAGCACCGCGCCCTGAGACCACATGGCGACAGGGTACCTCAAAGGACAGAAGACCAAACCTCAAAACTCGCAACTGTTAAAACAACAGGTTTTGGATTGGTGAGCATGAATCCCTGGCCCCTCATAGCTTAATCTATTTAGGTATAGGGGTGGGATAAGGATAAGGGGATTGTTAATGTAGTTGTTTTCCCTTGATGTGCCGTGTGTTCCCCATTCCCTGTATAAGTGTAATTGTTTATGCCTGTATTTTTCTTATCAGTAATTTCTCATAAGACTGTGTTTATTCTGTTTTAATAAAATCTTGGTTTTCTTACACCAAACCACTTGTCTACTCGATTTTCTGTATCGCCGCCTGTACCTAAGTCCGGTGTCTAGAGCCCAGGGGTGTGGGAGTGATTCGAACCGCTCACAGGACAGTCAGAGGCGAAGCTGACTGGGCACACGCGCCACATGCCACCCCCTACAGAAAATAGCAACCGCGGCAGGACGCAGACAACAGGGTTGCGATACAGTAGACAATGGTTCGGATGAGCAAGCCATGATGGAGGAAAGGATTTCTGATTATGTGTTTAGCAAGGTGAATATCACTAAGAAGTGGATCACCACTCTGTTAAGGGCTGGGCGTCCGGTAGATGCAGCAGCTAAATGGACAGAGGGGAAGGAACACAAGAAGTCTTTAGAGGAGGCAGTCTGGCTGATGTGTTTCAAAAAGGAGGTCCAGCTTTTGGACAGGCTCGTTTCAGCACAGGCAGCCGAGTTAAAGGAGTCAGCCCTGGAGATCCAGGATAAGGCTCTAGCAGGGGAGAAGTTAATGGTAGCATTGCAGGCCCTGAATCAGGAGAGGTTGTATTTAATGGGAGAACACAAGGCCCAGTTGGAATACCTACAGTGCCAAGTCACCGAAGCCAAGGGAAATGAGTTAAGGTTGCGGGAAAAGAACGCCCACTTGGCAAGGCAAGTTAGGGAACAGGAAGAGAAAGTACAGGAGGTAAAGGCAGCTTATAAGCTAGCGAGCAAAGAGGGGTTTGAAGAGGCAGACCATGGGCCCTGCAAGCAGCGGATAGAAAATCTGAGTCTGGCCCTCAGGAAGGCAAAAGGCATGGTATGCCTTATAAGCCCGAAGGCAGGTCAGGCGGATTTTATGGGGAACGAGGGGAGGACAGTTCAAACATCACCGGTAGTGCCCAGGGACGACCCGGTTGAGAGACAGGAGGTCTCACGACCGCCGCCCGTAATGCTAGGTTTTAGCGAGGCCTGGCAGCAAGGGGGGGTGGAGACAGAGGTGGGAGCAGAGGTGGAGCAACCCCCGCCAGAGGGGTCGAAGCCGGGACCGATGTGCCCAGCACGGCATCGGAGGTACGGCCCACCCGTCAATGGCGACGATGAGGGACCCCTCCAAAATCAGTTCGTGTTACCCTATAGCACCCAACAGCTTAGGGCTTTGGTGCACCATATCCCGAAGCTCTCTGAAAAGGGAGACCCCTCGATCCACTTCAGGGAAGTAGAGCAGGCAGCCAGCATCAATGACTGTGATGGCACTGAGCAGGCCAAGATGCTGCTATTCTCCCTGGAGAGTAATCTCCTCCAATCCCTCTCTGACGCGTGTAAGAAGGGGCAGAGTGGGTATGAGGAGCTCAGGGACGAAGTTCTGGAGGCCATGGGGATGAGTTCTGGAGGCTATGGGGATGAATGAGGGAAGTCCTTTCTCCCATGTGGAGGAAACGGTCGAGCTCGCAGGGGAAATCCCGCAGGCTTTCGCGGACCGGTTATGGCCGGTGTACCGGAGGGCCTGTCTGGGGACGCCAAACCGGGTGTTCCTGAACGGGGATCCCCTGGCCCATTGGCTCCGTTGCCTGGTGGCGATCAGCTTGTCACAGGTCCGGGCCAAGGCAGAAGTCTGGTTCAAACCCAAGAACCCCCAGACCACTGAACTTACAGCGATCAGACAGTTGACTCTAGCCTATAAGAACGGTAGGGGATCTGATGCACACCAACCAAAGGGGAAGGTGCATGAGGTAAAACCCGGACCGGGTAGGAAAGAGTGGCACCAGGAAGGGAATAACCCCCCCAACACAAAGACGAATTGTTATGGGTGTGGGAAGGATGGTCATTGGCGGAAGGAGTGCAAGAACCCTTGGAAAGACAACAAGGGAAAGAATTCCATGGCCACAGCCCAAAGGGCAGAGGCGGGAATCCCCCCCGCAGCGGTCGAGTCATTCTTGGACACCATGAGGTCCTTCTTGACTGGCCACGGGAGAGTAGCAGCCACTACTGGCGCACTGACCCCGTCAGCCCCATCGAACCCACAGCAGTGACTAGAGCCAGCGCAGCCTATTTACCTGTGTTCTCTCCGGTACGATGAATGGAAAAGACCCCTCGTGGAGATGGAGGTGGAAAGGGTGAAGGGGAGATATCTGTTGGACACGGGGGCATCATGCACCGTGGTCCATTCAGATAACCCCACCACCTCACCTCTCTCTAACGGAGTCCCATATAGTCTGTCGGGGTTCACAGGCAAAGAACAGGCCGGCTCATTTTCCATCCCGCTTGACATTCGGTTAGGACCGCACCGCTCCAAGTGGACCTGTGTCCTGATGAAATGGGAAGTGGAGGGTGGAAGAGGGGTCCTGGGAGCCGACTTTATTGTAGGCCACGGGATCCTAGTAGATTTGAGGAATCATTGCCTATGGGGGGCAAGTAAAGGAAAGGACGGCGAGATAGTAGTAATCCCGGGAAAGGAAGGGAAGGGGACCCTATGCACCATGAAGCTCAAAGAGGGTTATAACCTCAAGCTCATGGTCAGTAACACCCCACAGAAGTTCCAAACATTTGTGCAGGCCCACCTAGCCACATTTGCCGCACACAAACACGACTGTGGGAGGGTCAACGGGTTTGAGGTCAGCATAGACGGGGACCCCATGGCCCGACCACAGAAACAGTATGACTTCCCCAGGGAAGCGGAGCCAGACATGGAAGCAGCCATGTCATCGTTAGTACAGCAGGGGGTTCTGAGGCCGATAGCCACCCACGTAAACTCTCCATTGTGGCCAGTTAGAAAGCCGGACAATTCCTGGAGGGCCACGGTGGACTATGGGTGCTCAAAAGTAACATCCCAGCCTGTGCACCCACGGTAGCAGCAGTTGCCGACCTGATAGGAAGTATCCCAGCATCCGCGACCACGTTCACGATGCTGGACATTTCTAATGGGTTTTGGTCCATCCCTTTGAGGAGGGAGGATCAGTACAATTTTCCTTTACGTTTAAAGGGCAACAGTACACGTGGAACTGCTTGCCACAGGGCTTCCACAACAGACCCAGCTTTTTCCATCAGTGCATGGAAAAATTTTAAGGGATTTCAGTCAGCCCAGACAGTTGGTACAATATGTGGATGACCAGCTCCTGTTCACTGATTCGAAAGAGGAGCATGGCCCACTATTGGCGGAACTGCTGGAGCTGCTTGGGCAGAAGGGTTTCAAAGGAAACCCCAAGAAAGCGCAGATCTGCCAGCAGGAGGTGAAATTCCTAGGCCTGACCGTGCGCGCTGGAGAAAGGGCCATAGATAAGGCTAGGAGGGAGGCGGTACAAGAGTTACCGGTTCCCAACACAGTAACGTGTGTGAGGGCATTTCTAGGGCTAACCGGGTACTGCAGAGACTTTATTGAGGACTATGCAGCCACCGCAGCCCCTCTGCTCCGACTCCTGCACAAGGGAGTGGAGTGGCTTTGGGATAAGGGTTGCCAGGCAGCATTTGTCAGGCTCAAGAAGGACTTGCAGACCGCACGAGCTCTAGGGGCCATAGATGGGGGGAACGAGTTTTTCCTGGAGGTAGCAGCCAACGGGGATAGCCTGAGTGTTGTGCTGCTCCAAGAGCGGCACGGCAGGCTAATTCCGGTGGTCTACTCTTCCAGGATACTCACAGACGTGGAAAGGAGCTAGTCCAATTGTGAGAGGCACCTCTTGGCCACACATTGGGCTGTGAAGAGATCACTGATCTTCACAGGCTCCTCTCCCATCACCCTCCTCACCCATCACACACCCACCCAGATGCTTCTGGATGGGAGGATCAAGGATGGAACAGTGAGCAGTACCCGCATTGCCCGCTGGAACCTGCTCCTCTCACAGATGGATCTTAAGGTGAAGGGTCTCTGCGAGCCAAAGCTCACAGCCAACCTGGTATATCCTGGATCAGCCCACCGGTGTTCCATCGAAGGGGTTTGGGAGGTGAACATAGGTTTACGCGCCGGGATACATCCCATGGGCCATGAGATCTATGTAGACGGTTCCAGCACGGTACCTACTGGCAAGCGTCTCACGGGGTGTGGAGTTTACGACACAGCGGCGAACATTGCCCTGGCGATTAAGCTCCCCAGCACCATGAGCGCCCAGAAGGCAGAACTCTCCACGGTAGTGTACGTCGTTACACACCCCAAAATCTTCCCCACCCCCTACACGATTTGCTCGGACAGTATGTTCACGTGCAATTCGTGTACGGAGTACATGGCCTCTGGTCCTGCCGCGGATACACCTCCGCCGACGGGAGACCCCTCACAGTGAAACCCCTGCTGGAAAAGATCCTAGCAGCAGTGGGTGAGAAAGGGGAGGTTTTCATCCACAAGATGAAAGCCCATTCCTCCACAGAACCCTGCGGCCAGGGCAACTAGCAGGCTGACATGCTCGCCAAGGGGGGTGCCCGCACAGGCACTTTTTGGGACCCCTATGGGTCCAGAGCCATGGCCGCAGTCAGAGGTAGGGACGGGACCCAAGGGAGTGCAGGGGAAGCTTTAGCCCCGGAACTTAAGACGGTCCAAGCCCAAGACCTCAAGGCGGTCCTCAGTGCAGTGACTGAGGGAAAAACGGTAGAGGGTCCGTACGGCATAGCAACCCTCTCCGTGAAAGAGGGCATGCTGTTCCGGGGGGAACAGTGGGCTGTGCCGCAGCAGCACTGGAGGGAGTTCCTTCAACTGGCCCATGAAGGTCCAGGAGCAGGACACCCCGTGCCTGAGACCACCTGGCAATGGGTGGAACAGGTGGGATGGTGGCCGGGACTCAGGGAAGATGTCCGCGAGTTCTGTGCCGGCTGTCTTGTGTGCGCTGCTAATAACCCCGACCTCCACAAAAGGAAGGTACCTATGGGACACATCAGGAGGGTATAGGGACCATGGCAGTCGATACAGGTCGACTACATCGGGCCCCTGCCCACCGCCCAGGGAGGCTACAAGTACTGCCTAGTCCTGGTGGATGTGTTCACCAAATGGGTAGATGCCTTCCCCTGCAGAACAGCCACAGCTCTGGGTACTGCCAGGATCCTGGTCTGGGAAGTGTTCTCGCAGTGGGGACTACCCCAGTATGTGGAGTCCGACCAAGGGAGCCGCTTCACCGGACAGGTGATGCAGAATACCCTTATGCTGCTAGGCATCAAGGGGAAGTGGCACATGGCCCACAACCCCCAGTCATCAGGGATTGTGAAGAGAAGGTTGAGGAAGGAGACGGCGGACTCGACCCGCAAATGGGCTGAGGTTCTACCGTTGGTTTTGATGGGGATCCGGGCCAGCCAGTTGAAAAGCACGGGGTAATCCCCATACGAGCTGATGACTGGCAGGGTTATGCGGACCCCCACCCATGTACTAGCCCCGGTGCTCACGGATGGTCAGCTCAGAGAGGTAAACCGGGACAGGTTCTCCCGAAACCTCTTTGAGCACCTTAAACAGGTCCACGAGCAGGCAGCTGGGAACATTGGAAAACAGCATCAGAGTAACCGATTACTGCTCGAACCCCGAAAGCACCACGAGTGGGAAGTAGGAGATCAGGTCATGGTGAGGAACTATGCCCGAGTAGGAAGTTTGGAACCATTGTATATGGGGCCCTACAGCATTGTAGATAAAGCCAGCCCCATGGTATACGCTGTGAAGATGCCTCGGCGCACAAAATGGTTCCATATTAACCAGTGCAAACTGTTCAAACCTGAGAGGAGAAAACAGCCAGTTGGGGTGGGGCCTGAGGATAAAAATCCTCAGCCTGCAGCAGGAGCGAGTTCAAAGACTGCACGGGCAGGCGCTGTGGCTTGCTTAAAGGGAGGGGCCATCCCGCCCATCGATTGGGACACCCCCCCCTCTTCTGGGATCCAGATGGGGAGGGACCCGAGGGCACAGAACCCACCCCTAACCCAGGTATAGAGGAGGAGGGACCTGAGGTCGAAGACCCCACCCCGGACCCAGGTCCAGGACCTGGGGGCGGAGACTCTCAGCCTGCAGCAACAGGCTGCGAATAGTTACCTGCACCTAGCCCAGGTTCAGGAGAGGTGAAGCCTAAGGAAGATGATCCCCGGCCAGCAGCAGTGGTAAGCCCACAGGCTGCACCGGAGGGGACAACGGTTCGGGTTAAAGGCCCATCGGCCAAGAAAACCGCACCCGCCAAAGTCCCTAGAAGGTCCCCACGGACGCCCCAGCCGAGAATGCCATGGTCACCGGCTCCCCAGTTTAAAGGGACAGCCTCCCGAGTTAGGGGTAAGCCAAAGGACAGAGGTCCCCAGCCGGCAGCCACGGGCGGTGAGGGACCAACAGTGCAGGACAGTGCGGTCATGCCAGAGGGAGCGGTGGGCCGCAGTTCTAACAGGGATTAGGCTGGCCGCCCGGAGACGGGCGGCGGTTGTACATAGTTTAGGTACTTGTAAGTTTAGGTATTTAATTTAAGTTTGGGTGTTTTAGCTTAAGTTAAGTAAGGTGATGGGCAGTTTTAATTAAGTAGTAATCTGCTAAGAGAGTGTGTATTTGAGTCGAGGTCGCGAGACCCGACTATGCTTCACCCAAGCCAGAGAATCTCTTGGGGACCTGGCTGTATGTTTTTGTATCTGTTGCAGAAAGACTGTCAGGATGCAGGGGAGCGTAATCCTACTCGCCCTGATGGGACTGAGCCTTGGAAGGAGGAGCGACGTGGAGGACTCTCACATCTATGGGTGCTCCGGAGATAGAGCGCCGATAGCAACCAACGGAAGCAGTGAACGGGATGTGGAGGAGACCGCCGTCTACATCCACGAGGGAAGGTGGCCAGGGTGGCTGGGGTCCAATTCGTCTCAGTACTCCAGCCAGACCGGGTTCACGTACGGGGAGGCCTCCCTCCTGTGCCCCAGGGTACAGGTCATTACCACAAGGGTCAGCATCACTGTAGGGAAACGTGTATGTTTAACGTGCAAGGGACACATTCCTCTGGATAGGTGGTGGTGGCTCAGGAAGCTGAGCAAAGATATGAGAAACCCCGCAATCGAGTGGGAACGGTTGGGGAACAACACCCACCGGACGATTACAGGGACTCACGGGGGATTAAGCGTGTGTTGGGACAAGTGGTGGGAACCGGATCAAGGGATTTATATCTGTATGTGGGGGTCAGAGAGGGTCTGCCCCGCAGGCATATCTATCATTTTCCACCGACAGTGGCAAGACACCGGGGAGGGGATGAAGTGGGATACCAGCCTGAAGGCGTGCGTGGTCCCATACTCCCCTATCCCAGTCAATGCCACTGAGCTTGTGACCTGTCCCCGAAAGCCCCTGCCCACGGCGCAGGCGGCGAGGATACAAAGGGAAGGGTGCCCCACCACCACCAAGGGACCAGGGAATGGACTAGTACTAATGCCTACAGATCAGGTGCTGTACCAGGAGGTACACTACGCGGTAGCCTCCGTGATTTTAAATCTCACCGAGGTACATTTACTGGAGTGGTGTCCCAAAGAAACAGAGCAGCTATACAAGGCCCTATTAAAGGACATGTTCAGGAAGTTTTAGAAGTTTGATTTCGCCAATGTCAACAAGACCGAACTGTACACCATACACCGTGAGTTTTTGGATAATGCAGGGAGACAAAGAAGGGGAGTGTGGAATGATGTTTTTACTGCGTTTAACACAGGGTCTTCTGTCATCAACAGTTTGGATGACATAGAGCTGCAGACCCAGATAAACGGTTTAAAAACACAGTTAAGGAAGATATTAATGGAAGAGAACAAAATAGCGGGCTCGGAGTTGCATGAGGGCCAGGCCACGATGGTCCATTTAAAGCAGATTATAGCGGAGTTGGAAAAGCACGCAAAGACGGTAAATGCCCTCATAAGGGAGGACAGAAATGCTTCGGATCAGGCTGCGCAGAACGAGGTGTGCATGCTGTATGGGGCGTGGTTGCTGGGCGAGGGCCGCAGTAATCTGGAAGATTTAAAACAGGGTTTAGTCCCCTCCTGGATCAGCAACAAACACCTCGCAGCCCTCCATCCATTTGAGAATGCATTAAGCCCATGCCAACTCCGGCTAGCTTCCGAAGCCTACCCGTTCCCAGTGGATTGTGGATGGTCTAAACACACGATCATGGGAATAGTAGTTAGGATGCTGGTTATGGGTAGGACAGCCTGACCCACACCGGTATAGAGGGTAGAGAACATTGGAGTCATTCAAGGGGGTGCACACATTTGTTTCACAGTGGACCCGCCTTACGTCATAAAGTGGGAGCACACTATGACAGGTACTGACCTCTCAGGGTGCCGGAGCCGGGGAGCACACATAATCCTGTGTCCCCAGCACTTGAATGCCTATTCAAAACCACAGTGCGGGTTCAGAGCTGCTGGCGCAAAACCTATAAATTGTACCATGGAGGCAATGGCACAAGGCCATGTTCCCCCGTAGGTAGCATAGGAGGTGGGACATATTGTGTCACCACAGGTGCATCCCACTACCAGCATGGACAGCATAGCTGGTGTCCGGTCAGTGACAGCAGTTTCCGCTTTAAACCCGAGGCAGAAGTTCAAGTGGCCCAGGAACGAATTGTCCGCATTCATGAACCCTCCACTGTTCACCTCACTGTAAAGGAGACTTTTACCAACTTGTAAAATTATGTAGCGCATTTTGGCTATGAAATCCCCCCTCTCCCAGAACACCTTACCAAAATACTCAAAGCTGTTATAGTTTCACAGAAACATTTTTACACTCTAGAGCAGAAAACAGTAGAGATAGGGGATAAGATATTGGATATTGTGATTCCACCCTGGTGGGATATTTTGAATAACATAGAGGTCCCTTCGTGGATCAGACTGGCTTCCCACATTCTCATGGTTTGCCAGTTAGGGATAGTGTTGTATGTAGTCTGCACTCAGTGCAAGGGAAAAGGTCAGATACTAGAATTCTGAAACCAGAGAATCTGGAAGGAACATTATGTGAAGGTGGAGGGAGATACAACTGTTTGAGTTTTTGTATTTTTGATTAAAGATTGTTGTTTTTTTGTGTTTTGTTTTTTTTAATAAAGTTTTTCAACGCGTTGTTTTAATAAAGATGTATGTGTACCAAGTGGTGCAGGGGTGTTGGGCCCCCTCCATGCTTGGATGTGTGTAAACGACTGTAATTATTCTATGTATGCTTATGTATACTGCATTTTTGTGGAATGGGAAGTGCATGTGTCGTGGGTATATTAGATAGGTAATTACAGGGGACGGTTGACTGTGGAGTGTCGGAAATTTTGCTCACCTCATCAGGATGATACTTAAAGCAAGTTTAGTATCAACAGGGGGGAGTTTAAGTTACAGGGTTCTCAAAATTCCCGCACTCCCCAAGTTACGGAACAAGGGACCCTGTTTTTGGACAAGTTATTAAGCACAGGGCACACAAAATGGCTTCTGCAAACCTCGTGACCAACTTTGACAGGATTTTAAAAGCAAGGCTCTGCCAGCAAGCAGGCCTGCAGACGAAACGTTAAAATGCAGGAATTTGTGATCAGAGACTCTTTGGAGCCCAGCCAGACAAAGTGAACACAGAATACGCATTTATTTGAATCAAATCGAATCAAGCTACATGGGCCCATAATGGTGGCCATTAGCTTCCTGCATGTTTAATTGATAACAGCTCACAGTAACCATCAAGGTAGGATGGGGACAATCAAGTCTCATCCATGACAAAGCAACCAGGACATCGGGGCCATTAGACCCGGAGATAACCACTCATAAAGTAGTTAAAATAAATGGTTGTAATCATTTAAGACAGCCCGCCAAAAGTTAAACAATGGACTGACCTGATTTAGCGCACAGATAAGGAGTGGAAGAACGGGTATAATTTGAGGCCCATCAGTAGCAATCGCTCTCTTGACTCTGCCCTCTTGTTTGGTCTTGGGCTGCTGCCGTTCGTACTCGTGCCCTGGCCTCGTGGCGGGTTCTCTTCTCGCTCCCCGCATTTTGTAACAACCAAGGACATCCATTATAACCGCGGGAGGGGAACGAGACCCGAGTTCAAAGTCATACAGGACACATGGGCTACGAAACGAGACGAGACAAGGCGAGACGAAGAAGAAGGTAAAAGCCGACAAGAGCAGAGAAGGGCAGCAAAAGACGTATTGGTGAAAACCAAATGCCTAGTTATAAGCTGGCGTTTGGGGAAAAATTTTGCAGTGTATGTATGTATGAAAACTGCGAATAAGCTGTCATTAAACGCGGGTGTCCACGCCCACGGCGAATATGCTGGCGTTTGACGCTTGGGTAGTAAAATTGAATAAGCAGTGAAGACTGCCAACCGCCCCACAACCGCAACGTTACCGCCGACGACCGCCTGAGGGAGAAGAAGAAGATAACCCATCACGACGAGACGACGACGGTAGCTGAGGAGAGGGAAGGTGTGTTGCAGCAACAACTCCAGCACCGCGCCCTGAGACCATGTGGCGACGGGGTACCCCAAAGGACAGAAGACCAAACCTCAAAACTCGCAACTATTAAAGCAATAGGTTTTGGATGGGTGAGCATGAATCCCTGGCCCCTCATAGCTTAATCTAGCTAGGTATAGGGGTGGGATAAGGATAAGGGGATTGTTAATGTAGTTGTTATCCCTCTATGTGCCATGTGTTCCCCATTCCCTGTATAAGTGTAATTGTTTATGCCTGTATTTTTTTATCAGTAATTTCTCATAAGACTGTGTTTTATTCTGTTTTAATAAAATCTTGGTTTTCTTACACCAAACCACTTGTCTACTCGATTTTCTGTATCGCCGCCTGTACCTACGTCCGGTGTCTAGAACCCAGGGGTGTGGGAGTGATTCGAACCGCTCACAGGACAGTCAGAGGCGAAGCTGACTGGGCGCACGCGCCACACGCCACCCCCTGCAAATATGCAACCAATTGAGATAGCTAGAAAACAAGTAAACACTCAGTCAAAGTGTCTTTAATTTATACATAGTAAATATGATACCAACAAGAACACTTTGAAGATATGACTTCAATAGACACACCAAGCAATTACATTGTGTTTGTATTGAACTTGGAGCAGTTTGGAGACTCGAAGTCTGTTAAACCAGCTAAAAGTGATATTAATAATTGAATGGAAAATCTTCGATAAGAATGACATCAAACAGAAACCAATGCTGTCATACTGTTTTTATGATGGTTTTTGAAACACCTAAAGGTAGAGACATAATTATGCATGCAGCAGTTGAATTGACAGTAAGAATAGAAAGCATTCAACAGAGAGAATTAATAAGGCAATTAGCTTACATCAGCAGAGAACTTCAAAGAATAAACCACTGCAAAAAGGGTATAAAAGATAGACCTTTTCAAACAGAAAGTCAGAAGTTGCTGAACGGGCCAAGCGTTTCTCAACTTTACAGGCACCATCTGTAAGTTTTTAACTTTGAGTCTCGGGGATCAAATGGTACAATAATTTGATTTCGGTGAATGTTCGTGATTTAGAGATAAGTAAGAAATGTAGAAATGTAACGAAGTAAAGATTTGAGAATAAGGATCTCTGGGAAATAAAAAATGTAAGCTATTTGTATTTTGAATTGTTAATGTTGCGACTGAGTCAATAGCTGTTAAATGAATGTCGGCTCTTAAAGAAAACTATATATTTTTGAATTGTCTCAAAGAGTATTTCTGTATAAACTCGCAAACCCAATTTCTGTACACTCTTTTGTAAGGAGTTGCAGAATTCTGGGGGGTATTCTGGACACTCATAATATCCGGAAGGTTACAGACTAGTTAAACTTATTAAAAGTGCTATCTGGAGGACGGTAACACCTTCAGTCGTTTCTTTCCTTTAGGGAGAGATAGCCTGAACCTTTAGACCCATTTAAGCATCTTATAGAATTCGGCTATCTCTAACTTTAGTTGAAGGTGAAAGTCTAGGGAATACGCCTGATCTGGGGTAGCCCAAAAAGGGCTAGGACTTGTAATTATCCCTTCAGTTGGAGCCGCACTCATCCAGGCACGTGGAGAATATTCCATTAGACTCCTTACTTGTGCCTTGTAGATGGTGGAAAGGCTTTGGGGAGTCAGGAGGTGAGACACTCACCACAGAATACCTAGTCTCTGACCTGTTCTTGTTGCCGCAGTATTTATGTGGCTGGTCCAGTTAAGTTTCTGGTCAATGGTGACCACCAGGATGTTGATGGTGGGGGATTCGGTGATGGTAATGCCATTGAATGTCAAGAGGCGGTGGTTAGACTCTCGCTTGTTGGAGATAGTCATTGCGAGGCACTTCTGTGGCGCGAATGTTACCTGCCACTTATCAGCCCAAGCCTAAGCGTCGTTCAGGTCTTGTTGCGTGCGGGCATGGACTGCTTCATTATCTGAGGAGTTGTGAATGGTGCTGAACTCTGTGCAGTCATCAGCGAACATCCCCATTTCTGACCTTATGTTGGAGGGAAGGTCATTGATGAAGCAGATGAAGATGGTTGGGCCTAGGACCCTGCCCTGAGGAACTCCTGCAGCGATGTCCTGGGGCTGTGATGATTGACCTTCAACCACCACAACCATTTTCCTTTGTGCTAGGTATGATTCCAACCAGTGGAGCATTTCCCCCCCAGCCATGCCCCGCGATTTCCATTGACTTCTGTTTTACTAGGGCTCCTTGCTTTCACACTCAGTCAAATGCTGCCTTGATGTCAAGGGTAGTCACTCTCACCTCACCTCTGGAATTCAGCTCCTTTGTCCATGTTTGGACCAAGGCTGTAATGAGGTTGGGAGCCAAGTGGTCTTGGCGGAACCCAAACTGGGCATCAGTGAGCAGATTATTGGTGAGTAAATGCTGCTTGATAGCACTTTCGATGACACCTTCCATCACTTTGATGATGATTGAGAGTGGACTGATGGGGCGGTAAGTGACCAGATTGGATTTGTCCTGCTTTCCACAGGGAAAGCGGTGAATGTGTTGCCTCTTGCAAACAACGGGCTGGATTTTCCCGGGTCCCACCCACACGGTGCAGGGGGGACCCGGGGAGACAGCAGGAAACCTGGAAGTTCGGGTTTCCCGGCACGCTGTGGAGTTTTAGCTCCACAGCGTGCGTGCGACATGAAGGGCGGGTCCCCGCCTGGAAGTCAGCCTGATTGACAGGCTGACTTCCAGTCATGTGAAGAATGCTAACCAGGGCAAGATAAGTGCTGGGCCCAGAATGGTGGGAGGGGGGTGCTCCCATTTTCCGGGAGGTGTGTGGGGTCCGATCCCTGGAGTGTCGATTCACTGACCCCGGGGAGGGACAGGCTGGTGTTGGGGGAGCTTGCGGGGCCGGGAGGAAGTAATCCTGCTCCTCCCGGCCCACAAGCTGAGGCTGCCTCATTGCGGCCACCGGGAATCCCGAGCCCCGGGATCCCCGGCCGCCTGCAGTAAAACCTGCAAAGCAGGTTAAAGTAGAAGCTTCAGGCCTCATTATAATTTTTAAATTGCCAACCCGCCTGCTGGCAGCCGGTTGGCAGTCAGCCTCCCCCCTCCCCCCTGCCGTCCAACCCCATCCCGCCTGAGTGAAAGGTTAAAGTGGACAGGTTGGAGGCAGGTTGGGGTCGGTGTAGTGTCCGCGTATCAATAACACACGGACTGCAGGAGAACGGTAATAACAGTTGTTTACTGAACAGAGGGTATGCTGGAACTGAAAGTACAGAAAACTGCTACGGCTTTATATACAGGTGTGGTCACTGCCGGTACTACAGTATAAAAGCAGTTCTCTCTTAAAGGTACATACACAACAATTCCTCCCCTTTTAGATAAACAGTACATAACATTCATTAACAATTTAATAATAAATAATTACAATTACAATTTTCTCTGTACTATATACATCAACTGAAGTAATCATTTATAAATTCAGTCTTTGAGGAGGCTTCCTGATCCTGTCTGGATAGCGCCTTCCTTGAGTATCCTGTTCTTGCGGCGGAGTCGATTCTGGCTCATTGTCATTGGTTGGTTCGTCAGCTTCCAATACCACTGATTCTGAGGTAGACGCAATCTATACTTCGGGTTCATCACCAGGTGCGCATGCTCATGGTATGGTTTTGACTTGATCCTGTGACTCTAGAATCTGGTCAGCATGGCGTCTCACGATGCTCTCTCCAACGTCCACTGTGTACATTAGTGGTCCCTGCTGTGTGCATATCGTTCCTGGCTGCCATTTTTCTGTTCGGTAGTCGCGGGCCAAGACTGGTTGCCCTATCTTGAAGCTCCTGGTTGGCTTCTCATTCATGTGCTGGAATTGCTTATCCTCAACATCTCGTCTTATGTTTGGTTTGAGCAAATCCAGGCGGCATCTTAACCTTCGATTAAAGAACATTATGGCTGGAGCTTGGTTGGTGACTGCATGTGTCGCATTCCGGTAAGCAAACAAGAAATTATCCACCTTGTGTTGTAGTGGTATGTTGTCGTTATACATCACCTTTATTGCTTTTTTAAAGGTCTGAACAAACCTCTCAGCCAATCCATTTGTGGCTGGATGATATGAGGCAGATGTGTAATGTTATACCCCATTATTCCTCAAAAACCTCCGAAAATCCTCGGACACAAATTGTGGTCCATTGTCGGAGCAAATCTGTTCTGGCAAGCCATTCCTGGCGAAGATGGTCCGTAGGGCTGCAATAGTTTTCTCCGTGGTGGTGGAGGACATTTTGATGACCTCTGGCCATTTCGAATGTGCATCCATGGCGATTAAAAACATTGAGTCCATAAATGGACCAGCAAAATCAATGTGTACCCATTGCCATGGAGATGAGGGCGACTCCCATGGGTGTAGCGGGGCCTGTGGTGGAGCGTTTTGGACTTTCTGGCATCCTGTGCATCTTTTGGTCATAGCCTCGATTTCTTTATCGATTCCCGGCCACCACACAAATGCCCTGGCTAGGCTCTTCATTTTTACCCCTCCCAGATGACCCTCATGAAGCTCATTGAGCACTCTATCTCTCAACTTGGGTGGAATTACCACTCGGGATCCACACATCAAGGTCCCCCGGCACACTGACAGCTGTTCTCTCCTTGGCGAGAATGCTGGCAACAGTGAGTCACCATGTGCTGGCCATCCCTTCACCGTCAAATCATAGACCCGAGAGAGTGTTGGGTCATTTCGGGTTTCCTTCTCTATACTTGAGTTTGTAACAGGTAGACATTCGACTATGGTCGAATGGAATATCTCAACAGGGTCCACTGCAGGTGCTGCCTCCACCATAGGCAACGGCAGGCGCGACAGCCCGCCAGCGTTTCCATGCTGTTTCGTACCCTTGCACTCTATGTCGTATTGATGTGCCCCTAGAAAAAGGGACCATCTTTGCAGCCGTTGCGCCGTCATCACCGGAATGCCCTTCTTTGGGTTAAAAATGGAGACAAGAGGCTGGTGATCAGTCAGTAGGGTGAATTTCTGCCCGTGCAGATAGTGATTGAACTTCTTCACCCCCACACCAGGCTGAGGGCCTTCCTGTCAATCTGGGCATAGTTACGCTCGGCTGAGGTTAACGAGCGCGACGCAAAGGCTATTGGCCTCTCTGAACCGTCAAGGAATTTGTGTGACAGCACCGCTCCAATGCCGTAGGGAGATGCATCACATGCCAACCGAATCGGTAGTGTTGGAATGTAGTGGGCCAATACTTCTTTTGAAGTGATTAGGCATTTACATTTCTGAAAGGCACGCTTACACTCATCACTCCATTTCCATGCTACTCCAGTTTGCAGCAGGGCGTTCAGTGGGTGCAGAATTGTAGATAAATTTGGCAAGAACTTATGGTAGTAGTTCACCAACCCGAGAAACAACCTCAGTTGCGACACATTTTCTGGTGCTGGAGCCTTGACTACTGCCTCAATCTTGCCTGGGGACTTATGTAACCCCTCTTCATCAATCATGTGGCCACAATACGAGATTTGTTTCCTGAAAAACTCGCATTTGGGGCGGTTGGCTCGTAGCCCATATTCTTGTAATCTCGTGAGCACCTGCTCCAGGTTGGCAAGGTGTTCACTGTCATTTTCGCCCGTAACCAGGATGTCATCCAAATAACACTGGGTCCCCGGGATCCCTTGCAGGACTTGTTCCATTGCCCTCTACTAAATAGCCGGAGCTGATGCTACCCCGAATACCAGTCGGTTGTACTGGTAAAGACCTTTGTGAGTGTTTATCGTGAGGTATTTTCTAGATGCTTCTTCTACCTCCATTTGTAGATACGCTTGGGCCAGATCAATCTTCGTAAAGCGTTTCCCTCCAGATAGTGAGGCGAAAATATCTTCTATCCGTGGAAGTGGATATTGTACTATGTGCAGGACTGGGTTCACAGTTACCTTAAAGTCCCCACAGATGCGAACCTTCTTCGGCTCCCCAGGCGTGCTGCTCAATGATTTCTTCATTACAGGAATGATGGGTGTGGCGCACTCGCTCCAGTCTACCTTGGACAGCACACCCGAACACTCCAGACTCTCCAGCTCTGCTTCGATGGCCGGGCGGATCGTGTACGGTACCGGTCTGGCCTTAAAAAATTTTGGGTTTGCGTTATCTTCAATTTTTATCATTGCCGCTATTCCTTTTAGAGTCCCAAGTCCTTGCTGGAACACCTCTTTCGCGTCAGTTAGAATTTTTGACAGTCGGCCAGGTGTGACGTCGTCATCCTTTTTGTCAGCCACAGTTAGCGCCAGAATGGAATGCCAATCCAATTGTATTTTTCGGATCCATTCACATCCCAATAATGGTGGTCCTCCATCTTGTAGTATATAGAGATACAGTTTCTGTGTTTCCTTGCCGTTGTATTTAACGGGCACCCTTATTTTTCCTCTGGGGTAGACTTTTTGCCCCGTATATGTCTTTAATACAATGGACGTGTCCTTCAAGGGTATGTGTGAGAATAGCCGCTCATAGTCTCGTCGATTCATGACTGTTAGGGCTGATCCTGTGTCCAATTCCATCTTAACTTGGGACCCTGCTATCATGAGGGTGACCCAGATGGCTCGGTGATCCTCCTTTGCGATCACTTTGTGTAACTTTAGACAACTTAGTCTCCTGCTCCCGGAGTCATTATCATTCTCCTGATCTTCTGAACTACTGCCTGTCATTTTTTTTACTTTCTTGTACTTCTCCTTAGTAGTTCTTTTAGTGTTGGTTTTCTTTCCCGACCTGCAGACTCGTGCTATGTGTCCCACTTTTCCACATTGCCTGCATACTTTGTCCTTAAACCAGCAGTCCTTCTGGTCATGGGTTGTTCTGCCACAGCGATAGCACTTTTCTGCTACATATGCCATTTCGTTGGTGCTATATTCTTGCGGTTTCTGTTGTATTTCCACAGCTCCCCGTGCTGCTGCTTCGTAGGATACTGCCACGCTGAAAGCCTTTTCTAGCGTAAGGTCCTTTTCCGAAAGTAGTCATTTCTGGGTTCCTTCACTCTGGAGCCCGCAGACAAACTTATCCCTTAAGGTATCTGCCAGTCCTGCTCTGAACTGGCAGCGCTTCGATAACTTGCGTAGTTCCGTAAGATAGTCAGCATTACTCTCATCTTTGTGCTGGTTTCTTTTATGGAACTTGAATCTTTCTGCTATCAGCAGCGGTGTAGGGTTTAGATGTTCCTGTAAGATATTGACAATCTCTTCAAAGCTTTTCTCCATTGGTTTAGCTGGGGTAATTAAATTCCGCGGTAGGCCGTACGTTCTCGCGCCCATCAAATTTAATAATACTGACGCCTTCTTTTCATCAGCCACCCCATTTGCCTTGCAGTACACTTCAATTCTTTCCACATACGTGGTCCAGTCTTCTATTTCGTTGTTGAAAGCAGTGATACTCTTCGGCATCTTGGGTGGTTTAAAATGGTGCCTCCCGCGCTTTTCCTTCTTCCCCAATGGATTAAAATGGCGCCTCCCACGCTTTTCCTTCTTCCCCTTGCTGCCAATGCTGCTCCTAGCATTCTAAATAGTAATGGCGGCGCCCCGCGGCTTCGGCGCGTCTCTCTTTTGTTAGTTAAATTCCTTAGTTTTATTCTTCTTCGACGCTGTCCACTGCGTGTCTCTTTTCCTTCCCCTCTTTTATTTTCTCTAACGCTGCCCAGCTCTTGAGCACCGACCGCGCCCTGTGCGCTCCACCCTCTCTCTCTCTTTTCCTTCCCGATGACGCTGCACGGCCCCCTTTCAGAGCCGCTCGATCGAGCTCAAGCCCATCGCAGTCCGGAAGGGTCAGCGCACTACCTGCTACCAGCACGATTTGCTGGAACACCTTGACTGGGGAGCCAAGCCCAGCTCTCCACAGCTTCCCCTGCGATTCACTGAACTCCGATGGATCACTGGGCGGTTGCCCACGGTTGACGCCCATTGCTCTGGCTTCGACCTCCAAGAAGCTTCTTTTCAGGGATGGATCCCCGTGAGGTGATGCAGTACTGCAGGTGAGTTCGAACCTGCTCGTCTCCACTGTGGTGTCCGCGTATCAATAACACACGGACTGCAGGAGAACGGTAATAACAGGTGTTTACTGAACAGAAGGTATGCTGGAACTGAAAGCACAGAAGCCTGCTACGGCTTTATATACAGGTGTGGTCACTGCCGGTACTACAGTATAAAAGCAGTTTTCTCTTAAAGGTACATACACAGCAGTCAGCTATTAGATTTGTACAACTTTCACTTCCCCTCACGCCTCCAACCCACCCACTTACCTCTGAAAATTCCGGCCAACGCCTCTGTCACTTTATTCCTTAACCCTGAATATTTCTGTGCAGAAAATTAATGATTAATAAAACTTTAAGTTTGAATGTGAATATATGTGTCAACGTGTTTGTGAATGCATGTGCGTATGTGTGCAAGCACATGATAACATGCTTCCTAGCTCCCCATTCCTTCCTAACCTATGTCTCTCTCTGCCAAAACCTACTTCCACCTCCACCTTGATATCCAGGGAGAAATTAGATTGTTCTGCAGCTTTCATGGGAGGCAAGAAGAAAGGAAGAAAATTATAGAGATAAACAGAGAAAGAGAGACAGAATGAGTGTCAGAGAGACAAAGACATACAGGCAGAAGAAAATAAATGGGTGTGACATGCAGAGAGAAGGAGGAAAGATATTGATGTGGGAAAAGTGGAGTGAGAGGCCCTCAGAAGACAAAAGACACAAAGGGAAGGAGAGATTTACAGAAAAAGGGAGAGAAGAAATGCGAAAAAGAGTTTGAGACAAACAGAGATAGCAATGAAACTACAAGAGACAGAGAGAAAGACAGAAAGAATGAAAGGCAAACAGAAAAGGGGAGAAAAACATTACGCGTGGGAGACAGCTACAGAAAGAGTGACACAATTGTTTTTTGTTAATCTGTGGCTGATACCACAGAAGATAACTGATGATGCAATTAACCACAGGGTATTTCACATTCTGATACAGCCCTCCAAAAACAAGTGGCCACCCATGAAATTTATTAAACATATCTAATATATAATCATCTTCATGTTCTTCCCTGTAATCTCACCCAAATCATAATGGAATTGGATGCTGAAGTATTTACTGTAAGAGAATAACTAGATAAAAATAGCTGAGAGGTATGTTTTGAATAAAATTGAAAGGCTTTGACTTTGTCTAGTTAGAATTCAAGAATGTTGGCCTTGATCTCAAAGACAAAACATAAATGTAATTTTAAGTGGTGAACTATCTTTTGCCAGCACAATTAGGCAAAACTTTATGGAATCCAGAAAAATGGCTTCACATACTTTCAGCAACTGCAAACCTTTTATAAAATGTGGCAGTGCTTTCTTGGAAAAAGATGAAAAGCTACAGAAACCTATAAAATAGCAGCAACTCGATTTCCCAGTATTACTGTTTTTGATTTCTTTTCACGTTACAGTGACTAAGTGTTGCATTTGAAGAAATCTGTCTCAGTCACGGCCTTTTTCGCAGGGCAGGTTAAAAAACACTTTAATGAAAAAAGACAAAGGTTTTCTCACACTAATGGAGGATACAGATTAGCATAGCAGTCAGCTGCAAGATGCAATGAACCAGAACATATTTGGAAAGCTCAGTTTAATCCCAGTTCAGTTCAAGTCCAGTGAGAAAACTTAGAAAGATTTCCATATTTTCATCTTAAAAATTAAAAAAATTATGCAATAACAACTGTAATTTCATTGTACAGTAATGGTCCATTGGAACAATATTTGTTGCCTCATTTGCGTTATTTACTAATCTATCCACTATACATGTGCTGTTAATTTGATTTCTGCTAACTTTAAAGCATTAATCATAACTCCCATAGGAGTCATGTGGGCGGCGGCTCAGAAAGACAGAAAAGCATCAAGCCCTCCGCAGTGGGAGGCCTAGGAGATTTAGGCCTAGAAATGCATTAGCTGGCAAAATGGGCGCGAAGATCGCGATGCGCGACCAACCCACGTCCGCTCAAATTAATATAAGCAGCAAACAAACTTTGTGCTGCCTGCTGATTAGCATGATTGTGGCGTTCAGCCCAGCGCTGAACACGCTGCTGAGTGGCTGAACGCTCAGCGGGGGCCCAAGTTCGTGTGAGGCTAGCACCAATTAAAGCTAGCATGCACTACTTAAAGGCAGTCTGTACCTCTTAAAGCTGAGGTGCATTCTGCCTGCAGCAGCTCATTGAAGTGGCTGGAAAAAATGTGAGAGGAGGAGAAAAGAAAAATTATATCACAACAGGGGAGAGAGTATGCACCTAGATTCTCCAATGCAGAACTGAAGACCTTAGTGCAAGAGGTCAACTCAAGGAGAGAGGTGTAGTTTCCATTGGGGGATAGGAGGCCCTCCAGGCAACATTGTAAAGTTCAATGGGAGCAGATAGCCGCTGTGGTGAATATCAGCAGTTTAGCCCCGAGGACCTGGATGCAGTGCAGGAAGAAGTTTAATGACCTCACACAAGTGGTCAAGGTCAATGAATTCATCTTCAAATGCTATATCCCACCATCTGGGCACCACTAGCCTCACACATTGCTCAAGGCACCACACCCCCATCACTCACCTACCAACAATCACTACCAAACATGACTCAGATCTCACATTCATAGCTTCACCTAACCCATACATACTCGCCACTGCTGCAAGCCTCACACCCACATCTCACAGCTTGTGCACGCTGTCAGCTATTCAACCATTATAGGCTATCACCCAAACACATTTCACCACACTCACTGACACACTGCCCTTTCTCTGGCAGGAAAAGGTGGCTTACAACTAGTGCAGCAGGACCTAACCGGCGGGGGACTGGTGCGCCTGCATAACCTCACCCCCATCGAGGAGATGATGCTGGCCATTCATGGGAGGTGCATCTTTGAGCCCGTTGCCAGCGGCAGGGCTGAAAGAATACAAGATGCCGGTATCCTCATATGTAATCCTCCTTCTCACATCCCACATCCCCCTCATCCCACAAAATCTTCTGATTTACAAGCTGCACATGGTGTAAGCATGCACCTCTCACTTCCCCACGCCAAACCTACCCTCACCACAGCCCTACACTTGTGACTTTCTCATTTCAGATACACAAAAAATCCAACCTGCTCAGCCAGTTATGGGAACGCTAGCATAGTGGTTATGTTACTGGACTAGTAATCCAGAGGCCTGGCCTAATAAGAACATAAGAAATAGGAGCAGGTGTAGGCCCTTTGGACCTTTGAGCCTGCTCTGCCATTCAGTAGGATCATGGCTGATCTTCTACCTCAACTTCACCTTCCTGCACTATCCGCATATCCCTTGATTCCCTTAATATCCAAAAATCTATCGCTCTCTGTCTTGAATATGCTCAACGACTGAGCCGCCACAGCCCCCTGGGGTAGAGAATTCCAAATATTCACCACCCTCTGAGTGAATAAATTTCTCCTCATCTCAGTCCTAAATGGCCGACTCCTTATTCTGAGACTGTGACCCCTGGTTCAAGACCCCCAGCCAGGGGAAACATCCTCCCTGCATCTACCCTGCCAAGCCCTGTAAGAATTTTGTATGTTTCAATGAGATGACCTCTCATTCTTCTCAACTCTAGAGAATATAGGCCTAGTCTACTCAATCTCTCCTCATAGGACAATCCCCCCATCCCAGGAACCAGTCTGGTGAACCTTTGTTACACTCCATCTATGGCAAATATATTGTTCCTTAGGTAAGGAAACCAAAAATGTACACAATACTCCAGGGGGGAAAAATTTGGTTGGTTTGCGCCTCCTGTTAGCACCTTAAGAGGGTGCTAATGGGGCGCAAAGCAACTAGAGCCCATGCGCAGTGATGTTTGCACAACTCACGAAATTAACTAGACATTTTGCGGCGGCGCTAAACACTACTGCCACGATCTCCTGCGCTGGCCGATCGTGACGTCAGTCGAGAGTGCAATGCCCTGGTAGCGCCCGGGATTGGATATTGAGTGGCATCCTCTGTCTTACCACCTGCTGCTAGCAACGACGGGTTGAGGGGAGCGTTTTGCAGTTGGGAAGGGACTGGGGGAGCGCTATTTAAAGGCGACCGCTTCCTGCCTTTTTTTGTCGGCGAAATTTTTGCACCATGCATTCTGAGTGAGAGAGAGAGACTGCAGGAGATATTCAAAGCTGTGTTGAGGAGTTTTGGGTACTGAGCAGCACTTTGCATGTTCTTTCTGGTTTGATCTTCCTTGCATCGATTTAGAAGAGAATATGGGGGCTGCACTCTGAGATCTTTCCCTGGGCCCCTCCATTGTTCTTTCCAGCAGATTTGATGTCCAGGTCTCTCCAGGCCGAGATTCAAGGATGCAATGAGGAGGGTGTGGATGGAGAGCAAGATCGACCCTCCCCTTTAAGAACTGGCCGGCGCCAGTGTGTCGCTGTTCCATTGCTGACTGACATCACATGAGTTTCACTAGCGCTCTGACATAACACCTCGCTCCTTGGCCTTTGCACCTTAAGACAGGTGTGTAGCGCCTGATTTAACGCTCCAATCACCTCCAGGGTGATAAAAGCCAAGTTTGCAGTCGGAGGTGATAATTAGCGCCAGGCGCTAATCTTTGTGCCCGGCCGATAATTGCGCCCCAAATGGGGCGATACTGAATTTCTCCCCCCAGGTGTGGTCTCATCAGGGCCCTATATAATTGCAGTAAGATGTCTTTACTCTTATATTTGTAGGGGTTTGCAAAAATCCCCTCAGTCCCCGAAGATCGGGAAATATTAATCTACATCGTGGAAATTGCCTCTGGGTTGGCCAATGTTTGAAACATACCCAGAATCACAGGAGGGCTGCGTTGAGTTGGGCAGCACATGGACAACACCGGAATCGAGTAACTTCGTGGAAAAATTTGCACACTTTAAGACAGCACATTTTATTTAAAAAATGTACACTTGAGTTTTGAACTGTGTAAGTTGCAAAGGGATAAAAATGGCCGTCAGAAAGCATGGCCAACGACAAAGGCGTGTATGTCTGTGTAAAGGGGAGGATCAAGCAATGGCAGTCAAATTCTGTCAATCAAAAAGGGGAGTTTCCCCTCCCTGCTGACAATCAATGTTTGTTTACTGAAACTGCTGCCTTGTTGACATAAAGGATTATCCACTTAGGCTGCGGTTTTGAGTGACCACAAGAGAATAGGTTTCTGTTTACATAGTAATCCAACCCCATTCAAAACCCATCAGGGTGAATGGAGATGGTTCGAAGGCTCAGCACAGACTTTTGAAAAAGACACTCAAACTGAGGAAGGGAACAGTTTAAACTGAATGGGTTTGAATCACCCATCCCAGACAATAGGGCAGTTGGATCCCTTTTGTTAGCCCAGAAAGCTCTGGATGTGGGCGGGAACATTTCTGCCCCAGAATGAAGACACATTCAAAACACCCCCAGCTTTATTCGAAACCCATTCCAGACAATGGGAGCAGTTTGGCCACTGGGAAATAGCCCGTTCGAATCAGCCAATCATGGCATTTCTCTTGTGTATTCGAACTTTTCGGCGCGAATTTGCACACAGACCTTTTCAGCGCCAAAACAGCAGGAGCTCCCAGGATATAAAGATAGCTTCTCAGAAGCATATCTCTCTCTCTTACTCTTTGAACCATAGGTGAGCAGGTTTCTGACTCCTCAACAAGGCAACCTAGTGAGAAGTAAAGGGGTGGTAATTTAAGGGAAATGTTCTAAGATTGTAAGGTTAACATTGTTGCCATTTATCCCTCATTTTTGCCATCTGCCTTCCCCTGTTAAGCAATTTTAACTGTTGTATTGATCGTGTGGTGTAGTTTATTTAGTTAATAAAGTTTGAC
Source organism: Somniosus microcephalus (assembly GCF_052327205.1). Taxonomy (NCBI): domain Eukaryota; kingdom Metazoa; phylum Chordata; class Chondrichthyes; order Squaliformes; family Somniosidae; genus Somniosus; species Somniosus microcephalus. The sequence continues at coordinate 243,923,727 of NC_140987.1, forward strand.
TTTCTTACATCCAGATCATTTGTCCGTTTTTAATATATCATTAATTATAAGTTCCTCCAGTCAGAACTGGAAGGGTGGGTTTAGCGATTCGAAACCGCTGTTTGGGATTGGTCAGAATGCAGCAGCAAAAAGCTGCTTGACCAGGTAGATTAACGTAAACCAGGTAATGGAAGGTAAATTACCGTAAACCAGGTACAAGATGCCCCCCTACATATTCAAATCCTCTTGTAATAAAGGCCAACATACCATTTGTTTTCCTAATTGCTTGCTGTACCTGCTTGTTAAATTTTAGTGATTCATGTACAAGTACACCCAGTTCCATCTGAACACCAACATTTCCCAATCTCTCGCCATTTAAAAAATACTCTGCTTTTCTATTTTTCCTACCAAAGTGGATAACTTCACATTTCTCCACATTATATTCCATTTGACATGTTCTTGCCCACTCACTTAGCTTGTCCATATCCCCTTGAAGCCTCTTCGAATGCTTCTCACAACTTACATTCCCACCCAGCTTTGTCTCATCAGCAAACTTGGATATATTACATTTGGTCCCCTCACCCAAATCATTGATATAGATTGTTAATAGCTGAGGCCCAAGCACTGATCCCTGTTCCTACTCTCTGTTTTCTGTCAGTGGCAGTTTGAAGGCGGGGGTAAATTGAGCGGGAGGGTCCAAGAGAGTGCAGACCGGAGCAGCGGCAGCAGTGAGGAGGCGGAGGATACATTGAGCGGGAGGACCTGAGAGAGTGCAGACCGGAGCAGCGGCAGCAGCGAGGAGGCGGAGGATAAATTGAGTGGGAGGACCTGACAGAATGCAGACCTGTAGGGGGTGGTGGTGTGGTTGGGGTGGCGCGTACGCCCAGTCAGTTATGCCTCTGACTGTTTGTGAGCGGTTCGAATCGCTCCCACGCCCCTGGGTTCTAGACACCGGACTTAGGTACAGGCGGCGATACAGAAAAGACTCGAGTAGACAGGTGGTTTGGATGTAAGCAAAACCAAGATTTTATTGAAGTAGAGATAACACAGTCTTCACAGAATCACAGAAACCCCACAGTGCAGATAGAGGCCATTTCGGCCCATCGAGCCTGCACCGACACATATCCCACCCGATCCCCGTAACCCCTACACCAACACATATCCCACCCTATCCCCGTAACCCCACATATTTAATCCCCCTAATACTAAGGGTCAATTTATCATAGCCAATCAACCTAACCCACACATCTTTGGACTGTGGGAGGAAACCGGAGCACCCGGAGGAAACCCACGCAAACACGGGGAGAATGTGCAAACTCCACACAGACAGTCACCCGAGGCCGGATTCGAACCCGGGTCCCTGGCGCTGTGAGGCAACAGTGCTAACCACTATGCCACCGCTCTTACGAGAAGCTACTAGTTTAAAGAAAATTACAGGCAAATACAAATAACTATACTTATACAGGGAATGGGGAACACACGGCACATCGAGGGAAAACAACTATCTTAACAATCCCCTTATCCTTATCCCACCCCTTATACCTAACTATATTAAGCTATGAGGGGCCAGAATTTATGCTCACCAATCAAGATCTGCTGAATTCAAAACAGCGGTGGGGCTTGGGATTTGCTCTTTGTGCTCTCTGGAGCCTGCCGTCATCATGTGGTCTCCGGGTGCTGCAAGGGCGTTGCCCAGGTACGAGTACCCCAAAGTTAAAGTCTCTGCTTGGGTACTTTACCTCACAGGGATGATGGTTCCTCTTCCTCGGCCGACAGTTGGAGTTTGCATGAAGATAGTCGCAGGTCAGCTGGATTGAAGGCCCGATTATTCAAAGCTTTTCTTCAATCGTCTTTCCATTCGTCTTCTTCACCACCTCACCTCGTCGCGTCCCGCCTCACCTGGCCTGGTTGTCGTGTCCACCTGGCGCAATGCTGGGCATCCCTGATGGAATGGGGAAGGCACGGGCAGTGGCTGGGCGGTAAGCGCGGGACGGGGTAAGAGCAGTAGTCACGAGGGCGAGGGGCTGGAGCAGGAGCCGGGAGCAAGGGCAGAGAGCAGAGAGAGAAGGTTGCCAGTGGGCCTACAATTATACTCCTTCAGACAGCCCTTATCTGCGCGCCAAATCAGGTTAGTTCTTTGTCCCAATCTTGACGGGTTATTTTAAATAATGGTAGCAATCTACACTAATTGTTTTTAGATGGCCGGTAATTGCATCTACTGGCCTGATAATTGACTTGTTTTGTTATTAATACATCTTAATGGGCCTGTCCAGCCTCAATGGCTTCCTTAAGCTGTTCCTAATTATTTATGCAAACAGCTTGATGGCCTTAACTATAGGCCTAACTGGGTTTTGATCAGTCTCCAATTTGGTCTAATACATAATTCAAAGTCCTGTCTGGTTTTCAAAATGCAAAGTCCCTCTTCACAGAAACTGCAGCTTTGGTTTTGATTTCTCCACAAGCTGCCTGTGCCGCAGAGTCCAAGTTTTTAAAATCTCACAGGCTTTCTGCCACGAGGCGCGGACACCATCTTGGGTACCCTTTTCAGTTAAAATGTCCACGCAGGGTCCCTTTTGTTAATAATAACCTTTGGGGAAATGTAGAAATTTTGCAAATCTTACAGACTGGAGCAGCGGCGGCAGCGAGGAGGCGGAGTACCTCCAGCAAAAACAACAACAAAAGCAACAACTGCAAAACAGCTAAAGTGACATACCAATCAGGAAAGGAGCTGATTGGTGAGTAGCTTGTAAGTGTTTCCAATTGGTGTTTTCTAAGTTTCAAGTTTATTCCTGCTAAGTTAGTTAATAGTCTTTTAAATAGAGGCATGGCAGGGCAGCTCAGTCCTGCAGAATGCACATCCTGTGTCCTGGACAACCACATGTGCAGTAAGTGTCATCAGCTGGAGGAGCTCGAGCTCCGTGTTTCAGAGCTTGAGCAGCAGCTGGTGTTACTGCGGTGCATCCGCGAGGCTGAGAGCTTCATGGGTAGCATGTTTCAGGAGGTAGTCACCCCGCAGATAAGGAGTGTGTAGGCAGAGAGGGAATAGGTTACCACCAGACAAAAGAAGAGGACCAGGCAGGTAGTGCAGGAATCCCCTAAGTGCATCTCGCTCTCCAACCAGTATTCTATTCTGAGTACTGGTAAGGGTGATGGTTCCTCTGGGGAGTATAGCCAGAGCCAAGTCTGCGGCACCACAGGTGGCTCAGCTGTACAGCCGGGGGGGGGGGGGTGGTGCGGGGAGGAAGAAGAGTGGGAGAGCAATAATAGTAGGGGATTCGATAGTTACAAGAGCAGACAGGTGTTTCTGCGGCTCCAGGATGATATGTTGCCTCCCTGGTGCCAGGGTCAAGGATGTCACCGAGTGGCTGCAGAACATTCTGAGGCAGGAGGGTGAACAGCCAGAGGTTGTGGTCCATATCAGTACCAACGACATAGGTAGAAAGAGGGATGAGGTCCTGCAGGCAGATTTCAGGGAGCTAGGAAAGAGGTTAAAAAGCAGGACCTCAAAGATAGTAATCTACGGATTACTCCTGGTGTCACGCGCTAGTGAGTATAGAAATTGGAGGATAGTACAGATGAATGTGTGGCTGGAGAGATGGTGCAGGAGGGAGGGCTTTAGATTCCTGGGGCATTGGGATCGGCTCTGGGGGAGGTGGGACCTGTACAGGCCGGACGGGTTGCAGCTCAACATGGCCGGAACCAATTTCCTCACGGGGAGATTTGCTAATGCTGTTGGGAGGGTTTAAACTAATTTGGCAGGGGAATGGGCACCAGGATGTTACATCAGAAAGAGGAAATAAAGTGCTAAACGGATTGGGATAGGCAGAGAGTAAGAAAGTAAGAAATAATAAGGTATTAGGTGGGGTCAAATTAAAAGAGAATACAGGATGGTCTAAGATGGGTTTACAGTGTATGTATGTGAACACACGAAGCGTAGTAAACAAGGTAAGTGATCTGCAGGCACAAATAGCCACATGGGAATATGACCTAGCTCAAAAATGGGCAGGATTGGGTATTAACTATCCCTGGTTATAAAGTGTTCAGGAAAGATAGGGAAAGAAAGATAGGAGGTGGTGCGGCAGTATTGGTTAAGGAGAATATTACAGTGCTGGAGAGAGAGGATGTCCTGGAGGGGTCAAGGACACAATCTATATGGCTAGAGTTAAGAAATAATAGAGGTGCCATTACCAGGTGTATTCTATAGACCACCAAATAGTGGGAAAGATATGGAGGAGCAAATTTGCAGAGAAATTACAGAGAGGTGCAAGAACTATAGATTAGTAATAATGGGGGACTTCAACTATCCTAATATAGACTGGGATTGTAATAGTGCTAATGGCAGAGAAGGGGAAGAATTTCTGAAGTGTGTTCAGGAGAATTTTCTTGATCAGTAAGTTCCCAGCCCGACGAGGGAGGAGGCATTGCTGGATCTGGTTCTGGGGAATGAGGTAGGTCAAGTGGAGCAAGTGTCAATAGGTGAACATTTAGGGAACAGTGATCATAGTATCATAAGATTTAGATTAGCTATGGAAAAGGACAAGGAGCAATCTAGAGTAAAAATGTTTAACTGGGTAAGGCCAATTTCAGCAGGATGAGAACGGATCTGGCCCGGGTAAACTGGAATCAAAGATTGGCAGGCAAAACTGTAATGGAACGATGGGCTGCCTTTAAAGAGGAAATAGTTCAGGTACAGTTGAGGTACATTCCCACTAGGGGAAAATGCAGGGCAACTAAAGTCAGGGCTCCCTGGATGATGAAAGAGATAGAGAATATGATGAAGCAGAAAAAGAGTGCATATGACTGATGTCAGGTTGCAAATACATCTGATAATCAGGCTATATATAGAAATGTCAAAGGAGAAGTGAAAAAGAAAATAAGAGGGGCAAAGAGGGGGTATGAGAATAGAATGGCAGCCAACATAAAAAGTAATCCAAAAGTCTTCTATATGCATATAAATAGTAAAAGGGCAGTAAGAGGAGGGGTGGGGCTGATTAGGGACCAAAAAGGAGACCTATGTATGGAGGCAGAAGGTATGGCTGAGGTACTAAATGAATACTTTGCATCTGTTTTCACCAAGGAAGAGGATGCTTCCAGAGACATAGTGAAGGAGAAGGCAGTGGAGATACTTGATAGGATAAATATTGATAAAGAGGAGGTAATAGAAAGGCTGGCTCTACTTAAAGAACATAAGAACATAAGAAATAGGAGCAGGAGTAGGCCATGTGGCCCTTCAAGCCTGCTCTGCAATTCAATAAAGTTATGGCTGATCTTATACCTCATCTCCACTTTCTTGAACTATCCTCATATCCCTTGATTCCTTTGATATTCAAAAAGCTATTGATCTCTGACTTGAATATACTCAACGACTGAGCCTCCACAGCCCTCTGGGGTAGAGAATTCCAAAGATTCATCACCCTCTGAGTGAAGAAATGTTTCCTCATCTCAGTCCTAAATGGCCGACCCCTTATTCTGAGATTGTGACCCCTTGTTCTAGGCTCCCCAAACAGAGGAAGCATCCTCCCTGCATCTACCCTGTCAAGCCCTGTAAAGTAGATAAATCACCAGAAGCGGATGGGATGCATCCTAGGATGCTGCAGGAATTGAAGGAGGATATCGCAGAGGTACTGTCCATAATATTCCAATCTTTCTTAGATACGGGGGTGGTGCCAGAGGACTGGAGAATTGCAAATGTTGCACCATTGTTCCAAAAAGGGTGTAAAGATAAGCCCAGCAACTACAGGCCAGTCAGTTTGACCTAGGTAGTGGGGAAGCTTGAAGAAACAGTAATCAGGGACAAAATTAACAGTCACATGGATAGGTGTGGATTAATTAAGGAAAGCCAGCATGGATTTGTTAAAGGCAAATTGTCTTTAACTAACTTGATTGAGTTCTTTGATGAAACATAGAAGATAGGAGCAGGAGCAGGCCATTTGGCCCCTCGAGCCTGCTCCGCCATTCAATGCGATCATGGCTGATCATCCAAATTTAGTACCCCGTCCCTGCTTTCTCCCCATATCCCTTGATCCCTTTAGCCTTAAGAAATATATCCAACCCCTTCTTGAATATATTTAATGAATTGGCCTCTACTGCCTTCTGTGGTAGAGAATTCCACAGGTTCACCACTCTCTGGGTGAAGAAATTACTCCTCATCTCTATCCTAAATGGCTTACCCCTTATCCTTAGACTGTGACCCTTGGTTCTGGACTCCCCGACCATCAGGAACATCCTTCCTGCATCTAGTCTGTCTAATGTAAGAAGTCACACAACACCAGGTTATAGTCCAACAGTTTTATTTGAAATCACAAGCTTTCGGAGCACTGCCCAGGTCTCGTTGCACTTCCCCTTCTCCCAATCTATTGCCTTTCAGAAAATAACCTGCCTTCTTGTCGGTATCGGCCTTGTTCCTGTACTCAAACCCTCTCGCTACGAAGGCCAACATACCATTTGCCTTCTTAACCGCCTGCTGCACCTGCATGCTTACCTTCAGCGACTGGTGCACAAGGATGCCCAGGTCTTGTTGCACTTCCCCTTCTCCCAATCTATTGCCATTCAGATAATAATCTGCCTTCTTGTTTTTGACACCGACGTGGATAACCTTGCATTTATCCACGTTATATTGCATCTGTCATGCTTCGGCCCAATCACCCAACCTGTCCAAATCATACTGGAGTTTCTCGGCATCCTCCTCACAGCACACATGCCCACCCAGCTTTGTATTGTCTGCAAACTTGGAGATATTACATCTAGTTCCCTCGTCCAGATCATTAATATATATTGTGAATAGCTGGGGTCCAAGGACCGATCCCTGCGGTATCCCACTAGTCACTGCCTGCCACTCGGAGAAAGAGCCATTTATTCCAACTCTGCTTTCTGTCTGCCAACCAGTTACATAGAAACATAGAAACATAGAAGGTAGGAGCAGGAGTAGGCCATTCGGCCCTTCGAGCCTGCTCCGCCATTCAATGAGTGTGGTAAACCACTGTTATCGTTCACAACCGTTCACTATTGTTACACTGTTGTTATCACTGTTTACACTGTTGTTATCACTACACAAGGTTACCTCTTGCCACGCACGCTGTTATACCTAGGCATACCTCAGCTGACTCCGCCCATGGCTCCGCCTGCTTGCCCAGGTATAAAGGTGACTGATTGGCTAGTATTCTTCCTTGTTGGAACCGATCACCCACGAGGGTGGGCTCTGTTATTTAGCCAATAAAAACCTATAGTTACTATCTTAACTCGTCACTTTTCATGGAATGAATTGATAGGTATATCAATTTTATTGGCTAAATTTTGAAATGAATGGACTGGAGCAGCCAAACGACCAGCCAAACGGCCAGCTACAACAGCCCCAGCAGCCGATTGGCTGCGAGCCCTCCGAACGCCGTACCTGGATCTAAATCCACAGGCAGCGAATTCAGCCCTCGACTTCGATCACTGGCTGAGCTGCTTTGAATCCTACCTGGTAGCCTCCGGTGTGCCATCGGAAGCCGACAAACTAAGAGTTCTGACCGCCCAGGTGAGCCCTAAAGTATTTGCACTCATCCGGGACCTTGCTACATACGAGGAGGCCGTCGACCTGCTAAAAGAGCAGTACCGGAGCCCAGTAAATTCAATGTATGCCAGACATCTCCTAAGATCCCGCTCGCAACAGCCAGGAGAGTCTGTAGATGAATTTTTACGGGCGCTACAAACACTCGGCAGGGACTGTGACTTTAAAGCTGTATCGGCTGCACAACATGCTGAAGGAAATATCCGTGATGCCTTCATGAAAGGCCTTCGGTCCGACTACTCACGGCAAATGACTGCTCGAATCAAAGGACCTCGGCTTGAAAGCAGCTGCAGCCCTCGCTCGCTCCCTGGAAGTGGCCCATCGGGACCTCGAGGCGTACTCCGGGTACAGTGCTGCGCGACCCTGAGACTCGGGCCCGACTTCGGCCGCAATACCCCTCGCACCGCCGCCCCTGGGACCTACTACGGCGTCGGTGTCCCGGAATCGATCGGGACCGCCACCCTCGGGACCTGCTGCGGCAGCGGAGCCCCGCGATCGGGCCGCCAGCTGCTATTTCTGTGGCCAGGCGAGACATCAAAGGGCGCGCTGCCCTGCAAGGAACGCGACCTGCTCCGGATGCGAAAAAAAAGGCCACTTCGCAAACGCCTGCAGGGGGAAAGCCACAGACGCCAGCAGTGCCTCATGTGAGTCGTGGGGGCGGCCATCTTTGATCAAGGCCACAGACGCCAGCAGTGCCTCATGTGAGTCGTGGGGGCGGCCATCTTCTCCGCCATTTTGTCCAACTTCGACCTCGTGGGGATCCGCGTCATGGGCGCTGCCATTTTGTTCGCCGCACTCGGCCGCCATTTTGTCTCCAGACCCGACCACCGCCTCACCTGCCGACTACAGCAGCTCACTCAGCCATACACTGGCCTCCGTCACGTTTGACCAAGCTCTCCCGCATCATCTGTCCAGGTCCATGATGGACATCGAAGTAAGCGGCCACGCCACGACCTGCCTGTTTGACAGCGGGAGCACGGAGAGTTTTATTCACCCAGACACGATGCGCTGCTACTCCCTCACTGTCCGGCCAACGCGCCATCGGATCTCGATGGCGTCGAAGTCCCATTCAACAGACGTCAGCGGCTACTGTGTGCTGACCCTGTCGGTTAGGGGCACGGAATATAAAAACTTTAAACTTCTCGTCCTGCCCCAGCTCTGCGCTGCCGTCCTACTAGGGCTGGATTTCCAATGCCACCTTCAAAGTGTCACTTTGGCATACGGTGGATCCCTCCCCCCACTCACAATCTACAACCAGCAGTTTTTAAACCACCCGCCGCATACCACCTGCGGCCTCTCCACTCTCAAAGTCCCGCCCCCCTCCTTGTTCGCTAACCTCACCCGCGACTGTAAACCCATCACTACCAAGAGCAGGCGGTACAGCGCCGGGGACAGAGCTTTTATTAGCTCTGCGGTGCAGCGACTCCTGAAGGAGGGCATCATCGAGGGGAGCACCAGCCCCTGGCGTGCCCAGGTCGTAGTCGTTAAGACCGGCAATAAACACCGCCTGGTCATCGACTACAGCCAAACCATAAACCGGTACACCCAGCTGGACGCATACCCCCTTCCCCGCATATCTGATATGGTCAACCAGATTGCACAGTACCGGGTATTCTCCACCATCGACCTTAAGTCGGCCTATCACCAACTCCCTATCCGCCCTGAGGACCGCCAGTATACCGCCTTCGAGGCGAATGGCCGCCTCTACCACTTCCTTAGGGTTCCCTTCGGCGTCACCAACAGGGTTTCGGTCTTCCAAAGGGAGATGGACCGGATGGTTGACCAGAACGCGCTGCAGGCCACGTTTCCTTATCTAGATAACATCACCATCTGCGGCCACGACTAGCAGGACCATGATGTTAATCTGGAGAAATTCCTCCGTACGGCCCAACGGCTGAATCTCACTTACAATAAGGAGAAATGTATGTTTAACACATCGCGCCTTGCCATCCTCGGCTACGTAGTAGAGAACGGAGTCATCGGCCCCGACCCCGAAAGAATGCGCCCCCCTCATGGAGCTTCCCCTTCCCCACTGTCAAAAGGCACTGAAGAGAACCCTGGGGCTCTTCACTTACTATGCCCAATGGGTGCCCAATTATGCAGACAAAGCCAGACCCCTCATGAAGTCAACCTCCTTCCCCCTGACAGCAGAAGCATGCGCAACCTTCTCCCTCATAAAAGGAGACATTGCGAAGGCCACAATGCACGCAGTGGATGAGTCCATCCCTTTCCAAGTGGAGAGCGATGCATCCGACTTCGCCCTAGCTGCAACCCTTAACCAGGCGGGGAGACCTGTGGCCTTCTTCTCAAGGACCCTCCAGGGCCCTGAGATCCGACACTCTTCTGTCGAGGAGGAGGCCCAGGCGATTGTGGAAACGGTACGACGCTGGAGGCATTACCTGGCAGGCAAACGATTTACCCTCCTCACCGACCAGCGTTCGGTTGCTTTTATGTTTAATAACAAGCTGAGGGGCAAAATCAAGAACGACAAGATCTTGAGGTGGAGAATGGAGCTCTCCACCTATGATTACGATATCTTGTACCGGCCTGGTAAACACAACGAGCCCCCAGATGCTCTATCACGAGGTACATGCGCCAACGCGCATGTTGATAGACTGCGGACCCTCCACAATGACCTCTGCCACCCCGGGGTCACTAGACTTTACCACTTCATTAAGGCCCGCAACCTGCCCTACTCCATTGAGGAGGTCAGGACCATAACCAGGAACTGCCAAGCCTGTGCCGAATGCAAACCACATTTCTATAGGCCGGACAGAGCAAGCCTGATCAAGGCCACCCGCCCCTTCGAGCGCTTGAGCATTGATTTTAAGGGGCCCCTCCCATCCTCTGACCGTAATGTGTACTTCCTCAACATTATTGACGAGTACTCCCGTTTCCCCTTTGCCATCCCCTGCCCAGACATGACCAGTACCACAGTCATCAAATGCCTGAACGACCTCTTCGCCTTGTTCGGGTTCCCGAACTATATACATAGCGACCGGGGCTCATCCTTCATGAGCGAGGAACTTCGCCAGTTCCTGCTCGCGAGAAGTATTGCTGTGAGCAGGACCACCAGCTGCAACCCCCAGGGGAACGGCCAGGTGGAAAGAGAGAACGCGACAGTTTGGAAGGCCGTCCTCTTAGCCCTAAAGTCTAAGGGCCTCCCAACCTCTCGCTGGCAGGAAGTCCTCCCGGCAGCGCTCCATTCCATCCGGTCACTGCTTTGTACTGCCATTAACGCCACCCCTCATGAGCAAATGATCATTTTCCCCAGGAAGTCGACTACGGGAACCTCGCTACCAACATGGCTGACTTCTCCGGGGCCCGTCCTGCTGCGGAAGCACATGAGGACCCATAAAATGGACCCCCTGGTCGAGAGGGTGAACCTCCTGCACGCCAACCCCCAGTATGCCTATGTGGCATACCCAGACGGGCGGGAGGACACAGTCTCCTTGCGAGACCTCGCACCCTCGGGCACCCCTGAGATACCACCGTTATCCCCCACCACTCCCTCAAATCCAGCTCCTGTAGGCGGCATGCCGGAACCCCAGGAGCCTTCGTCGACCACGCAGACACCAGCACTAACATCGGATACTGCACCACCGCCGCCGCTGCTGCGCTGACCAGAAAGGCTTACGAGGCCTCCTGATAGACTGACATACACGAACTGGTAGTACACTTCACCCCGCCGGACTCAATTTTAAATAAGGGGTGAATGTGGTAAACCACTGTTGTCGTTCACAACCGTTCACTATTGTTACACTGTTGTTATCACTGTTTACACTGTTGTTATCACTACACAAGGTTACCTCTTGCCACGCACGCTGTTATACCTAGGCATACCTCAGCTGACTCCGCCCATGGCTCCGCCTGCTTGCCCAGGTATAAAGGTGACTGATTGGCTAGTATTCTTCCTTGTTGGAACCGATCACCCACGAGGGTGGGCTCTGTTATTTAGCCAATAAAAACCTATAGTTACTATCTTAACTCGTCGCTTTTCATGGAATGAATTGATAGGTATATCAATGAGATCATGGCTGATCATCCAAATTCAGTACCGGGTCCCTGCCTTCTCCCCATATCCCTTGATCCCTTTAGCCTCAAGAAATATATCCAACTCTTTCTTGAATATATTTAATGAACTGGCCTCCACCGCCCTCTGTGGCAGAGAATTCCACAGGTTCACCACTCTCTGGGTGAAGAAATTCCTCCTCATTTCAGTCCTAAATGGCTTACCCCTTATCCTTAGACTATGACCCCTGGTTCTGGACTCCCCGGCCATCAGAAACATCCTTCCTGCATCTAGTCTGTCCAGACCTGACAGAATTTTATAGGTTTCGATGAGATCCCCTCTCAATCTTCTAAACTCCAGTGAGTATAAGCCCAATTGACACAATCTCTCCTCGTACGTCATTCCTGCCATCCCAGGTATCAGCCTGGTGAATCTTCGCTGCACTCCCTCCATGGCAAGAACATCCTTCCTCAGGTAAGGTGACCAAAACTGCACACAATACTCAAGGTGCGGTCTCACCAAGGCCCTGTACAACTGCAGCAAGACATCCCTGTTCTTGTACTCGAACCCTCTTGCTATGAAGGCCAACATACCATTTGCCTTCTTAACCGCCTGCTGCACCTGCATGCTTACCTTCAGCGACTGGTGCACAAGAACACCTAGGTCTCTTTGCACTTCCCCTTCTCCCAATCTATTGCCATTCAAATAATAATCTGCCTTCCTGTTTTTGCCACCAAAGTGGATAACCTCACATTTATCCACATTATAGTGCATTTGCCATGTTTCTGCCCAATCACCCAACCTGTCCAAATCGTACTGGAGTTTCATGACATCCTCCTCACAGCATACCCTCCCACCCAGCTTTGTGTCGTCTGCAAATTTGGAGATATTACATCCAATTCCCTCGTCCAGATCATTAATATATATATTGTGAACAGCTGGGTTCCTAGGACCGATCCTTGCGGTACCCCACTAGCCACTGCCTGCCACTCGGAAAACGACCGGTTTATTCCAACGCTTTGCTTTCTGTCCGCCAACCAGCTCTCTATCCAAGTCAATACCTTGCCCCCAATCCCATGTGCCTTAATTTTGCACGCTAACCTCTTATGCGGGACCTTATCGAAAGCCTTCTGAAAGTCCAAATACACCACATCCACTGGTTCTCCCTTATCTATTTTACCAGTTACATCCTCAAAAAATTCCAGTAGATTAGTCAAGCATGATTTACCTTTTGTAAATCCATGTTGACTTTGTCCGATCCTGTCACTGCTTTCCAAGTGCTCTGCTATTACATCTTTTATAATGGACTCTAGCATTTTCCCCACTACCGATGTCAGGCTTACCGGTCTATAACTCCCTGCTTTTTCTCTGCCACCTTTTTTGAATAGTGGGGTAACATTAGCTATCCTCCAATCCATGGGTACTGTTCCAGAGCCTATTGAGTTTTGGAAGATGACCAGCAATGCATCTACTATTTCTAGGGCCACTTCCTTAAGTACCCTGGGATGTAGATTATCAGGCCCTGGGGGTTTATCGGCCTTCAGTCCCATCAATTTTCCTAACACCATTTCCCTACAAATACTGATATCTTTCAGTTCCACCCTTTCATCAGACCCTATGTTCCGCGGTATTTCTGGGAGGTTATTTATGTCCTCCTTTGTGGAGACAGAACCAAAATATGTATTTAGTTGGTCTGCCATTTCTTTGCTCCCCATTATAAATTCCCCCGATTCTGACTGCAAGGGACCTACGCTTGACTTCACCAATCTTTTCCTCTTTACATATCTATAAAAGCTTTTACAGTCAGTTTTTATGTTCCCTGAAAGCTTACTCTCATATTCTATTTTCCCTTTCTTAATTAATCCCTTTGTCCTCCTTTGTTGAATCCTAAACTGCTCCCAATCCTCAGGATTATTCCAAGTCAATATCTTGTCCCCAATCCCATGTGCCTTAACTTTACACGCTAATCTCTTATGTGGGACCTTATCGAAAGCCTTTTGAAAGTCCAAATACACCACATCCACTGGTTCTCCCTTATCTATTTTACCAGTTACATCCTCAAAAAATTCCAGTAGATTTGTCAAGCACGGTTTACCTTTTGTAAATCCATGTTCACTTTTTCCGATCCGGTCACAGTTTTCCAAGTGCTCTGCTATTACATCTTATGTAATGGACTCTAGCATTTTCCCCACTACCGATGTCAGGTTTACCGGTCTGTAATTCCCCATTTTCTCTCTACCACCTTTTTTGAACAGTGGGGTAACATTAGCTACCCGCCAATCCATGGGTACTGTTCCAGAGTCTATCGAATTTTGGAAGATGACCAGCAATGCATCTACTATTTCTAGGGCCACTTCCTTAAGTACCCTAGGATGCAGATTATCAGGCCCTGGAGATTTATCAGCCTTCAATCCCGTCAATTTCTCTAACACTGAGGTAATAGAGAGGGTTGATGAGGGTAATGCGGTTGACGTAGTGTACATGAATTTCCAAAAGGTGTTCGACAAAGTGCCACATAATAGGCTTGCCAGCAAAGCTGAAGCCCATGGAATAAAAGGGACAATGGCAGCATGTACACTGAATTGGCTAAGTGATAGGAAACAGAGAGTAGTGGTGAACAGTTGACTTTTGAACTGGAGGAAGGTGTTCCCCAGGGGTCAGTTCTAGGACCACTGCTTTTCTTGGTATATATTAATGACTTGGACATTTGCAGATGACACAGAACTTGGAATTATAGTGAACAGTGAGGAGGAGAGTGATAGACTTCAGGAAGACACGTTTGAAATGGGCGGACATGTTACAGATAAAATTTAACGCAGGGTGATGTGCCTCAATAATTCCGAGACTCGAAGGTAGCAGAACAAAACAAGGCTTTTATTAACTTAGAATGAAACACGTAAGCGAGAGAGATGTCGTCCTTCTGGAGATTGGGGCTAGACTGAAGCTAGCTTACAAACGGGGCCAGGTATGGGCGGAGCCCTACACACAGCACATTCCAGCACATTCCAGTATACAATACAGCACATTCCAGTACACAATACAATAAGGTCTGGGGGAAGGGAAATGACACTGAAACCGATCTCAGTCACAGGCAGTGATGAATGGAAATATTTCATCACATTCACCCCTTCTATAGATTTAGTCTGTTCGGGGGTTTGATTGTCCTCTGCAACCGACGTGGCTGTTGCGGTGCCGCGGGTGTCGGCTGGGTGTCCCCGGTAGCCTCCTGGGTCTCTGCCGGGGGTGCCGCCAGGGTTGTTGAAGGGGTAGTTGGTGGGGGTGCCGTTGGTCGGTGTTCTTCCGGGGGTGATGAAAGAGTAGTGGGTGGGTAAGAGTTGCTGTGATCGTCGTTGCCGCTATTGCCGTGGTTGTTGTCGATGCCAGCTGGGGCGACGTCTTTTATGGACACGGTGTCCTCCCTTCCGTCGGCGTGCCGGACATATGCGTATTGGGGGTTGGCGTGGAGTAGGTGTACTGGCTCCATGAGAGGGTCCGTCTTGTGGCCCCTCACATGCCTTCGCACGAGTACCGGACCTGGGGTGGAGAGCCATGACGGCATGGATACGCCTGAGGTGGATTTCCGGGGAAAGACAAACATTCGTTCATGAGGCGTGGTATTAGTGGCCGTACACAATAGCGACCGTATCGAATGGAGCACATCCGAGAGGACTTCCTGCCAGCGGGAGATAGGGAGGCCCTTGGTCCTTAGAGCTAGAGTGACTGCTTTCCATACTGTCCCGTTCTCTCGCTCCACTTGGCCGTTACCCCGGGGGTTGTAGCTGGTGGTACGGCTCGTGGCGATCCCCCTGGACAGCATGTACTGGCGTAGCTCTTCACTCATGAAGGACGCCCCCCTATCCGTATGGATGTAGCTCGGCATACTGAACAGGCAGAACAGGCTGTTGAGGCATTTAATGACCGTGGCGCTGGTCATGTCTGGGCAGGGGAAGGCGAATGGGAACCGGGAGTATTCGTCCACAATGTTCAGGAAGTAAACATTGCGGTCGACGGATGGGAGGGGGCCTTTGAAATCTAAGCTGAGCCGCTCAAAGGGCCGTGTAGCTTTGATTAAGTGGGCTCTATCTGGGCGGTAGAACCGAGGCTTGCACTCAGCGCAAGTGCGGCAGTTCCTGGTCAGGGACCGAACTTCCTCAATCGAGTAGGGTAAGTTACGGGACTTTATGAAGTGGAACAGCCGCGTGACCCCTGGGTGGCAGAGGTCATTGTGGAGGGTCTGTAGCCGATCCCCGGTGGCGCTGGCACACATCCCTCGTGAGAGGGCGTCAGGGGATTCGTTAAGGGCCCCTGGCCGGTAAATGATGTCGTACTCGAAGGTGGAGAGCTCGATCCGCCACCTAAGAATCTTATCATTTTTAATCTTCCCCCTCTGTTTATTATTGAACATAAACGCTACCGACCGCTGGTCGGTAAGTAGGGTGAAGCGTTTGCCGGCTAGGTAGTGGCGCCAGTGGCGCACTGCCTCCACGATGGCTTGGGCCTCCTTTTCCACGGAGGAGTGTCTGATCTCGGGCCCTTGGAGGGTCCTCGAGAAGAAAGCTACGGGCCGCCCCGCCTGGTTGAGGGTGGCCGCCAAGGCGAAGTCAGACGCATCACTTTCCACTTGAAATGGAGTGTTCTCGTCCACTGCCTGTAGCGTGGCCCACTCAATGTCCTGCTTAATGCTTTTGAAGGCGGCGTGGGCCTCAGCAGAGAGCGGGAAAGAGGATGCTTTCAAGAGGGGGCGGGCTTTGTCGGAGTAGTTGGGGACCCATTGGGAATAATAAGAAAATAACCCCAGGCATCTTTTCAGGGCTTTGGGAGTATTGGGCAGGGGCAGCTCCCGTAGGGGGCGCAATCGGTCGGGGTCTGGTCCGATTTCCCCATTCTCCACCACGCTGCCTAGTATGCAGAGGCGCGTGGTGTTGTAAACGCACTTGTCCTCGTTGTAGGTGAGGTTGAGTTTTTGTGCGGTTTTCAGGAACCTCTCGAGGTTCGAGTCGTGATCCTGCTGGTTGTGACCGCAGATGGTGACGTTGTCGAGGTAGGGGAAGGTTGCCTGCAAGTGGTGGTCATCGACCATGCGGTCCATCTCCCTCTGGAAGACCGAGACCCCATTCATCACCCCAAAGGGGACTCTGAGGAATTGGTAGAGGCGTCCGTTCGCCTCGAAGGCGGTGTACGGGCGGTCCTCTGGTCTGATAGGGAGCTGGTGGTACGCTGACTTGAGGTCGATGGTGGAGAACACCCGGTATTGGGCGATTTGGTTCACCATTTCTGATATGCGGGGTAGCGGGTAGGCGTCTAGTAGGGTGTACCTGTTGATCGTTTGACTATAGTCGATCACCATCCGTTTCTTCTCGCTACCCCTTACCACTACCACTTGGGCGCGCCACGGGCTGTTGCTGCGTTCAATAATGCGCTCTTTCAGGAGCCTGTCTACCTCGGTCGCGATAAACCGCCTGTCCTCCCAGCTGTACCTCCTGCTTTTGGTCGCTATTGGCCAGCAGTTAGGGGTAAGGTTCGCGAATAGCGAAGGCGGCTTTACCTTCAGGGTAGCCAGACCGCACACTGTGAGGGGCGGCTGGGACCCACCGTACTTGAGCGTGATGCTTTGGTGGTTGCACTGGAAATCCAGGCCCAAGATCACGCTCGCACATAGGTTCTTCATGATTAATACTTTAAAATTATCATATACAGTTCCGTTAACGCACAATTGTACCGTGCAGTAACCCAGAATGGTCGATGTCTGGGTTTTGTCAGCCATAGAGATGGTACCCTGAGTAGGGACCACCTTTAGGGAGAGTTGTTGTGCCAGTTCTGGGTGGATAAAGCTCTCCGTGCTTCCACTGTCAATTAAGCATTTAACCCGGCACCCGTTTACCTCGATGTCCACCATTGATCTGGATAGCGGGTGCGGCCTGGTCTGGTCCACTGTGACCGATGCCACTGTAGGGCCCTGATCGATACAAGATGGCGTCCACGCTGTCTGCTCACAAGATGGCGGACCCCACGAGGTCGGGCAAGATGGCGTCCAAGATGGCCGCTCCCACGGCGCACACGCGGCGGTGGCGGGTTTTCTGGCGGGGTTCCCTCTGCACACCTTCCCGAAGTGCCCCTTCTTACCGCACTTAAAGCAGGTGGTGCCTTTCGCCGGGCACAGCTTTCTGGTGTGCTTTGGCTGCCCGCAGAAGTAGCAGTTGGGTCCCTGACGCGTCGCGGCTGTCGTAGGGCTTCTGGGGGGAGAGCGGGGCCCAGCCGGTGTCGGGCTGTCGGGCGGGGAAGATGCCTTCCAAGATGGCGGCGCCCTCGGTGCACACGTGGCGGCGTGGACGGCGCGGGCTGAAGAGTAGGCGTCCGAGTTTCTCTGGGCCACATCCAGGGATCGCGCGGTGTCCGCAGCCTGTTTCAGGTCCAACCCCGTTTTTTCCAGCAGTCTTTGCCGGATGTAAGTGGAGCTGAGGCCTGTGATGAAGGCATCGCGAACAAGCTCGTCAGTGTACACCGCGGCTTTTACATCTCGGCACTTGCAGTCTTTGCCAAGCATTTTCAGGGTGCTTAGGAACTCCACCACCGATTCCCCAGGTCGCTGTGCGCGGGTGGCGAGCAGGTGCCTAGCATACACCTCATTCGTAGGCTGCTGGTAATGCGCCTTTAAGATGTCGCAGGCGGCCAGGTACGTCTCGGCGTCTTGGATGAGGGGGTAAACCCGATGGCTTACCCAATTCCGCAGAATTCCGAGTCTCATCCTTGCAGCGTCCGTAGCGTCTTTGACGGCTGCGGAATTGTCCAGGAAGAATTCCATACACTCAAACCAGTGTCCGAAGCGTGCTGATGCGTCCGGAGCATGTTGATCCAAATCCAAACGTTCGGGTTTCAGGAGTTGATCCATAGTGTTGAAAAAATAAGTTAATAAAATTGATGTGCCTCAATAATTCCGAGACTCGAAGGTCGCAGAACAAAACAAGGCTTTTTTTAACTTAGAACGAAACACGTAAGCGAGAGAGATGTCGTCCTTCTGGAGATTGGGGCTAGACTGAAGCTAGCTTACAAACGGGGCCAGTTATGGGCGGAGCCCTACACACAGCACATTCCAGCACATTCCAGTATACAATACAGCACATTCCAGTACACAATACAATGAGGTCTGGGGGAAGGGAAATGACACTGAAACCGATCTCAGTCACAGGCAGTGATGAATGGAAATATTTCATCACACAGGGAAGTGTGAAGTAATACATTTTGGTAGACAGAATGAGGAGAGGATATATAAATTAAATGGTACAATCCTGAAGGGGGTGCACGAACAAAGAGACCTGGGGGTATGTGTGCACAAATCGTTGAAGGTGGCAGGGCAGGCTGAGAAAGCAGTTAAAAAGGCTTACGGGATCCTGGGCTTCATAAATAGAGGTATAGAGTACAAAAATGTGGAAATTATGATGAACCCGTATAAAACACTAGTTCGGCCCCAACTGGAGTGCTGTGTCCAACTCTGGGTACCGCAATTTAGGAAGGATGTGAAGGCCTTAGAGAGGGTGCAGAAAAGATTTATGAGAATGATTTCAGAAATGAGGGTCTTCAGTTACGTTGATAGACTGTAGAAGCTGGGATTGTTCTCCTTAGAGCAGAGAAGATAGATATAGTCATAGAGTCGTAGGGGGAAAAAAATCAGTTGGTTGCGCCTCCCGTTAGCGCCTTAAGAGGGCGCTAATGGGACACAACACAACTAGCGCCCGGGCGCGGCACCTCCCATGCCTCCCGCAAAATTCAGCGGGGGGTTAGAGGCGGCGCTAACCAATAGCCCCCTGCGGCGCTGAGTCGCTGGCGATGACGTCATTAGTGTGCGCAGCCCCCCAGCTGACGCCCCGGCCATGATCTTCGGGAGCGCCCCCTGACTTACCACCGGACGCTATGTCCGATGGGGTCAGGGGGGCCAACCTGTGGCCGGGGAGGCGCAATTTAAAAGCGAGGTGCGGGGTGGCCATTTTTGTTGCTGGCCACCTGCCAGCACCTGGCTGCACTCCCGTCCCAGACCTCCTGAAATGCCGCCCCCGCGGAGTGCTGGCTGCACTCCCGAGCCCCGGGGGTCCAGCTGGGCCCCAGGTCATGCTGCACAAGGCCCCTCCCCTTTAAGAAGGGGAGGAAGGCCTGCAATACCGCGCGGCGTGACGTGCCGCAGCTTGTGGCGCTGCGGCACATAACGCCACAATATTGACTCACAGCACCCCAAGAGATGTGCGGGGCGCTTCCAGTAGCGCCCCGCTTCCCTCTTGGGGCGCAACCACTCAATTTCTGGTGCGGGGACGCTAATTTTTCTGGGGCGTAACTTTTAGCGCCCCGGCAAAGGTAGCGCCCCAATTTAGCCCATAGAGTTATACAGCATAGAAAGAGGCCCTTCGGCCCATCGTGTCCACACCTGCCATCACGCCCTGTCTATTCTAATCCAATTTACCAGCACTTGGTCCGTAGCCATGTAAGCTATGGTGTTTCAAGTGCTCATCTAAATGCTTCTTGAATGTTGTGAGGGTTCCTGCCTCTACCACCCTTTCAGGCAGAGAGTTCCAGATTCCAACCACCCTCTGGGTAAAAAAGCTTTTCCCCAAATCCCCTCTAAACCTCCTGCCCCTTACCTTGAAACTATGCCCCCTGGTTATTGACCCCTCAACTAAGGGGAAAAGTTCCTTTCTATCTACCATATCTATGCCCCTCATAATTTTGTACACCTCAATCAGGTCCCATCTCAGCCTTCCCTGCTCTCAGGAAAACAACCCCAGCCTGTCCAGTCTCTCTTCATAGCTGAAGCGCTGCAGCCCAGGTAACATCATGGTGAATCTCCTCTGCACCCTCTCCAATGCAATTACATCCTTCCTATAGTGTGGCGACCAGAACTGCACACAGTATTCCAGCTGTGGCCTAACTAGCATTTTGTACAGCTCCATCATAACCTCTCTGCTCTTATATTCTATGCCTCGGCTAATGAAGGCAAGTATCCCATATGCCTTTTTAACCACCTTATCTACCTGTCCTGCTGCCTTCAGGGATCTATGTACATGCACACCAAGGTCCCTCTGATCCGCTGTCCTTCCTAGGGTCCTACCATTCATTGTGTATTCCCTTGCCTTGTTAGTCCTCCCAAAATGCATCACCTCACACTTTTCAGGGTTAAATTCCATTTGCCACTGTTCTGCCCATCTGATCAACCCGTCTATATCGTCCTGTAGCCTGAGGCTTCCGGCCTCGTTATTTACCACCCCACCAATTTTTGTGTCATCTGCAAACTTACTGATCATACCTCCTACATTCATATCGAAATCATTCATGTACACGACAAACAGCAAAGGACCCAGCACCGATCCCTGTGGTACAGCACTGGACAGAGACTTCCAGTCACAATAACAACCTTCAACGATCACCCTCTGCCCCCTGCCACTAAGCCAATTTTGGATCCAATGTGCCAAGTTGGTCTGGATCCCATGGGCTCTTACCTTCTTGACCAGTCTCCCATGCGGGACTTTGTCAAAAGCCTTACTGAAGTCCATGTAGACTACATCAACTGCACTACCCTCATCCACACACCTAGGCTCTCCCTTGAAAAATTCAATCAAATTGGTCAGACATGATCTCCCCCTGACAAAGCCATGCTGACTATCCTTGATTAACCCTTGCCTCTCCAAGTGGAGACTAATTCTGTCCCTCAGAATTTTTTCCAATAATTTCCCTACCACTGATGTTATGCTCACTGGCCTGTAATTCCCTGGTTTATCCCTACTACCCTTCTTGAAAAATGGTAATACATTAGCTGTTCTCCAGTCCTCTGGCACCTCCCCTGTGGCCAGAGAGGTTCTGAAAATTTGTATTAGAGCCCCTGCAATCTCCTCCCTTGCCTCACACATCAGCCTGGGATACATCTCACCTGGGCCTGGGAATTTATCCACTTTTAAGCCCGCTAAAACTGCTAGAACCTCCCCCTTCTCAATACTAATTTTTTCAAGTATATCACAATCCCTCTGCCTGATTTCTATGCCTACATCGTCCTTCTTCATAGTGAACACAGATGCAAAATATTCATTTAAAACCTCACCTACATCTTCTGGCTCTACGCACAGATTGCCACTTTGGTCCCTAATGGGCCCTATTCTTTCCCTGGTTATCCTCTTGCCCTTAATATACTTATAAAACATATTGGGATTTTCCTTTATTTTGCCCGCCAGTGTTTTTTCATGCCCCCTCTTCGCTCTCCTAATTTCTTTTTTAAGTACCCCCCTGCACTTTCTATACTCCTCTAGGGCTTCCATTGTTTTTAGTCCTTTGTATCTGCCAAAAGCCTCCCTTTTTTCCCTAATCCATTCTCATATATCCCTTGACATCCAGGGTTCCCTGGGCTTGTTGGGCCGACCATTGACTTTTATGGGAACATGTTGCCGTTGTACTCTCTCTATTTGCTTTCTGAAAGACTCCCACTGCTCTGATGTGGATTTTCCTACAAGTAGCTGATTGCAGTGTAGGGTTCTCAAAATTCCCACATTCCCCAAAAGTTATGGATAAAGGGACCCTGTATGGACAAGTTGTTAAAAAGGGTACCCAAAATGGCCTCTGCAACCTCGTGACCAAAAGTACAGGATTTTAAAAGTAAGGCCCTGCAAAAAGGCAGGCACCTTTCAAAACCTGAAACGAAGCCTAAAATGCATAAATCTGTGAAAAGACTTTGTGGGACCAGACAGCTAAGCAAACACAGAATATGCATTCATTCACCTTGGAACAGATCAGGTTAGAATGGGCCTAATCGAGGCCATTAGGTTTCTGCATATTTAATCGGTAACAGCTCACAGTAGCCATCAAGCCAGGATGAGGACAATTCAATTTCATAAATGACAAACAGCCAGGACATCGAAGCCATTAAGCACAGAGACAACTACCCCAGAAGTCGTTAAAGTAAATGGCTGTAATCATTTTAAACAAGCCCGCCAAAAGTTAGACAAAGGACTGACCTGATTTGGCATGCAAATAAGGAATGAAGAACCGGGTATAATTGTAGGCCCATCGGTAGTGATCACTCTCTTATCTCTCAGCTCTTGCCACTTGCCTCCTGCTCTGGGCTCCTGCCTCTCACTCTCATGCCTCGTGGCGGGCCCTCTTCTCCCTCCCCGCACCGCTCAACACCAAGGACGCCCATTACTACACCGAGTGCCGAACGCGGGAGGATAACGAGACCCGATTCGAAAAGACACAGGACATACGGACCACAAATGGGCAGACGAGACAAGATGAGATGAAGAAAATGGTAAACCGGTAAAGGCAGAGAAGGGCAGCGGAAAGACGCGTTGGGGGACAAACGCCTAGTTATAAGCTGGCGCTTGACAAATAAATTGGCGTTCGAAGGATGGGTAGCAAAATCAAGAAAAATGGCCTAGTTATAAGCTGGCGTTTGATGCATGGAAAGTAATAGCCCAGTTAAGAATAAGCTGGTGTTCGAAGCTTGGATAGGAAAATCATTAAATGGTAAAGACCGCCAACCGACCCCCAACCGTAGAAATACCGTCGGCGACCACCCGAAGAAGAAGAAGGCCCATCGCGACGAAGTACCCAATGAAGACATTGATGGAAGAAAAGGAGGGTGCTTCGCACAAACAACTTCAGCGCCACGCCCTGTGACCACATGACAATGACGAACTCCAAAGGACAGAAAGAGTGAACCTCAAAACCCAACCAGTTAAAGCAACAGGTTTCAAATTGGTGAGCATGAATTCCTGGCCCCTCATAGCTTAATCTAGTTAGGTATAGGGGGTGGGATAAGGATAAGGGGATTTTTAATGTATTTGTTTCCCTCGATGTGCCGTGTGTTCCCCATTCCCAAAATAAGTGTATTAATTGTATATGCCTGTAATTATACCAGTAATTCTCAGTAAGATTGTGTTTTATTCTGCCTTTAATAAAATTTTGGTTTTCTTGCACCAAACCACTTGTCTACTTGATTTTCTGTATCGCCGCCTGTACCTAAGTCCGGTGTCTAGAACCCAGGGGTGTGGGAGCGATTCGCACCACTCAAAGACAGTCAGAGGCAAAGCTGACTGGGCACACACCAACCCCCTACAACAGTCCACTTTGGTCCGATCCTGCCTTATCATATTAAAATCGGCCTTCCCCCAATTTAGAACCTTTATTTCCGGTGCAACTTTGTCCTTTTCCATGACCCCCTTAAATCTCACCGAATTGAGAGGAGATTTGATAGAGCTGTTCAAAATCATGAGGGGTCTGGACAGAGTAGATAGAGAGAAACTGTTCCCATTGGCAGGAGGGTCAAGAACTAGAGGACACAGATTTAAAGTGATTGGCAAAAGAACCAAAGGCGACGGAAGAAAAAACTTTTTTACGCAGCGAGTGGTTAAGATCTGGAATGCACTGCCTGAAAGAGTGCTGGAAGCAGACTCAATCACAGCTTTCAAAAGGGAGTTGGATAAATATCTGAAGGAAAGAAATTTGCAGGGCTATGGGGAAAGGGCGGGTGAGTGGGGCTAGCTGAAATGCTCCTGCAGAGAGCCGGCACGGGCTTGACGGGCCGAAGGGCCTTATTCTGTTCTGTAACCATTCTATGATTCTATGATACCAAAATCATTCCATGAAATTCACAAATAACTCTGCCATGGTTCATTGTCTTCTCTCAGGTCCTCTTGCTCAATTTATCCTCTCTCCCCAGTCTCTCATAGATACATTTTTCTCCCTCTCATGCACACTGCCACTCCCTCATGTGCTGAGAACTCTATCACAAGATTACAAATATTGAGCAACCTTAGTGCCAAATTACCCTTCATATGATGTTTTACTTAATACAGGTGCTAACAAATCATCAGTTACTCACAAGGAGCTGCTGATTTGTTTTCAGTTTTCAGAATTATGTGGCCACAAGATAGGTCATTTCCTCTCCTTCCATCCACTCCATGCCTGCAAGCTGACTCCTTTACACTACCTCTGTACATCCAAGATCACTTACCATCTATGTCTGAAATGCTGCCTCTAAATCATCTACATTCACACTTCCAATCCATTTGATTATAATTCCCATAACCAGCATGCCTCTCAGGTCTGTTTAATGCCTCCTTGAGATTTCCCTTGAAAATTTTCAAGCCCAACTTGCCAATGTGTTTCTCTACACCTTTGTTCCCCAGCCTGTATGATTGGGATACGGCACTTCTCCCTCTCCAGGCCAATTTAATTGATTAGAACATATAGGTGGCATCCATCCATTCATTCATATGTGTAGTGGAGGATCCTGGCAGAAGCTAAATTGAACCAGGGCACAGTTCTTTGAAGAGAGGTGGCAGAACTTCTTCAAGGTGGGCATTCCTAGAAGAGAGCTGAAAAGGGGTGAAGGGCATTTTGGTCTTTCTCATCTTTCTTAGGTTGCAGCAAAGTCCTCATGCAGGTAAAGTCTATGGTGAATAATCCATGTGTTCAAATGATTCTCTTTCATAGTTCCAAAATTCTAAACATGCTTCCTCTGGGCCATGTGTGAAATTCCACGATCAACCTTTGAGGCGCATTTTTTGCAAATAATGTGAATTGGTTGCAGTGAGAAAGGGCTTCGGCCTACATTGACCCTAGAGTGGGTTTGAACCTTATCGCAGGCTGCATTCTTTGATAAAGCCGCTCACATAATGATCTGGATTAAGCAGTTGGCCATGAACAAGCCTGGACTGGACTTGGATGTCTAGAATAACAAAGTGGCTAGCATGGCAGAAATTGCCCTGTGTAGGTTCTTCCACCACACTGAAAGTAGATATTTGTCATATAACTGACGAGGAAACTTAGAACTGCTGGAAGGGGTTACTTGGACGTTGGAGATGAGAACACACTCATATATTCAGCTGCTGCTGAAGCACTGCACCTCAAACCAGAGGAACTTGCTGACTAGGTGCCCTAATCAGATCCCTTTTAATATGCTCCTCTTGTTATCCATAGGCTACACTAGGTATCCAAGCTATGGTCAAGAGGATAGTGGGAATGCACTTACAAATTTTATGAGCAATTGCACTGCTCACCATGCTGCTTATGGATAGCTCCTAGAACCTGCTGTCCAACTAGAGAGGGAAGAAGTGGAAAATGCTGCCTCTTTGAGGTAGAAATGGCCCCGAGACAACACCTCTAGCAATGGAAGTTCAAAACCAAGTCAACACTCTGTGACAGACTCAGTAATCCAATACCTGAACCAGGTAGGTCTGCAGTAGTCCAGGCACTTAGATTTTGACTCACTAATGGAAGACTGTAAGGGTTACTAAGGGCTGGGGTTCTTCTCAGTCAGCCCGAGATAACCCTGCAATGTTCAAATAATGATCCCAGCAAGTCTACCAGTGGGAAGTTTGCCAGTGCTCTATACTGGTAAGCTGCACAGTTTTAAGTGGTAAAACCCTAGCAGTTCCACTGAGCACACTTCAGGGTCTTGGCTCTGCCGACCTGCACCTAAGCTTTCTGGGATTAGGTAAATGTGGAATGCCCCTGTGGGGAGACAGTGTAAACTCCGTATTGGAGAAATACAAATTCTATGTTTAGATTTTCTCAGTAGCATGGTTCTTAAACATGGTGAAAGTTTCCACAGGTGTTAGATACGTTGCTAATTAATAAAATGTTTAAAAAATGAATTCTTGTGCTCCTATTAAAACCTATCTGCATTTCTCTGCTGTTTTTACAGACCAAGTGCATCTTATTGTTGACGATGACAGGCATTCCCCAAAATGAAGGAGAAAACACTCCACACCAGCCAGAGAAGTATTAGCAGAAACCTAGGAGAAGTGCTGCTTCTGGCACTAATTTTCTTAATCAATTATGTTGTTATGTGTCTTTATGTATGTGTCTTTATGTGCATTTTATGTGTGTGTGCATTTTATGTATGTTTGTGTGTGTGTTTATATGTGTGTGTGCATGTGTGTATGTGAGTGAGTGGCCTTCCCTTTTCTGACTCCATAAGTCGCTTTGAAGGATATTACTTACATATACTGCTCGTCATAGTTAGAGCTAGTGTCATATTACCTCACTGCTAACCAGGAGCTACTCACTCAGCACAGAGCAAGTAAAATACTCCTTTCTCCAGTGTCATCTCTCAGCTTAAATAAACACAAGAATATATATGGGATTTTCAAATTAAACCATTACTTACCTTCCATATAATAACAGCATTGCTTAAGTGTTCCAGGTGAATCTACATTCCTGTCTGTTTCACTACTGATCACTTCAAAGAAAAAATGAAGAATGTTTATTCCGCATGAGTAAATTGGTTGAACTCTCCATGGCAACCATAGTCAGCCAGCAGCAGCAGCTACATTCAATTTGCCTCTGGCATACTTTAGGGATGTATGTGTAGAAATGGTCTTATTGACCAGCTATTTTAGAAATGGGACCTGCGACCTGATTGATTCCAGGCCTAATTATTGTCCTGTGGAAGTTTCCTCTGCAATTGCTATTGCTACCTAATTGTTTGGTTATTCAGTTATGACCTAAGATTGTCCATCAATTATGTGTAATACAAAATAAACAGGCTGAGTGTATGTGGAGGGGAAGTCATTGCAAATCGGTGGGAACTGGTTATAAGAAGAACACTCAGGCTGGGGAGACAGGTGGAAACTGTAAGAGAAGCAGCGCAGAATAAAGTCTGCTCAGCAACTTGTGACTGGGTCTGTGGAGCAGAAACTTAGTATAAAACTATTGGATAACACTATCCGATTTCTATAAATCAAATCAAATCAAATCAAATCAACTTTTATTGTCATTGATAGTGCACAAGTGCCGTACAATGAAATGTAGGCTTGCGGCTCCCGAGAGTGTACATTTGGATTAAGACATTTAAACATTCAACATACATTTGGCTTGTAGTATATTAACATAAACATAACCATAATAAAGTGCATTGGCAGATGTGCAGGCTTTAGAGTTTATTTGTGGAGTTCAGTAGGATGACAGCCCTGGGAAAGAAGCTGTTCCTAAATCTGGTCGTACGGGTGCGAATGCATCTGTAGCATCTCCCAGATGGCAGGAGGGCGAACAGACTGTGGCTGGGGTGGGTAGGGTCTTTGATGATGGACCGTGACCTCCATAGACAGCGTTTCTGGTATATGTGCTCTATGGTCGGTAGCCGGGTGCCGGTAATGCGTTGGGCAGTTTTGACTACCTGCTGCAGGGCTTTCCGGTCATAGTAGCTACAGCTGCCATACCATACTGTGATACAGTTTGTCAGGATGCTCTCTATAGTGCAGCGGTAAAAGTTAGAGAGGATCAGGGGTGACAGGTTACATCCCTTCAGCCTCCTTAGGAAATATAGGCGCTGCTGGGCCTTCTTCACCAGAGAGGAGGTATTGAGGGACCAGGAGAGGTCTTCCGTGATGTGGACTCCGAGGAACTTAAAGCTGCCCACCCTTTCTACCACAGCCCCATTGATGTGGCTGGGGGTGTGACTTCCGCCTTTTGACTTCCTGAAGTCCACAATGATTTCTTTGGTTTTCTTGATGTTAAGGGCCAGGTTGTTATCGGTGCACCACTTCACGAGATGCTGGACCTCCTCCCTGTATCTTTCAAAATAAATTACATAATCACTGTAAGATTCGCAAAATTGAACATTGTCCTATAAGGGTCTATTGGCAGAAGAGGCCTTAATTTTAAAGACTGTTTAAAAAGAAGCCCAGAAAAAGGAACATACAAAATGGCCGCCAGACCCCGTGACGAGATTTTTGGACACTTTAAAATGGTTCCTGCAGTCCCCAGACAGCCTTTTGTGGATTCAGCCCACAGTAAGTTCTGGAAGGCCGTTTCGGAGAAAACAAAACCAGACAGAACCACATACATGTGGATTGGATGCAGATCCAGTCAGATTGGCCTGTAGATAAAGGCCATCTACATGTTTACCCAGACGAAGGGAAACAGTTTTATATTCATAGGGGGAGCATCAAAGACCCATTAAAAACATCAAGAAGATATTCAAAACAATACAAGATCATTCCAGACCAGAGATGGCCATCAACGGCCATCCCGAAAGCAGTTTAAATACAATAACTACCCTGCTGTGCTACAAGCCCGCCAAAAGTTAAACACAGACTAGCCTTGATATGGCGGGAGATAAGGACCTCGATTGAGAAGTATAATTGGGGATCCCGGGAAAAGACAGCAGAGCGCCCAGACAGCCGATGACACAGGGAATCCATTGGAGATTCATGAGGAAGCTTGTAGGTGCTTCTGGAAGATGAGCATGCTTAAGCCTCGTAGCCAGAGAGAGAATCGGTAGTGGGAACGCCTCAGCCATTCCCGAGTCTAGAAGGTGGTTCAAGTCTGCATTCGGCCTCCGGGGTATTCGTCGGGAGATCATCGAACAAAAACCGCGGGCTGCTGCCAAAACGAGAAGACAGTTGAGGAGAAGAAGAGAGGACGAAACGCCCTATAACATCGGGTGTCGGAGCACAGAAAAAAACGAGCTGTGAACGAATTGAGGGTCCGCCCGTCTTGCTGAAGTAGAGGAGCCATCAGCTTGAGCAGCCCGCTGAGCCTACAGCCCAACGACCACGTGGAGACAGGATGCCTGAGAGGATCAAAACGCAGACCTTTCAAAATCTTGCAGTTCCTAACTGGATTGGTGAGCATGTTTCTGGCCCCTCACAATCTGATCTAGCTAGGCTTAGGGGGTGGGCATTTAAAGGGTAATTTTAACAATGAGTTGTTGTCCCTCGATGTTCCGTGTGTTTCCCCATTTCGTGATGACTTTTGTAAAGTATAATATGCCTGTATGTATCTTAGCCAGTACTGTATTATGATTTGTTTTACCCTCCCATGTACCTTATTGGTTTGTAGTTTGATTTGTTCCTTTATGCAATAAAGTTTCATTTCGTTTCCATTAAACCTGGCCTATAGAGTATTCTCTACATTGTTGTTCCTGCCTCAAACTCCAGTGTCTAGAACCTAAGGGGTGAGTGGGTCGAACCACTCAAGGTTTTATTGTGCAAGAGAGAGAGGCCTCTAGAGGGAGAAACCTCTGCGATCTAAAACCCCTTACAGAAAATGGCGACCGCGGCAGGACACTGGCAGCAGGATTGCAATGTATTAGGCCCAGGTTTGAATGGTCGAAATGTTATTGATGAGAGGATAGCGGATTATATTTTTGGCAAGGTAAATCTCACTAAGCAGTGGATTTCCGATCCCTTACTGGATGGGCATCCGGTAGACACAGCCATCAGGTGGACAGAGAGCAAAGAACATAAAAAGTCAGTGGAAAAGGCAGTGTGGCTGATGTGCTACAAGAAACAAGTCCAGATTTTGGACAGAGTCGTTGCAGCACAGGCAGCCAAGATCACTACCCAGGAGGCAGAAATAGAGGAAAGGCCATGGGTGGGGAAAAACTCATCACAGTGCTTCATGCGCTGAATCAGGAATGCCAAGTTATAGCCAGCCAACACCAGGCTAGAATAGAGTACCTGGAATGCCAGGTTACTGAGGCAAAGATCCATGAAGCGCGAGTACGGGAGAAAAACGGCCGCCTCGCACAACAGCTAAGAGTGCAGGAGGAGAGAGTATTGGAGGTCAAGGCAGCTTACAAGCTTTCCCTTGAGCACGGGTTTGAGAGCGCAGACCATGGCCCCTGCCAAAAGACCATAGAAGACCTAAGAACGGCCTTGGTTAAGGCAAAAGGCATGGTATGCCTCGTAAGCCCAAAAGCAAGTCACATAGACTTTTTGCAGGAATCCAAAAATCCGATTCCTTGTGAAGTAGATGTGGCACCAGCCACTGAGCCCTCAGCACCGCCGAGCTATAGTGAGGCTTGGCCCGAAGGGGGGGTGGTGAAAGAAAGGGCAGCCGAGGTGGAGCAGGAGGAGGAACAACCCCTGGTAGTGAAGCCGGAGCCGGCACCAATGTGTCCTACTCGGCACCAGAGGTTCGGTCCCACCACCGCAAATGGCGCGGACAGACCCCACATGAACCAACTCGTGGTGCCCCACAGTGCCCAACAACTCAGAGCGATGAAAAGCCACCTCCCAAAACTCTCCGAGAAGGGAGATCCCTCAGTCCATTTCAGGGAGGTAGAGGAAACAGCCGCCATCAATGATTGTGATGATCTTGAACAGGCGAAGATGCTGCTCTTCTCCCTGGATAGCACAATCCTTCAGTGCCTCTCAGACGGGAGTAAGAGGGGACGGACAGGGTATGTGGAACTCAGAGATGAAGTCTTGGAGGTTCTGGGAGTGGACGGCGGTAATCTGTTCCTCCGCGTGGAAGGGACTGTGCAGCTAACTGGAGAAACCCCGCGGGTTTTCGCAGAAAGGCTGTGGCCAGTGTATCGGCGCAGTTGCCCGGACATGCCTGAATGGGCCGCAATGAATGCCGAACAGTTGGCTCATTGGTTCCGTTGTCTGGTTGCTAACAGCTTGCCCCAGATACAGGCCCTAGCCAAATCGTGGTTTGACCCCCAAGGTCCCGGTATCACGGAGGAGACCGTGCTCCGACAGCTTAACATTGCTTACAAGAATTGTAGAAGTCAGGAGGCACCTCCCTCTAAGTGAAAAGTGCATGAGGCAAAGCCCGCAGCCCCAAGCAAGAAGGAGTGGCGTCAGGAGGGGAATCGCCCTGCCCAAGCCAAACTCAATTGTTACGGGTGTGGGAAGGATGGACATTGGCGCAGGGACTGTAAAAATCCGTGGAAGATTAAGAAGGGAAAAGCTCCCGCAGCCCAAGCCCAAGCCCAGACCGCCGCCCCGGCACGAATCCAGGTCCAAGATGCAGCCCCTGCCCCTGAAAGAGGAACCGGTGTAGCTATGGATCCCGCTGCGATAGAGTCAATTTTAGAGACAATGCTGTCTCTTATGATCTCGCAGGGGAAGGTAGCAGCCACCACCGGTCCTGTCGTTCCTGCAGCCCCGACCGCTGCACCCAAATGACTAGAGCCAGCGCAGCCCGTCTACCTGTGCGCGCTGCGATATGATGTATGGAAATGGCCCATCGTGGAGATGGAGGTGGAGGAGGTGCAGGGGACCTATCTATTGGATACGGGGGCATCGTTCACTGTGATCCACTCAGATAACCCTGCCACCTCACCTCTGTCCACCAGGGTTCCATATATGCTATTGGGCTTCACAGGCGAAGAACAGGCTGGCGCATTTTCCATTCCCCTCTCCATTCGTTTAGGACCACTCCGCACTACATGGAAGTGTACCCTAATGAAGTGGGAGACAGGGGGTGGAACGAGGTTCCTTGGGTCCGATTTCCTAGTAGAACACGGGATTCTCGTGGATCTTAGAAATCACTGTCTCTGGGGAACGAGTACGGGAGAGAAAGGAAAAGAGGGTTTCAAGGTGAAACCAAAGAAGGCATGAGTCGGTCGGCAGGAAACAAAATTCCTAGGTCTGACCATCTGCGCTGGGGAGAGAGCCATAGAAGAGGCTAGACGGGGGTCAGTGCAAGACCCACCGGTCCCCGCCACCAGCGTGGTGAAGTTGCCCCGACGCACTAAATGGTTTCACATCAATCAGTGCAAACTGTTTAAGCCGGGTGCAAAAGAGCCAACAACCGAAGCCAGGTCTGAGGGTAAAAATCCTCAGCCTGAGGCGTGCAATAAGTCACAGACCACACAGGCTGGAACCGCAGCCTGCTTGAAGGGAGAAGCTGTCCCGCTCACCTGGGAGGTTTCCCCATTGGCCTGGGACTCGGACGAGGAGGAGCCTGAAGACCAAGGCCCTCCCCCTGATCCGAACGCCATCGGGGGTGAGCCCGAACAGCTAGGCCCCGCCCTTGACACGATTCTGGAGGAGGTGGAGTCGGAGGACGGAGATCCCGCCCTCGACTCAGGCGTAGGGGAGGTAGAACTTGGGGGCGGAGATTCTCCACCTGTAGGGGCAGGTAGGGAGATGCCGTCTGCCACAGACCCAGATTCCAAAGGGGCGGAGCCTGAGGGAAGGGAGCCGAAGCCGGCAGTCGTGGAGGAGCCACGGGCTGTGAGGGCTAAAGTCCCAACCACAGGTCCACTCGCTAAGGGAGCCTTGCCCAAGGCACCCTCTCGCAGGTCATCTCGGATGCCTCAGCCAAGAAAAACCTGGCCAGATTCCCCCTACCCCAGCAGACACAGACTTGGCAAATCCCTGGAAAAACACAGTCCCCAATTGGCAGCAAAAGGCTGCGAGGGACCCAAGCTACAGGTCAATGCAGCCCCGCCACAGGGAGCGGTGAGCTGCAGTCCAAACAGGGATTAGGCAGGCCGCCCGGGGACAGGCGGCGTTGTACATAAGTTAAGTTTAAGTTTAGTTAAGTTTAAGTTTAGTTAAGTTTAAGGTGTGTAATTTTTAAGATGATAGTATGCATAAGTAGTAGTTTTGGAATCTGCCCAGCATGTGTGTTGTTTTGGATCGAGGTCGAAAGACCCGATCATGCCTTCACCTAGGCCAGAATCTCTCGGGAGCCTGGCTGTATCGTTTAATTTGTTACAGGAACCAAAAGGATAATGAAGGGGATTCTCGTCGCGTTCGCGGTGATCGGGTGTAGCCTGGCCTATCGGGGCTACACCAAGGACTCCATCATGTATGGCTGTTCCGGGGACACAGCCCGCATCGCGACTGATGGGTCGGGCGCGCGTGACCTTGAGGAGACAGCCACCTACTTCCATGAAGGGAGATGGCCAGGATGGCTGGGGTCGAACTCTACAGAATACTCCAGCCAGTCGGGTTTCGCATACAGAGAGATTCTCTAATGTGTCCCAGGGTGAGAATCATCGCACCCAGAGTCAGCGTTACCATTGGGAAAAAGATTTGTTTGAACTGTACGGGACATGTTCCTTTGGACAGATGGTGGTGGTTGTGCAAGCTGAGCAAAACCATGAAGAACTCCACGGTCGAGTGGGAGCGACTGGGTAACAATATCCATCGGACTATTACGGGGACTCATGGGGGATTGAGTGTCTGTTGGGACAAATGTTGGGAACCAAATGAGGGGATTTACATCTGTATGTGGGGTTCAGAATGCGTCTGCCTCACAGGCGTCTCCATCTTTTTCCAAAGACAGTGGCAGGATGCTGGAAAAGGGATGAGATGGGACGTCAGCACACGGGCGTGTGGAGTCCCATACTCTCAGATCCCGGTGAGTGCCACTGAGCTCATCACCCGCCCCCGCAAGCCCCTGCCCACGATTCCGGTAGCCAAAGCCCGCAAGGAAGGGTGCCCCACCACTACCAAAGGACCCGGGAATGGATTGGTATTAGTGCCCACAGGTCAGGTGCTGTACCAAGGGGTGCACTACGTGGTGGCCTCGGTGATTTTAAACCTCACCGAGGTGCGATTGCCAGAGTGGTGCCCCAAGGAAATGGAGCAATTGTACCAGGTCCTGTTAACAAACATGTTCAGACAATTTTATAAATTTGACTTTGCTGATGTAGATAGAGCCGGATTGTACACCACACCACATGAGGTTTTGGACAGGGTAGGGAGGCAAAGAAGGGGTACAGTCAATTATATTTTTACAGCCTTTAACACAGGGACTTCCGTCATCAACACTCTGGATGACATGGAGCTGCAGACTCAGGCAAATGATTTAAAAGGGCGGTTAAGAAAGATACTGACGGATGAGAATAAGGTAGTGGGTTCTGAGTTAAATGAGGACCAGGCCATGACACTACACTTGAAAGAAATTATAGCTGAGCTGGAGAAACACGCGAAAACAGTAAATGCTCTCATCAGGTAGGATCGGAATGCGTCAGATCAGGCTGCGCAGAACGAGGCGTGCATGCTGTATGGGGCGTGGTTACTGGGCAAGGGCCGCAGTTACTGGGCAAGGGCCGCATTAATCTGGAGGATTTAAAACAAGGTTTGGTTCCCTCCTGGATCAGCAATAAGCACCTCGCAGCCCTCCACCCTGTTGAGAACGCATTAAGTCCGTGCCAGCTCAGACTAGCATCCGAGGCCTCCCCAGTCCCAGTTAACTGTGGGAGGTCTAATCATACCATTATGGGTATAGTGGTAAGAATGCCGGTAATGGGAAAGACAGCTAAACCTGCCCCGGTATACAGGGTGGAGAACATTGGAGTCATTCAAGGGGGTGCACACATTCGCTACACAGCAGTCCCACCGTACGTCATTCGATGGGAGCATGCAATGATGGGTACCGACATCTCGGGGTGCCGGAGCCGGGAAGCACACATCATCCTGTGTCCCCAGCACTTGAATGCCTATTTGAAACCACAGTGCGGGTTCAGAACTGCTGGCGCGAAGCCTATAAATTGCACCATGGAGGCAATGGCACAAGGCCATGTGCCCCTGCAGGTGGCATATATAGGAGGTGGGACATACTGTGTCACAACTGCAGCACCCCACTACCAACATGAACAGCACGGCTGGTGCCCGGTGAGTGACAGCAGTTTCTGCTTCAAACCCAAGGCAGAAGTTCAAGTGGCCCAAAAGCAAATTGTCCCCATTCCTGAACCTTCCACTGTTCACATCACTGTTAAAGAAAATTTCATCGATCTGCAATGATTCGTTGCACATTTTGGGTATATCATTCCCCCTCTCCCTGAACACCTCACCAAGACACTAAAAGCCGTTGCCGTTTCACAGAAACATTTTTACATGCTGGAGCAGAAGACATAAGAAATAGGGGCAGACATACTAGATATAGTGACCCCACAGTCGTGGGACCTGTTCACTAATATAGAAGTCCCTTCTTGGATTAGGATAGCCTCCCACATCCTTGTAGTGTGTCAGGTTTTTATTGTGATTTGTTTACCATTTGCACACTGTAAAAAGGTCAGACATTTGCAGAAGTATGAGAACAGAGGAGAATGGAGGGAGCATTATGTGCGGGTAGACGAGGAGACACCCGTTTAGATTTTTGCTGCTATGTATAAAGTTAAACTTTCCCTCCCTCCTCTATGTTTGATGTTTGTGTACTTTATTTTAATTATTGAAGTTTATTAAGTGAGTTGTTGTTAATAAAAGATAATGTGTACGAACCAGGTGGTGTAGGGGTATTAGGCCCCCCTCCATGCCTGGAAATAAATGTGTCAGATTTTAAATCCAATGTATTGCCAACTATAGATGCTTAATGTACACTGTAGGTTTTCTGAAATGGGAAATACATGTGTCGTGGGATCATAGATAGGTAATTACAGGGGATGGTTTGATTGTGGAGAGTCAGAAAATTTTGCTAACCCAGAATTATGATACTTCAAGCAAGTTATATTATCATCAGGGGGGACTGTAAGATTTGCAAAATTGAACATTGTCCTATAAGGGTCTATTGGCAGAAGAGGCCTTAATTTTAAAGACTGTTTTAAAAGAAGCCCAGAAAAAGGGGCATACAAAATGGCCACCAGACCATGTGACCAGCTTTTTGGACACTTTAAAATGATTCCTGCAGTCCCCAGACAGCCTTTTGTGGATTCAGCCCACAGTAAGTTCTGGAAGGCCGTTTCGGAGAAAACGAAACCAGACAGAACCACATACATATAGATTGGATGCAGATCCAGTCAGATCGGCCTGTAGATAAAGGCTACCTATATGTTTACCCAGACAAAGGGAAACAGTTTTATATTCATAGGGGGAGCATCAAAGACCCATTAAAGACATCAAGAAGACATTCAAAACAATACAAGGTCATTCCAGACCAGAGATGGCCATCACCGGCCATCCCGAAAGCAGTTTAAATACAATAACTACCCTGCTGTGCTACAAGCCCGCCAAAGGTTAAACAAAGACTAACCTTAATATGGCGGGAGATAAGGACCTCGATTGAGAAGTATAATGGGGATCCCGGTGAAAGACAGCAGAGTGCCCAGACAGCCGATGACACAGGGAATCCATCGGAGATTCATGAGGAAGCTTGTAGGTGCTTCTGGAAGATGAGCATGCTTAAGCCTCGTAGCCAGAGAGAGAATCGGTAGCGGGAACGCCTCGGCCATTCCGGAGTCTAGAAGGTGGTTCAAGTCTGCATTCGGCCTCCGGGGTATTCGTCGGGAGATCATTGACCAAAAACCCCAGGCTGCTGCCAAAACGAGGAGAAAGTTGAGGAGAAGAGAGGGCGAATCGCCCTACAACATCGGGTGTCGGAGCACAGAAAAAAACGAGCTGTGAACGAATTGAGGGTCCGCCCATCTTGCTGAAGTAGAAGAGCCATCAGCTTGAGCAGCCCG
This sequence comes from Somniosus microcephalus, assembly GCF_052327205.1. NCBI lineage: Eukaryota > Metazoa > Chordata > Chondrichthyes > Squaliformes > Somniosidae > Somniosus > Somniosus microcephalus. The sequence continues at coordinate 243,960,399 of NC_140987.1, forward strand.
CTGCTCCTACAGCCCAACGACCACGTGGAGACAGGACGCCTGAGAGGATCAAAGCGCAGACCTTTCACAATCTTGCAGTTCCTAACTGGATTGGTGAGCATGTTTCTGGCCCCTCACAATCTGATCTAGCTAGGCTTAGGGGGTGGGCATTTAAAGGGTAATTTTAACAATGAGTTGTTGTCCCTCGATGTTCCGTGTGTTTCCCCATTTCGTGATGACTTTTGTAAAGTATAATATGCCTGTATGTATCTTAGCCAGTACTGTATTATGATTTGTTTTTCCCTCCCATGTACCTTATTGGTTTGCAGTTTGATTTGTCCCTTTACGCAATAAAGTTTCCTTTCGTTTCCATTAAACCTGGCCTATAGAGTATTCTCTACATTGTCGTTCCTGCCTCAAACTCCAGTGTCTAGAACCTAAGGGGCGAGTGGGTCGAACCAATCAAAGTTTCACTGTGCAAGAGAGAGAGGCCTCTAGAGAGAGAAACCTCTGCGATCTAAAACCCCTTACATCACAGAGGAATCACATTGTAAGATTTAAGAGAATGATAAATAAATATGGCATTACAGATTTATAATAGTGACTAAATGAATTGATGTTTTCTTTAATTATCATTGATTTCATAATTACAATCAGGGTACATTAACTGCATCTCATTCATCTGTTATATGTTCCTGATCTCCTGTTTGATTTTTGTTTACAGGAATATTTGTTTTGTGCAGATGAATCAACAATAGTATTGAATATTTTCACTGTGTCTGTTTTTATATATCTGCTGGACATTCTTACTAAAGTTAGTCAATCTGTTATAAAATTAGAGACTATTGCTACTTCTTTCACATTGTACACACTTTGGACAAACAATAGGCTTTCATTCATGACTGGAAGAAAAAAAAAGGCAAATAGAATTCTTGGTTTTATATTCAGAGGCATTGAATATGTTGAATTTGTACAATATCTCTGTAATCTCCTCCAGCCCTCCAGCCCTCCAAGAAGACTGCACCCTTCAATTCTGGCCTCCTGTGCGTTCCCTACTTCCTTTGTAAGGGTTGGGGGCTTCTTTAAACTGGTTTAAAGTAATTTACCTGGTCTTGCAGCCTTTGCCTGCACTTAGACCAATTCCAATAAAACCAATTTTAAAACAGCGGTTCCGAATCGCTACCCCTCCTTTAGTTCTGAGTGGAGGAACTTATAATTAATGATATTAAAATGGAACAAGTGGTTTGGATGAGAGAAAAAAATCAAGTTTTATTACTTAAATAAACTACAATCCAAAGAATAAACTATACCACACGAACACAGTAATTACAGTAAAACTATATAACGGGGTTGCAGACGGCGAAAACGAGGGATACAATGGCTACAATGTTATTTAAACAATCTTAGCAATTCCCTTAAATCACCACCCCAAACTGCTGCTAGGTTGCCTTGTTGAGGAGTCAGAACACCCTGCTCACCTGTGTTCCAGCGGAGTAAGAGTGAGAGAGAGAGAGAGAGAGAGAGACTCACCTATGGTCCCAGGAAGTAAAGCGAGAGATAGCTTCTCTGCAGCTATCTTATATATGGTGAGCCCCCCCTCCCCCTGCTGTTCTGTCCTGCAAGGGCTGTGTGCAAAATTCCCCGCCCAAAGGGTCCACTACACAAGAGAAAGCTGTGATTGGCTAACTCAGAATGGTTGGACTGGATTAATGTATCTTCCGGAGCTCCCTGGGCTGGAACAAAAGGGAAATACAACTGCTCTGTTGTCCAGAATGCGAGGTGATTTAGACCCATTCAATTGTTAAACGTTTCCCATTCAAGGTACAAAAGTCTCTTCTGCAGTTTAGATGTATCCACTCGATATACAAACAAATGCTAATAGCATTCAGTTGCTTTGTAAACAAAGCATTGTCCTTTGTCTCCATTGAAGCTTACTTCCAGACACAGAAAGCTACATTCCAAGCCTCTTTTGTCTTCGGCCATGTGGTGCGACTGCCATTTTTATCCCTGGAAATTTAAAAGCGCTACGCCCATGTTAGATCCGTGTGTTAATGGAGACATGGAATGCAGGAGTTGATTTAACAAGTGTTTACTGAACAAAGTCTGGAGGTGAACTAACAACACAAGACGCTACACAGGCTTATATACCTGAGCGGTCACTACTGGTACTACAATATACAGGGCCTTCAAAAACATAGTTCCTCTTAAAGGTACATACACTACAATTCCTCCCCTTTTAGATAAATAGTACATAACATTTTAAGTAAACATTAAATAACATTTTTACAAGAACAATAATATACACATTTGCTGAAGTTAATCAATTACAAATTCAGTCTCTCTGGAGGCTTCCTGACTCGGTCCGGATAACGCCTCGGTGGTGTAGTAGGTTCTTTTGGCAAGGTCGATTCAGCTTCAATGCCAGTGTCGGGTTCATCTGGTTTCAGTATCACCGGATCGGAGGTAGGTACTATGGGTATCTCTGCTTCATCACTAGGCGTATAGAGTTGTGGTGTAGGTTGTCCTTTTTCGGACGACTCTATGATCTGGTCAGCATGGCGCCTTATTATGCTTTCACCAATGTCCACGGTATACATCAACGGTCCTAGTCGGGTGCAAATAGTTCCAGGCTGCCATTTCTCGGTACGGTAGTCCCGGGCCAAAACTGGTTGACCTATCTGGAAGGTTCTAGTTGGCCTTTCATTCATGCTTTGAAATTGTCGGTTCTCTACGTCCCTTCTGACGTTTGGCTTGACCAAATCCAGCCGGCATCTTAGTCTTCTATTGAAAAACATCATGGCGGGGGTTTGGTTTGTAACTACATGTGTTGCATTCCTGTACGCAAACAAGAAGTTATCTACCTTATGTTGTAGATTTATGTCTTCATTACCCAATGCCTTTGTGGCCTTCTTGAAGGTCTGAACAAACCTTTCAGCCAATCCATTGGTGGCGGGATGGTATGGGACGGACGTGTAGTGCTTAACCCCATTGTTTTTTAAGAACTTCCTGAATTCTTCAGATACAAATTGCGGTCCATTATCAGAACAGATCTGTTCAGGCAGCCCATTCCTGGTGAATATGGTCCTTAATACTGTGATGGTTTTTTCCGTGGTGGTGGAGGACATCTTTATTACCTTCGGCCACTTGGAGTGTGCATCCACCGCGATTAAGAACATTGAGTCCATAAATGGACCAGCAAAGTCGATATGTTCCCTTTGCCATGGAGATGAGGGCCACTCCCATGGATGTAGAGGGGCTTGTGGTTGGGCGTTTTGGACCCTCTGGCATCCTAGACAGCTCTTGATCATTTCTTCGATGTCTCCATCGATACCTGGCCACCACACAAACGCTCTGGCTATGTTCTTCATTTTCACTCCACCCAGATGCCCCTTGTGAAGTTCCTTTAGCACTCTATCCTTGAGTTTGGGTGGAATCACCACTCTGGATCCACACATCAAGGTTCCTCGGCACACTGACAGCTGTTCTCTTCTTTGCGAGAATGCTGGCAACAGTGGTTCGCCATGTGCTGGCCATCCCTTCACCGTTAAATCGTAGACTCGTGAGAGAGTCGGGTCATTTCGCGTTTCCTTTTCAATGGTAGAATTTGTCACCGGTAGACATTCCACTATGGTCGAGTGGAATATCTCCACTGGGTTCACTGTAGGTGCCTCTTCCACCGTTGGCAACGGTAGGCGCGCTAACCCGTCAGCATTCCCATGCTGTTTTGTTCCTTTGTACTCTATGTCATATTGGTGTGCTCCTAGGAAAAGGGACCACCTCTGTAGCCTTTGCGCTGTCATAATGGGAACGCCCTTTTTAGGGTTGAATATGGAGACGAGGGGTTGATGGTCAGTCAACAAGGTGAATTTTTGTCCGTGTAGGTAATGGTTGAATTTCTTCACCCCCCACACCAGGCTGAGTGCCTCCCTGTCGATCTGGGCACAGTTACGCTCAGCTGAGTTTAATGAGCGTGACGCAAAAGCTATCGGCCGCTCCGAGCCATCAGGGAATCTATGCGATAATACCGCTCCCACGCCGTAAGGTGATGCATCGCACGCCAGTCTGATTGGCAGTGATGGGTTGTAATGAGCCAACACTTTCCTGGACGTGATCAAGCCTTTGCATTTATGGAAGGCACGTTTACAGTCTTCGCTCCATTTCCAAACTACTCCCGTTTGTAGCAGTGCGTTAAGCGGGTGCAGAACCGTCGACAAGTTTGGTAAAAATTTATGATAGTAATTTACTAATCCCAGGAACAACCTTAATTGTGAGACATTTTCAGGCGCTGGGGCCTTTACGACCGCTTCAATTTTTTCAGGTGACTTATGCAACCCTTCTTCGTTAATGACATGGCCACAATATGATATTTGTTTCTGGAAAAATTCGTACTTGGGGCAATTATCTCGTAGGCCCTGTTCTCTCAGCCTCATGAGCACCTGCTCCAAGTTGGCAAGGTGCTCGTTGTCATTTTCTCCTGTTACAAGGATGTCGTCTAGGTAGCATTGAGTCCCCGGAATCCCTTGCAGGACTTGCTCCATAGCTCTTTGCCAGATAGCCGGAGCTGATGCCACTCCGAAAACCAGTCGATTGTACTGGTACAGGCCTTTGTATGTGTTTATCGTGAGATGCTTTTTAGAGGCCTCCTCAACCTCCATCTGTAGATATGCCTGTGCTAAGTCAATTTTGGTGAAACGTTTCCCTCCGGATAGTGAGGCGAAAATATCTTCTATCCTCGGAAGAGGATACTTTACCGTGTGAAGAACCGGGTTTACAGTCACCTTGAATTCCCCACAGATGCGAACTTTTCTCTGTTCTTCATATTTATCATTATTCAACATTTTCTTCATGACCGGGACGATGGGTGTTGCCCACTCGCTCCAATCTACCTTGGATAACATGCCTGCTTTTTCCAAATTCTCCAGCTCTGCCTCGACGGCTGGACGAATTGCGTATGGCACCGGCCTTGCCTTAAAAAACTTGGGAATTGCCACATCTTCCACTTTTATTGAGGCGGTGGGGCCTTTCAGGTTTCCTAGTTCCTGTTGAAACACTTCTTTGGCGTTAGCCAAGATTTCTTTTAATCGTCCAGGTATGACGTCATCATCGTTTTTTTTCTTACTGGTCACCGTCAGTGCCTGAATGGAGTGCCAGTCTATACTTATCTTTCTGATCCATTCACATCCCAACAACGGTGGACCACCATCTTGCAGAACGTATAAATACAACTTCTGTATTTCCTTGCTGTTGTATACAACAGGCACCCTTATTTTCCCTCTGGGGTATACTTTCTGCCCCATATATGTCTTCAAGACAATGGATGTGTCTTTCAAAGGTATATGCGGAAAGAGCCGCTCGTAATCCCGTCGACTCATGACGGTCAGAGCTGATCCTGTATCTAGCTCCATTTTAACTGGGGACCCCGCTATCGTGAGGGTAACCCAAATGGTCTGGTAATCTTCTTTGGCAATTACATTTTGTAATTTGAGACAGCTTAGTCTCTTGTTTCCGGAGTCGCTATCACTCTTCTGGTCTTCGGAGCTACTGTCCGTCATCATTTGTACCTTTCTGTACTTTTCCTTATTGACCTTTTTACTGTCAGCGGATTTCTTTCCAGATCTGCATACACGTGAAATGTGTCCCATCTTTCCGCATTGCCTGCATGCTTTGTCCTTGAACCAGCAGTCCTTCTGGTCATGGGTGGATCTGCCGCAGTGATAACATCTCTCGAAACCCCGTGTCATTTCATGGGTGCCGAAGTCCTGTGGCTTTTGCTGTATCTCTGCAGCTACTCTTGCTGCTGCTTCGTATGATACAGCCACACTGAAAGCCTTGTCCAGTGTCAAATCTTTCTTAGAAAGTAGTCTTTTCTGTGTTCCTTCGCTTAGGAGACCGCAGACGAATTTGTCTCATAGAGAATCTGCCAGTCCTGCCCCAAATTGGCAGTGCTTTGACAGCTTTCGTAATTCGGTGAGGTAATCAGCGTTACTTTCATTCTTGTGCTGATTCCTCCTGAAGAATTTGAATCGTTCCGCTATCAGCAGCGGTGTTGGGTTTAAGTGCTCATGTAAGGTATCAACAATCTCCTTAAAATTCTTGTCCATCGGTTTGGCTGGAGTGATCAAGTTTCGTAACAGCCCGTATGTCCTTGTGCCCATCAGGTTTAGAAGTACTGATGCCTTTTTATCATCCGCTACCTCATTCGCCTTGCAATATACCTCCACTCTTTCCACATATGTGGTCCAATCTTCTATATGACTATCGAAAGCAGTAATATTGCCAGTCTTCCGCATCTTGAAAATCTAAAATGGCGCTTCCGCGCTTTTCTTTCTTCCCCGCCGAGTTAAGATTGCGCCTCCCGCGCTTTCCCGGCGCTGCCGCTGCTGCCAACACTGTTTTTTATATATCGCTTCAATATTCTCTCCGTAATTGAAGAACCGTTCCCGTCGTGGAGCGGACCCTCTGAGACTTTCCCCTCCCTCTGCTCGGTCTGAACGCCGGCCGCGCCCTCAGTGCTCCACCCTCTCTCTCTTTGCTTCTGCTTCCTGACTCGCTGCCCGGCCCCGTTGCAGAGCCACCCGATCGAGCTGTAGCCCGACGCAGCCCAGGAAGTATCAGTGCACTACCTGCCACCAGCCCGTTTAGCTGAGGAAACCACAGACTGGAGACCAAGCCTGGCCCTCGTTTTTGAGTTTCTTCGAGTTATTTTTTTTTTTTTTCTTGCTTCTGGCTTCGACCTTCGTCTGAGGAATCGATCCCCTTGAGGTGCTGCCGAATTGCAGGTAAGTTCGTTTCTAACTCGTCGCCACTGTTAGATCCGTGTGTTAATGGAGACACGGAATGCAGGAGTTGATTTAACAAGTGTTTACTGAACAAAGTCTGGAGGTGAACTAACAACACAAGACGCTACACAGGCCTATATACCCGAGTGGTCACTACTGGTACTACAGTATACAGGGGCTTCAAAAATATACTGGGGGAGAAATTGGGTGAGTAGCGCCACCTGTTAGCGCCTAAAGCGGCAGTCAGTGGCTGTAGCGCCACTGGCTGCGTCTGTGGCGATATTCAGTAGGGGCGCTAATGGTGGCGTTAGGCATTTGCGCTACGCCGCCACCGATGACATCATCGGTGTGCGCAGCGCCCCATTCGTGCCCCGTTCGCGATATTTGGTAGCGGATGTCGCAGTTGCGCCGCTCGCTATCCGTGCCCGGTTCATGGGGCCTTACTGTGCTGGCAGCGGCGCAAGTTAAGGTGGAGGTGCAGGGCGGCCGCTTTTCGGTGGCCGCCTGCCAGCACCTCCGTCCCCGGCCTCCTAATCCCGCCCCCCCGCGGCATTGCCAGCTGTTTCCCGAGAGCCCGGCACTTATCCTTGGTGCCGGGCTCATTTGCCGGCACTCGCGATCGGGGATTGCGCTGTTGCAGGCACCTCCCCCCTAACAGGGGGAGGAAGGCCTGCAGTACCGCAGCGTGCCGTGCCGCAGCATGTGGCGCTGCGGCACGTTGCGCTGCGATAATCATTTTCAGCGCCCTAAGAGGGACGCAGAGCGTCTTGAGCCTCGCCCCGTGTCCCTTGAGGGGCACTGAAACTGAATTTCTGGCGATCGGTATCACTCCGATCGCTGCACTAAATCCTGCGTTCTGCCGACTTTTGCGCCACTTTGGCGCCCCAACCCAATTTCTCGGCCTGTTCCTCTTAAAGGTACATACACTACAGCCCAGGGATTCTTTAATCAAAAAAATTGATCTTCAGAACTGTAAATTATTGCGAATTCTTACACCTTCACCCAACCATTGCCGGCTGTGCCTTCAACAGTATAGACCCTAAGCTCTGTAATTCCCTCTTGAAACTTCTCCACCTCTTTCTCCTCCTTTAAGATGCTCCTTAAAACCTACTTTTTTGACCAAGCTTTTAGTCACATATGTTTTACTACGTAAAAGGCAAGTTGCTGCTGTATAACAATATACACGTTCTTTCTTTACAAATTGCAGATTAAAATAACCAAATAATCATTACCTATCTCATTCAGCAATTTGGTCTGATGAAGAACAAAATACAATTGACATGGTGGTAGAATTGCCGCTTTGGGCGCAATTGTGAAATTGCACCCTAATTGCACTAGTTAGGTTACAGTTCAAGTTTCTGATAAGATTAATTTGCAACATTACAAGCCTAAATCCTTCCATGAGCCAGCACAATCAGGCAGCGTGATGGAACGTAATTTGTTTTTCCCGTTAAAAAGTATTCCTTGATGTATATAAGAGTGGTAACCTGGTGCAGTTTTATTAATGCAGCAGAAAATGTGTTTATCAAAAAATTAATAAGGGTGTCCAGACCGCCACCTGTGAGTAGTCTGATTTTAAATCACTGAAAATGACCTTAGAACTAAACTGCACCATTTAAATGCTTTTTGATATGAAAACATTTAAAACGTGCCTATTATTGCCAGTGTGCCTGAGAAAATGAACACAATTTGAAGAGCCTGGGGGCTGGGCCAGTTTTGTGGGCAGGGTCTGATCTGGGTGAATTGAATCTTGAACCAGTGTAAAAGATCATGGAAAACACTAATGTAAGTGGTTTTGGGGTATAACTCACTTATGTTTAAAATTCCATGATCTTTTGTGCTGGTTCAGCCACTTCCGCCCAGATTGCACTGATATTACAAGCGGAAACTCTACCCCATAGGTAAATTGACCGGGTAATTGATTTTTGATTAAATGTGACAGTCGATTGACCACCGCAAACCTTTTAATTAGACATACTTTATACTTAAATGAGCCAAAGGAGTCTGAGGCTAAGTATGGGTCAATGTTCAGGTTTCTTGAAATGCTCTGACGTTGCTCCTGAAACTCCATCTTAGAATGTCCCATGTGTGATGTTTCCATTCTTCACATCCAGCCTGGAGTATCTTCTAAATTAACAACATTTGAGCAGTTTTGCTCTGTAGACTGTCACTAGAAACTTGACCAGAGCCTAGTGAGAAACACCTCCCTTCCACATTTCTTTCACTCATACTAAGAGGTTTGATAGGGTAGACATAGAGAAGATGTCCTTTAGTGTTGGAGTCCAAAACTAGGGGCCATAAATATAAGGTTGTCATTAATAAATCCAATAGGGAATTCAGGAGAACATCTTTACTCAGAGAGTGGTTAGAATGTGGAACTTGCTACCCCATGCAGTGGTTGGGGCAAATAGCGTAGATGCATTTAAGGGGCAGCTGGATAAGTACATGAGGGAGAAAAGAATATAAGGATATGTTGAGAAGGTGAGATGAAGTAAGGTGGGAGGAGGCTCGTGTGGAGCATAAATACTAGCACAGACCTTATGGGCCGAATGGCCTGTTTCTGGTCTGTAAAATTCGATGCAATTCTATGTATGTAATACATGGTAATCAGACCAAAACTGAGAATTGGAAAGTATTATGTATTTGATTTTTCACAACACCTAGCAGAGTCTCATTACTTATGAGCAATGGCATTGCTTATTGTGCCAATATCACAGATTGGATCAGTGTTGTGGGAATTTTAAATGGCCAGACAGGCTCATTCATTATGGGGATCTGGCAGATAGCTGGTTTTCAGAAAGCCAATCATGATGCTTTCGAGGTGCTTCTTTTAGATGTGGTGGGATTAATGCTTAGGAAACCAGCTCATTTGGCAGACCCAACTCTTAATGAGTCTGTGCAGTGACTTCAAAAAAACTTCCAGTACAACTTTGGAGAAGCAGATTGCTGTCCTGCTTCTCTGGCCATGAACAGAGACAGGGTGGGTCTGAGGTTCTGAGGGAGGTGGGAACAGATGCTTCTGAGAACTGGAGGGAGGGAATGGTTGGGAGACAGTGTAGCATATTCATCCAGACCCTAGAACTAAGAGATTTTTGGGAAGCAAGGACCAAACTGGCATTCTGAGGATCAACGACTCCTCTTGCAAATAAAGTAAGTGTTTATAAACAAGCAATATTTTGGCAATGAAGGTCTTACAAGAAGATTAATGAAAACTTCATGAGTAAATTTGAGGAATTAAGGTTGATTTCAGAAGATATTAATATATTAATTACACCCTGTACATTACACATACTTCATGTAGCTGTGAGCCAATGTCTGTTTGGAATCAATCAATAACCATAAATCCAGTGTAAACAGAAAGATGTGCATTTCTATAGTGCCTTTCACGACCTCAGGACCTCCCGAAGTGCTTTACAGCCAATTAAATACTTTTTGAAGTATAGTCACTGTTGTAGTGTACCCCATGTAGCTGCATTCATCTGAGTAATGAGAGTGCTTTGTGGTAATATGGCTTTGGGACTGTCCAATATGGTGTCATTTGACCTAAACAACAACTCTAAATCAGCCCCTTCAAAGTGGGAGAAGAGAGAGAAACGGTTCCAGTGTACCATGACAGGTTTTGATATCACCAGTCCCACAGGAAAAAAAACTTTGCTTTTGCATTATGGGCAGAGCATTTGTACATATATTTGCCATATTGATACTGGAAATGAGGCAGACAAAGATCAGGATAAGAAAGCTCTAAATGGTAACTTCACTCTCAAGCAAAATACAACCTATAAATCACATAAGGATGAATGTGTAGATGCTTTTTGCAAGCTCTTATATTGACAGGGAACACAATGTAATGTAATGTAATGTCAGGTCAGGAAATCAAAACAGAGATTATGGAAGGATGCTTTTCTAAAATGTTACAATACTGGAGAAACAGCAGAACTTAGATAAGATTTTAAAACTGGCCAGAGCAGATGACCTAGCTGAATGTCATGCAGCAGATGTGGAAACTAAGCAACAAGTCGGCAACAACTGGATAAATGCCAAGGTCAAGCCAGGTTAACTTTATTCATATGTGTTATGATTGCAGTGGAATGTACTCCCATCCTGGTGACTGCCCAGCAAAGGGCAAGGAATGTTGTATATGTGGGAAGTTAAATCACTTCTCCCATTGCTGTCAATCTATCTTATAGGAAGGGAGGGATGTAGGTGGCTAAATTGGGCCATGTAGCGCCTGTTTTTTAGGTGCTACACAGCCACATAAGGATCAAAAATGGGTCTGAGATGCACACACATCTGACAGGAAGTGCGCAGGGTGCCATCTTTCTAAAGGGGTTTGTGGCTCGTGCCTAACGACCGCTTGCAACATGGAGAGCAGCAAGATAATGACACAAATCAGTGGGCAATGCTGATTTGACACCAGCATTGTCACTTTTGAACTCCACACTCCAGCCAATGCCCTGTCTTAACCTCGCACAGCTGAACACAACGTTAAATGAAATTAATGAACCCCACCAGCTATTTAAAGGGATCATGAACTACTTACAAGTTAATTGCTGGATTATTTATTCTGGCTGCTGGTGCAATTGTATGTGTTTTTGGAGCTTTCCTATCCTTGGTTAAAGTTTGAATACTCTACAGGAAGTAGTTTTTTGGTCATTTAAAATCTTGTGTAGAAACAAGTTGCTTCCAGACATAGTTGGCCTGGGTAGGGCTTCCTCTGGGAATTGAATGTGACTGCAAGAATAAAGAGAGGTCACGCAGAGCAGGACAAGCTGTTAGAAGAGGGAGAAGGAGGAAATGGGGGAGAAGGGCTCTCAGCAGGAGGCCATATCCACCGAGGGCCTTCAGGGAGCAATTCTCTTACCTCAACTTTAGTGAGGACCAGTGCATGAGACGTCTTTGGTTCACAAAAGTGGTCGTGACTAAAATCTGTCAATTGCTGCAGCCACAACTGCAGTCTCAAAGCAGAGCAAGGACAGCATTGCCTGTGGCTATCAGGGTGACCGTGGCTCTTACCTTATGAGTTTGGCTACTTCCAGGTTGCTGCTGGAGATATAAGCAACATCTCGCAGCTTGCAGTGCATTGCTGTATAAGGCAGGTCATTGAGGCTCTCTATGCACAGAAGCGCACTTTAATCTCATTCCCTCTTGCCAGAGACAAACAAATGGAGTGAGCATGAGATTTTGCACAGATTTCAGGTTTTCCCATAGTGCAGGATTCAAGCACATTGCCTTATGCGCTCCTCATATCAATTTGTCTATAGTTATGAACTGAAAGGGATTTTGCTCCCTCAATGTGCAGCTGATGTGCGACCACAGGCAGTGCATCATACAGGTGAATGTCCATTATCCTGGCAACAGTCACAATTCCTTGATTTTGCAGCAGTCCTCTATTCCACTGTATTTAAACCACCACGGCAAGTCAAAGGCAGGCTACTGGGCAACAAGTGTTATCCCCTCATGACATGTCTCATGACTCTGGTCTGGAACCCACACACATGTGCACAGCAGGCCTACAGTGAGAACCATGTTGCCACAAGGAACATTATAGAGCACACCATCAGCATCCTCAGGCAATGCTTCTGCTGCCCGGACCACTCTGGAGGAGCCCTGTAGTACCCAGCAGAGCAGGTATCAAGATTTTTAGTAGTATGCTGCATGCTGTGCAACCTCGCCTTTATGAGGGAACAGCTCTTGCCACCACCTATCAGGTGATAAGTTGAAGAGCACAAGGAAGAGGAGGAGGATGGGGAAGAGGAAGAAGTGAAGGAAATGGAGGAGGAGGATGGGGAAGTGCAACAGAAAGTGGAGGAACTGGAAGAGGAAGGGAGGCTACAACATAGACAGCCCTTTTCTGCCCGGGCCCTATGTGATCAAATAATTCATGATCGATACCAGTAACCTTGGCCACACCGCCCCATTCACCAACAGTCCCACGCTCCTTTCCTTTCCTCTATCACTGACCATCACATCATCCTCTTTCTGACAACACAAAAATAAAAGTAAGCAGAAAATTACATAGTTCATAGTACAATAAAAAGAACCAGAAAATGCACAGTGCAATCCAAATTTATACATTCAATCATGACATAAAGTATACAAAAATAAATTAATCACCCTTGTGCATTCCCTTAGTGCTTGTCTTCCATGTGCCTTTGCCTATCTTTGGTCCTTCCCCAGTGACTGCAGCATGGGTGGTGGAAGGCTGCTGCCCATCAATTGAGGTGACTGCAGATGACTGCAGATGACTTCAAGCACTTCTGGGCTTAGAGAGCCCGGCTTCAGACTGCACCGTCTCGGCCTTGGCTGCAGCAGTTTGGGCTGGCTGGCTGACAGGCAACAGCAAGGGCACTGGCCGGAGTGGCATTGGTGGGAGCAGGAATGCTGTCATCTTGAGAGAGGACAGCAGGTTCATGTTCCATGGAGCCGCTAGCACTCTCCTGGGGCAGTGCATCAGAAATCCTACTGATCTGTTAGAGAACAGATTAATGGACTGCTGTGGTACCCTGGAAGCCCCTTTGAACAGTGGTATTCAGAGCCAGGATGGCAGCAGTCTGAGATCCACTGCAGCACTCAGACCTTTGATGGATGGTGTTGGTGCTGCAATGGAAGCTGTGACTTCAGCCATCAGACGCTGCCTCATGGTGCGTTCCACAGGTGTGTTGATGGCAGTGACCACCCATTCCACGTTGGAAAGGATGGGCTCCAAGTTCTGCGCAAAACCCTGTGTTAAGATGGTGCTGGACTCATCCATGCTCCTTGAAATTGTGCACAGGATTTCTGACAGGCTTATCAGTGCACCAAGCATTTGGTTGTGTACACTTATCAGCCTTCTTTTGTAGCCTGGCCCATCAAAGTCCTCATCTGGCTTCACTGGGGGAGAACTAGTGTGCGACCTCGCCCTCTGGTGAGTTGGCACTTGCACTTTCCTTTCCCCCACCCTGGCTTCCATGCACCTGTGCCCAGTGTCTCACCACGTGCAGATCCCTCCTCTATCCTAACCTCTAAAATATGCGCAGTGCCATCTCTGAGCTGATGGCTGTGAGTGTAAGATCAAGTGATGGTGCCTCTTCATCTTCACTGTCTTTTTTTCTCTTCCTCCTCTGACTGGGAGGTTCCAGTTCTTGGGTATCTGAAGTGAAAAAGGGACAAGGGTTGGGTTGTGGTGAAGGGAGAGGAGAAAGTGTAAGTGCATGTTTACACCATCTGCAGCTTGCGAGTCAGAAGAGATTGTGGGATGAGAGAGCAGTGGGAAGACAGAAGGAGAATTAGATATGCAGATGCCCTCATCATCGATCATTTCAGTCCCGTCAGTGGCCACGACCTCAGTGATGCCTCTTCCCAAGACGGCCAGCACTGTCTCCTCCATGGAGGTTAAAACTTGCAGACGCACTTGTCCTCCTCCAGTTCTTTCCAGCTACCTCATGTTATGCACCACATTCTCCTGCAAGGAGTGCGTCAGTAAGTGTCCTGTAATATGTTTGGGTGATGTGGCTGTCATGGTTGAACAGCTGCCAGTGAGTGGGAGCTGTAAGTTGTGGGTGGGAGGCTTGCAACAGTGCTAAGCGTGTGAAGGTGAGGTAAAGCATACGAATGTTAGGTTTGAGTACTGATTGATAGAGCTTGTTGGTGGGTGGGTGATGGGGGTGCAGTGAATTGAGCAGTGGATGAGGCTATTGGTGCAGTTACCAGGGTATGTTATTTGAAGATTGAACTCACTCACCTTGACAACTCGGTGTCAGATCGTTAAACATCTTCCTAGACTACATCCATGTTCTTGGAGCTACACTCCTGGCATTGACCGCCTTCACTACTTCTTCCCATTGCCTCCTGAGCATATACCTCAAGGGCCTCCTGCCCTTCTGCGGATACAAGTTGTCTCTCCTTCTAGCCACATCTTGCACAAAGACGTCCAGTGTAGTGCCAGAATACCTTAGTGCTCGCTCTCTCACATGTTCAGCCATTTCTCGAAATATCAGAGCACAGTTTCAGTTTTCAAAACACTCCCACCACTTCTTGCTGCACAATGCACCTCCCCTTTAAGAGGTGCAGGCTGTCTGATGTGAGCCTCAATTTGTGGCTGCAGCAGGTGACATAGCTTGGTGACAGCCTCCTTCTTGAAGTGAAGGTGCCTCAGACATTGCTCCTCAGTGAAGTTCGTGTCGGAGAAGTGCTCCCAGAAGACCCACTGTGGATATGGCCTCCTACACAGTGCCCTCCTCCTTAGAGCTAAAAGAGTTAAAATACAAGGGCCGGTTGCATAGACTAGGCTTGTGTTCCTATAATTGAGGTGTTTAAGATAATTAAAGGATTTGATAGGGTAGATAGGGAGAAATTATTTTCTCTGGTGGGGGAGTCCAGAACAAGGGGGCATAACCTTAAAATTAGAGTTAGGCCGTTCAGGGATGATTTCAGGAAGCACTTCTTCACACAAAGGCTAGTGGAAATCTGGAACTCCCTCCCCCAAAAAGCTGTTGAGCCTGGGGGTCAATAGAAATTTCAAAACTGAGATTGATAGCATTTTATTAGGTAAGGACATTAAGGGATATGGGCCTAGAAATTCAGTATAGCCAGTTTTGGGGCGCTAACGTTAGCGCCCGCCCGACGTTAGCGCCCGCCCCAAAGTTGCACCCCCTTCGCGGAAATTCAGTCGCTTCGCTCTAAGAGGTTGCTGGAGCGCTAAAACAGGCGTTGCACGACTATCTTCAGGCGCTAAGCCATCAGGCCGGAGCGCAAGCCCCGAGCTCGGGCGCAGCACAGGTGCGGGGAGCTGGTGATTGACGGCAGACACTCTGGTGCCAGTGAGCTCTTAAAGGGGAAGGGTGCATGTGTTTTTTTCAAAGGCCGAGTCTGGGGAGGGAGGGGGGAGGGATGAGGAGGAGGAGGGAGGAGGAGGAGGAGGAGGAGGAGGAGGAGGAGACACTGGACCCTTCCACACAACACATGCAGAGTGCCTTTTAGAGAAGTGCCCTTTAATTTGCGCTCCCCGGGGCCCGCGTCGGCTGTGTTGCGTTCCATTTTACAAACGCTCTGGACGCCAGCCGCACAATGGGGCGGTCCGACTGAAGTTTGGAATCGGGGCGCGCAAAGGGCGTTGCACGAGGATGTGACGTCATTTTCTGCGCGCGCAGCCGGGCGGGCGCTAAACTTTGCGCCGGCGCTAAGGGTCAACTTAATTTGGGGCGAGGCGCAAACTGCACTGCGCCCGGGCGCTACACGCATAGCGCCCGAAATTCACTTCTCTTAAGGCGCTAACTGCTGGCGCAACCAACTGAATTTCTAGGCCATGGAACCAAGGCAGACAAAGCAGTGCAGCACCAGCAAAATCTTCCTCTCACCAGACAGAATCAAGTTTTCAGAGTCAGAAAATAGGCTGGTAAAAGGCCCAGAAGTTAACTAGCAGCATTGCATCAAATGACAAACCAACAACTAACCTGTATGTAGTGAATGATCCATTTACGGTCCTTCCTGCCTGTTAGCAACACGAGTTACTGGGTGAGTTTATCACATGGTGAGTCAAGCACTGCGGTAGGTCAATATCACAAAAGGGACCTACAACAAGTATAGGATCCCTATTTAAATATTTTAATCAGCAATTTTAATAGTTGTGGCGTGAAACTTGGATGCCTATGGAACAGCCCAATCCAATATGGCGGGAAGCGGACCACCGGCTCATAATAAGCGTGCACGTCCCCGCCTGCAGTATTAGATGCTTAGGCGCCCATTTTGTGCCTGAGAAACGGGCACGGCATGATCAAATTTCTAGGCCACAATAACTGGATAAAATCATTCCACTACCACACAAACCTTTTAATAGTATAGGATGTCATGACCTAAAATCTCCTTCAGTCACTGTGC
The DNA here is from genome assembly GCF_052327205.1 of Somniosus microcephalus. Lineage (NCBI taxonomy): Eukaryota > Metazoa > Chordata > Chondrichthyes > Squaliformes > Somniosidae > Somniosus > Somniosus microcephalus. The sequence continues at coordinate 243,977,012 of NC_140987.1, forward strand.
AGTAGGCGATGGCCTTTTTTTTTCAATCAGGGAGGACCAGTTTTATGTTCACTGGGCTTGATTTGACTGGGTTCGAATTCAGCTGAACTAGTCTCCCATTCCAAAGAGGATGCTCTCCCTTACTAGAGATTGGATGAAAACACATTTCTCCTGAGAGTTTTAACTGTCAGAAACAGACTCGTACTTTCTGGATGAGTTGGATTGAAATCCAGGGCATTGAGTAAATAATGATGTTCTGTCACACTGTGTTGCTCAAGTCATCAGTTCATTCTCAAACCTGAAAGCCCTTTCATTTCCTTCACTGTCAACTCACACCCCATAAGCACAAAAACCGTGACACACAAAGTTAACCCACTGTCTCATCCTACTCTTGTGTGCCAAGTACTTATCTGGGACTGAATGCAAGACCATGTTTTCAATGTATTTTTGTATTAGCATCTGTTATACTGTGAAATGTAGCAATCTTTAGACTGATTGCACTTTTTGTGAGTTTTCCAGCAGAGATCAAATTCAAATTAATTTATTTCACAGGCTCCAAGAATGTTTTTGACACGGTTGACCACACCATTCTCCTCCAACGTCTCTCCACCGTCATCCAGCTGGGTGGGACTGCATTTGCCTGGTTCCATTCCTATCTATCTAATCATAGCCAGAGAATTAACTGCAATGGCTTCTCTTCCTGCTGCCACACCGCTAACTCTGGTGTCCTCCAAGGATCAATCTTTGGCCCCTCCTATTTCTCATCAACATGCTGCCCCTCGGCGACATAAACCGAAAACACAGCATCAGTTTCCACATGTAAGCTGGCGGCACTCAGCTCTACCTCACCACCACCTCTCTTGACCTGTCCACTCTCACTAAATGTCAGACATCTAGTACTGGATGAGCAGAAATTTTTTCCAACTAAATATTGGGAAAACCAAAGCCATTGGCCTCGATTTTAACTGACACGTGGAGTCGGGATTGGAGGCGTGTGGGGGGTTAAAGTCCCAAATTCAGGGGCCCCGACACCATCCCACCCCCAACCCGCCTCCATGTAAGTTTCAAAGGAGGCGGGTACCCACCCCGCACTGGGACCCGCCTACCCGAGGCGGGCAGGGATTAGTGACAATTAACTGCCTGGTAACAGGCAGTTAACAGGCAGTTTTTAGCCTAATCCCTATTTTAAAGCTTGAAGTGCGGGATTCCCGACAGCGCCAAAACACACCAAGTTAGAGGAGTCGGGCCGTCGGGTTGAAGGACTTGGAGGGGTCGAGATGTCAATGTTCAGGTGAGTGATGGGTGCATGACTGCAAAGGTAAGTGTGTTTGGTGTGTCTAAAGTGTGTAAAGAAGTTTAAACTACCTGTACTTACCTTATTAGCCTTCCTTCCTCTAGGTTTCGGGAGTCCATCATCTAACCGGCACAGAAAGCAGAATGGCTGCGAACTGTCAAAAGTGACAGCCTGCAGCTTTCTGTGCCGGAGAGATTTCTAACTGAGTCTGTGTAGAAGGACTCAGGTTAGAAGTAAGACTGTCAGTGTTTGACAGCTTCAAACAGCTGTGAAACACTGATATTTCATCTGTCAAAACGTCTTGACAGATGAAATTTCAGTCTGTGATGTCACCTGTTGCCGGGTGGCCCTTAATTGGCCTGCTGAGCCCGTTGGGTAGGCTCAACAAGGTCAATCAAGTTAAAATCGCATGGATTGGCTGCATCTCAATGGAGGCGGGACTACAACCCCGAATGCCTCCTTCCCGACTTCTGAGTGAAAATCACCCCCATGGTCATCGGTCTACGCCACAAACTCTGTTCCCTCGTCCCTCTCCCTGGCAACTGTCTGAGGTTGAACCAGACTGTTCGCAACCTTAGTGTAATATTTGACCCTGAGATGAGCTTCCGAACACATATCCATGCCATCACTAAGACCACGTATTTTCATCTCCGGAACATCACTCGACTCCACCCCATTTCAGCTCATCTGCTGCTGAAAGCCTTATCCATGCCTTTGTTACCTCTAGACTTGACTATTCTTACACACTCCTGCCCGTCCTCCCACACTCTACCCTCTGTAAATTTGAGGTCATCCAAAACTCTGCTACCCATATCCTAAATCTCACCAAGTCCCATTCACCCTTCACCTCTGTGCTTGCTGACCTACATTAGCTCCTGGTTAAGCAATGCCTCAATTTTAAAATTCTCATCCTTGTTTTCAAATCCCTCCATGGCCTCGCCCCTCCCTATCGCTGTAATCTCCCCCAGCCCCACAACCCTCTGATATATATGCGCTCTCTCTAATTCTGGCCTCTTTCGCATCCCCTATTTTAATCGCTCCACCATTGATGGTCATGCCTTCAGCTGCCAAGGCCCTAAGCTCTGGAATTCCCTCCCTAAACCTCTCCATCTCCCTACCTCACATTCCTCTTTTAAGACGCTCCTTAAAACCTACTTCTTCATCTGCCCTAATATCTCCTTATGTGGCTCGGTGTCAAATTTTGTTTCATAACGGTCCTATGAAGCGCCTTGCGCGTTTTACTACGTTAAAGGTGCTATATAAATAAAAGTCATTGTTGTTGTTGTCAAACCTTGCCAGTTTAGCAACATCATTGTCACATAAGTATGACAGGATTATTCATCTTGCAGTACCTAGATTCAGTTAGTGTACCATTTTAATGCTTTGGTGTCCTATCTATTTGTCAATTTTATGTACAGTAAAAGCATCTTAAATGTGAATACAATTGCGATGAACAAAATGGCCACATTACCTGATTGCTTTGGTTAAATGATAACCAAGAACTTAAGTCTTAACGGATTAATAGTTCTGACGGATGAATAAGCTCTATTTTTTAAAAGTCAGTAAGGTTCATATTGTGCTAGTGTTACCATCTCCTGTTTATGCCAGACATAACAGGCTCAATTTTGCCAGGCCTGAGGAGGCAGGGTTGGAGGCGTGTGAGGTGGTAAAATCACAAAAAATGGCGTGCGGGACCGATCCCGCCTCGGAGCAATTTTCCCAGAATCGGGGTTTCAGACCCCGTTTCCATCCTGCCTCCAAAAGGCGGGATAGGCTCTTAAGGCCCTTAACAACCACTTAATTGCATTTATAATCCAACTTTGAGAGGCCTTTCTGATTTTCAGACATTTCCCCCATCCTACATGCCTCCTCTGGAACACGCCAGGTAATACAGACGGCCTCACAAGTGCATTGCTTAGTAACAACTGCAGCTCCACCATTAAAAAGGAGTTTTCAGCAATCATCATTTGCAGGTCTGGGGGAACTTTTAGCAGGCCTTCTCATTGTTGTGCATGTTTGGATGCTGAGACCCATCTCCAGTGTGGCCTCCTGGGAAACCCCTCTCCCCACCTTGACTGAGCGCTTCCTCAACTGAGGTATACACCAGAAGCATGGCAAACATTTATTTCCTTTCCCTCTTGGACATCACATTCAGACGAAGACCACCTGCAGCAGCAGTAGAACCCTGAACAACAGCAGCACCAACGTCAGGAGCAACAACAGGAGCGCTAAGCTGCTGCTCAGCTACCTGTAACTGCACAGGCCAGAAGGTGCCAGAGCGTGACCACATTGCTGCCCGGGATGCAAGAGACGCATACATGTTGGCCAGATTTGCTTAGCCTGCGCAAACACTTTGACCTCCTATCTTCTTACCAGAACATCGGCAATGGACAAGAACCTATGGCTTCCTATCACGCTGACCACCATACTGACAATTGCAAGTCGCTCTAAGCCCTCAATGTGGAAGTCCCATTTGTGAAATGACACAGGCCACAACAGATTGCCATCAGAAATTTTTATCACAACAAGCAGCTGATGGCATTTCAAAAATATACACAACATAACACCCAAGTGACTACCCTTGTGACTACTTGTGCATTATCTTCCTCTTATGCGTGCTCCTACATGGTGCTTCCCCTGTTGCTTCAGCAAATGTGGAGGCCCCTTGCTCACTTTCTTGCTGCTCTTGTCTCAACACCTTTGGTGGCCATCCTCTGGGGTTGCGAACTGTGAGGGCTCAGCAACAGTCTGCTGCTCCTGCGGCTGTGCAGGGGATGAGACGCCCATCTCAGTTGGGTGAGAACTCTGGTGGGGCTCTGACCGAGGGCTTTGCAGTGGCAGGGTCATTGAGCACTTGGCGAGGAGCCCCAACTTCCTTGTTGTCTGCCACCAACATCCCTCTCATGGGTCAGGCCCACTTCAGAGCTAGCAAGTGGCTTGACAGCACCTTGCTGCACTTCAGGGGGGCCATGAGGGCCCGTTTCTGCACTGGAAGTCTTACTCCAGAGGACTTCCATGAAGGTCTGGTTTCTATGCTCAATAGCTGACCACCGCTCCTGAAGAGATGCCAGTCTATTCTGAACAATGACCATGTTTTCAACACTCTGGCGACTTAGCTCCTCCATGGCCGTAACCATCCTCTCCTCTACTATAACCATCCTTTCCACAGAGTCATAGAGTCATCGAGTTATACAGCACAGAAAGAGTCCCTTCGGCCCATCGTGTCCACGCCGGCCATCAAGCCCTGTCTATTCTAATCCCATTTTCCAGCACTTGGTCCGTAGCCTTGAATGCTACGGCATTTCAAGTGCTCAGCTAAATGCTTCTTGAATGTTGTGAGGGTTCCTGCCTCTACCACCCTTTCAGGCAGTGAGTTCCAGATTCCAACCACCCTCTGGGTGAAATGGTTTTTCCTCAAATCCCCTCTAAACCTCCTGCCCCTTATCTTGAAACTATGCCCCCTGGTTATTAACCCATCTACTAAGGGGAAAAGTTCCTTTCTATCTACCCTATCTATGCCCCTCATAATTTTGTACACCTCAATCAGGTCCCCCTCAGCCTTCTCTGCTCTAAGGAAAACAACCCCAGCCTGTCCAGTCACTCTTCATAGCTGAAGCGTTGCAGCCCAGGTAACATCCTGGTGAATCTCCTCTGCACCCTCTCCAAGCAATTACATCCTTCCTATAGTGTGGCGACCAGAACTGCACACAGTATTCCAGCTGTGGCCTAACTAGCATTTTGTACAGCTCCATCATAACCTCCCTGCTCTTATATTGTATGCCTCGGCTAATGAAGGCAAGTATCTCATATGCCTTTTTAACCACCTTATTTACCTGTCCTGCTGCCTTCAGGGATCTATGTACATGCACACCAAGGTCCCTCTGATCCTCTGTCCTTCCTAGGGTCCTACCATTCATTGTGTATTCCCTTGCCTTGTTAGTCCTCCCAAAATGCATCACCACACACTTTTCAGGGTTAAATTCCATTTGCCACTGTTCTGCCCATCTAATCAACCCATCTATATCGTCCTGTAGCCTGAGGCTTCCTTCTTCGCTATTTACCACTCCACCAATTTTCGTTTCATCTGCGAACTTCTGGATGGACCCAGAGGCACAGGGTCGAGATGCAGCTGCACCGAGCTGGCAGAGTCCTGTGCCCTCCGACGAGGACTCTCCACTGCTGTCCCTGTCTCCACCATCCGCTGATGCTCACTTGTGAACTGTGATACAGCAGGTGCCAACACTACTCTATCTTGCGAAGGTCCCACCGAGGTGTGAGTGTCTGCGCTGGTGCTGGGTGCACTGAATTCTGCTGACACTGCACCCTCAGAGGTTGCAGCTTCCGTTGAGGAGTTTGGAAGCTCCTCCTGGACAGTGGGGATGGGGGCTTTCGATGGTCCTGTGGGGGAGTAAAGGAAAGAGTTAGAGATGTGAGGTCAAGGTTACATGAACATTGAATAGTGCAGATGATCATAAGTCAATCTGTTGAAGCATCAGATTGATTATCAGTGACTCATGCAATGTCAATGAGAGAGATGCCAAACTATTCTGTCACCAGCTTGCTGTGATGCGCCCGCCAGTCCGTCCCCCACTTGGGAATCCTCCTCAATGCCGGCGATTTCTAGGGCCACCTCCTCCCAGGCGGTGAGCTGAGCTACTGAGGGTGGCCCTCCTCCTGTCATGGCTCTTTCCCTCTTATTGTGGGCTCTTTTTCCTTCAATGAGGGACACAAGTGGAGTTTGAGTGAGAATGAAGGAGTGAGTGTAGAGAACGCATAGCATAGAGGCTTAGAAGGAGACAAAGGGCCCTCTCTGTCTGATGTAAGTTGTTGTTGTTGTATCAGAGTAATAGTGAGTGTGAGGGCTACATGGCAGAATAGTTAAGTGTATGTGACCATAGAGAAGTAAGGGTAAGGGTGCAGGGATGTAAGTGTCAAGTGGGATGTGGTGGAAGAGGTTGGCAAAGCAGAGTGCTGGTGAGGAGAGGCGATAGGGATCAGATTGAGGGTGGTGGGAAAGTCATACTCACTTTTCCTGTGCGGAGAATATCATGAAACCTCTTCCTGCATTGCAGCCAGGTTCTGCGGCTCATTGATATGGAGTTGACCTCCTGGGCCATTTGCAGCCACACAGCTTTAGTCTGCTAGGGTGGCTTTTTTCCCCCAGATGAAGGGAAGAGCACCTCCTTATTAGATCTTGCTCCCTGCACCAGAGCTTGGCGGGAGGGCGCATCAAAGCGAGGTGCACACTTTTGCTTGCTGGTGGACATGGTCGGTAAATGCAGTCCTTCGTACAATTTCCAAAGCATTTCCAGTCTCCAGAAGAAGCAAGGCTGCTTGCAGGTCTTAAATCCAGCAGCGTTGATGACGTCATCGAAGACGACTTTCTGTATGAAAAGACTCATTGGGCCAGGGGTTCCCACACGCTGGAAATCAATTGCCTAATTAGGGGAAAATCGCAATTTTTCAACACTTCACTTCGGAGTCGGGGTCCTGACACGAATCCCACCTGATACGTCCCAGCCCGCCCACACTGGCAAAATCGAGCCCATTGATGAGCCAAATAACTGCCCGAATCCGAAGTTAAAGCTTAAGACTGAAGCCTTTTATTAAATAAGAATCATGGCAGAGTTAATAGAGTCCATCATCGACCGAGCCCTTGGTAGAACATACCAGAAGGGGGGCGGGGCCAGGGAGGAGCATTAGTGGTTCCCCCTGGTGGAACATTCCAGACATTACAAGTGCAAGTACAAATATCAGAACACAGTTATTTCATCACATTCACCCCCTGCTATAGATTCAGTCTGTCAGGTGGTCTGATAATCCTCTGGGAACGACATAACTCTTGCTGAGGCTCCCCCCGGAGTACTAACTCCGGTTCATTCGAATTCCCAGAATCATCAGTATTTTCCACACTGAGGGTTTGTGTCTCTGAAGGTCCAATACCACTATTGAAAACTCTACTCTCAGAGTCAAACTCTTTTCGAGCTCCAGCAGGTGCAAGATCTTTAATAGAGACCGTATCCTCTCGCCCATCCGGATATTGAATGTATGCATACTGGGGATTAGCATGGAGGAGTTATACTTCCTCCACCAGTGGATCAGTCTTGTGGCCTCTCACATGTCTGCGCAACAACACAGGGCCCGTGGTCGTCAACCATGTGGGTAACGATACTCCATTAGTAGCTTTTCTTGGAAAACTAAACATCCTTTCATGAGCGGTGGCATTCGTCACTGTACACAAAAGAGACCTTATGGAATGCAACACGTCTGGCAGGACATCCTGCCAGCGAGAGGTCGGCAGGCCTCGTGACTTCAGAGACAGTACGATAGCCTTCCACACTGTCGCATTTTCTTTCTCGACCTGCCCATTACCACGAGGGTTATAGCTGGTAGTTCTACTCGTTGCAATCCCCTTCGATAGCAAAAACTGTCGTAATTCTTCGCTCATAAAGGAAGAACCCCTATCACTATGTATATAGTTAGGCATGCCGAACAGGGAAAACAGTTGGCAGAGGCATTTAATTACAACAGCACTAGTCACATCCGGACAGGAGATAACAAAAGGGAACCGAGAGTACTCGTCTATAATATTAAGAAAATAGACATTACGGTCGCTCGAAGGAAGGGGACCTTTAAAATCGAGACTCAAACGCTCAAATGGTCGAGTTGCTTTAATAAGATGAGCTGGCTCGGACGGCTTATAGAAGCGGGGTTTGCATTCAGCACAAACATGACAGGTTCTGGTCATTGTCCGGACCTCCTCAATAGAGTAGGGTAGATTGTGGGACTTAATGAAGTGGTTCATTCTGATAACCCCAGGGTGGCAGAGTGCGTCGTGGAGACTTTGAAGCTTATCTGTACCTAGACTAGCACATACTCCTCGTGACAAAGCATCTGATGGCTCATTAAATACTCCAGGCCTGTACTGAATATCATAGTCATATGTTGACAGTTCTATTCGCCATCTTAAAATCTTATCATTTTTGATCTTGCCTCTCTGCTTAGTGTTGAACATAAAGGCCACAGATCGCTGGTCAGTAATGAGCATAAAACGTTGGCCAGCGAGATAATGTCTCCAATACCTGACTGCTTCAATAATTGCCTGTGCCTCCTTTTCCACTGAAGAATGTCGAACTTCTGGTCCTTGCAATGTACGAGAGAAGAAGGCTACTGGTCTACCAGCTTGGTTAAGAGTTGCTGCCAACGCAAAATCAGATGCATCACTTTCCACTTGAAATGGGATCTTCTCATCCACGGCACATACCACTGCCTTCTCAATGTCCCGTTTGATATTAAGGAAAGCCTCCTGAGCTTCTGCCGATAGCGGAAAAGACGTCGACTTAATAAGAGGTCTGACTTTATCTGAGTAGCTAGCCACCCACTGGGCATAGTACGAGAAGAATCCCAGACACCTTCTTAAGGCTTTTACAGTGTGAGGTAAAGGTAATTCCTTAAGTGGGCGTAATCTTTCAGGGTCTGGCCCGATTACCCCATTCTCCACAACGCAACCAAGAATACACAAACGTGTAGTATTGAAGGTACACTTGTTTTCGTTGTAGGTCAGGTTTAACCTCTTTGTAGTCTTTAGGAACTTCGCGAGATTTTGATCATGCTCCCGTTGGTCACGCCCACAGATGGTAACATTGTCCAGGTACGGGAATGTTGTTTCCAACGCGTATTCATCCACCATACGATCCATCTCCCGTTGGAAGACGGATACCCCATTCGTCACTCCAAAGGGCACCCGAAGGAATTGGAACAGGTGCCCATTAGCTTCGAAGGCCATATAAGGTCGGTCTTCTATTTTGATGGGGAGTTGATGGTAGGCAGACTTTAAATCAATGGTGGAGAACACACGGTACTGAGCTATCTGGTTCACCATCTCAGAAATACGAGGCAAAGGATAGGCATCTAATTGGGTATACAAGTTTATAATCTGGCTATAATCGACCACAAGTCTTTTCTTCTCATTAGTTTTAACCACCACCACCTGGGCACGCCACGGGCTACCACTGTGTTTGATGATTCCCTCCCGTTGAAGCCTTTCCACTTCCTCTTTTATAAATGTTTTATCTTCTGAACTATACCGTCGACTCTTAGTCGCTATAGGTCTACAATTAGGAGCAAGGTTCGCAAACAAAGAAGGTGGGCTTACGTTTAAATAGAAAGGCCGCAGACTGTGAGCGGAGGCTGGGATCCACCATACTTAAGGGTAACGCTCTCATGCTGACACTGGAAGTCCAAGCCTAATATTAAGTTCACACACAACTGAGGTAATATGAGGAGTTTAAAGCCCTTATACTCCGTATCCTTAACGGTCAATGTGACTTTACAATATCCAGTTACCTCCGAAGTAAGGGATTTGGACGCCATCACAATTTCACTTCGAGTAGGATACACCTTCAATGAACAGGAGTTAACAAGGTCGGGGTGTATAAAACTTTCAGTACTGCCACAGTCTATCAAACACCCAGTAGGACGACCATTAATCTTAATGTCCATCATAGATTTGGACAAGGAACACGGTATGGTCTGGTCAACCGTAGCCGAGGCTAAAGTAAAACGATAGGCGGCAGCAGAGAAGACATCGGGTACAGGATTACCCTTACACACTTTACTAAAATGTCCCCGTTTCTTACATTTAAAACAGGTAGCCTCTCTGGCTGGGCAACGTTGCCTGGGGTGTTTAGATTGGCCACAAAAGTAACACTTAGACCCATGGGGCACAGCCGCAACAATAGGATTAAGTGGGGGCTCCATTGGTGTTATGGATGCCTCCATACTCGGAACACACGAGGCTGAGAGAGATGCATGGGCTGATGCATACACTTCTGAATTCTTCTGGGTTACATCTAACGATTGAGCAGCAGCGACAACCGTTTTTAAAACTAACAAGTCGTTCTCGAGGAGTCTCTGTCTAATATAATTAGATCGGAGGCCAGATATGAAAGAATCGCGGATGGCTTCTTCCTGATACACTATGGCAGAGACAGCCTTGTAGTTGCAACCCTTAGCCAAAGCCTTAAGGTCCTGCAGGAAATCGTCCAGAGATTCCTCGGGTAATTGCCTGCGAGTAGACAGGAGATACCTGGCGTATACTTCGTTAACCGACTTAAGGAACTGGGCTTTAAGAGCTGTGAGGGCCTCTTCATATGTAGTAATATCTTCAATTATAGAGTAAGTTTGATGACTTACCAAGTTGTTTAGAAGACCCAACTTGTTAACCGTCGGATCGGTCGATGATGCGATGAAGTGTTCAAAACATCGGAGCCAATGCGTAAATTTCATCGACGCATCTGCTGAATGGGGATCGATATCCAGACGCCCTGGTTTCAAAAATCGATCCATCTTCCAAAAGTTGTTATTTAATAAAATTGATGTGCCAAATAACTGCCCGAATCCGAAGTTAAAGCTTAAGACTGAAGCTTTTTATTAAATAAGAATCATGGCAGAGTTAACAGAGTCCATCATCGACCGAGCCCTTGGTAGAACATACCAGATGAGGGGCGGGGCCAGGGGGGAGCATTAGTGGTTCCCCCTGGTGGAACATTCCAGACATTACAAGTGCAAGTACAAATATCAGAACACAGTTATTTCATCACACCCATATAGTCATTTAGGACCAAGTATTGTTCAATAAGTACTGGAAGGTGCAAAACCCACTGAGGTCTTTTAACATTGATCACCAGTTTATTGCCAGTGATATTGAAATCTATTTTGATAGATGGCTTTGATTAGTTGTCAACAATATCTGTCCATTATTTTGCACCAACCTTGATCAAATGGAACAGAAAAATATAACTGAAACTGGAAGGGAGTGTTTTTTAGTTTCTTCTCAATGGGACAAAGGCTGTATGGACTTTTTGACATGTTTTTCTCATGGAAAGCGTTTCAGCAAGCAGTTAGGATCTAAGTTATAAAGTTACAGCAATGCACTACAAGAGTGCAGGGGCTAAAAATTCAATTGCATAGCGCATGCACACCTGCTGTGGGTGGTGCTGGACACCATCTTGGTGAGGGCATTAGCATCGGCATTGGGAGCATGTGCCAGAAGTATGCAGAGTAGGCAGATCGTGATGTCAATCAGCGTGTAACACCAGCGCTGCCATTTTTGATGCCAATGCTGGAGCTAATGCCTTCTCTTAACCTCCCACAGCTGAACATGCAATCAGCAGCAGGAAGAACCCCCCACCAGCGCTGTTTAAAGGGATTTAAAGTGACTTACAGCTACTATTTAAAGCTAATTACAGGTTAGTTACTGATTGATTTCAACTGGCTGTTGCTGAGTTTGTAGAAGTGTTTGGTGATCTATAGACTTCTTTAAAGTTGCCTAAAACCTACAAGGATTGGTGTGGTACTTGCTCAAGGACTTGGTACTGACTTGCAAGGGGCCTACTCAAACCAATTGCTCCAAGACATGGGTGCAGTAGTTTGTATCCCCCTTGGCCTGCAGCATGATAGAGAGAATGAGCAGAGGTGACACAGAGCAGGACAAGCTACTTGAAGAGGGAGGCAAAGAGAGGGAGAAGGGTGTAATGTATGTACCTTTAAGGGGGGAACTACTTTCTACAGCTCATGTATACTGTAGTACCGGCAGTGACCACATCTGTATATAACGCTGAGTAGTAATCTGTTGTTTCAGTTGCAGCCTGAGCCACGTTGAGTAAACACCGTTGTACCGTTCTCCGCAGTCTGTGTCTGATTATTACACGGACGTAACATTGACGACAAGGCAGGTTCGAACCTGTAGTGTATGTACCTTGAAGAAGGAACTATATTCTGCAGCCCCTGTATACTGCAGTACCAGTAGTGACCACCCCTGTATATAAGCCTGTTTTAGTAACTTTGTATAGTCGTTCCAGATTTGTCTCCATTCAGTAAACACCTGTTATAACCAACTTCTGCAGTCCGTGTCTCAATTACACATGGACGTTACACTGGCAACGAACAGATCCGTACTTACCTACAGTTCTGCACCACCTCACGGGGATCCATCCCTGAAGCGAAGTTGTTAGAGGTAGAGGCCAGAAGGAAGAAATCAAAAAAGAAAAAAAAAAAAACCAGAAGAAACGGGCGTCGACCGTGGGCAACCGCCCTCTGATTCATCGAATTTGAAGATTTGCAGGAGAGGCTGTCGAGAGCTGGGCTTGGTTATCCAGTCTATGGTGTTCCAGCTAATCGGGCTGGTGGCAGGTAGTACACTGATCCTTCCTGGGCTGCGGCGGGCTAGAGCTCGATCGGGTGGCTTTTCAACGGGGCCGAGCAGCGTTGTCGGGAAGAGGAGAGAGAGAGAGAGAGGGTGGAGCACACAGGGCGCGGCCGGTGCTATGAAGCCGGGCAGCGTACAGACCCGAGAAGAGGGAGGAAAGTGTCCCATAGGGTCTGCTCTGAGGACGGGAACAGTAATTAAAATAAAAGAAATTAGAAGCGTAGAAAGCCGCGAGGAGCTGCAGTTTGCCACAGGGACCGCGGAGAGCGGCGTTGGCAGCAGCGCGGGGGGGAAGTGCGCGAAGACCATAGGGCGTCGCCATCAAGGCATAAAAATGCCAGAAACAGCGCTAGCAGCAGCGGAAAAGACAGAAAGCGCGGGAGGCGCCATCTTAATCCAGCGGGGAAGAAGGCAAAGCGCGGGAGGCGCCATCTTAGATCTCCAAGATGCCGAAGACTGGCAATATCACTGCCTTCAATAATGCAATAGAAGACTGGACCACGTATGTGGAAAGAGTCGAAGTATATTGCAAGGCAAATGAAGTAGCCGATGAGAAAAAGGCATCGGTACTACTAAACTTAATGGGCGCAAGAATGTACGGCCTATTGCGGAACCTGATCACTCCAGTCAAACCGATGGTGAAGAGTTTTAACGAAATTGTTGATATCCTACAGGAACACCTAAATCCTACACCGCTGCTGATAGCAGAAAGATTTAAATTCCACAAGAGAATTCAGCATAAAGATGAGAGCAATGCTGATTACCTTACGGAACTACGCAAGCTATCAAAGCACTGCCAGTTCAGAGCAGGACTGACAGATACCCTACGGGACAAATTTGTCTGTGGACTCCTGAGTGAAGGAACCCAGAAGAGGTTACTCTCAGAGAAAGAGCTGACGCTAGATAAGGCTTTCAGCGTGGCAGTATCGTATGAAGCAGCAGCAAGGGGAGCTGCAGAAATACAGCAAAAGCCACAGGAATACAGCATCCATGAAAGGACACGGGGATTTGAAAAATGTTATCGCTGCGGAAGAACAACCCATGACCAGAAGGACTGCTGGTCCAAGGACAAACCATGCAGGCAATGCGGAAAGATGGGACACATTGCACGAGTTTGCAGGTCCGGGAAGAAGATTAAGGACAACAAAAAGACTACTAAGGAAAAGTACAGGAAAGTACAAAAGATGACGGACAGTAGTTCCGAAGACCAGTAGAGCGATAGTGAATCCGAGAACAAGAGACTAAGCTGTCTCAAACTACACAGCGTAGTCACAAAAGAGGATCACCGAACCATTTGGGTCACCCTCACGATAGCAGGGTCCCAAGTCAAAATGGAATTGGATACAGGATCAGCCCTGACCGCCATGAATCGACGAGACTACGAGCGGCTATTCTCACACATACACTTGAAAGACACATCCATTGTCTTGAAGACATATACGGGGCAGAAAGTATTCACCAGAGGGAAAATAAGGGTGCCTGTCGAATACAACGGCAAGGAAATACAGAAATTGTATCTGTACATACTGCAAGATGGTTGGCCACCGTTATTGGGACGTGAATGGATCAGAAAGATAAGTTTAGACTGACACTCCATTCAGGCACTGACGGTGGCTGGTAAAAAGGATGACGACGTCACACCTGGACAATTTTCAAAAATCTTGGCTAACGCTAAAGAGGTATTTCAACAAGAACTGAGAACTCTTAAAGGCATAACCGCCTCGATAAAAATAGAAGAGAATGCAATTCCCAAGTTTTTCAAAGCAAGACCGGTACCGTATGCAATTCGCCCAGCCGTTGAGGCAGAGCTGGAGAATCTGGAGAATGCAGGCGTGTTAACTAATGTAGACTGGAGCGAGTGGGCGACACCCATCGTTCCTGTCATGAAGAAAACGTTAAACAATAAGTCTGAGGAGCCTAGGAAGGTTCGCATCTGTGGGGACTTCAAGGTGACTGTGAACCCAGTCCTTCACAAAGTTCAGTATCCTCTTACCGAGGATAGAAGATATTTTCGCCTCACTATCTGGAGGGAAACGTTTTACAAAAATTGACCTAGCGCAAGCATATTTGCAGATGGAGGTTGAAGAATCCTCTAGGAAATATCTCACGATAAACATTCACAAAGGCCTTTACCAGTATAATCGACTGGTATTCGGAGTTGCATCAGCTCCGGCTATATGGCAAAGAGCGATGGAACAAGTCCTGCAAGGGATTCCGGGGACTCAGTGTTATTTGGAGGACATCCTATTGACAGGTGAAAATGAGAGTGAACACCTTTCCAACCTAGAGCAGGTGCTCACTAGACTAAGAGAACATGGGCTACGAGCCAATCGCTCCAAGTGCGAGTTTTTTAAGAAACAGATATCATATTATGGCCACGTGATTGATGAAGAGCGGTTACATAAGTCCCCTGACAAAATTGAAGCGGTAGTTAAGGCTCCAGCGCCTGAAAATGTGTCGCAACTGAGGTCATTCCTCGGATTGGTGAATTACTACCATAAGTTTTTGCCGAATTTGTCCACAATTCTGCACCCACTGAATGCCCTACTACAAACTGGAGTAGCATGGAAATGGAGCGATGAATGTAAGCGGGTCTTTCAGAAGAGTAAAGACCTAATCATTTCAAGAGATGTATTGGCTCACTACAACCAATCACTACCGATAAGACTGGCGTGTGATGCGTCTCCCTACGGCATTGGAGCGGTACTGTCACATAAATTCCTTGATGGTTCAGAGAGGCCGATAGCTTTTGCGTCACGCTCGTTAACTTTAGCTGAGCGTAACTACGCCCAAATTGACAGAGAGGCCCTCAGCCTGGTGTGGGGGGTGAAGAAGTTCAATCACTACCTGCACAGTCAGAAATTTACTCTACTAACTGATCATCAACCTCATGTCTCCATTTTCAACCCTTAGAAGGGCGTCCCGATAATGACAGCACAACGGCTACAGAGGTGGTCCCTTTTCCTAGGGGCACACCAATATGACATCGAGTTCAAAGGAACTAAACAGCATGGGAATGCTGATGGATTGTCGTGCCTACCGTTGCTGATGGTGGAAGAAGCACCTGCAGTGGATCCATTGGAGATATTCAACTCGACCATAGTCGAATGTCTCCCTGTGATGAATGCAAACATAGAAAAGGAAACACGAAATGACCCGACACTCTCCAGGGTCTATGATTTAACGGTGAAGGGATGGCCAGCACATGACGAACCACTGTTGCCAGCATTCTCGCCGAGAAGTGAACAGCTGTCAGTGTGCCGAGGAACCTTGATGTGTGGATCCAGATTAGTAATTCCACCCAAATTGAAGGATAGAGTACACAATGAGCTTCATGATTGTCATCTGGGAGGGGTAAAAATGAAGAACTTAGCCAGAGCGTTTGTGTGGTGGCCAGGAATCAATAGAGAAATTGAAGAGATGACCAAGAGCTGTACAGGATGCCAGAAGGTCCAAAACGCCCCACCACAAGCCCCTCTACATCCATGGGAGTGGTCCTCACCTCCATGGCAAAGGGAACACAATGATTTTGCTGGTCCATTTATGGACTCGATGTTTTTAATTGCGGTGGATGCACATTCAAAGTGGCCAGAGGTAATAAAAATGTCCTCAACCACCACAGAAAAAACTATCACAGTCTTACGAACCATATTCGCCAGAAATGGGCTGCCTGAACAGATTTGCTCCGACAATGGGCCACAGTTTGTGTCTGAAGAGTTCCGGAGGTTCTTAAAGAACAATGGTGTTAAGCATTACACATCCGCCCCATATCATCCAGCCACCAATGGATTGGCTGAGAGGTTCATTCAAACATTCAAGAAGGCTATCAAGGCAATGTGTAATGAAGACATACCCCTAAAACACAAGGTGGATAACTTCTTGCTTGCCTACCGGAATGCGACACATGCGGTTACCAACCAAACTCCAGCCATGATATTCTTCAATCGAAGACTACGATGCTGCTTGGATTTGGTTAAGCCAAACATCAGAAGAGATGTGGAGAACAGGCAGTTTCAGAATATGAATGAAAGGCCAACCAGGAGTTTTAAGATAGGTCAACCAGTTTTGGCCCGGGACTACCGCACAGAGAAATGGCAGCCAGGAACGATCTGCACAAGGCAAGGACCTCTAATGTATACCGTGGACGTTGGAGAGAGCATTGTAAGACGCCATGCTGACCAGATTCTAGAGTCACTGGAAAACGTCAAATCTACACCACGATCCTATACACCTGGTGATGAAACCAAAGTACCAATTGCATCTACCTCAGAATCGGTGACATTGGAAGCAGACGAACCAAACAACAACATTGATCGCGAATCAACTTTGCCAGAAGAACCTGATACCCCAAAGAGGCGTTATCCGGACAGAATCAGGAAGCCTCCTCAAAGACTGAATTTATAATTGATTAACTTCAGCTAATGTATATAGCAACTGTAATTGTAAATATGTTATTTAATTATTAATCGAATGTTATGTACTGTTTAGCTAAAAGAGGAGAAATTGTAGTGTATGTACCTTGAAGAAGGAACTATATTCTGCAGCCCCTGTATACTGCAGTACCAGTAGTGACCACCCCTGTATATAAGCCTGTGAAGTAACTTTGTATAGTAGTTCCAGTTTTGTCTCCAATCAGTAAACACCTGTTATAACCAACTTCTGCAGTCCGTGTCTCAATTACACACGGACATTACAGAACCTACCTGCAACTCTGCATCACCTCCCGGGGATTCGTTCCT
The DNA here is from genome assembly GCF_052327205.1 of Somniosus microcephalus. Classification (NCBI taxonomy): domain Eukaryota; kingdom Metazoa; phylum Chordata; class Chondrichthyes; order Squaliformes; family Somniosidae; genus Somniosus; species Somniosus microcephalus. The sequence continues at coordinate 243,994,233 of NC_140987.1, forward strand.
GGAGATCAGTGGATTGGAGGTCAAGGCCAGAGACTCGGGCGTCGACCACGGGCAACCGCCCAGTCATCCAGCAGAGACTCGAGAATTGCGGGGGAGGCTGTCGAGAGCCAGGCTTGGCTTTCCAGTCGAGGTGGTCCAGCGAAACGGGCTGGCAACAGATAGTGCGCAAAACCTTCCCGGACAGCGACGGGCTAGAGCCCGACCGAGCGGCACAGCAAAGGGCTGAGCAGCGTCGACGGGGGAGAGAGAGAGAGGTCAGAGCGCAAAGGGCGCAGCCAGTGTTCAGGGGCCGAGCAGCGTCGCAGAGAGGGAGAGAGAAGCGCGCAAAACCTACAGGGCACCGCCATTGCAACGAGAACCGCCAGAGAGCGGCGTCGGCAGCAGCGGGGGAGGAAGGAAAGCGCGGGACACGCAATTTTAAGCCATTGGGAGACGCCATTTTAAAACACACCCAAAATGCCGAAGAGTGGCAGTATCACCGCATTTGACAATGAAGTCGAAGATTGGACTACATATGTCGAACAAATAGAGGTGTACTGCAAGGCAAATGAGGTGTCAGATGACAAGAAAGCGTCGGTATTGTTGAATTTAATGGGTGCAAAGACATATGATTTATTGCAAAATCTAGTAACCCCAACGAAGCCAATGGAAAAGAGTTTTGAAGGCATAGTAACGATACTACAGGAACATTTAAACCCCACACCACTGCTGATAGCAGAAAGATTCAAGTTTCACAAACGGAACCAGCAGATGGATGAAAGCAATGCTGATTATTTAACAGAACTGCGCAAACTATCGAAACACTGCCAGTTTGGAGCGGGACTGGCAGATACCTTAAGGGACAAGTTTGTGTGTGGGCTTCAAAGTGAAGGAACCCAGAAACGGCTTTTATCTGAAAAGGAACTTACGCTGGAAAAGGCTTTCAGCATTGCGGTATCATATGAAGCAGCAGCACGGGGCGCTGCAGAGATACAACAGCAAGAATATGGCACAAACGAAATGTCATATGGAACAGAGAAGTGCTATCGCTGCGGCAGAACAACACACGACCAGAATGATTGCTGGTTCAAAGAAAAAGTGTGCAGACAGTGTGGAAAAGTAGGACACATAGCACGAGTCTGCAGGTCGGGAAAGAAAACCAGCAATAAGAAACCGACCAAAGGGAAGTACAAGAAGGTACATAAGATAACAGAGAATAGTTCAGATGAACAAAAGAGTGAAAACGACTCCGAAAGCAGGGAACTGAGTTGTCTGAAACTACATAATGTGATCACAATGGAGGATCACCGAACCATTTGGGTCACTCTCAAGATAGCAGGAGTCCAGGTAAAGATGGAATTGGACACAGGATCAGCTCTAACAGTCATAAACCGACGGGACTACGAGCGGCTATTCTCACACATACCCTTGAGAGACACAAAAATTATTTTGAAGACGTACATGGGGCAAAAAGTCTACCCCAAAGGAAAAATAAGGGTGACCGTTATATATAACGGTAAGGAAACACCAAAACTAGACCTGTATGTATTGCAAGATGGAGGACCACCATTACTGGGACGTGAATGGATCCGGAAAATACAACTGGATTGGCATTCCATACAGGCACTGACTGTGGCTGACAAAAAGGATGACGATGTCACACCTGGGTGACTCTCAAAGATCCTAACTGACGCGAAAGAAGTGTTCCAGCAAGGACTCGGAACACTAAAAGACATGACAGCGATGATTAAAATTGAAGAAAACGCAAGCCCAAAATTTTTTAAGGCCAGACCGGTACCTTATGCGATCCGCCCAGCCGTCGAAGCAGAGCTGGAGAGTCTGGAACATTCAGGTGTACTGTCCAAGGTAGACTGGAGCGAGTGGGCTACACCCATCGTCCCTGTGATGAAAAAGTCATTGAGCAGCACGCCTGGGGAACCAAAGATGGTTCGCATCTGTCGGGACTTTAAGGTAACAGTGAACCCGGTCCTTCACACTGTACAATATCCACTTCCGCGGATTGAAGATATTTTCGCCTCGCTATCTGGAGGGAAATGCTTCACTAAGATTGATCTGGCCCAGGCGTATCTGCAAATGGAGGTAGAAGAAGCAACAAAAAAATACCTCACAATCAACACCCATAAAGGTCTCTACCAATACAACCGGCTGGTATTCGGGGTAGCATCAGCTCCGGGTGTTTGGCAGAGGGCAATGGAACAAGTCCTGCAAGGGATGCCAGGGACCCAGTGTTATTTGGACGACATCCTGGTCACGGGCGAAAATGACAGTGAGCACCTTGCCAACCTGGAGCAGGTGCTCACTAGATTGCAGGAATATTAGCTCCGAGCTAACCGCACCAAATGTGAGTTTTTTAGAAAACAAATCTCGTATTTTGGCCATGTTATCGATAAAGAGGGGTTACATAAGTCCCCAGAGAAGATTGAGGCAGTAGTCAAGGCTCCAGCACCGGAAAATGTGTCACAACTGAGGTCGTTCCTCAGGCTGGTAAAATACTACCATAAGTTCTTGCCAAATTTGTCTACAATACTACACCCACTGAACACCCTACTGCAAACTGGGGTGCCATGGAAGTGGAGTGACGAATGTAGACGAGATTTCCAGAAGAGCAAAACACTAATCACATCGAAAGACGTATTGGCCCATTACAACCCAGCATTACCAATTCGGTTGGCATGTGATGCGTCATCCTCCGTCATTGGAGCGGTGCTGTCGCACAAATTCTCGGACGGCTCAGAGAGGCCAATAGCCTTTGCATCACGATCACTATCCTCAGCCGAGCGTAACTACGCCCAGATTGACAGGGAGGCCCTCAGCCTAGTGTGGGGAGTGAAAAAGTTCAATCACTTACTGCATGGGCAGAAATTCACCTTGCTGACTGATCACCAGCCTCTTGTCTCCATTTTTAATCCGAAGAAGGGCGTTCCGGTGATGACTGTGCAACGACTACAAAGATGGTCACTTTTTCTAGGGGCACACCACTATGAGATTGAATATAAGGGCACGAAACAGCATGGAAATGCTGATGGGCTATCACGCCTGCCACTGCTTACTGCGGAGGAAGCACCAGCCGTGGATCCTGTCGAAATATTCCATTCGCCTACAGTTGAATACCTACCGGTAACTTAACGCTTGTATCGAAAAGGAAACCCGAAATGACCCGACACTGTCTCGGGTATATGATTTGACGGTGAAGGGATGGCCAGCACATGGCGACTCACTGTTGCCAGCATTCTCGACAAGGAGAGAACAGCTCTCAGTGTGCCGGGGGACCTTGATGTGTGGATCCCGAGTGGTAATTCCACCCAAGTTAAGGGATAGAGTGCTCAATGAGCTTCATGAGGGTCATCTGGGAGGGGTAAAAATGAAAGCCTAGCCAGGGCTTATGTGTGGTGGCTGGGAATCGATAAACAAATCGAGGACCTGACCAAGAGTTGCTCAGGATGCCAGAAAGTCCAAAATGCACCACCACAGGCCCCTCTACACCCATGGGAGTGGCCCTCATCTCCATGGCAACGGGTGCATATTGATTTTGCTGGTCCATTCAGGGACTCAATGTATTTAATAGCCGTGGATGCGCACTCGAAATGGCCCGAGGTCATCAAAATGTCCTCCACCACCACGGAGAATACTATTGCAGTCCTACGGACCATTTTTGCCAGGAATGGCTTGCCAGAACAGATTTGCTCCGACAACGGACCACAGTTTGTGTCGGAAGAGTTCCGGAGGTTCTTGAAAAAGAATGGGGTAAGGCATTACACATCCGCCCCGTATCATCCAGCCACAAATGGATTGGCTGATAGGTTCGTACAAACCTTTAAGAAGGCAATAAAGGCTATGTACAATGACAACATTCTGCTGCAGCATAAGGTGGACAATTTCCTGTTCGCCTACCGGAATGCGACACATGCAGTCACCAACCAGGCCCCGGCCATGATGTTCTTTAACCGAAGGTTAAGATCTCGCCTGGATTTGCTCAGACCAAACGTATGAAGAGATGTTGAGAGTAAGCAATTCCAGCACATCCATGAGAAGCCAACAAGGAGCTTCAATGTAGGGCAACCAGTTTTGGCCCGTGACTACCGAACATAAAATGGCAGCCAGGAACGATATGCACAAGGCAGGGCCCACTAATGTACACAGTGGACATTGGGGAGAGCATCGTGAGACGCCATGCTGACCAGATCCTTGAGTCACAGGAACAAGTCAACCCCATGCTTCGCCCATACGTACCTGGTGATGAACCCGACGTACAGGTAGCATCTACCCCAGAAACAGTAGCATCGGAAGCTGATGAACCAACCGACGACAGGGGCCAGAATCGCCTCCGCACCAAGAGCAAGACACTCGGGAAAGGCGCTATCCAGAAAGGATCAGGAAGCCCCCCTAAAGACTGAATTTATAAATAGACTATTTTCAGCTAATGTTGCATGTTAAAAGTGTTAATTGTAATTAGTTTGATATTTAATTGTTAAATGAGTGTTATGGTACTGTTAATCTAAAAGGGGAGGAATTGTAATGTATGTACCTTTAAGGGGGGGAACTACTTTCTACAGCTCATGTATACTGTAGTACCGGCAGTGACCACACCTGTATATAACGCTGAGTAGTAATCTGTTGTTTCAGTTGCAGCCTGAGCCACATTGAGTAAACACCGTTGTACCGTTCTCCGCAGTCTGTGTCTGATTATTACACGGACGTAAGAAAGGGCTCTCAGCAGGAGGCCATATCTACCCAGGGTCTTCAGGGAGCAATTGTTCTACCTCAGCCTCAACGAGGAACAGTGTATGCGACGTCTCCATTTTACTAAGGAGGTTCTCACTGAAATCTACTGCAGGCAGACCTGCAGCATCAGTCCAGGGTGAGGACAACATTGCCAGTGGCTGTAAAGTTGACCGTGGCCTTGAAATTCTTCATGTCGGGTGCCTTCCAGGCTGGAGTTGGCGAGATCTATAACACCTCACAGTTCATTGTCCACTCCTGTATAAGGGAAGTGAGTGAAGCTCTGTCTGCAATGAGAGCTGAATACTTTTCATTCTCTCTTGCTAGAGAGAAGCAAGCGGAGCAAGTACATGCCTTTGCCAGGATAGCAGGTTTCCCGATGGTGCAGGGTGCCATTGACTGTACACACATTGCTTTTCGGGTGCCGCATCTCAATTCGGAGATGTACTGCAACTGGAAGTTATTCTACTCCATCAATGTCCAGCTGGTGTGTGACCATACACAACGCATTATGCAGATCAATGCTCGGTATCCTGGCAGCAGTCATGATGCCTTCATTCAGTGGCAGTCCACTGTACCATCTGCATTTAAGCCAGCTTGGCAAACCAAAGTGTGTCTATTTGGCGACAAAGGTTGTCCGCTGGCCACTGGCCACTGGCCTCCACTGTGCAATCCAAGCACACGTGGGCAATATGCACACAATGAAGGCCATGCTGCCACACGGAGTCTGATAGAACAGATAATTGGCATCATTAAACAACGCTTCTGCTGCCTGGACCGCTCTGGGTCAGCCCTGCAGTATTCGGCAGAGGACGTCGCAAGATTCATCATGATCTGCAGCATGCGCCACAACCTCTCCATCATGAGCGCACAGCCCTTGCCACCAGGCATACGGCGACCAGCTGAGGAGAAGGAGGAGGAGGAAGTGGAAGTGGAAGAGGAAGCAGAAGAGGAAGAGGGGGAAGGGAGGAGGTAAACCAGACAGGCCTTTTCTGCCCGGGCTGTCCATGATCGACTCATCTGACTGCAGTACCAGTGAACCCAATCCCAATTCCCCATTCACCAATAGCCCCACAGCTTACCTTACCTCTGTTACTGACGATCAGAGCGTAATTTTGGCCACTAAGCTACAATAAAAGCCATCACACGTAAGTTACAGGGTTGTCAAAATTCCCGCACTCCCCAAGTTATGGGTCAAGGGACCCTGTTTTTGGACAAGTTATTAAAAGCAGTGTACCCAAAATGGCTTCTGTAAACCTCGTGACCAATATGGACAGGATTTTTAAAACCAGGGCCCTGCCAGCAAGCAGGCCTGGAGACGAAATGCAGGAATCCATGAGAATAGAGACTCTGTGGAGCCCAGCCAGACAAAGTAAACACAGAATACGCATTTGTTTGAATCAAATCGAATCAAGCTAGATGGGCCTATAATGGTGGCCATTAGCTTCCTGCATGTTTAATCGATAACAGCTCACAGTCGTCATCAAGGTAGAATGGGGACAATCAAGTCTCATCCATGACAATACAACCAGGACATTGGGGCCATCAAGCGCAGAATCGGCCATCTATAACCAGTTAACATAGATTGCTATAATCATATTAAACGAGCCCGCCTAAATTGGACAAAAGACTGACCTGATTTGGCGCGCAGATAAGGGCCTTCGACAGGAGTATAATTGTAGGTCCATTGGCAGCCACACTCTATTCCACCTGCGCTTGCTACCTGGCCACTGCCCGTGTCTTCCTCAAATCCATTAGGGACGCCCGGTACAGCACCAGGCAAACACAGGCAGACCAGGCCAGACAAGACAAGACGAGACAAGATGAGATGAGATGAGATGAGACGAATTGGAAGAAGATTGAAGAACGCTTCGAATAACTGGGCCTTCAATCCAGCTTACTTGCGAATATCTTCATGCAAAATTCAACTGCCACCCGAATAAGAACCATCATCCCTGCGAGGTAAAGTACCCAAGTAAAGACTTTAATCTCGGGGTACTTTACAGGGACGACGCCATTGCAGCACCCTGAGACCACATGATGATGGCAGGCCCCAGAGAGCACAAAGAGCGAACCCCAAAAAACCACAACCGGCTTAATCGACAGGTTTTCGAACTGTCAAAGGAACCCCATTGGTGAGCATGAATTCCTGGCCCCTCTTAGCTTAATCTAGTTAGGTATTATAGGTGGGATAAGGGTTAAGGGATTTTATTAATGTGCGTTGTTCCCTCGATGTGCCATGTGTTTCCCATTCCCATTTAAGTGTATTCTTTTGATAAGCCTGTAACTACATAGTGATTTTTCAGTATTTGTAATTTTTAATCCTGTTTTAATAAAGTTTACGGTTTCTTGCACCAAACCAATTGTCTACTCGTTTTCTGTATCGCCACCTGTACCTAAGTCAGGTGTCGAGAACCCAGGGGTGTGGGAGTGATTCGAACCTATTATGTCCGTGTGTGATTGAGACACGGACTGCAGGAGTTGGTTATAACAGGTCTTTACTGAGTGGAGACAACCTGGAACTACTATGCAAAAGTTACTACACAGGCTTATATACAGGGGTGGTCACTACTGGTACTGCAGTATACAGGGGCTGCAGAATATAGTTCCCTCTGCAAAGTACATACACTACAATTCCTCCCCTTTTAGCTAAACAGTACATAACATTCGATTAATAATTAAATAACATATTTACAATTACAGTTGCTAGATACATTAGTTGAAGTTAAGCAATTATAAGTTCAGTCTTTGAGGAGGCTTCCTGATTCTGTCTGGATAACGCCTCTTTGAGGTATCAGGTTCTTCTGGCAAAGTTGATTCGGGATCAAAGTCGTTGTTTGGTTCGTCTGCTTCCAATATCACCGATTCTGAGGTAGATGCAATTGGTACTTCGGTTTCATCGCCAGGTGTATCAGATCGTGGTGTGGAATTGACGTTTTCCAGTGACTCTAGAATCTGGTCAGCATGGCATCTTACAATGCTCTCTCCAACGTCCACGGTATACATTGGAGGTCCTTGTCGTGTGCAGATCGTTCCTGGCTGCCATTTCCCTGCGCGGTAGTCCCGGGCCAAAACTGGTTGACCTACCTTAAAACTCTTGGTCGGCCTTTCATTCATATTCTGAAACTGCCTGTTCTCCACATCTCTTCTGATGTTTGGCTTAACCAAATCCAAGCGGCATCGTAGTCTTCGATTGAAGAACATCATGGCTGGAGTTTGGTTGGTAACCGCATGTGTCGCATTCCGGTAGGCAAACAAGAAGTTATCCACCTTGTGTTGTAGGGGTATGTCTTCATTACACATTGCCTTGATAGCCTTCTTGAATGTTTGAACGGACCTCTCAGCCAATCCATTGGTGGCTGGATGATATGGGGCGGATGTGTAATGCTTAACACCATTGTTCTTTAAGAACCTCTGGAACTCTTCAGACACAAACTGTGGTCCATTATCGGAGCAAATCTGTTCAGGCAGCCCATTTCTGGCGAATATGGTTCGTAAGACTGTGATAGTTTTTTCTGTGGTGGTTGAGGACATTTTTATTACCTCTGGCCACTTTGAATGTGCATCCACCGCACTTAAAAACATCGAGCCCATAAATGGACCAGCAAAATCAATATGCACCCTTTGCCATGGAGATGAGGGCCACTCCCATGGATGTAGAGGGGCTTGTGGTGGGGCGTTTTGGACCTTCTGGCATCCTGTACAGCTCTTGGTCATCTCTTCGATTTCTCTATCGATTCCCGGCCACCACACAAACGCTCTGGCTAAGTTCTTCATTTTTACCCCTCCCAGATGACCCTCATGAAGCTCATTGAGCACTCTATCCTTCAATTTGGGTGGAATTACTACTCTGGATCCACACATCAAGATTCCTCTGCACACTGACAGCTGTTCTCTTCTCGGCAAGAATGCTGGCAGCAGTGGTTCGCCATGTGCTGGCCATCCCTTCACCGTTAAATCATAGACCCTGGAGAGTGTCGGGTCATTTCGCGTTTCCTTTTCTATGTTTGCATTCATCACAGGGAGACATTCGACTATGGTCGAGTTGAATATCTCCAATGGATCCACTGCAGGTGCTTCTTCCACCGTCGGCAACGGTAGGCACGACAATCCATCAGCATTCCCATGCTGTTTAGTTCCTTTGTACTCGATGTCATACTGGTGTGCCCCTAGGAAAAGGGACCACCTCTGTAGCCGTTGTGCTGTCATTATCGGTACGCCCTTCTGAGGGTTGAAAATGGAGACAAGAGGTTGATGATCAGTTAGTAGAGTAAATTTCTGACCGTGCAGGTAGTCACACACAGAATCACACAGAAACCCCACAGTGCAGATAGAGGCCATTTCGGCCCATCGAGCCTGCACCGACACGCATCCCACCCGATCCCCGTAACCCCTACGCCAACACATATCCCACCCTATCCCCGTAACCCCACGTATTTAATCCCCCTAACACTAAGGGTCAATTTATCATAGCCAATCAACCTAACCCGCACATCTTTGGACTTCTTCACCCCCCACACCAGGCTGAGGGCCTCTCTGTCAATCTGGGCGTAGTTACGCTTAGCTGAAGTTACGCTCGGCTGAAGTTAACAAGCGTGACGCAAAAGCTATCGGCCTCTCTGAACCATCAAGGAATTTATGTGACAGTACCGCTCCAATGCCGTAGGGAGACGCATCACACGCCAGTCTTATTGGTAGTGATGGGTTGTAGTGAGCCAATAATTCTCTTGAAGTGATTAGGGCCTTACTCTTCTGAAAGACCCGCTTACATTCATCGCTCCATTTCCATGCTACTCCAGTTTGTAGTAGGGCGTTCAGTGGGTGCAGAATTGTGGACAAATTCGGCAAAAACTTATGGTAGTAATTCACCAATCCGAGGAATCACCTCAGTTGCGACACATTTTCAGGCGCTGGAGCCTTAACTACCGCTTCAATTTTGTCAGGGGACTTATGTAACCCCTCTTCATCAATCACGTGGCCACAATACGATATCTGTTCCTTAAAAAAGCTCGCACTTGGGGCGATTGGCTCGTAGCCCATGTTCTCTTAGTCTAGTGATCACCTGCTCTAGGTTGGCAAGGTGTTCACTGTTATCTTCACCTGTCACTAGGATGTCGTCCAAGTAACACTGAGTCCCCGGAATCCCTTGCAGGACTTGTTCCATCGCACTTTGCCATATCGCCGGAGCTGATGCTACTCCGAATACCAGTCGATTATACTGGTAAAGACCTTTGTGAGTGTTTATCGTGAGATACTTCCTGGAGGATTCTTCAACCTCCATCTGCAAATATGCTTGTGCTAGGTCAATTTTTGTAAAACCCTTCCCTCCAGATAGTGAGGTGAAAATATCTTCTATCCTCGGAAGAGGATATTGTACTGTGTGAAGGACTGGGTTCACCATCACCTTGAAGTCCCCACAGATGCGAACCTTCCTTGGCTCCTCAGACTTATTGTTTAACATTTTCTTCATGACAGGAACGATGGGTGTCGCCCACTCGCTCCAGTCTACCTTAGATAACACGCCTGCATTCTCCAGATTCTCCAGCTCTGCCTTGACGGCTGGGCGAATTGCATATGGTACCGGTCTTGCTTTGAAAAACTTGGGAATTGCATTCTCTTCTATTTTTATCGAGGCGGTTTCGCCTTTAAGAGTTCCCAGTTCTTGTTGAAATACCTCTTTGGCGTTAGCTAAGATTGTTGATATTTAACCAGGAGTGACGTCGTCATCCTTTTTACCAGCCACCGTCAGTGCCTGAATGGAGTGCCAGTCTAAACTTATCTTTCTGACCTGTTCATGTTCCAATAACGGTGGTCCACCATCTTGCAGTATGTACAGATACAATTTCTGTATTTCCTTGCCGTTGTATTCGACAGGCACCCTTATTTTTCCTCTGGGGTATACTTTCTACCCCGTATACGTCTTCAAGACAATGGATGTCTCTTTCAAGGGTATGTGTGAGAATAGCTGCTCGTAGTCTCGTCGATTCATGATGGTCAGAGCTGATCATGTATCCAATTCCATTTTGACTTGGGACCCTGCTATCGTGAGGGTGGCCCAACTGGTTCGGTGATCCTCTTTTGCGATTACGTTGTGAAGTTTGAGACAGCTTAGTCTCTTGTTCCCGGATTCACTATCGCTCATCTGGTCTTCGGAACTACTGTCTGTCATCTTTTGTACTTTCCTGTACTGTTCCTTAGTAGCCTTTTTGTTGTCGTTAGTCTTCTTCCCAGACCTGCAAACTCGTGCAATATGTCCCATCTTTCCGCATTGCCTGCATATTTTGTCCTTGGACCAGCAGTCCTTCTGCTCATGGGTTGTTCTGCCGCAGCGATAACATTTTGCAAATCCCCGTGTCATTTCGTGGGTGCCGTATTCCTGTGGCTTTTGCTGTATTTCCGCAGCTCCCCTTGCTGCTGCTTCGTACGATACTGCCACGCTGAAAGCCTTATCTAGCATCAGCTCTTCCTCTGAGAGTAACCTCTTCTGGGTTCCTTCACTCAGGAGTCCACAGACAAATTTGTCCCGTAGGGTATCTGCCAGTCCTGCTCGGAACTGGCAGTGCTTTGATAGCTTGCGTAGTTCCGTAAGGTAATCAGCATTGCACTCATCTTTATGCTGATTTCTCCTGTGGAATTTAAATCTTTCTGCTATCAGCAGCGGTGTAGGATTTAGGTGTTCCTGTAGGATATCAACAATTTCGTTAAACCTCTTCACCTTCGGTTTGGCTGGAGTAATCAGGTTCCGCAATAGGCCGTACGTTCTTGCGCCCATTAAGTTTAGTAGTACCGATGCCTTTTTCTCAACGGCTACTTCGTTTGCCTCGCAATATACCTCGACTCTTTCCACATACGTGGTCCAGTCTTCTATTGCATTATCGAAGGCAGTGATATTGCCAGTCTTCGGCATCTTGGAAATCTAAGATGGCACCTCCCGCGCTTTGCCTTCTTCCCCGATTTAACAAAATGGCACCTCCCGCGCTTTGCCTTCTCCGTTGCTGCTAGCGCTGCTCTCCGCGGTTCCCGTAGCAAACTGCAGCTCCTCGCGGCTTTCTGCGCTTCTAATTGTTATTATTTCCCCGTTGTCGGAGCAACCCTGTGGGACACTTGCCTCCCTCTTCTCGGGTCTGTACGCTGCCTGGCTTCATAGCACCGGCCGCGCCCTGTGTACTCCACCCTCTCTCTCTCTCCTCTTCCCGACAACGCTGCTCAGCTCCGTTGAAAAGCCACCCGATCGAGCTCTAGACCGCCGCAGCCCAGGAAGGATCAGTGTACTACCTGCCACCAGCCCGATTAGCTGAAACACCATCGACAGGATAACCAAGCCCCGCTCTCGACAGCCTCTCCTGCAAAGCTTCAGCTCCGATGAATCAGAGGCGGATGCCCACGGTCGACGCCCGTTTCTTCTGTTCGTTTGATTTTTTTTTTCTTTCTTCCTTCTGGCCTCGACCTCTGATAACTTCGCTTCCGGGATGGATCCCCATGAGGTGGTGCAGACTGTAGGTAAGTTCGGATCTGCTCGTCGCCAGTATTATGTCCGTGTGTGATTGAGACACGGACTGCAGGAGTTGGTTATAACAGGTCTTTACTGAGTGGAGACAACCTGGAACTACTATGCAAAAGTTACTACACAGGCTTATATACAGGGGTGGTCACTACTGGTACTGCAGTATACAGGGGCTGCAGAATATAGTTCCTTCTGCAAAGTACATACACTACAGAACCGCTCACAGGACAGAAGCTGACTGGGCGCACACGCCACCCCCTACACACAAAACAAACATTCCAATCCTACTTTATGAATCAAGCTATTACGATATTTCATTCAAAAGTCAACTAGTCACCCTTGTGCATTCTCTTCGTGCCTGTCCTCCATGTGCCTTTGCCTATCCTAGTGCTCCTACGCAGTGCTACCTCAGTGGCTGCAGCATGGCTGGTGGAAGATTGCTGACTTTTAGTGGGGGCCCGGCTTCAGACTGCACCACGTCGGGATGAGTGGCAGCAGTCTGGGCTGGCTGGCTGACAGGCCACAGCAAGGGCACTAGCGGAGTGGCAGTGGTGGGAGGACAAATGCTGTCATCCTGAGACAAGACAGCTCCACAGTGCCACATCCACTCTCCCGGGGCAGTGCCTCAGCAATCCTAGTAATCTGCTGGAGGACAGATTGCTGAACTGCTGTAACACCCTGCAAGCCCCTTTCAACACTGCTAATCGCAACCATGATGGCAGCAAGCTGAGCTTGCACGACAGAAGTCTGAGCTTCCACTGCAGCATTCAGCCATTGGGTGGCTTCTGCTTGTGCTGCAATGGAAGCTGAGACATCGGCCAGCGGACGTGGCATGATGGTTGGGTCCACAAGTGTGCTAAGTGTGGTCATTAATTTAGAGCACTGTGGATTCTTTGTGCTAACCTCTGCACCCGATTCTCCAAATCGGGCTCCCAAATTGTTTACAATTAGTAAGAATGGAAATAACAGTGTTCACTATTTATGGCATGAGTTACAGTTTCAAATTTTGCACACTTAGGGTGATACATTTTCTTGTGTCCACTAAAGTTAGAGGAAAAGTCAGCATGAAATATAGCCATAGAAAACCTGTCAAGTTTCAGAGTTTCCTGACCACATTTCCCCAGAAGGCATTCGGGGAAAAAAAGTTGGATTTTAAAAGCATTATGTCTTCATACAAGTAAAAAAAATGGCTCTGAGATGATAACTGGTTGAGATGCTAATTAGAAAGCATTGATGTTGTTTCACCATAGACTGTAAACGCTGAGCAATTCATTAGAATACTTTTGCAGGAACTCCAACTTCAAATTTATATATATTTTATAATTGTACCTATTCAGACAGACAGTCTAAATTTGCATTGAATTAGTTAACTATAGTGATCTGAACACTGGGAACAAACAGCAGGCAGAACAGCACTGTCAATGCTCCGGAATTTGTGGTGCTGATGATGGCAAACTGGCAGCGTTCGCTGTCATTCCGCATTTTAAACTGACCGCAACTTCAGGAGTTAGCACATGTGCAGTCTCATGTGGAAATTCTGAAGTTGTAGTCTGTCAGTCACTGCTCCTTCAAAGGTTATGGCCCTGAAATACTCATTTTAATTTTGTGCAGTGTCAAATGTATCCAGTTTAATAAAAATTTCGATTTTTAAGAAACTTAAAAAAAAATTAATTTATTAAAAAAGTTTGTTCATATTTATTTCAGGTTTGCCTTTTCCCCATGTGACAGCCCCAATCTTTGTTTTGCTTTCTCTAACATTTTTTAAAAGTTAGAATTTTAAGAGCTTACCCACTTCCTTGTTTGCTGTCTGTGAGAATTCTGTGTTTTGATTGGCTGCTCAGACAGCTTGTTGATGTCACAGCAGCTCACACTATGGGATCCCCACTATACTCTATTGATTTGAATTATGCGTCAGAAAACCCGAACTTCTTGACATAGATATCTTTATGTGAAGCTTACTTTGGGGCCAACGGCGAACGTCTTTGCTTCACCACTGACCGCATATTCCAGGCCTGTTCCATGTTCCACAAGAAACTGCATGGAAAATCAACACATTACCGACACCTCATCTAGTTGGACATTTTAAATGTGTATGATTTTGGATTCAAGATTAACAACAACCCTTAATCATAAGCAAGGATTTCAAAAATCTCCCTTTCATGCACCTTTTCTTGCCCTTAGATATGCACTAACCTGAAGTGATAATGAAGTGTAACTGTGTGCATGATATTCATTTTGTAAAAGTACAATAGGCAGGAGCAGACAATTAAAGACTAAAGCTACCAATTAAACAAATAGGCATGATATAATGCCTGGATGAGTGCAGCACCAACAACACTCAAGAAGCTCGACACCATCCAGGACAAAGCAGCCTGCTTGATTGGCACCCCATCTACCACCTTAAACATTCACTCCCTCCACCACCGGCGTACCGTGGCTGCAGTGCATACCATCTACAAGATGCACTGCAGCAACTGGCCAAGGCTTCTTCAGCAGCACCCCCGAAACCCGCGACCTCTTCCACCTAGAAGGACAAGGGCAGCAGACGCATGGGAACACGCCACCTCCAAGTTCCCCTCCAAGTCACACACCATCCTGAATTAAAAGTATATCGCCGATCCTTCATCGTCGCTGGGTCAAAATCCTGGAACTCCCTACCTAACAGCACTGTGGGAGTACCATCACCACACAGACTGCAGCGGTTCAAGAAGGCGGCTCACCACTACCTTCTCAAGAGCATCTAGGGATGGGCATTAAATGCTGGCCTTGCCAGCGACGCCCTGATCCCATAAACGAATTAAAAAAAAATATATAGTAAATTAATTGGCACCATGGTAACAATTGACAATACACAGGAGCTTACAGTAAAACATGCTGAACAAGTGGTCTACTGTTACTACTTTTATTAAATGCCAGAAAAAGCAGGGACCATTTTAAGTATCTTTGTTATCATATAAGACTGTTATGAATCTAAGACGTTCACAGATAAATATCTCCTGTTTCCTCTCTGAGGATAGAAAAATAGTGAACTTTTAAATAAAAATCAAGCTTACCAGCTACAATCCCCTGTGAATGTGTTCCATAAGGATCTCAGCGCACACACTGGCATGGTTTGCAGTTAGATCTTGCAGACTTTTCATGCCTGTAAAATAACAAGAGCTTTTATGACTTTATTTTTCTTTTGATGGATTTTGGACTTTTCAATTTTGGACTTTTTGGCACCTGCTTTTTTAAGGACGACCAACTAAGGCCTAAAGGCCCTGATTTTGCTGGAGCTGTCAGGTGGGTTTTCAGGCGTGCGGGGGTTGAAAATCGCAGAAATAGGGGGTCGCGACCACCCCCCCGCCTGATTCCCCACCCCGTCCGACTTTCGCCCCGGTGTTTCAGCGCGACCCGAATCAGTCCCGCCCGCAGCAGGCGGGACTGATCGTCGGGAGCCTAATCAGCAATAATTGGCATCTGTAATCCAATTTTAAGGGGCCCTTGCAATTTTCAGCCTTTCCCCATGAAAACCACACCTGGTGGGAACACTGCTGATGAAACCTGGTGTGAACAATGTCGGCTTGCTCACTTTCAGCTGCAGGTCAATCAGGAATGAAGAGATTTAATCAGACAGCATTTGTAGGCTGCAGGACCTTGTTGCTCCAGGCTTGGGGCAACTTGTTCAATGCTTAGGCACAGCTGTGGAAGGTTGGAGTCTCACATTCTTCTCCAGTGTGAGCTCCTGGGAAGCCCCTCTCACCACCCTCACTCAGCGATTCCTCAACGGAGGCATCTGCCAGAAGCATGGGAGGCCTTTTGTTCCTTCCCTTCTTGGCATTAGAGGATCTCCAACAGCAGAGGAGGCTGGAGCAGATCCAGCAACAACAGCAGCACCAGCAGCAGCAACAGCAGCACCAGCAGGAGCGACAGGCTGCGGCTCAACCACCTGCGACAGCACAGGCCAGAAGGGGCCAGCGCATGGAAGGCCATTGGCGCAGGAGATACCCCCAAACAGGGTCTACAGACACAGGGTGAGCTACCTCAACATGACTGAGCAGCAGCGCCAAAGGCAGATCCGACTTTCGCGAGAGGTCGTGACTGACATCTGCGCAATGCTACAGCAAGACCTGGAGCCCAGAGCACCAGGTCAACACTCTTTACCAGTGGCCATCAAAGTCACCACCGCACTCAACTTTTATGCCTCAGGCTCCTTCCAGAGATCAGCAGCAGACATCAGCGGCATCTCCCAGGTGGCTGCACACACTTGCATCAAACAGGTCACTGATGCACTCTTTGCCCTCGCGCACAATCACATCTATTTCACCAGGGATCGCGCAAGTGTGACGGCACGAGCACTTGGATTAGCTCAGCTGCCAGACTTTCCAAGGGTGCAGGGCGTCATTGACTGCACACATGTGGCCCTTAGGGCACCCCATCGCAATCCAGGAGTTTTTGTCAACCGCAAGGGCTTCCACTCCCTTAACGTTCAGCTGGTGTGTGACCACAAGAAGGTGATTTTGCATGTTTGTGCCAAGTACCCTGGCAGCTGCCATGACTCCCTCATACTGTCTTTTGCCCTGCCAGTACACTTTACACCTAATCCCAACCTATTGCCATCTCGTCTAGCTTCTAATCTCTTTTACTTCTTTTGTTTCTTTTATTCTTTTGTCCGATCGCAGCCCTGCCTCCGATCTAGTTTCTTTTCTTTCCAGTTTTGAAGAAGGGTCCAACCCGAAACGTCAACTCAAATTTCTCTCCACGGATGTTGCCTGACCTGCTGAGTTTTTCCAGCATTTTCTGTTGTTATTCCCTCATACTGCGCCAGTCTACTGTGCCTCCGCTATTCAGTCCGCTAAACGAACTTCAGGGATGGCTACTTGGAGACAAGGGATATCCCCTGCGGACTTGACTAATGACGCCGTTGAGGAGACCAGCCAACGAAGCTGAGGAGCGTTACAACTCCAGCCATATTTCCACCAGATGCATTATCGAGCAAGCCATCAGATTGCGAAAGATGCGCTTCAGATGCCTCGATAGGTCAGGTGGAGCCCTACAGTACTCAGCAGCCAGGGTCTCCAAAATCGTTGTGGTATGCTGTGTGCTTCACAACATGGCACAGCGTCGTGGCTTGCCGATTCCGCAGGACTAAGAGGCTCCTCACAGAGCCACCTCGGATGAGGATGATGCTGAGGATGATGCTGAGGAGGAGGAGGAGGAGGAGGAGGACAGAAACGAGCATCCTGCAGAGGCCCGTCGACCAGCGGCACCAGTGCGCGATAACATTGCTGGGCGGAATGCAAGGAACGCACTCATCCTGGCCAGATTTGCATAGCTTGGTACATCAAACACTGTAGCCTCGCTGCTACTTAACTGACCATGGAGAGTGGCCCATGCCTGCGCATTTCTACCTATTTGGCCAGCTTGCTGACATCTGCAATTAATCCTAAGGCCTCAATGTGAAATCCCCATTCGCCAAATGACAGACGCCACAACTGCAGCAGTTGCCACCAGATTTTTTATGTACAAGAAACTGATGGCATTAAAACAATATACAAGCCTTTTCACCCAAGTGACTACCCTTGTGATTAGTGGTGCTTTATTTTTCTCTTACGCGTGCTCCTAGTAGTGGTACCTCGGTGGCTTCAGCAGATGTGGAGGCACCTTGCTCACTTTCCTGTGGCGGGCGTCCTCTGGGGTGGCGAGCCTGTGAGGGCTCGCCAGCAGTCTACTGCTCCTGCGGCTGTGCAGGGGATGAGACTCCTATCTCACTTGGGTGTGGACTCCGGCGGGGCTCTGACTGAGGGCTCTGAAGTGGCATGGAAGTGTGAGCGCGTGGAAAGAAGCCCCCACTTCCTTGAGGTGTGCCAACAACCTCCCTCACATGGGTCAGCTCCCCCTCAGCACCTGCAAGTGGCTGGAGAGTACCTTGCTGCACATCAGGGGGGCCATGGGAACCTGTCTCTGCACTGGAAGTCCTGCTCAGAGGGACTTCCATGAAGGTCTGGTTTCGGTGCTCAATAGATGACCATCGCTCCTCAAGAGATGCCATTCTATTCTGAGCACTCACCATGTTTTCGATACCTTGGCGACTAAGCTCCTCCATGGTGGTAGCCCTCCTCTCCTCGGCCGTAGCCCTCCTCTCTGCGGCCACAGCCCTCCTCTCCTCGGCCGCAGCCCTCCTCTCCTCGGCTGCAGCCCTCCTTTCCTCGGCGGTAGCCAGCCTTACCACGGAGGTAGCCATCCTTTCCGTGGTGATGTTTTCATGCGCCAATGACTCCAATAAGGCTCCGCTGATGCTCGCCATGGACTCCTCCATTCGCTCCACACTCGCAGTGACCCTGGAGACAAAACCTGCCAGAGAATCCTGCATCTGTGCATGGAGATCCATCACCTCCTCTCTTGCGGATCGACCCAGAGGCATAGGGTCGACATGCAGCTGAGCTGAGCTGGCAGAGGCCTGCGCCCTCCGACGAGGACTCTTCACTGATGTCCCTGTCTCCACAATCTGCTGATGCTCACTTCTGAGCTGTGAAACACCAGGTGACAACACTACTCTATGTCCTGAAGGCCCCCCCGAGGTGTGAGTGTCTGCGCTGGTGCTGGGAGCGCTTACTTCTGCTGACGCTGCGCCCTCAGAGGCTGGAGCTTCCTCTGAGGCGTTTGGCTGCAAAACCTCTTCCTCCTCGGCAGTGGGGACAGGGGCTCCGGATGGTCCTTTGGGGGAGTAAAGGAAAGAGTTAGAGATCTGATGCCAAGGCTACTTGCACATTGGATTTGGCAGATTCTCATAAGTCCAAATGATGTAACTTCAGAATGATATCAGCGACTCATGCTATGTCAATGAGAGAGATGGGAAACTATTCAGTCACCAGCTTGCAGGCTTGCTCCTGTCTCTCCTGCCCCAGCTTCCGCAGCCACGTCAGCCCCAGCAATCTCCATCACTGCTTCCTCCCAGGGGGTCAGGTGGGCGATTGAGGGTGGCCCTCCTCCAGTCCTCACTCGTTCTGTCCTATTGTGAGCTCTCTTTTCCTGCAATGAGGGAGAAAAGTGGAGTTTGAGTGAGAGTGCAGGAGTGAGTGTAGAGATTGCATAGCATAGATACTTAGAAGTAGACAAAGATGGTGTGAGGCTGCAAGACCAAGAGCCCTCCCTGTGTGTTGTCAGTTGTGTTCCAAGCATCAGAGTGAGAGGCAGTGTGAGGGCTGCATGGTGGAATATGTTGAATCCGTGATTCTTAAAGTATGATGTTTTCCAATAACTACACGGAGGCTGTAACTTAACAATCAACAGGTGTTTACTGGAGGAGGGTAGTCTAAAGACTGACAGTACAGAGGCATGCTCAAGGCTTATATACAGGTGTGGTCACTGCCGGTACTACAGTATACAGGAGCTGTAAAAGTAGTTCTCTCTTAAAGGTACATACACTACAATTCCTCCCCTTTTAGATTAGCAGTACCCATAACGTTCAAGTAACAATTAACACTTTAACATGCATATTAAACTGAAATAGTTTATTTAAAGATTCAGTCTTTGGGGTGGCTTCCTGATCCTTTCTGGATAGCGCCTTTCCTGAGGTTCTTGTTCTTGATGCGGAGGCGATTCTGGCCCCTTTTCGTCAGTTATTTCATCAGTTTCCACTGCTACTGTTTCTGAGGTAGATGCTACCAGTATGTCGGGTTCATCCCCAGGGACGCGAGACATGGGGTTGACTCGTTCCTGTGACGCTAAGATCTGGTCGACGTGGCGTCTGACAATGTTCTCCCCGACATCCACTGTGTACATTAATGGCCCCTGCCGTGTGCATATCGTTCCGGGTTGCCATTTCTCTGTTCGGTAGTCATGGGCCAAGACTGGTTGTCCTACATTGAAGCTCCTTGTCGGCTTCTCATTGATGTGCTGGAATTGTTGATCCTCAACATTTCTTCGCACATTTGGTCTGAGCAAATCCAGACGAGACCTCAACCTTCGGTTAAAGAACATCATGGCCGGGGTCTGGTTGGTAACTGCATGTGTCGCATTTCTGTAGGCTAACAGGAAATTGTCCACCTTATGCTGTTGTGGAATTTCATCATCGCACATGGCCTTTATCGCCTTTTTAAAGGTTTGTACGAACCTCTCAGCCAATCCATTTGTGGCTGGATGATACGGGGCGGATGTGTAATGCCTTACCCCATTCCTTCTCATAAATTTCCGAAACTCTTCGGACACAAACTGTGGTCCATTATCAGAGCAAATCTGCTGTGGCAAGCCATTCCTGGCAAATATGGTCCGTAGGACTGCAATCGTTTTCTCTGTAGTTGTTGAGGACATTTTTATCACCTCAGGCCATTTCGAGTGAGCATCTATTGCTATTAAGAACATTGAGTCCATGAATGGACCAGCAAAATCAATATGCACCCGTTGCCATGGAGAGGAGGGCCACTCCCATGGGTGTAGAGGGGCATGTGGTGGTGCATTTTGGACCTTCTGGCATCCTGAGCAGCTCTTGGTTAGGTCCTCGATTTGTTGATCGATCCCCGGCCACCACACATAAGCCCTAGCAAGGCTTTTCATTTTCACCCCTCCCAGATGACCTTCGTGAAGCTCATTGAGTGCTCTCTCCCTTAACTTGGGTGGAATTACCACTCGGGATCCACACATCACTGTCCCCTGACATACTGACAGCTGTTCTCTTCTGGATGAGAATGCTGGCAACAGTGAGTCGCCATGTGTTGGCCATCCCCTCACCGTCAAATCATATACCCGAGACAGTGTCAGATCATTGCAGGTCTCCTTCTCTATATCCGCGTTAGTTACTGGCAATCGTTCAATTATTGACGAATAAAATATCTCGATAGGGTCCACTGCTGGTGCTTCCTCCACAGCAGGCAGTGGCAGGTGTGATAGCCCATCAGCGTTTCCATGCTGTTTCGTGCCTTTATATTCTACTTCATATTCGTTCGCCCCTAGACAAAGGGACCATCTTTGTAACCGTTGTGCTGTCATCACCGGAACGCCCTTCTTTGGATTGAAGATGGAGACAAGTGGTTGGTGGTCAGTCAGCAAGGTGAACTTCTGCCCATGCAGATAGTTGTTGAATTTTTTTACTCCCCATACTAGGCTGAGGGCCTCCCTGTCAATCTGGGCGTAGTTGCGCTCGGCTGAAGTTAGTGACTGAGACGCAAAGGCTACTGGCCTCTCCAACCCGTCTGGGAATTTGTGCGACAGCACCGCTCCAATACCATAGGGTGATGCATCACATGCCAACCGAATTGGTAGTGCTGGGTTGAAATGGGCCAACACCTCTTTTGATGTGATCAATTCTTTGCACTTCTGGAAAGCTCGTTTACATTCGTCATTCCACTTCCATGGTACCCCCGTTTGCAGTAGGGTGTTCAGTGGGTATAGTACTGTAGACAAATTTGGTAAGAACTTATGGTAGTAGTTTACCAGCCCGAGGAACGACCTCAGTTGTGTCACATTTTCCGGTGCTGGAGCCTTGACTACTGCCTCAATCTTTTCAGGGGAATTATGTAACCCCTCTTCATCAATAACGTGGCCACAATACGAGATCTGCTTCTGGAAAAACTCGCACTTGTGGCGATTAGCTTGTACCCCATATTCATTTAATCTAGTGAGCAACTTCTCCAGGTTGGCGAGGTGATCACTGTCATTTTCGCCCGGGACCAGGATGTCGTCCAAATAACACTGGGTCCCTGGAATCCCTTGCAGGACTTGATCCATTGCCCTTTGCCAAATATGCCGGAGCCGATGCTACCCCGAACACCAGCCGGTTGTATTGGTAGAGACCTTTATGAGTGTTGATCGTGAGGTATTGTTTCGAGGCTTCTTCTACCTCCATTTGCAAGTACGCCTGGGCCAGATCAATTTTGGTGAAGCGTTTACCTCCAGATAGCGAGGCGAAAATATCCTCAATTCTTGGAAGCGGATATTGTACCGTGTGAAGGACTGGGCTCACTGTCACTTTAAAATCCCCACAGATGCAGACCTTCTTTGGTTCCCCAGGCGTATTACTCAACGACCTCTTCATTACAGGAACGATGGGTGTAGCCCACTCGCTCCAGTCTACTTTGGATAGTACTCCTGAACGTTCCAACCCTTCCAGCTCTGCTTCGACGGCTGGTCGGATCGCATAAGGCACCGGTCTGGCCTTAAAAAACTTTGGGCTTCCATTTTCCTCTATTTCAATCGTTGCTGTTATGACTTTTAGTGTTCCGAGTCCCTCCTGGAACACTTCTTGTGCGTCAGTTAGCATTTTTGACAGTCATCCAGGTGTGACGTCGTCATCCTTTTTGGCCTCAACCTTCAGTGCCTGTATGGAATGCCAATCTAATTGTATCTTCCGGATCCATTCCTGTCCTAGTAGTGGTGGTCCTCCATCTGGCAATACATATAGGTCCATTTGAGGTATTTCCTGGCCTTTGTATATCACTTTCACCCTTATTTTTCCTTTGGGGTAGACTTTTTCCCCCGTGTACGTCTTCAAGACAATGGCCTAGAAATTGGGTTTTGGCTTAGCCAGGGCTTTAGCGCCGGAAGTTAGTGCCGGCGCTAAGTCCCCCTGCGCGCCAAAAATTCAGTAGCGCCGCGCCCAAACGGCTGCCGGCGCTACTGAAGGGTCTTAGCGCCTGGAAAAGGGCGCTAACTGCCGTTTAGCGCCGCAATTCCGGCGCTGCGGCACCCGATGCGGTGCGGCAGGCTGGGGAAGTGCAGGCCTCCTCCTTCCGTTAAGGAGGAGCTGCCTGCACCCGGCCGCGGCCCGCGCAAATCTGTTTAAAAATGAGCCCGGCACCTCGGACAAGTGCCGGGCTTGCATCTGTTCCGGGGGGGGGGGGGGGGAGAAGTCCGGGGAGGGAGCTGCGGGCAGGCGGCCGGCGGGAAAGCGGCCGGCCGCCGCGGGGCCTTTAATGCGCCGGCACAAACACATGTTGGACTCTGTTGCCAGAGTCTTAGTTGCGGCTGCCACGGGCGAGGCGGCCGCAACTGAATTTCGGCGCTGGGGCCCGTCGGCATGGCAACCGGGACGCTGCGCACACCGATGACGTCATCGGTGCCGGCGCAGCGCTACCGGTGCAACGCCGCTTTAGGGCCCCAGGGAATTTTTCAACTGGCCATAACTCTGGCGCTAGTCCCTCTAGCGCCTCAAAAGCGGCGCTAAGGCTAGTGAATTTCTAGGCCAATATCTGTAGCTTTCAAGGGTATATGTGAAAATAGCCGCTTGTAGTCCCTTTGGTTTATGACTGTTACAGCTGATCCTGTGTCCAATTCCATTTTCACTTGGACTCCGTCTATCTTGAGTGTAACCCAAATAGCCTGGTGATCCTCCATTTTGGTTACCTTATGTAGTTTCAGACAACCCAGCTCCTTGCTTCCGGTGTCTGTATCACTTTTCTGTTCATCTGAACTACTGTCCATCACCTTATGTACCTTTTTGTACTTCTCCTGTGGTGATTTCTTGCTGTTGGTTTTCTTCCCAGACCTGCAGACTCTTGCTATGTGTCCTGCTTTCCCACACTGTCTGCACACTTGGTCCTTGAACCAACAACCCTTCTGGTCATGTGTTGTTCTGCCGCAGCGATAACACTTCCCTGCTCCATATGACATTTCATTGGTGCCATATTCTTGCGGTCTCCATTGTATCTCTGCAGCACCCCGTGCGGCTGCTTCATGTGATACTGCCATGCTGAAAGCCTTGTCCAGCGTAAGATCCTTTTCTGATAGAAGCAGTTTCTGGGTTCCTTCACTTTGAAGCCCACACACAAACTTGTCCCTTAACATATCTGCTAGTCCCACTCCAAACTGGCAGTGTATCGATAGCTTGCGCAGTTCCGTTAAGTACTCAGCATTACTTTCATCTTTATGCTGGTTCCTTTTGTGGAACTTAAAACTTTCTGCTATCAGCAGCGGTGTGGGGTTTAAGTGGTCCTGTAGGGTTTCTACTATGCTTTCGAAATTCTTATCCACGGGCTTCTCTGGGGTTATTAGGTTTCGCAGTAAGCCATAAGTTTTTGCACCCATGGAATTTAACAAAACCAGTGCTTTCCTAGCATCTGGCACTTCATTCACCCTGCAGTACACCTCAATACGTTCCACATATGTCGCCCAATCTTCGACTTCATTATCGAACGCAGTGATACTGCCACTCTTCGGCATCCCTGGTTGTGATTTAACTGTCTAAAATGGCGGCTCCTGCACTCTCCCTACTTCTCCGCTGGCACAAAATGGCGTCTCCCGCGCTTTCCTTTCTTCCCGCGCTCGCCCTTCTTCTCCGCTGCGGCTTCTAAAATGGCGTCTCCCGCGCTCTCCCTTCTTCTCCGCGGCTCAATGGCGTCTCCCGCGCTCTCCCTTCTTCTCCCTGCAGACGTGGTTCAGCCCTTGAGCCCTGATTGCGCTCTGCGCGTTCTCCTGTGTGCCTTTCCCGTTGCCGTCGCTCGGTCCTGAACCCGGCTGCTGCTTTACCCTCTCTCTCTCTGTTTTGTTTTCCTCGACGCCGCTCGGTTTTCAACCCCCGGCTGCGCCCTGTGCGCTTCACCCTCTCTCTTACCCCGTTGACGCTGCTCGGCTTTTTCTCTGCCATCGGTCGGCTCCAGCCGCCGCTGTCCGGGAAGGGTCTGCACTGTATCTGTTGCCAGTCTGTTGCTGGATCGTCGTGGCTGCGGAACCAAGCCCGGCTCTCAACAGCCTCCCCTGCGATGTTCACTCTCTGCCGGATGACTGGGCGGTTGCTCGTGGTCGACTCCCGTGCTTCTGGCCTCGACTTTCTTCCACCGCCCTCCCGGAGCGAATCCTTGAAGGGAAATGCAGAGTTGCAGGTAGATTCGAATCGACTTCGTCGCCACTGTTGAATCCGTGATTCTTAAAGTATGATGTTTTCCAATAACTACACGGAGGCTGTAACTTAGCAATCAAGAGCTGTTTACTGGAGGAGGGTAGTCTAAAGACTGACAGTACAGAGGCATGCTCAAGGCTTATATACAGGTGTGGTCACTGCCGGTACTACAGTATACAGGAGCTGTAAAAGTAGTTCTCTCTTAAAGAATAGTTATGTGAATGTGAGCATAGAGAGAGAGGGAATGGGTAAGGGTGCATGGATGTGACTGTGAAGTGGGATGTGGAGGAAGAGAGTGCTGAAGCTGAGTGCTGTTGGGGAACGGCAATGGGGATCAGGTTGAAGGTCATGGGAACTTCATACTTACTTTTCCTGTACGGTGAAGTTCATGGAAGTGCTTCCTGCACTGCATCCAGGTCCAACGGGTGACTCCCTGAGAGTTGACCTCTGCAGGCACCTCCATCCAAGCAGCCCTGTTCTCTTTGGGAGGCCTCTTCCTCCCTGAGCTAGGGAAGAGGACCTCCCTGTGGGCCCTAACCCCATCCACCAATGTCTGCAATGAGGTCTCATCAAATTTGGCGGCAGCTCGGGCTCTGCCGCTGGCAGCAGCTGGTGCAGGCTCCTCTGCCATTCTGTACGGCTGGTTGGGAAGTCTGCAGAGGCTGAAAAGCTTGTTGGAGACTTTAAAAGCACCACGAATGATGACATCATACTGTGGGGCTTTCTGACTGGAAATGGACAATTAGCAAGGGTGCCCACACGCTGGAAATTAATTGATCAATTGAGGGAAAATTGCGTGCAGCTGGCAGACCCATTTAGATTCATGTCGGAACCCGACATTCGGGGAACCCGACAATTCCCCGCACCTTCGGGAAAGTCGGGCCCATAGAGTGGGAATTGTAAAGGCAACACTCGGCTGGGAACTGTGAGATGGCTCAATGATTGGACTTGGTAAAAGTATGAAAAGCAAATGAAGGATGACTTGTGTGCAGACAATACAATCAAGACAAAATTACAGGTAGACTCATTTAGGATCGATAGTCTACCCAGGAATGGATTAATTGTATTAAAGCACCACTGGAGCAAAGGATTAGCTTAAACTTGGCCAGAATCAGAGTGCATGATGGTTTTTGCTTACTGTCCAGAATGTTGAAGGAAAAAGTATCATGGATTTTGTTATTGCTCCAAATTCCCATGAGGAAGAATGTACTATCGAAGGACACTAGAAAGGAGAAATAAACATGGACAGAGACAGATAAGCAGAGAACAACAAGGATATAAGAACATAAGAATTAGGAGCAGGAGTAGGCCATACAGCCCTTTGAGCCTGCTCCGTCATTCAATAAGATCATGGCAGATCTTCGACCTCAACTCCACTTTCCTGCTCGATCCCCATATCCCTTGATTCCCCGAGAGTCCAAGGGGGAGAAATTCGCTATAGCTGTTTGGGGCGCTAAAACTTTAAGGGGGAAAAATTGGGTTGCTGTGCGCCTCCCATTAGCGCCCTGGGGGGCTTCCCGTGAAATTCAGCGGGAGGTTAGCGGCAGCGGTAGCCGGTAGCGCACCACAGCACTGCGCCGCCGGCGATGATGTCATCACCGTGCGCAGCGCCCTGCTCACGCCCCCTAACCTATCGCCAGACGATATGTCCGATAGGGTCAGGGTGGCGTTTTTGCAGCCGCGGCGGTACTACATAAAGGGCAGGTGTCAGGCGGACATTTTTCTTTTGGCCGACTGCCAGCACCTACCCCCTTCCTGTTTTTTCTTCGGGGTGCCAGCCGTGATCGCTTAGCCCAGCATGCTTCTTGAGTGCTGGGCTGTTTTCCTGGCACCACGCTCCTCGGTTGGTCCAGCAGGGCCCCGGTGCGTGCAGTGCTAGGCCCCTCCCCTTTAACCAGGGAGGGAGGCCTGCAATGGTGCAGCGCTATGTGCCGGGTGTGTGGCGCTGTTTGCACGCAACGCTGCAAAATTCACTGGTAGTGCCCCAAGAAGGAGGGGGAGCACTTCCAATAGCGCCCCACCTTCTGCTTGGGGCACTACTGCTGAATTTACGGGGCAGGGGTGCTAACTTTTTCAGAGTGCTTAAATTAACACCCTGGCGATGTCAGCACCCCAAAGGGGGTTCCACTGAATTTTTCCCCCCTTTTAAAAAGTTGAAAAATTAGCGCCAGTCGCTAATCATTCACACCTCCCACGAAATTCAGTTTTAGTGCCCGAAGAGGGGTGTGGAGCGCTAAATCAAGCGCTAACCACTTCTCTTAGGGTGCTAAAGTGTGTGAGAGGGGTGTTACTGGCAGAGTGCTGAAGAATGTGCAGTGCAGTGCTACCGGCATCGGAGGCTCCTTCCCTCGCTTAAAGGGAAGGGCCAATGATGGTTTGCAACATTCTACTTCTTAGTTCTGAGGGGCCAGGGGACCTGCGCGGCTTCCATTACAGCCTCAATCACTCTCAGAGAGTGGAGGGCTTAGGCATCGCGCAGTAATGAGGCTTCAAAAGCTTTCAGCATGCACCAGACTGGTGCGATGAATAAAATTTGCCCTAATCTATCTTTCTCAGCCTTGGATATACTCAATGATTCAGCATCCGCAGCCCTTTTGGGTACAGAATTCTAAAGATTCACAACCCTCTGAGTGAAGAAATTCCTCCTCATCTCAGTCTTAAATGGCCGACCCCTTATTCTGAGACTATGCCTGTGGGGTATGTAACCTGTTCCACCTTAAGAGAACTACTTTAAGAGATGTATTACTTTCTCTTGGCTGCTGTATACTGTAATACCGGTGGTGACCACACCGGTATATAAGTGTTGTGTAAGGATTTGCTGGGCAATTCAGCCCTGACCTCCGAATAGTAAAGACCTGTTAAAAGTTATTCTTGTTGTCTGTTTCAGTGATTGAGCCTAAACATAACTGGGACACACAGACTCAACAGTGGCGACGAGTCCGATCTTACCCTGCGGCAGTTTTACATCCAAGGCAGCTTCGTCCTCAGAACGGGCGTCGAGAAGAGGCATCCGCCCTCATCATCCTGCTGAGCACCATCGCACGGGAGGCATCGAGAACCCGGGTTATAAAGAAAAAAAATTCTGACCACGAAGCCTTCCATCAGCGACAGGCAGTGATCATCCCTTCTACCACGGTGGTGGGTAAGCCGATCAGCGACACAAGCAGAAAGTCGGCCGCGTTGGCTGTGGAGTAGGGGAGGGAAAACAGAGGAATAAGGGCGGAGAGCTCGACCACAGCCGGTAGAAAGGGCCGGGCTGCAATCGAGGCCGAGAGGCGCAGTGACTGGGGCAGCTTAAGGCTCGAGAGCCGCGGAGAACTCAAACGCAGCCGGTGTACAGGACCGGGCTGCAAGCGGGGCTGCGAGGCAAAGCAGCGTCGGGGAGTTGAGAAGCTTAAGGCACGAGAGCCGCGGAGAATTCAAACGCAGCCGGTGTAAAGGACCGGGCTGCAAGCGGGGCTGCGAGGCAAAGCAGCATCGGGGAGTGAGAACCGCTGGGGAGGCGAGAACGGCAGCAGCAAGGCAATCGCCATTGCAGCCAGCGGGGGAAGAAGGCAAACACGGGAATCCGCCATTGTAGTCGGCGGGGGAAGAAGACGAGCGTGGGAAAGACCGCCAAGCGCGGGAAGCCGCCATTTTAGTAGGCGGGGGAAGAAGACAAGCGTGGGAAGCTGCCATTTTGAGAAAAAGAAAAATTATAAAAAAAAAAATTTCAAGGATGCCTAAACATGGGAGCATTAATACCTTTGATAGCGATATCGAAGATTGGCCCACGTATGTAGAACGCATGGAAGTGTATTGTAAAGCAAATAAGGTACCAAATGCTGAGAAAGCACTAACCTTATTAAGCTCAATGGGTGCGAAAACATATGGGCTATTGAAGCACCTTCTATCACCAAATAAACCGGCGGATCAGACTTTCACGAATATTGTTACTGTCCTGAAAGATCATTTAAACCCCATGCCGCTGATGATAGCGGAACGATTTAAATTTTACAGAAGAACGCAGCTGAAAGACGAAAGCAACGCTGAATTTTTAATTGAACTGCGTAAGCTAGCAAAGTACTGTCAGTTTGGAACAGGACTAGCAGATGCGCTGAGAGATAAATTTGTGTGTGGATTGTTAAAAGAAGGAACACAAAAGCGACTGCTTGAGGAGAATGAGCTTACGCTTGATAAAGCTGTCACTATTGCAGCATCGCACGAAGCCGCAGCGAGAGGCACTGTGGAAATGCAGCTACGGTCACCGGAACTCAGCACCAATCAAATGGTCTTGAGTACAGTAAAATGTTATCGTTGTGGAAAGACAACGCACAATCAGAACCAGTGCTGGTTCAAAAATCAGGAATGCAGAAAATGTGGCAGGCTTGGTCACATAGCTAAAGTATGCCGGTCAGGAAAGAAGACCAGCAACAAAAAGTCACCGCAGGAAAAGTACAGAAAGGTACACAAGGTGACAGAGAACAGTTCGAACGAACAGAAGTCAGATTCAGACTCCAGCAGTAATGAACTGGGTAGTCTAAGAGTACACAATGTTGGTAAGGAAGCAGACCTCCAAACAATTTGGGTCACACTTCAGATAGCAGGAGTCCAAGTGAAGATGGAATTGGACACTGGATCGGCATTGACGGTCATGAATAAGAAAGATTACAAAAGGTTATTCCCACATATTCCCCTACGGGATACGGAGATTGTATTGAAAACATACACGGGGCAAAGAGTATACCCCATCGGGAAGATAGAGGTAAAGGTGGTCCAGAAGGGCAAAGAAAGCCGAGGAATGGACTTATATGTGCTACCTGAGGGAGGTCCACCACTACTGGGACGGGAGTGGATTAGGAAAATGAATCTGGACTGGCATTCCTTAAAAGCACTAACGGTAGATTCCGGTACAAAAGATGTCAAACCTAAACGATTGTCCAGAATATTGGACGATGCTAAAGAGGTGTTCCAACAGGGACTGGGAACACTGAGAGGAATTACGGCAAATATCAAGGTTGAAGAACATGCAAACCCGAAATTTTTCAAAGTCAGACCGGTACCTTATGCAATATGACCTGCTGTGGAAGCTGAGCTGGAAGGGCTAGAACGTTCAGGAGCACTGTCTAAGGTAGACTGGAGTGAGTGGGCCACGCCCATTGTCCCCGTCATGAAGCGTTCATCGAGCAACAAGCCGGGGGAACCGGGGAAGGTTCACATCTGTGGAGATTTCAAGATCACTGTTAATCCGGTGCTTCACACGGTGCAGTATCCGCTTCCGCGGATTGAGGATATCTTCGCTTCGTTGTCTGGCGGGAAACACTTCACAAAGATAGACCTGGCGCAGGCGTACTTACACATGGAAGTTGAGGAAGAGGCACGCCAGTATCTCACGATCAACACGCCTAGAGGCTTGTACCGGTATAATAGACTGGTTTTTGGAGTGGCATCGGCTCTGGCAATTTGGCAGAGGGCCATGGAGCAGGTATTACAGGGAATTCCAGGTACACAATGCTACCTGGACGATATTCTGATTACAGGAGATGATGACGAGGAACACCTTGCAAACTTGGAACTGGTGCTCACCAGATTGAAAGAATATGGGCCTAGAAATTGAGTGGGCTTTGCGCCCATTTTGCGGCGCTAGAGGTCATTGCGCTGGACTTACAGCCAGTTCAGAAATTCCCTGGGGCCCTACCATCGGCGGTAGACCGGTTGCGCTGCGCCGGCACCGATGACGTCATCGGTGTGCGCAGCGTCCCGGTTGCCGTGGTGACGGGCCCCAGCGCCGAAATTGAGTTGCGGCCACCTCGCCCGTGGCAGCCGCAACTAAGACTCTGGCAACCGAGTCTTACAGGAGTTTGCGCCGGCGCATTAAGGTCGCGCGGCGGCCGGCCGCTTTCCCGCCGGCCGCCTGCCCGCACCTCCCTCCCCGGACTCCTCCACCCCCCCCCGCGGAACAGATGCTTCTGGGCTGCGAGCCCGGCACTTCCCCGAGGTGCCGGGCTCATTTTTGTGAAGATTTTACCGGCCAGCGGGCGGGTGCAGGCAGCTCCTCCTTAACTGAAGGAGGAGGCCTGCACTTCCCGAGCCTGCCGCACCGCATCGGGCGCCGCAGCGCCGGAATAGTGCCGCAATGCGGCAGTTAGCGCCCATTTTCAGGCGCAAACACCCTTCAGTAGCGCCGGCAGCCGTTTGGGCGCGGCGCTACTGAATTTTTGGCGCGCAGGGGGACTTAGCACCGGCGCTAACTTTCCGGCGCTAAAGCCCTGGCGCGGCGCCAACTGAATTTCTAGGCCATGGTCTTCGAGTTAATCGCCAGAAATGTGAATTCTTTCAGAAGCGGATCTCGTACTGTGGTCATGTCATTGACCAGGAGGGGCTTCATAAGTCTCCTGACAAGATCGAAGCTGTTGTGAAGGCTCCCGCTCCGGATAATGTATCCCAATTGAGGTCGTTTCTAGGGTTGATTAACTATTACCATAAGTTTCTGCCAAATTTATCCACGGTGCTGCACCCGCTGAACGCTCTTTTGCAGAAGGGAGTATCATGGAAGTGGAGCAAGGACTGTAAGAGGGCCTTTCGCGAAAGCAAGGCATTGATCACCTCAGAGGAAGTGTTGGCTCACTTCAACCCAACGCTGCCTATTCGTTTGGCTTGTGATGCTTCTCCATATGGTATTGGGGCAGTACTCTCACACAAGTTGCCAAATGGCCAGGAGAGGCCAGTTGCGTTCGCATCCAGATCATTGACCTCCGCTGAGCGCAACTATGCTCAGATAGATAGGGAGGCTCTCAGCCTTGTGTGGGGAGTAAAGAAGCTTAATCATTACCTGCAGGGCCAAAAGTTTACGCTTCTGACAGACCACCAGCCGTTGGTATCCATTTTTAACCCTAAGAAGGGTATTTCGGTGATGACAGCACAGAGACTCCAGAGATGGTCCCTTTTCCTAGGGGCACATCAATATCAGATAGAATTCAAAGGTACAAAGCAGCATGGTAATGCTGATGGGCTGTCGCGCCTGCCACTACCTACAGAGGAGGAGGCACCGACGGCTGACCCTGTTGAGTTATTTCACTCGACCATCATCGAATGTTTACCAGTCACCAATGCAAGTATTGAAAGAGAAACCAGGAACGACCCGACACTGTCCAGGGTCTACAAAGTGACAGTGAAGGGATGGCCAGCACATGGTGATCCACTGTTACCGGCATTCTCAGCAAGACGAGAACAGCTGTCTGTCTGTCAAGGAACATTGATGTATGGAACAAGGGTGATTATTCCTCCTAAGTTAAGAGAGAGAGTTCTAAAGGAACTGCATGAAGGTCATCTGGGGGGAGTCAAGATGAAAAGCCTTGCTAGGGCTTATGTGTGGTTGCCGGGTATCGACCAACAGATAGAGGAGCTGACGAAAAGCTGCTCAGGGTGCCAAAAAGTGCAAAATGCACCTCCGATTGCACCGCTGCATCCATGGGAATGGCCTTCAACCCCATGGCAATGTGTACATATTGACTTTGCTGGTCCTTTCATGGACTCCATGTTTTTAATTGCGGTGGACGCACATTCTAAATGGCCAGAAGTGATTAAGATGACTACCACTACCTCGGAAAAGACGATCGCGGTGTTAAGAACGATATTTGCAAGAAATGGATTGCCAGAACAAATATGTTCAGACAACGGACCGCAGTTCGTGTCAGAAGAATTCCAGAGATTCATGAAGAAGAATGGGGTGAAACATTATACCTCTGCCCCATATCATCCAGCTACAAATGGGTTGGCCGAGAGATTTGTACAAACGTTCAAAAAAGCTATAAAGGCCATGAGCGAAGATCAGATTCCACTACAACACAAGGTGGACAAATTCCTACTGGCATATCGAAACGCCACCCATGCAGTGACAAACCAAAGTCCTGCCATGATGTTCTATAACAGGAGGTTGCAGTCCAGGTTGGACTTGTTAAAACCAAATGTGCGGAGGGAAGTTGAAAACAAACAGTTCCAGCATATAAATAACAAGACCACTCGGAGTTTCGAAATAGGACAACCAGTGTTAGCCCGGGATTATAAAAACGAGAAATGGCAATCTGGAACAATTCGGGCCAGACAAGGACCCCTGATGTACACGGTAGATATTGGTGAAAATGTAATACGGCGTCATGCTGACCAACTGGTAGAATCGAGAACAAGGGTCGAACCCATGGTTACGGCAGAGACAACCGTGGAAGAAGTTAGTGAACCTGAAGCATCTACCTCAGAAGTGAATGTACCTGATGATGATGTCCAATCCATAAGAGACCAACTAGATGAGTCACCCCAACAACGAGAATCAGAGACCCCTGAAAGGCGTTATCCAACTCGAATCAGGAGGTCTCCTCAGAGACTGAATCTTTGAACTGTTTTGCATGAAGTTGTATATATGTTATTATGTTATGTTAAATGGGGATATAACTGTTAAGCTAAAAAGGGAGGATTGTGGCGTATGTAACCTGTTCCACCTTAAGAGAACTACTTTAAGAGATGTACTACTTTCTCTTGGCTGCTGTATACTGTAATACCGATGGTGACCACACCGGTATATAAGTGTTGTGTAAGGATTTGCTGGGCAGTTCAGCCCTGACCTCCGAATAGTAAAGACCTGTTAAAAGTTATTCTTGTTGTCTGTGTCAGTAATTGATCCTAAACATAACTGGGACACACAGACTCAACAATGCCCCCTAGTTCTAGACTCTCCAGCCAGGGGGAACAACCTCTCAGCTTCTACCCTGTCAATCCCCCTCAGAAACTTATATGTTTCAATGAGATCAGCTTTCATTCCTCTAAACTACAGAGAGTATAGGCCCAATCTACTCAATCTCTCCTCATAGGACAACCGTCTCATCCCAGGAATCATTCTAGTGATCCTTTGTTGCACCGTCTCTAAAGGAAGTATATCCTTCCTCAGATAAAGAGACCAAATCTGTGTACGGTACTCCAGGTGTGGTCTCACCAAGGCCCTGTACAATTGTAGCAAGACTCCTTTACTCTTGTACTCCAACCCCCTTGCAATAAAGGTCAACATGTAATTTGCCTTCCGAATTGATTGCTGTACCTGCAAGCTAACTCTCTGTGTTTCCTGTACGACGACACCTAAATCTCACTGAACACCATCATTTAATAGTTTCTCACCATTTTAAAATGTTCTGTTTTTCTATTCTTCATACCACAGTGAATAACCTCACATTTCCCCACATTATACTCCATTTGCCACCTTATTGCCCACTCACTTAACCTGTCTTTATCCCTTTGCAGGGTCTTTGTGTCCTCCTCACAGCTTACTTTCCTACCTAGTTTTGTATCATCAGCAAACTTGGATACATTACACTCGGTCCCTTCATCTGAGTCATTAATATAGATTGTAAATAGCTGGGGCCCATGCACTGATCCTTGTGGTACCCCACTAGATACAGCCTGCCAACCTGAAAAGGACCCGTTTATCCCTACTCTCTGTTTTCTGTCTGTTAATCAGTCCCCTATTCAAGCTAATATATTGCCCTTTTATGTGGCACCTTATCGAATGCTTTTTGGAAATCCAAATATACTACAGCCACTGGTTCCCCTTTATCTATTAGTTACATGCTCAAAAAACTCTAATAAATTTGTTAAACAAGTTTGTTATTTCCCTTTCATAAAACCATGTCTAACCACTTCCTTAATAATGGATTCCAGCATTTTCCCGATGACTGATGCCAGGCTAACTGGCCTGTAGTCCCCTGTTTTCTCTCTCCCTCCTTTCTTGAATAGTGGGGTTACATTTGCTACCTTCTAATCCACTGGGAGCATTCTTGAACCTAGGAAATGTTGGAAGAGCACAACCAATGCATCCACTGTCTCTGCAGCTATTCCTTTTGGAACCTGAGGATGTAGGCCATCAGGTCCAGGGGATTTGTCAGCTTTCAGTCCCATTAGTTTCTCAAGTACTTTTTCTCTACTGATATTAATTACTTTAAGTTCCTCACTATCATTAGCCCCTTGGTTCACCACTATTTTTGGTAAGCTTTTTGTGTCTTTACTGTGAAGACAGATACAAAATATTTGTTTAAAGTATCTGCAAATTCCTTATTCCCCATTATAATTTCTCCTGTCTCTGCCTCTGTGGACAGCTGTGTGTTGAAGCCATGAGAAAGAGTCAGAGAGGAAAAACTCCAGCAGGCTGTTTTTCCAGTAAAAAACATATAAAAACATAGGCTTACAATGATCTTTAGGAGATTATGAGAAGCAGTCAAAGAAGAAGTCGGCAACAAAAATTAACCCCTCATCTCCTGGAACTGTAGGGGGTGGTGTGTGTAGTCAGCTTCACCTCTGACTCTTCTGAGCAGTTCAAATCGCTCCCACTCCCTTGTTCTAGACTTTGGACTTATTTAGGGGTCGTAATAAAACTTGCAACAGACACCTGGGTTAGTCAAAAATAATTCAGATCTTTATTTTGAGACAATACAATACAATAAAACTTACACTTTAAAAGGGTGGGGAACACACGGAATAAGCGAGGGAGAATTACAATACACAAAAGATCCCTTACCCTCCCAACCCCACTAGACTAACTAGGCTGGAATCCAGAGGACCAGGAAATGCTCACCAAAAATGACTTTCTTGACAGTTGTAGAGGTTCGCGATTTCGGGGTTCTCTTTATTTGTGGCGGTTGGGGCCTGCCGTACCTCGGATGTGGTAGAAGACTGCACCTGTGTTGGGTCTTGTTGTGTATGTACCTTTAAGGGAATAAATGGTCTCAGACTGCAGTACCGGCAGTGACCACCCCTGTATAAAAGGCCCTAGCAGGCTGCTGTAGTTTCAGTTTCCAGGTTGTCTCCATTCAGTAAAGACTTGTTATAATCAATTCCTGCAGTCCGTGTCTCAATTATACACGGACATAATACTGGCGACGAGTAAGAAATGAACTTACCTGCAACTCGGCAGCACCTCAGACGACGTTATTGAAGGTCGAAGCCAGAAGAAAGAAAAAAAATTAAAAATCCAAAGAAACTCGAGAAACGGGTGTCGACCGTGGGCAACCGCCCTCCAAATCATCGAACTGAAAAGTGCAGGAGAGACTGTCGAGAGCTAGGCTTGGTCTCCAGTCTGTGGTTTCCCAGCTAATCGGGCTGGTGGCAGGTAGTGCACTGATCCTTCCTGGGCTGCGGCGGGCTAGAGCTCGATTGGGTGGCTCTGCAACGGGGCCGGGCAGCGAGTCGGGAAGCAAAGAGAGAGAGAGAGGGTGGAGCACACAGGCCGCGGCCGGTGCTTCGCAGCCGGGCAGCGTTCGGACCTAAGAAGAGGGAGGGAAGTGTCCCAGAGGGTCCACTCCACGACGGGACCAGTTCTTCAATTAACGGAGCAAATATTGAAGCACGATAGAAAAATAAAAATACCGCGGAGAGCGGCGTTGGCAGCAGCGATCAGGGAGGCGCGAAGACCATAGAGCGTCGCTATTACAGGATAGTAAAATAAATATAATCGCCAGCAACAGCGTTGGCACAGCGGCAGTGGCGGGAAAGAGCGGGAGGCACCATCTTAACTCGGCGGGGAAGAAGGAAAAGCGCGGGAGGCGCCATTTTGATCCATCGGGGACGAAGGCAAAGCGCGGGAGGCGCCATCTTAGATTTTCAAGATGCCAAAGACTGGCAATATCACTGCCTTCGATAATGCAATAGAAGACTGGACCACGTATGTGGAAAGAGTCGAGGTATATTGCGAGGCAAACAAAATAGCCGAAAAGAAAAAGGCATCGGTATTGCTAAATTTAATGGGCGCAAGAACGTACGGCCTATTGCGGGACCTGATTACTCCAGCCAAACCGAAGGCGAAGAGTTTTAATGAAATTGTTGCTATCCTACAGGAACACCTAAATCCTACACCGCTGCTGATAGCAGAATGATTTAAATTCCACAGGAGAAATCAGCATAAAAATGAGAGCAATGCTGATTACCTTACGGAACTACGCAAGCTATCAAAGCACTGCCAGTTCGGAGCAGGACTGGCAGATACCTTACGGGACAAATTTGTCTGTGGACTCCTGAGTGAAGGAACCCAGAAGAGGTTACTCTCAGAGAAAGAGCTGACGCTAGATAAGGCTTCAGCGTGGCAGTATCGTACG
Source organism: Somniosus microcephalus (assembly GCF_052327205.1). Lineage (NCBI taxonomy): Eukaryota > Metazoa > Chordata > Chondrichthyes > Squaliformes > Somniosidae > Somniosus > Somniosus microcephalus. The sequence goes on from NC_140987.1 coordinate 244,031,377, forward strand.
AAGCAGCAGCAAGGGGAGCTGCGGAAATACAACAAAAGCCACAGGAATACGGCACCCACGAAATGACACGGGGATTTGCAAATTGTTATCGCTGCGGCAGAACAAACCATGACCAGAAGGACTGCTGGTCCAAGGACAAAATATGCAGGCAATGCGGAAAGATGGGACACATTGCACGAGGTTGCAGGTCTGGGAAGAAGACCAACGACAACAAAAAGGCTACTAAGGAAACGTACAGGAAAGTACAAAAGATGATGGACAGTAGTTCCGAAGACCAGATGAGCAATAGTGAATCCGGGAACAAGAGACTAAGCTGTCTCAAACTTCACAACGTAATCGCAAAAGAGGATCACCGAACCATTTGGGTCACCCTCATGATAGCAGGGTCCCAAGTCAAAATGGAATTGGATACAGGATCAGCTCTAACTGTCATGAATCGACGAGAGTACGAGCGGCTGTTGTCTCACAGCGCCAGGGACCCGGGTTCAAATCCGGCCTCGGGTGACTGTCTGTGTGGAGCTTGCACATTCTCCCCGTGTTTGTGTGGGTTTTCTCCGGGTGCTCCTGTTTCCTCCCACAGTCCAAAGATGTGCGGGTTAGGTTGATTGGCCATGATCAAAAATTGGCCCTTAGTGTTAGGGGGGATTAAATACATGGGTTTATGGGGTTATGGGGTTACGGGGATAGGGCTTGGGTGGGATGGCTGTCGGTGTAGGGACCGGGTGCTATGGTTTGGCTGATCAGCCATGATCTCGTTGAATGGTGGAGCAGGCTCGAATGGCCGAATGGCCTACTCCTGCTCCTAGTTTCTATGTTCCTATGTTTCTATGTATTCTCACACATACCCTTGAGAGAGACATCCATTGTCTTGAGGACGTATACGGGGCAAAAAGTATACCCCAGAGGAAAAATAAGGGTGCCTGTCGAATGCAACGGCAAGAAAATACGGAAATTGTATCTCTACATTCTGCAAGATGGTGGACCACCATTATTGGGACGTGAATGGATCAGAAAGTTAAGTTTAGACTGGCGCTCCATTCAGGCACTGACGGTGGCTGGTAAAAAGGATGACGAAGTCACTCCTGGACGATTGTCAACAATCTTAGCTGACGCCAAAGAGGTATTTCAACAAGAACTGGGCACTCTTAAAGGCGTAACCGCCTTGGTAAAAATAGAGGAGTATGCAATTCCCAAGTTTTTCAAAGCAAGACCGGTACCATATGCAATTTGCCTAGCCGTCGAGGCAGAGCTGGAGAATCTGGAGAAGACAGGCATGTTATCTAAGGTAGACTGGAGCGAGTGGGCGACACCCATCATTCCTGTCATGAAGAAAATGTTAAACAATAAGTCTGAGGAGCCAAGGAAGGTTCGCATCTGTGGGGACTTCAAGGTGACGGTGAACCCATTCCTTCACACAGTACAAAATCCTCTTCCAAGGATAGAAGATATCTTCGCCTCACTATCTGGAGGGAAGCGTTTTACAAAAATTGACCTAGCACAAGTATATTTGCAGATGGAGGTTGAAGAATCCTCTAGGAAGTATCTCACGATAAACACTCACAAAGGTCTTTACCAGTATAATCGACTGGTATTCAGAGTAGCATCAGCTCCGGCGATATGGCAAAGAGCGATGGAACAAGTCCTGCAAGGGATTCCGGGGACTCAGTGTTACTTGGACGACATCCTAGTGACAGGTGAAGATAACAGTGAACACCTTGCCAACCTAGAGCAGGTGCTCACTAAACTACGTGAACATGGGCTACGAGCCAATCGCCCTAAGTGCGAGTTTTTTGAGAAACAGATATCGTATTGTGGCCACGTGATTGATGAAGAGGGGTTGCATAAGTCCCCTGACAAAATTGAAGCGGTAGTTAAGGCTCCAGCGCCTGAAAATGTGTCGCAACTGAGGTCATTCCTCGGATTGGTGAATTACTACCATAAGTTTTTGCCGAATTTGTCCACAATTCTGCATCCACTGAACGCCCTACTACGAACGGGAGTAGCATGGAAATGGAGCGATGAATGTAAGCGGGCCTTTCAGAAGAGTAAGGACCTAATCACTTCAAGAGAATTATTGGCTCACTACAACCCATCACTACCGATAAGACTGGCGTGTAATGCGTCTCCCTACGGTGCTGGGGCAGTACTGTCACATAAATTCCTTGATGGTTCAGAGAGGCCGATAGCTTTTGCGTCACGCTCGTTAACTTCAGCCGAGCGTAACTATGCCCAGATTGACAGAGAGGCCCTCAGCCTGGTGTGGGGGGTAAAGAAGTTCAATCACTACCTGCACGGTCAGAAATTTACTCTACTAACTGATCATCAACCTCTCGTCTCCATTTTCAACCCTCAGAAGGGCGTACCGATATTGACGGCACAACGGCTACAGAGGTGGTCCCATTTCCTAGGGGCACACCAATATGACATTGAGTACAAAGGAACTAAACAGCATGGGAATGCTGATGGATTGTCGCGCCTACTGTTGCCGACGGTGGTAGAAGAACTGGCAGTGGATCCAGTGGAGTTATTCCACTCGACTATAGTCGAATGTCTCCCTGTGACGAATGCAAACATAGAAAAGGAAACACGAAATGACCCGACACTCTCCTGGGTCTATGATTTAATGGTGAAGGGATGGTCAGCACATGGCGAACCACTGCTGCCAGCATTCTCGCCGAGAAGAGAACAGCTGTCAGTGTGCAGAGGAACCTTGATGTGTGGATCCAGAGTAGTAATTCTACCCAAGTTGAAGGATAGAGTGCTCAATGAGGGCAGCACGGTGGCATAGTGGTTAGCACTGTTGCCTCACAGCGCCAGTAGACCCGGGTTCAAATCCGGCCTCGGGCAACTGTCTGTGTGGAGTTTGCACATTCTCCCCGTGTTTGCGTGGGTTTTCTCTGGGTGGTCCGGTTTCCTCCCACAGTCCAAAGATGTGTGGGTTAGGTTGATTGGCTATGATAAATTGGCCCTTAGTGTTAGGGGGATTAAATACGTGGGGTTACAAAGATAGGGTGGGATATGTGTTGTTGTAGGGGTTACGGGGATCAGGTGGGATATGTGTCGGTGCAGGCTCGATGGGCCGAAATGGCCTCTATCTGCACTGTGGGGTTTCTGTGATTCTGTGAGCTTCATGAGGGTCATCTGGGAGGGGTAAAAATGAAGAACTTAGCCAGAGCGTTTGTGTGGTGGCCGGGAATCGATAGAGAAATCGAAGAGATGACCAAGAGCTGTACAGGATGCCAGAAGGTCCAAAACGCCCCACCACAAGCCCCTCTACATCCATGGGAGTGGCCCTCATCTCCATGGCAAAGGGTGCACATTGATTTTGCTGTTCCCTTTATGGACTCGATGTTTTTAATTGCGGTGGATGCACATTCAAAGTGGCCAGAGGTAATAAAAATGTCCTCAACCACCACAGAAAAAACTGTCACAGTCTTACAAACCATATTCGCCAGGAATGGGCTGTCTGAACAGATTTGCTCTGACAATGGACCACAGTTTGTGTCTGAAGAGTTCCGGAGGTTCTTAAAGAACAATGGTGTTAAGCATTACACATCCGCCCCATATCATCCAGCCACTCATCGATTGGCCGAGAGGTTTGTTCAAACATTCAAGAAGGCTATCAAGGCAATGTGTAATGAAGATATACCCCTACAACACAAGGTGGCTAACTTTTTGTTTGCCTACCGGAATGCGACACATGCGGTTACCAACCAAACTCCAGCCATGATGTTCTTCAATCGAAGACTACAATGCCGCTTGGATTTGGTTAAGCCAAACGTCAGAAGAGATGTGGAGAGCAGGCAGTTTCAGAATATGAATGAAAGGCCGACCAGGAGTTTTAAGATAGGTCAACCAGTTTTGGCCTGCGACTACCGCACAGAGAAATGGCAGCCAGGAACGATCTGTACACGGCAAGGACCTCTAATGTATACCGTGGACGTTGGAGAGAGCATTGTAAGACGCCATGCTGACCAGATTCTAGAGTCACTGGAAAACGTCAACTCCACACCACGATCTGATACACCTGGCGATGAAACCGAAGTACCAATTGCATCTACTGCAGAATCGGTGATATTGGAAGCAGACGAACCAAACAATGACATTGATCCTGACTCAACCTTGCCAGAAGAACCTGATATCCCAAAGAGGCGTTATCCAGACAGAATCAGGAAGCCTCCTCAAAGACTGAACTTATAATTGCTTAACTTCACCAATGTATCTAGCAACCGTATTGTAATTAGTTATTATTTATTTGTTAAATGAATGTTATGAACTGTTTATCTGAAAGGGGAGGAATTGTTGTGTATGTACCTTTAAGGGAATAACTGGTCTCAGACTGCAGTACCGGCAGTGACCACCCCTGTATAAAAGGCCCTAGCAGGCTTCTGTAGTTTCAGTTTCCAGGTTGTCTCCATTCAGTAAAAACTTGTTATAATCAACTCCTGCAGTCCGTGTCTCAATTATACACGGACATAATAGGTCTTCAGTTGGGTTGAGTCCGCAGATGCGGTTCGTCGCTCCGTTTGGATCTTGTCGGGCAAGTACCCAAATTTCTTTGGTTAGGGCTAGTTTACAGTCTTTTGTCCAAGAATCTTACCCAGGGGTAATTCAGACTAGCCTGCAGAGTGGAAACAAGTCTTTGATTCATGAGCTTTTCGGCGGTTGGTTTCTTGTTTGGTCGCGGTTGGCCCAATATTACCTGGTTGGTGGTAATATTGGCTGGTGTTGGTTTCTGTAGGCCTTTGGTTGCCACGATCTTTGTTTCTTCTTCCTTCCTTTGAGTCTCCGATGATGTTCTCTTTCTTGAGCTGGTTGGCTGAACTTGAACTCGGACTTCTGACTCACACTGGCTGTGTTGCGCTATCTCGGCTGTCTTGTTCTGTTGAACTGGACAAGCAGGCCTCAATTATATTAATTTGGGGCCTGGCTCATCTGACCGCCAAATCTCTGTTTCCTTTGTTGAATTTGGCGGGCTCATTATTCTTAATATCTTTTAAAACTCTAACGAGCTTCGGGGATGGCCCATCCAAAACTTAACGAGTTTAGGGGATGGCTCTCCCAAACTTAATCGGCTTTTAACTGGTTTCGGGATTGCCTTGAAACCAATTTAAAATGCTAAATGTTTATCAATCTCCTTACATTGACTTTGGACTGTGGTTTGTTTATAGTAACTGTAGGGCCGATGTTCTTTTCCTTTGTATGGCCGGAGACATGGCCTGTTTACCTGATACCTGGCTCTGGGTGGGAAAACAGGCTTCATTGTCCTTATGCAAAACTGGGGCATCCTGACATTCCTTAGACAGTCCAATATCCAAACCTCAGGGGCTCACCCCGCCTCCCTGCTGTTCCAGCCTTTTGCAAGCCCGAACATGTCTTTTAAACCAGCCAAATCTTCCTGGGATTTTTAATTTAAATCCCTTTTGCCCAATAACTCTATAAACAGTCCCAAAAAGTCTCTTCCTTAGATTAAACTCCTTGAAATCCTTCTGCTCTGGCCCAACCACACTTTTTTCCTTTTTATAGATCTGTTCTGTAATGTTCCAAAAATCACTTTAAAATGACTTTCCTTGTGTTCTGGGTTTGTGAAGAAATTTTCAAACCTTAAACACCCCCCTGTGATTCTTTATAACACTACAGTATCCTGCAGGTGTGAGCAAAATTTCTGATCCTCGGGAGCCAAACTTCCCCTGTATTACCTAAACTAATACCCAAACAAAACACTGTCCCATTCCCTTTAGGTGTAGTGTTTATCAAAACACACAAAGAAAACTTTTATTACATTCACATCCAAGCACGGAGGGGGTCCAACACCCCTGCACCACTTGGAAAACAAACACACACAGGAAAAATAAATTGACACACACACTTGTTCAACTTCATTTTCAATCACGTTCATGGTTGTTTTTATACCTGGGCATAGCCTTTATTTTTGTTCTTGTCCCATGCTCCCTCATGCTGAGAGCGGAGCAACTGGTCCCTTCCTTTGCACTTTGCACACAACAAATAAAAAGTATTCCCAGCTGGCAAACCACTAAAATGTGGGAAGCAAGCCTAATCCAAGAGGGGACTTCTATATTTCCAAAAATGTCCCACCAGGGTGGAACCACAATATCCAATATTTTGGCCCCTATCTCAACTGCCTTCTGCTCAACGTATAGAAATGTTTCTGTGAGATGACCACTGCTTTTAATAGGGCAGTAAGGTGTTCTGGTAGAGGGGGAAACTCATAGCCAAAATGTGTGACGTAACTTTGCAGGTTGGTGATGTTTTCCCTGACAGTGAGGTGAACATTCAAGGGTTCAGGGATGGGTACAATCCGTTCCTGGGCCACTTGAACTTCTGCCTCGGGTTTAAAACAAAAACTGCTGTCACTCATCGGACACCAGATGTACTGTCCATGCCGGTAGTGGGGCGCACTTGTGGTGACACAATATGTCCCACCCGCTATGATTGCTACCTGAGGGGAAACATGGTCCTTTGTCATTACCTCCATGGTACAGTTCACAGGTCGTGCACCAGCAGCTTTAAACCCGCACTGTGGTCTCGAATAGGCATTGAAGTGCTGGGGACACAGGATTGTGTGTGCTCCCCAGCTCCGACACCTGGAGAGGTCTGTACCTGTCATAGCGTGCTCCCACTTTATAACATAAGTTGGGACCTCTGCAAAACGAACGTGTGCACCCCCTTGACTGATCTCAATGTTCAACACCCTGTATACCGGTGCGGATCGGCTGTCCCACCCATGACCGGCATCCTCACTACTATCCCCATGATAGTGTGATTGGAACATCCACAATCCATTGGGACAGGGTAGGCTTCAGAAGCTAGACGGAGCTGACACGGGCTCAGTGAATTACTAAATGGGTGGAGGGCTGCGAGGTGCTTGTTGCTAATCCAGGAGGGGACTAAACCTTGTTTTAAATCCTCCAGGTTTCTGCGGCCCTCGCCCAATAACCATGCCCCGTATAGCACGCACACCTCATTCTGTGCAGCTTGATCCGAAGCATTCCTGTCCTCCCGTATAAGTGCATTTACTGTTTTGGTGTGTCCCTCCAGCTCAGCTATTATCTCCTTTAAATGGACCGTCATAGCCTGGTCCTCATGCAACTCTGAGCCCACCACTGTGTTCTCCTCTGTTAGGAGTTTTCTTAACTGGGTCTTTAAACCATTTATCTGGGTTTGCAGCTCTATGTCATCTAGACTGTTTATTACTGAGGACCCTGTACTGTAAGCCATAAAGACATCATTCCAGGTCCCCCTTCTTTGTCTCCCTGTGCCCATAATATGTTCCGGATGTAAACTGTACAGATTCGCTTTGTCCACATTGGCAAAGTCGAACTCATAAAACTTTCTAAACATTTCCGTCAACAGGGCTTGGTACAACCATTCTGTCTCTTCAGGGCACCACTCAGGTAAGTGCACCTCGGTCAGGTTCAGGATCACTAAGGCCACTGCATAGTGTACCCCCTGGTACAGCAGCTTATCTGTTGGTACTAGGACTAAACCATTCCCTGGTCCCTTGGTGGTGATAGGACACCACTGGACTATAGTCCATGATGTTGCGGTCATGGGCAGGGGCTTTCAGGGGTGGGTCACAAGTTCAGTGGCATTCACTGGGATCGGGGAGTGTGAGACTGCGCACGCATGCAGGCTGGAATCCCACTCCACCCCCTCCCCGGCATCTTGCCATTGCCGGTGGAAAATGATGGATACGCCTGTAGGGCAGAACTTCTCTGACCCCCACATACAGACATAAATCCCCTGGTCTGGTTCCCACCACTTGTCCCAGCACACACTCAATCCCCCTCGGGTCCCTGTAATCGTCCGAGGGGTATTGTTCCCCAATCGTTCCCAATCGACTGCGGGGTCTCCTATATCCTTGCTCAGCTTTCTGAGCCACCACCACCTATCCAAAGGAATCTGTCCCTTGCATGTCAAACATGCACATTTTCCCACGGTGACGCTGACCCTTGTAGCAACAACCTGTACCCTGGCGCAGGGGAGGGAGGCCTCCCCGTACGTGAACCCGGTCTGGCTGGAGTACTGATTCGAATTGGACCCCAACCACCTTGGCCACCTTCCCTCGTGGAAGTAAATGGCGAGCACCTCCACACCCTGTTTGCCACCCCCTGCGGTAACGATCGGTGCTCTCTCTCCTGAATATCCATAGATATGGGAGTTCTCCACATCTCCTCAATCACTGATGCTCACCCCTACCAGGGCGAGCAGGAGCAGAACAATCCTCTTCCTGACTTCCTTTCTGTAGGGACACACAAACAAAATAGCCATGCCCCGAAGGTTCTCTGGCCTGACACAGTTATCGAAATTCAAAGACTTATCACAACTAAAATTAACCACTAAAATCCCAAACTTCCAAACTGTAAAACACACTTAAAATACTTCAGAAAGCTATATACATCCGCCGCCCGTCTCCGGACGGCCAGGCTAATTCCTGTTAGGCCTGTACCTTTTGTGGAATCTGGGCAGCTTGTATGCTTGGGCGTAAACTGACCTGTGCCACCGGACTCGGAGAGTCCTTCTTAAAACAATTGGGAGTTTTCCTGACTCCCAGTTAACCAGGGTAGTGTGTCCTCCGGTGCTGCAACACACTACTCAATTCAATTCAATTCAATTCAAATCACTTTATTGGCATGACAAGGTACATCTTATGTTGCCAAAGCATCGAAAAACATTCATTGTTGAATACAAAAATACAGATCTATCCATACAGTGTATAAACAGATATATCCCTGAGTGTATAAATATACATTCATATAATTTGTATATACTCTTTTCTTATATTTAGTGGTTGTCCCTCTGTTTATGGCAAGCTGTAACATAGTGTGCCGCTAAGGTTACACAATTTCTCTCTTCCCCTAGTAGGTATGGGAGTTTTTGGTCGTCATTCAAATTTCTGAATTCCGGGCATATTTTTGTGAATTTTTGGTAGAAATTCTCCCTTATGCCCTGATATTTTCTACAAGCTGTGAGGAAGTGCATCTCTGTCTCCACCACTCCCTGACTGCAGTGAGAGCATATCCTGTCCTCTCTTGGTAGCCGGGTCTGCCTGTGTCTACCTTTTTCGATCGCCAGGCTATGTTCACTAAGTCTGTACATTGTCAAGGTTTTCTCAGTTTGCTATCCTTTACCATGGTCAGGTAATCAGCCATGTTGTATTGTCTGTTTAGGGCCAAGTAGCAATTGAGTTTGTTTTGGGTTTTTGTTGTTTCTGCCCAATATGACAGATATTTTTCCTTTTGCTTATTGACGATTGTGTTGGGTCGAATACTTTGTGTTACGCTGTCACTGTCCTGGGGCTGGTTATTGTTAGTAGTGTTAGTAGTTACTTCACTGAGTCCCAGGACTAGTTGACTGAGGGTATTCTTCTTTATGGTCCTCTCTTGGCATTTCAGGGCTTCGTAATGATAGCAGTGGGGGTTGCTCATTTTTAGGTGTTTCCAAAATTTGGTGGCTCTTTTTTGGATAGTGATTATTAATGAATATTGGCCTAGTTCTGCCCTGCATGCATTGTTTACGGTTTTCCTTTGAGTCCGGAGGATACTTTTACAGAATTCTGCATGTAGGATCTCAATTGGGTGTTTGTCCCATTTTGCAAATTCTTGTTGTGTTAGCGGTCCCCATGCCTCACTGCCATAGAGTGCAATTGGTTCAATTACTGATTTAAAAATTTTGAGCCAAATGCTAATTGGGGTTTCTATTTGGATTGATTTTTTAATACTCCCTTCTTTGTGGCTGCCAAATCACTATCCTGTCCTATGAGTTCCCCGCAGCCTGATGCCGCAGGCTAGGGACCCTTCTCTCCCTCCTTGCCTAACACTACCTCTCCTGTGAGTCCCTCACCTTTGGAGGCTGTAGGCTGGGGATCCGTATCCCTAGACTTGTCCCTAACCTTTGGTTTTCCCTTCCTGCTAAGGGTTCTCCTGGAGCTGGACCGTATTCTAAAATGATAAACATAAGAACATAAGAAGTAGGAGCAGGAGTAGGCCATACGGCCCCTCAGGCCTGCTCCACCATTCAATAGGATCATGGCTGATCCAAATCTAGACTCACGTCCACTTCCCTGCCCTCTCCCTGTAACCCCTAATTCCCTTATCTGCTAGGAAACTGTCTATCTCCATTTTAAATTTATTTAATGTTGCAGCTTCCACAGCTCTCTGGGGTAGCAAATTCCATAGATTTACTACCCTCTGAGTGAAGAAGTTTCTCCTCATCTCAGTTTTGAAAGGGCAGCCCCTTATTCTAAAATTATGCCCCCTAGTTCTAGTCTCACCCATCAGTGGAAACATCCTCACCGCATCCACCCGATCAAGCCCCCTCACAATCTTATATGTTTTGATAAGATCGCCTCTCATTCTTCTGAACTCCAATGAGTAGAGTCCCAACCTATTCAACCTTTCCTCATACGTCAACCCCCTCATCTCCGTAATCAACTGAGTGAACCTTCTCTGAACCGCCTCGAGAGCAAGTATATCTTTTCTTAAATATGGAAACCAAAACTGCACGCAGTATTCCAGGTGTGGCCTCACCAATACCCTGTATAACTGTAGCAAGACTTCTCTGTTTTTATACTCCATCCCCCTTGCAATAAAAGCCAAGATTCCATTGGCCTTCCTGATCACCTGCTGCATCTGCATACTAACTTTTTGTGTTTCATGCAACAGGACCCCCAGATCCCTTTGTAATGTAGCACTTTGCAGTTTCTCTCCATTTAGATAATAACTTGCTCTATGATTTTTTCTGCCAAAGTGCATAACCTCACACTTTCCAATATTATATTCCATCTGCCAAATCTCTGCCCACTCACTTAGCCTGTCTATGTCCTTTTGCAGGTTTTTTATGTCCTCCTCACTCACTGCTTTCCCTCCCACCTTTGTATCGTCGGCAAACTTGGATATGTTGCACTTGGTCCCTTCCTCCAAATCGTCAATATAGATTGTAAAGAGTTGGCGTCCCAGCACTGACCCCTGCGGAACACCACTAGTTACTGATTGCCAACCCAAAACGAACCATTTATCCCAACTCTTTGTTTTCTGTTAGATAGCCAATCTTCCACCCATGCCAGTATATTACCTCCAATCCTGTGATTTTTTATCTTGATCAGTAATCTTTTGTGTGGAACCTTGTCAAATGCCTTTTGGAAGTCCAAATACACTACATCCACTGGTTCCCCTTTATCCACCCTGTATGCTACGTCCTCAAAGAATTCGAGCAAATTTTTCAAACATGACTTCCCCTTCATAAAACCATGCTGACTCTGTCCTATTAAATTATGTTTATCCAAATGCTCTGTTACTGTTTCCTTAATAATGGACTCCAAGATTTTGCCAACCACAGATGTTAGGCTAACTGGCCTATAGTTTCCAGCTTTTTGTTTACTTCCCTTCTTAAATAAGGGTGTTACATTAGCAGTTTTCCAATCTGACAGGACCTTTCCTGAGTCCAGGGAGTTTTGGAAAATAATCACCAATGCATCCACAATCCCTACCGCCACTTCTCTCAAGACCCTAGGATGTAGGCCATCAGGTCCGTGGGATTTATCCGCCTTAGGTCCCATTATTTTACCGAGTACCATCTCCTTAGTGATTTTAATCGTGTTTAGCTCCTCCCCCCCGCCATTGCCCCCTGTTTGTCCAGTGTTGGGATATTTTTAGTGTCCTCTACTATAAAGACTGATACAAAATATTTGTTCAGCGTCTTTGCCATCTCCATGTTCCCCACCACTAGTTTCCCGGTCTCATCCGCTAAGGGATCAACATTCACTTTAGCCACCCTTTTTCTTTTTATATAGCTGTAGAAACTCTTGCTATCTGTTTTTATATTTTTTGCTAGTTTACTTTCATAATCTATCTTCCCTTTCTTAATTAATCTTTTAGTTATTCTTTGCTGGCTTTTAAATGCTTCCCAATCTTCTATCCTCCCACTAGATTTGGCTACTTTATATGCCCTTGTTTTCAGTCGGATACTATCCTTTATTACTTTACTAAGCCACGGATGGCTGTCTTTTCTTTTACTCCCCTTTTTCCTCACTGGAATATATTTATCTTGAAAGATGTGAAATATCTCCTTGAATATAGACCACTGCTCTTGTACCGTCTTACACTTTAATCTGTTTTCCCAGTCCACTTTAGTCAATTCTACTCTCATACCTTCATAGTCTCCTTTATTTAAGCTCAGTATGCTGGTTTGAGATCCAACTCTCTCACCCTCAAACTGAATTTGGAATTCAACCATATTATGGTCACTCATTCCAAGGGGATCCTTTACTAGGACATTTTTATTAATCCTGTCTCATTACACAGGACCAGATCTAAGATTGCCTGCCCCCTGGTTGGTTCAGTTACATACTACTCAAGGAACCCGTCCCTAATACACTCTATGAACTCTTCCTCAAGGCTGCCATGCCCAATTTGATTAGTCCAGTCAATATGAAAGTTAAAATCCCCCATGATTATAGCTGTTCCTTTATTACAAGCCCCAACTATTTCCTGATTTATACTCCGACCAACAGAGTTGCAACTGTTAGGAGGCCTATAGACTACACCCACTAGTGACTTTTTCCCCTTATTATTCCTTATCTCCACCCAAACTGTTTCACTATCCTGGTCCTTTGACCCAATATCATTTCTGACTATTGTAGTGATTCCATCCTTGATTAACATAGCAACACCACCTCCCTTTCCTTCCCGTCTGTCCTTCCTAATTGTCAAATACCCTTGTATGTTTAGTTCCCAGTCATGATCATCTTGCAGCCATGTTTCCGTAATGGCCACCAGATCATACCCATGTGTAGGTATTTGTACCGTCAACTCGTCTATTTTGATACTCAGGTGACCAAGGTAGGCTCGGCTGTGGTGTGCGAGGAGACCTCCTTAAGGCTTCGGTTACTGGGAGTATACCTGAATCCCACTTAATTGGTGGGAGGGCCTCTCCAGCCACACAACTCACTGCCCCCACCTTTGCGGTCTGTGAATCAGCTACAGCTGCAGTCGGCTGCTCTCTAGCCTTAATGCGGTTAACCCTTGCTGACTGTTCTCCACTCTCCACCTTAAACAGCTTGCACTGATTAATAGGATCCCGTACCTGGGCCTGCTTTAGGTGCGGGACCAAGGCTACCCCCTTGTGTGCCTCTCTTGCCCCGGACTGCGGCTACTGACCCTGTCTGATACGGGTCCCAAAATTCTCCTTCCCTAGCTCCCTGCTTGGCTAATTCATCTGCTCTTTGGTTACCCTCTCATGTGGTATGGAGGGATCCTAAATCTATGGCCAGAGGTTTGGGCATTTCTCCAGCCTGTCCGTTCCCTGTGAATCCCATTAGGCTAAATGGGACCTTGTTAGACCTGGGTGAATTGGTTGGGTCTTCCGAATGGGCCACGGTGCTGGAAGCTCCAGTGTCCACCAAATATCTCCCCTGCACCGTCTCCACCCCCATCTTAACACAGGGCCTACTCCCCTCATCGTTTTCCAGGGGACACAAGTCAACAGGCTGCGCTGGTTCTAGTCATAGGTCTGGATTGACTGGGGCAGATGGACTTAAAGCACCCGTGGCTGTGGCGACCCTCCCTGGGCCAGCCAACAAAACTCGAAGTGCAGCTACTATCGAATCCACTGTGGGGGACGAGGTCGGTCTTTCTGCCTTTGGGGCGGGAGCTGAGGCATTCTTTCCTGCACTATCCTTCCAAGGATTTTTGCAGTCCCTTCTCCAATGCCCACTCTTCCCACACCCGAAGCAGTTACGCCTCACATCGGAAGGGTTACCCCCTTCCTGGTGCCATTCCTTCTTACCCTGGCTGGGTTTAAACTCGTGCACTTTCCTTTTGTCTGTGGTTCATCTACCCCCCTACTGTTATGGTAAGCCAGGGTCAGTTGTCTGACCACTGTCTCCTCGGTGACCTGGGGGCCTCTTGGGTCAAACCACAGCTTGGCCTTGGCTCTGATCCGTGGTAAGATGTTTGCCACCAGACTACGGAGCCAGTGAGCCAGTTCATCCTGGTTCAAATTAGCCCGGTCGAGATCCCCATTGCAGGCACTCCTGTACACAGGCCACAGCCTGTCTGCGAATGCTTGTGGGGTCTCCCCTGCTAACTGAGTAGTCTCCTCCACCCGGGAGAACGGACTACCATCATTCATCCCCATCGCCTCCAGAACTTGATCCCGGATGGCAGCGTACCCTCCCTGTTCCTTCTTGCACTCAGCAGAGAGGGACTGGTACAGCTTGCCATCCAAGGTGAACAGGAGCATCATGGCCATTTCTGAGTCGTCGCACTCATTAATGCCTGCTGCTTGTTCCACGTCCATAAAGTGAACTGAGGGATCTCCCTTGTGTGTGAGCTTACTCAAGTGTCTTACCATACCCTAAGCTGTTGAGTCCCATGGGGAACCACAAACTGGCTTTCAAGGGGCCCCTGGCCCCCACCTACCCCAGGTGGGCCAAACGTTTGCTGTCGAGTCGGGCACATTGGCCCTGGCTCCGACCTTTCCTGCAATTGTTTGCCCACTTCACCCTGCTGCCAAATCGAGTCAAAACCCGGCGCCACAGGTGGTGGTGGTGTGCACTCCTCCCTGTCCTCTCTACAGATTGCTTGTCCCTCCTGCTGCCCAACCGAGTTGCTCCCCGGCACCACAGGTGACGTCTGCAAAGTTTCAACTTCTACTTCCAGGCCTACCCGGGCTGCACCCGGGCTTACTCGGCATACCATGCCTTTTGCTCTGGACAGAGCAAGTTTTAAACTCTCTATCTGCTTTTGACAGGGGCCGTGATCTCCTGCTTCAAACTTTCTACTACATGCGACTTGATAAGCTGCCTTTATATTCCTATACTGCTCCTCCTGTTCCCTTAACTGTTTGGTTAGGCAAGTGTTCTCTTCTTTCAATACCAGCTCATTTCCCTTTGCTTCAGTGACTTGACAGCTAAAATACCCATGCCTGTTTCTGTGTTTCTCTACTAATTGCAATTTCTCTTGATTCTGCATTTGTAACTCCTGCAATAGTTCCTTGCCTGCTACAGCTCTGGCTTTAGACAGCTTGACTGCCTCCTGCAGCTCTGCTGTCAAAGCTTTCACCTGCTGGTCTAAAAGCTGGATCTGTCGTAGGGCACAGACCAACCAGATGACCTTCTCTACCGACTTCTTATGATCCTGGCTCTCAGTCCATTTAGCTGCAGCGTCTATAGGAAGCTCAGCACGCAACAGACTGGTTACCCACTTCTTGGTGATATTCACCTTCTCAAAAACGTAAGAGGAAATCCTCTCTTCCATCTCTGTCCTTTCATCAAACACAGGGTCTATTGCATTACTTCCCTTTTGCCAAAGTCCTGCCACGCATGCCATGCTGTAGGGGGTGGTGTGTGTAGTCAGCTTCACCTCTGACTCTTCTGAGCGGTTCGAATCGCTCCCACTCCCTTGTTCTAGATTTTGTACTTATTTAGGGGATGTAATAAAACTTGCAACAGGCACCTGGGTTAGTCAAAAAGAATTCAGATCTTTATTTTGAGACAGGAGAATATACAATACAATAAAACATACACTTTAAAAGGGTGGGGAACACACAGAATAAGCGAGGGAGAATTACAATACACAAAAGATCCCTTACCCTCCCAACTCCACTACACTAACTAGGCTGGAATCCAGAGGGCCAGGAAATGCTCACCAAAAATGGCTTTCTTGACAGTTGTAGAGGTTCGCGATTTCGGGGTTCTCTTTAGTTGTGGCGGTTGAGGCCTGCCGTACCTCGGACGTGGTAGAAGACTGCACCTGCGTTGGGTCTTCAGTTGGTTTGAGTCCGCAGATGCGGTTAGTTGCTCTGTTTGGATCTTATCGGGTAAGTACCCAAATTTCTTTGGTTAGGGCTAGTTTACAGTCTTTTGTCCAAGAATCTTACCCATGGGTAAGTCAGACTAGCCTGTAGAGTGGAAACAAGTCTTTGATTCATGAGTTTTTTGGCGGTTGGTTTCTTGTTTGGTCGCGGTGGCCCAATGTTACCTGGTTGGTGGTAATATTGGCTGGTGTTGGTTTCTGTAGGCCTTTGGTTGCCGCGATCTCTGTTTCTTCTTCCTTCCTTCGATGATGTTCTCTTTCTTGAGCTGGTTGGCTGAACTTGAACTCGGACTTCTGACTCGCACTGGCTGTGTTGCGCTATTTCGGCTGTCTTGTTCTGTTGAACTGGACAAGCAGGCCTCAATTATACTAATTTGGGGCCTGGCTTATCTGACCGCCAAATCTCTGTTTCCTTTGTTGAATTTGGCGGGCTCGTTATTCTTAATGTCTTTTAAAACTCTAACGAGCTTCGGGGATAGCCCATCCAAAACTTAACGAGTTTAGGGGATGGCTCTCCCAAACTTAATCGGCTTTTAACTGGTTTTGGGATTGCCTTGAAACCAATTTAAAATGCTAAACGTTTATCAATCTCCTTACATTGACTTTGGACTGTGGTTTGTTTATAGTAACTGTAGGGCCGATGTTCTTTTCCTTTGTATGGCTGGAGACATGTCCTGTTTACCTGATACCTGGCTTTGGGTGGGAAAACAGGCTTCATTGTCCTTATGCAAAACTGGGGCATCCTGACATTCCTTAGACAGTCCAATATCCAAACCTCAGGGGCTCACCCCGCCTCCCTGCTGTTCCAGCCTTTTGCAAGCCCGAACATGTCTTTTAAACCAGCCAAATCTTCCTGGGATTTTTATTTTAAATCCCTTTTTGCTCAATAACTCTATAAACAGTCCCAAAAAGTCTCTTCCTTAGATGAAACTCCTTGAAATCCTTCTGTTCTGGCCCAAACACACTTTTGTCCTTTTAACAGATCTGTTCTGTAATGTTCCAAAAATCACTTTAAAATGATATTCCTTGTGTTCTGGGGTTGTGCAGAAATTTTTGAACCTTACAGAACAGACAAACTGATCATTCTGAGTTTAGAGTTGCATTCCCCAAATAAGGTTGTATGGAAAACTGTTGTCTTTTAATGTTAATAAAATAATTAAGAGTGTTTAACACGCTAAGGGGGAAAAATTGGGTCGCGCCCCTGCGCCGGAAATTGAATGGTAGCACCCCAAGCAGGAGGCGAGGCGCTAATGGAAGCGCTCCCCCTCCCTCTTGGGGCGCTACCATTCAATATTGTGGCGCTACATGCAACAGCGCCATGCACGTCGGCAGGTAGCGCCGCGGTATTACAGGCCTCCCTCCCCTGATTAAAGGAGAGGGGCCTAGTGTAAGGATATCAGCAAATAGTGATGATATTTGTCTGTGTTTGATTACTTATGCCTTACAGCATATTTGTCTGTGTTTTTGATTAATTGTGCCTGACCAGCAGAGGTCATGTGAGAGACAAGCAGTCCAGAGAGGTTTTACTTTCAGTTTCATTCCAGATGCATCACAGCATAGTGTGTTCTGTAAAAAGCTGTAGAAAAGCTTGAACAAGACTTTAGATTAAACAGCATTCTCTTTCAGAAATGAGTCTTTATTGAACCCAAAAAGAAATCAATACATGATGTCAGAAGTGGCTGAAAGAGAAAAAATCTGAAGTTAGCAACTTGATGGGACAGTGAAAGCAGTTGTGGCAAGTAAGTGAAATCAGCTCTCCACATATTAGCAAGCCAGAAGAGAACATCGTTGCTTACCATTAGAGAATAGCTAACGAAGTGAAAAAATGGAAGGTTTACTCCCACCGGCGATGCTTCAATTGTCAGGTAATGTGGCTGAAAATTGGAGAAGGTTCAAACAACGTTTCGAGTTGTATTTAGCGGCAATCGGAGCTGACGAGAAAAGTGATAAACAAAAATCGTCCGTGTTCTTACATGTCGTGGGTGATGCACCGCTGGAGGTATATAATAATTTCATATTTGCTGTTGATGGAGACAAAATGAAGCTAGATAAAATAATGGAACAGTTTGAGGCCTACTGCATACCTAAACGCAACGTGACCTTTGAGAGGCACAAATTTTTCACATGTGTACAGAAAATCGGCGAGACTATTGATCAGTATGTGACTGAACTGAGAAGAAAGAGACTGGATGTTGACACTAAAAGTGAATGACATACACATTCCATTTAAATTGGATACTGGAGCACAAGTTAATGTGATATCAGAGACCGATTTTAAGAAAATTAGACCCAGACCAAAGTTACATGGAATACAAGTGATAATGACTGGATACTCAGGTACTGATATACCAGTGAAAGGAAAATGCATTGTCAAAGTAACACACAAGGACAGAGAGCACGCGCTAGCATTAATCGTGGTGCCAAAGGATGTGCAAGCCATACTAGGGTTAAAAGCCTGTGAGAGACTGAACCTGGTAAAGAGAGTCCTCGTTGTGGAAAGCGAAGGAGAGACAGTCTATGATGAACTGAATGTTGCGTACACACCGGGTAAGCTGATGTATACAGCAGACACGTTGTCCAGAGCTGTTGACCCAAGTGAGCCCGCAAACACCACAATGAATGAAAAAGTGAACGCCTACATGGACATGATCACAAGTGCACTGCCCATAGCAGATGCAAAAATGGAGCTTATAATGACTGAGACAAACAAAGATGAAACAATGAGACGACTGAGAAAAAGCATCTTGGATGGATGGCCCAACATGAAGCAAGACTGCTCACCTGACATGGCAGAGTACTGGAACTGCAGGGCGGAACTATCAGTGGTCGAAGACATCATCTACAAAGGAAGTAAAATAGTTATCCCAAAGAGTCTGAGAAGAGAGATGCTAAAAAAGATCCATGGAGGACATCTGGGAATCGAAAAGTGTAAGAAAAGAGCATGAGAGGTGATGTACTGGCCACGAATCAACCAAGATGTGACAAATGAGGTGTCAAACTGCACAATATGCCTGAAATATCGAGCAAGCCATCCGGTAGAACAACTAAAGCCACACCCAGCACCAGACAGGCCTTACCAGAAGGTAGGCGCTGACCTATTCGTATGTCAAGGGAAGGACTATCTTGTCGTCGCAGACTATTACTCCCTGTATCCAGAGGTTTGTAGACTGTACACCACCACTGCAGAAGCTGTGATAAGAAGTATGAAAGCCATATTCTCCAGACATGGCGTGGCAAGCGAGGTCTTCACAGACAACGGACCCCAGTTTAACAATGCAAATTTCCGACACTTTGCCAAAGAGTGGGACTTTGTCCACACAACGTCAAGTCCTCACTATCCACAGTCCAATGGAGTAGTGGAAAAATCGGTCCAGACAGTGAAAAGACTGATGTACAAGGCAAAAGACAGTGGAACTGACTTCTACCAAAGCATGCTTGTATACCGCACAACGCCGCTCGAGTGTGGTATGTCACCAGCCCAACTCCTGATGGGACGTCGGCTAAGGTCAAACCTACCCATCCCGGAGAACCTCCTGAAAACAAAAGAGGGGGAGAAAGTGAGGAAGTTCAAAGAGCAACAGAAAGAAAAGCAAAAGTACTACTATGACAGAGGAACACAAAACCTATCTGAACTCCACACTGGTGACCAAGTAAGGTTGAAAGACAAAACAAACACATGGACTCAGAAGGGAACTGTCCTGAGTGAAGTTCAACCAAGATCATACACCATTCAGACAGATGAGGGTGCTGTTCTGAGAAGAAATCGTCGAGATCTTCTCATGGGACCAGCCACAGCAGGTCAAGAGACTGATACTGGTGAACAACCTGATCACACAGCTGAGAACCAATCATCTGAGGCAACAACTCAGATTCAAGGACAATCAATCAGAAAATCCTCAAGACACGTGAAGCCTCTTGAGAGACTCATTGAGCAAATTTAAGGACTATTGTTATAGAAGGAAGTAATGTTATCTTATTCTTTCTTCAAGTTCTAGTGTATTGACATATTTCATGTGAACACACAAAGCAAGGGTAAAAAACCTTGATCATGATAATGATGATGTAAGTTCATTAAATGTTGTTAGTTAAAAGTAAAATACTTTTCTTTTAAGAAAGGGAGATGTAAGGACATCAGCAAATAGTGATGATATTTGTCTGTGTTTGATTACTTATGCCTTACAGCATATTTGTCTGTGTTTTTGATTACTTGTGCCTGACCAGCAGAGGTCATGTGAGAGACAGGCAGTCCAGAGGAGTTTTACTTTCAGTTTCATTCTAGATGCATCACAGCATAGTGTGTTCTGTAAAAAGCTGTAGAAAGTCTTGAACAAGACTTTAGATTAAACAACATTCTCTTTCAGAAATGAGTCTTTATTGAACCCAAAAAGAAATCAAAACACCTAGCACAGCAAGCTCCGGGACTGTGCTGGACCACCGGGGAGTGGGGTGCTGGCAAAAGAGCCCGGTACTCAAGAGGAGTGCTGGGCTGATGGATTACAGCTTGTACCCCGCAGGAGGAGGCGAAAGGGGGCAGGTGCTGGCAGGCGGCCCAAAAAGAAAATGGCCGCTCAGCACCTGCCCTTTAATTTGCACCACCACGGCTGTAAACACAGCACCCATAACGTCCGGCAGTAGGGCAGGGGCGCGAGGGAAAAATGTCATCGCGAAGGTGCTTTGCCGCGGGGCGCTACCGGCTACCACCACCGCCAACCTCCCACACTGAATTTCGTGGGAGGCATTAGTGGCACCACACCCGGGTGCTAGGTGCTTTGCGCCCCATTAGCGCCCCCTCGGGGCACTAACGGGAGTTGTAAAGTAACCCAATTTTTCTCTCCTAAGGTGTTTCAGTTTCAGTTGATTCTTACCTTTCGTACTGTAAACAGTTAAAAAAGCTTACACTTTGGTCATTGATTTTAAGGGGAAAGTAATGATGAGAAAGACCATGGGGGCGATTTTGCTGGCGCTCAGGGGTTGTGTTTGGAGGCGGGACTGCTGGAAAAATCAAAAGATTGGCAGCGAATCCCGAACCCGTTTCTAACCCGCCTCCATTCAATCTTCCTGAGAGTCAAGTCCCCGATTTGCGCAGGGACCCGACTCCTCAAGGTGGGAAGAGGATTATAGTCACTTAAGTGCCTATTAACAGGTAGTTAACATGCAGTTAGGAGGCTTTTTCCAATTTTGACACTTCTACTGCCGGCTTCCCGACATTGGGAAACCCCACCAGGGTAAGTGTGGCATGCTGTGGGTCTACTATAATGTTTGTGTATAGATGACAGCTGCAGAGGTGGTGTGAAGGATCCAATGGGACACTGGTGAGTTGCAGAGTTAAGAAAATGTTGGGAAAGTCATTTTTAATGTGTTTAGAATTTTCTGTACGTGACAATCTTTGAAGTATTTATGTAGTCCCACCTCATTGAGGGAACCTCTCTCACCAGTGACAGGTCACTTCTGTAACCTCACCTGCAGCTGCCATCTGTTTTAGCCTGAGGGGAGAGTCACTGGAGAGCCTGGGTGCAAGGGCTCCCCGTTGTACAGTGATTGTCAGTGTTTGCAGCACCTCATTGCTGTCAAACACTGAAAAAATCATCTGTCAAAAAGAAACGGTGGTGGCCCCTTTAAGAAAACTGGCAGATGACGCATCATCAACTGATGTTACCTGACACTGGCTTTCTCTTAATTGGCTGGCAAGCCCACAGGGCGGGATTAACAAGTCCAATTGATGCAAAATAGCGTCTGTGCGTCGGACGTCACTGGGGGCAGGACTAGAACCTGAAAGGCAGCAGTTCGCCCCCAACGCTCCTCTTCAGGTAAGATCCTGGCCCAGATCTACACCCTAAGATGTGCTGAGGTCATGTTAAAGGCCAATCAAGACAAATGTGTGCAGAGATGTATGAAGGAAAAAGTCTATGAATGAATGATAGAAATAGACAGGAGTTCTTGAACTGCAACTCTGATTTGGAATTCATAGAATCATAGAATAGTACAGTGCAGAAGGAGTCAATTCGGCCCATCGAGTCTACGCTGCTGCTCTTGGTGAAATCATCTAAAATTACATTTCAATGGGCCAGACATTAGGATCGGGTGCTTGCCGCGCGTGCAAGCCCCCGATGTGCACTCACCCGGCGTGCCGACATCTGAAGCCTGGGCCTGCTTGGAATTCCTGTCACTGGCCCGGTTCAGATGTCGGCGCGATGTGTTTGCCTGATCCAGCGGCGTAGTTAGTGCGATGTGCCAGCTGGGATCAGGTGAGCACTCTGCAGCCAATCAGGGGAGGGGAAACTTCATTCATGAGTTTGATAGTAAAGACTGTCAAACTCATGAAAAGTACGGGCGCCCAAAAGACTAGTTTAACTTTAAATAAAATTTTAAAAAACATCCCAATAATTAAATAAACTATAAATAACTTTAAAAAACTATTTTAAATAATTAATAACATTTTTGAAAAAAATAATTTTTTAAGAAATCAGGTCTAAAAATAAACTTACCTTACTGTAAAGTCCTTAAAAACAATGAAGCTGTGGAAAAAATGTAATAATTTTAAATAATAGACCACTTACCTTCAAGAATCCACTCCTTACGCCTCCTTTTTATATGTGTAAAAAGTTCAGGCCCTTGCACACGCGCAAACCTGTCAAAAAGAAGGAAGTTCAACGCGTGCGCGCAGAGTCCTGCTCGCACGCGTTGGACCTCTGAACCCCTTGGAGGAAATGCCGGTTTCCCGCGCATGCGCTGTGCATGCTGAAATCCGGCACTTCCATCGGGCCCACGCGTGAGTACCCCGTCCGTACTCACGCGTTGGGACCGGAATTACTGGCCCATTCGGTTCCACATGTATGCTGACGTCACCAAGCTCTATCTCGTCACCACCACCACCTTACTTAACCCCCCCATTACTTCTGTGTTGTCAGATGGTTTGGCCATCATCCAGTCCTGGATGAGCTGAATATTTCTCCAATTAAAGGTTGGGAAGACTAAATTCATTGGGCTCGATTTTTATAGAGGAGGCGGTTTGAGGGCGGACCCGCTGCTCAGCAAATTTTGGACCCGCTCCTGGATGCCACCGGCCCGGAGTTCCGATTTTTGCGTTGATTGACCTCGTTATGGCCGACATGCCGGTCCCTGCAGGCAATTGCTTGGAGCATGTCAGTTTCTCGCGTCTGATGACGTGTTTTTAGAGTAAAAATTTAAAGGGGATAGGTCCCCTTTGCAAAAAGTGTAACTGGAATGGCTTAGTGCTGTATTATCTAGAAAGGGGAGTTGAAAGCGGCTGGTGTGAACACAAATAATTGAATGAAATTGCTGGTCATATTATTCCAGAAAGACATTGATGATTTTTTTTATCTATCAATGTAGTATGTGACTAAGAAATGAAAAATATGCCAGATGTGTTCCAATCATTGGCTTAGTAAAATTAATGCTTTTTTCTCTTAAAGGTGCTGGCTGCTGCAGGAATGGCAGCCCCAAAAACTAAGGCTGCAGACAGGTTCAATGAGGGCACTCTCCATGCTCTTGTGGAGTGAGTTAGAGGAGGTCAGGAGTTCCTCTTCCCTGGAAATGGAAGGAGGTGGCCTCCTCAGCAAACCAAGGCAGCTTGGCTGCAAATTGCTGAATAGGTGAGTTCGAGGTCTGTGTGCAGACGTACATGGGTTCAGTGTCGAAAAAGGTTTAATGATCTGCTGAGATCTCCTAAAGTGTGGCCTCTGTGTTCTGGGAAATGGAAGAGTGAGGGCTCAGGGCGAATGCCATGTAGAATGTTGGTGGTAACACTAAGCGCTTTAGTAGGCAAATGATGCCTGGAGTTTTGAGAATGTCGGACTTATATTCATCTCCATGTGCCAGCCACCTGTGGTTGAAGTGTAAGCTTACGTGAGTCTGGCATGGATGAGTGCATCCCTTACCTGATGGCCAGCAATGTGTTCACCTGCTGCTAGATTGGCCACATCTGGCCCCGCAAAGCACCGCTCTCCGTCCTCCTCCTCATCCTCTTCCTCATCCTCATCCTCATCCTCTTCCACTTCCTCCAGGGAGGCTGTGTGCTGAGCCACTTGTTCATGCAGCAGCCCTAAGCCGCGCTGCTGTGTGATGTTGTGCAGGACACAGCAGACCATGACGATTCTGGACACCCTGGCTGGTGCATACTGCAAGGCTCCTCCAGATCTGGCTAGGCATAGGAAGCGAATTTTGAGCAAGCCAATGTTTGCTCGATGATGCGTCTGGTGGATATGTGACTCACATTGTGTTGTATCCGTGTGTTAATGGAGACACGGAATGCAGGAGTTGCTTTAACAGGTGTTTACTGAACAAAGTCTGGAGGTGAACTAAAAGATACAAGACACTATACAGGCTTATATACCCGAGTGGTCACTACCGGTATTACAGTACACAGGGGCTCTTAAAGGTACATACACTACAATTCCTCCCCTTTTAGATAGTTAGTACATAAAATTTTAAGTAATCATTAATTAACATGCTTACAAGAACAATAATCTACACATTTGCTGCAGTTAATCAATTATAAGTCAGTCTCTCTGGAGGCTTCCTGACTCGGTCCGGATAACGCCTCGGTGGTGTAGTAGTTTTCGGTGGTGTAGTAGGTTCTTTTGGTAAGGTCAATTCGGCTTGAATGCCAGTGTCAGGTTCATCTGGTTCCAGTATCACCGGATCGGAGGTAGATACTATGGGTATCTCTGCTTCATCATTAGGCGTATAGAGTTGTGGTGTAGGTTGTCCCTTTTCGGATGACTCTATGATCTGGTCAGCATGGCGCCTTATTATGCTTTCTCCAATGTCCACGGTATACATCAGCGGTCCTAGTCGTGTGCAAATAGTTCCAGGCTGCCATTTCTCGGTACGGTAGTCCCAGGCCAAAACTTGTTGACCTATCCGGAAGGTTCTAGTTGGCCTTTCATTCATGCCTTGAAATTGTCGGTTCTCTACGTCCCTTCTGATGTTTGGCTTGATCAAATCCAGCCGGCATCTTAGTCTTCTATTGAAAAACATCATGGCGGGAGTTTGGTTTGTAACCACATGTGTTGCATTCCTGTACGCAAACAAGAAGTTATCTACCTTATGTTGTAGATTTATGTCTTCATTACCCATGGCCTTTATGGCCTTCTTGAAGGTCTGGACAAACCTTTCAGCTAATCCATTGGTGGCGGGCTGGTATGGGGCGGATGTGTAGTGCTTAACCCCATTGTTTTTTAAGAACTTCCTGAATTCTTCGGACACAAATTGCGGTCCATTATCAGAACAGATCTGTTTAGGCAGCCCATTTCTGGCAAACATGGTCCTTAATACTGTGATGTTTTTTTCCGTGGTGGTGGAGGACATCTTTATTACCTCCGGCCACTTGGAGTGTGCATCAACCGCGATTAAGAACATTGAGTCCATAAATGGACCAGCAAAGTCGATATGTACCCTTTGCCATGGAGATGAGGGCCACTCCCATGGATGTAGAGGGGCTTGTGGTGGGGCGTTTTGGACCTTCTGGCATCCTAGACAGCTCTTGGTCATTTCTTCGATGTCTCCATCGATACCTGGCCACCACACAAACGCTCTGGCTAGGTTCTTCATTTTACTCCACCCAGATGCCCCTCGTGAAGCTCCTTTAGCACTTTATACTGGAGTTTGGGTGGAATCACCACTCTGGATCCACACATCAAGGTTCCTCGGCACACTGACAGCTGTTCTCTTCTTAGCGACAATGCTGGCAACAGTGGTTCGTCATGTGCTGGCCATCCCTTCATCGTTAAATCGTAGACTCGTGAGAGAGTCGGGTCATTTCTCGTTTCCTTTTCAATGGTAGAATTAGTTACTGGTAGACATTCCACTATGGTTGAGTGGAACATCTCCACTGGGTCCACTGTAGGTGCCTCTTCTACCGTTGGCAACGGTAGACGCGATAAACCGTCAGCATTCCCATGCTGTTTTGATCCTTTGCATTCTATGTCATATTGGTGTGCTCCTAGGAAAAGGAACCACCTCTGCAGCCTTTGCGCTGTCATAATGGGAACGCCCTTTTTAGGGTTGAATATGGAGACGAGGGGTTGATGGTCAGTCAACAAGGTAAATTTTTGTCCGTGTAGGTAATGGTTGAATTTCTTCACTCCCCATACCAGGCTGAGTGCTTCCCTGTCGATCTGGGCATAGTTACGCTCAGCTGAGTTCAATGAGCGTGACGCAAAAGCTATCGGCCGCTCCGAGCCATCAGGGAATCTATGCGATAATACCGCTCCTACGCCGTAAGGGGATGCATCACATGCCAGTCTGATTGGCAGTGATGGGTTGTAATGAGCCAACACTTCCTTGGACGTGATCAAGCCTTTGCATTTACAGAAGGCACGTTTACAGTCTTCGCTCCATTTCCAAATTACTCCCGTTTGTAGCAGTGCGTTAAGAGGGTGCAGAACAGTTGACAAGTTCGGTAAAAATTTATGATAGTAATTTATCAATCCCAGGAACGACCTTAATTGTGAGACATTTTCAGGTGCTGTGGCTTTTATGACCGCTTCCATTTTTTCAGGTGACTTATGCAACCCTTCTTCGTTAATTATATGGCCACAATATGGTATTTTTTTCTGGAAAAATTCTCACTTGGGGCGATTTGCTCGTAGGCCCCGTTCTCTCAGCCTAGTGAGCACCTGCTCCAAATTGGCAAGGTGCTCGTTGTCGTTTTCTCCTGTTACAAGGATGTCGTCTAGGTAGCATTGAGTCCCCAGAATCCCTTGCAGGACTTGCTCCATAGCTCTTTGCCACATAGCTGGAGCTGATGCTACTCCGAAAACCAGTCGATTGTACTGGTACAGGCCTTTGTGTGTGTTTATCGTGAGATACTTTTTAGAGGTCTCCTCAACCTCCATCTGTAGATATGCCTGTGCCAAGTCAATTTTGATGAAACGTTTCCCTCCGGATAGTGAGGCGAAAATATTTTCTATCCTCGGAAGAGGATGCTGTACCATGTGAAGGATTGGGTTTACAGTCACCTTGAAGTCCCCACAGATGCAAATTTTCCTCTGTTGTTCAGATTTATCATTATTCAACGTTTTCTTCATGACCGGGACGATGGGTGTTGCCCACTCGCTCCAATCTACCTTGGATAACACGCCTGCCTTTTCCAAATTCTCCAGCTCTGCCTCGACTGCTGGACGAATTGCGTATGGCACCGGCCTTGCCTTAAAAAACTTGGGAATTGCCGCATCTTCCACTTTTATTGAGGCGGTGACGCCTTTCAAGGTTCCTAGTTCCTGTTGAAACACTTCTTTGGCGTTGGCCAAGATGTCTTTTAATCGTTCAGGTATGATGTCATCATCAATTTTTCTTAATGGTCACCGTCAGTGCCTGAATGGAGTGCCAGTCTAAACGTATCTTCCTGATCCATTCACGTCCCAACAGCGGTGGACCACCATCTTGCAGAACGTATAAATACAACTTCTATATTTCCTTGCCGTTGTATACAACAGGCACCCTTATTTTCCCTCTGGGGTATACTTTCTGCCCCGTATATGTCTTCAAGATAATGGATGTGCCTTTCAAAGGTATATGCGGAAATAGCCGCACGTAATCCCGTCGACTTATGACAGTCAGAGCTGATCCTGTATCTAGCTCCATTTTAACTGGGGACCCCGCTATCGTGAGGTTAACCCAAATGGTCTGGTAATCTTCTTTGGCAATTACATTATGTAATTTGAGACAGCTTAGTCTCTTGTTTCCGGAGTCGCTATCGCTCTTCTGGTTTTCGGAGCTACTGTCCGTCATCATTTGTACCTTTCTGTACTTTTCCTTATTTTTTTTTTTTCTGCCAGTGGATTTTTTGTTTCCAGATCGGCATACACGTGCAATGTGCACCATCTTTCTGCATTGCCTGCATGCTTTGTCCTTGAACCAGCAGTCCCTCTGGTCATGCGTGGATCTGCCGCAGCGATAACATCTCTCGAAACCCCGTGTCATTTCATGGGTGCCGAAGTCCTGTGGCTTTTGCTGTATCTCTGCAGCTCCTCTTGCTGCTGCTTCGTATGATACAGCCACACTGAAAGCCTTGTCCAGTGTCAAATCTTTCTCAGAAAGTAGCCTTTTCTGTGTTCCTTCACTTAGGAGACCGCAGACGAATTTGTCTCGAAGAGAATCTGCCAGTCCTGCCCCGAATTGGCAGTGCTTTGGCAGCTTTCTTAATTCGGTGAGGTAATCAGCGTTACTTTCATTCTTGTGCTGATTCCTCCTGAAGAATTTGAATCGTTCTGCTATCAGCAGCGGTGTTGGGTTTAAGTGCTCCTGTAGGGTATCAACAATCTCCTTAAAATTCTTGTCCATCGGTTTGGCTGGAGTGATTAAGTTTCGTAACAGCCCGTATGTCCTTGCGCCCATCAGATTTAGAAGTACCGATGCCTTTTTGTCATCCTTTACTTCATTCGCTGTGCAATATACCTCCATCTTTCCACATATGTGGTCCAATCCTCTATATCACTATCGAAAGCAGTAATATTGCCAGTCTTAGGCATCCTGAAAATCAAAAATGGCGCCTCCTGCACTTTCCTTTCTTCCCTGCCGAGAAAAAATGGCACCTCCCATGCTTTCCCGCCGCTGCCGCTTCTGACAACGCTGTTCTCCGCTGTTTTTATTTACACAGATATTTTTAATAGTTGGAGACTCGTTCCCACCGGACTCTCTGGGACTTTTCCCTCCCTCTGCTTGGCCCGAACGCCGACCTGCTTTGCAGCGCCGGCCGTCTCCCGAGTGCTCCACCCTCCGTCTCAGTTTGCCTCCGCCTTCCGACTCACTGCTCGGCCCCACTGCAGAGCCACCCGATCGAGCCCCAGCCTGCCGCCCAGGAAGGATTAGTGCAGTACCTGCCACCAGCCCGGCTAGCTGGTGAAACCACAGTTTTTTTTTCTTTGACCTTCGTCTGAGGAATCGATCTCCTTGAGGTGCTGCCGAATTGCAGGTAAGTCCGTTTCCAATTCGTCGCCACTGTTGTATCCGTGTGTTAATGGAGACACGGAATGCAGGAGTTGGTTTAACAGGTGATTACTGAACAAAGTCTGGAGGTGAACTAAAAGATACAAGACACTATACAGGCTTATATACCTGAGTGGTCACTACCGGTATTACAGTACACAGGGGCTCTTAAAGGTACATACACTACACATTGTACCACTCCTCAGCCTCATTTGGTGGCCTCCTCATCGGTGTCATAAGCCACTTTTTCAGAGGACAGCTCTTGTCACCAAGAAGACATCTGGAAAGTTGGTTTGGCAGATGGAAGAGCTGAGGCACAATAGACTAGCGCAGGATGAAGGAGTCATGGCAACTGCCAGGGTACTTTGCGCAGACATGCATGATGATCTTCCTGTGGCTACACACCAGCTGGACGCTCAGGGAGTGGAATCCCTTGTGGCATAGGGCAGCACGGTGGCATAGTGGTTAGCACTGTTGCCTCACAGCGCCAGGGACCTGGGTTCAAATCCGGCCTCGGGTGACTCTCTGTGTGGAGTTTGCACATTCTCCCCGTGTTTGCGTGGGTTTCCTCCGGATGCTCCGGTTTCCTCCCACAGTCCAAAGATGTGCGGGTTAGGTTGATTGGCCATGATAAAAATTGGCCCTTAGTGTTAGGGGGGATTAAATACGTGGGGTTACGGGGTTACGGGGATAGGGCTTGGGTGGGATGGTTGTCGGTGTAGGGACCGGGTGCTAGGGTTTGGATGATCAGCCATGATCTCATTGAATGGCGGAGCAGGCTCGAAGGGCCGAATGGCCTACTCCTACTCCTACCTTCTATGTTTCTATGTTTCTATGGTTGACAAATACAGTTGGGTTGTGATAGGGGGGCCCTAAAGGCTACATGTGTGCAGTCTATGATGCCCTGCACCATTGGCAAGCCTGCCATATTGGCAAAGCCAAACGCATGTGATGTCACACTTGGGCCATCCGTGGAGAAGTGGATATAATTGTGGGCCTTTGCAAAGAGGGCATCAGTGACCTGTGAGATGCAAGTGTGTGCGGCTGACTGGGAGATGCCGCTTATGGATGCAACTGATCCCTGGAAGGAGCCCGAAGGAAAGAAGTTGAGTGCGTGGTTATTTTGACAGCCACTGGTAAGGGGTGTCCACACACTCCTCTGGGCTCCAGGTGTTGGTGCAGCATTGCGCAAATGTCAGCCTGCCTGTAAACTCTATGTTGGGGGTATCTCCGGTGACAAGGTGCAGCCCTGCGCTGAGGCCCTCTGCCCTGTGCATCATCAGATGGGTGAAGACGAGGTTGGCGCTCCTGGTGCTGGTGCTGGTGCTGCTGTTGTGGCTGGTTGTGGTGCTGCCACAGCTGCTCTTCCTCCGAATCTGATGACCAGGATGAGAGGATATAAATGTTTCCCATCCTGTAGCTATAGATTTCACATGAGGCAAGAAGCTTGCAAGCGCACACTAGAAGTGGCCTGAAATTATTCCAATCAGGTCACACTGCAGATGGCTGTCAGCTTGAACAGTCAAGGTTAGTAAATTTGCAAAATCTTATCCCAAACTTCCAACAACAACGTTGTTGCATTTGAATGTCAGCTATGTTACAGGAGCACTTTTAAAGTGCTGCACGAATTACTTCAAATCATGTCCTCCAGCAACTCGTCTCCTTGCAGCTGGCCTGTTTCTAACAAGACGGGAAACAGGAGCCAGAGGCACGAAAATGGCAAACCTCTATAAAGATAGAATTAGCATGGCAGTTAACAGGCTCTTAAATGCCTTAACTACCTGTCCCACCGGTTCCAGTCGGGTCAGTTTGGGAGTGGCTGAACAGACACTCACGAAAATCGGGTGGGGGCGGGATGGAAGCATGTTGGGTGTCTTAAGCCATTTTTTCCGATTTTCGCTGCCAACCCGCCTCCAAACCCGCCTCTTCAGGGCTATTAAAATCGAGCCCAGTCTTTGGCTCCCATCACAAACTTCAGTCCCTAGCTGCTGTCTCAGGCTGAATCAAGCTGTTCGTAACCTTGGCATCCTACTTTACCCTGTGCTGAGCTTCCAACCCCGTATCCTCTCCATCACCAAGACTGAAAGGTACAGGATTGTTTTTGGTCATGAACTTTTGACTTTATGGCTAATGGAAAAACCCAGCCTGTAAGTTAACCACAAACAAGAGATTTTTGTCTACTGCTGAGGAAAACAAAAGAAAACAGACATAGAACAGAAAGAGGTCAAGACTTTGGATACTGTAACAAAAATGTGACAGAAGAGGCCCCTTTCATTGTAGTCGGAAGCCAGAAAACTGAAGCTCAAAATTGTATATAAGGAGAACGAAGTGTGCTATCATGAGAAGAGGCAACATGAAGAAAACAATTGCTTCAGTAGACACTCCTGGCTCTCCCCAGGACAATGGTCTGGTCAGTCCCACGTTCTGAACCATATTCCTTAGAGCTGTTGTTTTTTGTTGTTTGGTAGTGAAATAAAGTGATTAGTAATCTTGATACCACTTTCTGTGGTTGTAGTCTCTGCACAAGGTTAGAACTAGTAATCAAAATTAATAATAGTAATATAAGTGGGTGGAACAAATGAAGGACAGAGACACGATGAGTTGCTAGTCTATGTGCTTGCTTTATTAGGCCAGAGCGAACTGAACATCCTCATACCGAATAATGTGACAAACATGACAGTGCTTTCCCCCTTAAAAAAAAGGTATGTATTCCCCTCTCAGATACAACAAAACTATGGTCCCACCTTTCCCAGCATTACATGTGCCACCTAACAACAATTCCTGGCTTTTTTATCTTTTAAATGAACTACAAATCCAGTTTAATAACAGGTTTGCAGAGCCTTCCTGATCTCCTTACAGAAGATTTTGGTGTTGAACCAATTTTCGGGCAATTTTGTTTTGGTTCCGAACTCAAAGATGATCCTGTTTCTAGCTCAGACTTGTTTGAACCTGGTACTTCAGTTATTGAAGTCTGAACTGAGTCAAACTCATGTATGAGTTCATGATCAAGTAGTTCAAGATCACATCTTAGTTCATCTCTGGCAGAGATCATTTGATCTACATGAATACTTCGGACTTTGTCACCAATTTCAACCAAATATCTCTTGGTTCCACCAACCTCTACTATGGTTCTTACTTGTGTGAACTTGACTTTCCAGGGGACTGAGAACACAAACACACTCGTTTTGTTTGAAGCTGCATTCTTTCTGATTGGTGTCATAATAACGTTTCTGACTCAACTGTTTCTGTTCAACTCTTGAGGCTAAATTCAGTGGAACAGGACTCAATTGTGTTCTCAATCTCCTCTTCATCAAGATTTCTGCTGAGGTATGTCTAGTTGTACTGTGCGGAGTAGTTCTGTACTTCAGCGAGAAATTTTCCAAATGTTGCTTCATGCTAAGTCCCAAACAACCCTGCAACACTTGCTTTTTGAGAGCTTCTTTTACTATTCTGACTGACCTTTTGGCTGCTCCGTTTGAAGCTGGATGATATGGTGGAACGAGAGTGTGCTTGATACTGTTCCATTTCATGAATTCTTGGAATAGAACAAAACAGAACTGAGGGCCATTGTCAAAAACAAGCTCTTCAGGTAAGCCATAATATGCAAAGATAGACCTCAACTCAGCTATGGTACGTTCAGTTGTAGTATTTGAACCCATGTCTTTCACTTCAATCCACTTTGAGTGACTATCTACAAGTATCAGGAAATAATCATTTGCTTTCTCACAGAAGTTCACATGTACTCTCTGAAAAGGTCTACTTAGCCATGACCAGCGTTGTAGTGCAGTCTTGGGTGGTTTGTTTCTGCAATTTTGGCAAACGCTGCATTTGCTGACAAGTGATTCAAGATCACTGTCCAATCCAGACCAGTAAACAAAGCTTCTTGCAATTGATTTCATTCTGACGATCCCTAGATACTCAGTATGAAGTTTGGCCAGAATTCTATCTTTCAAAGAAGTAGGTACCACCACTCTCTTTCCGCACTTGATACAACCTTGCTCACAAGACAATTCAGTACGACGGTTATGGAATGGTTTCATTTCTGTGTCCATACACTAATCAGTCCATCCATTCAAGGTGTTTTCGTACACTCTCTTCAGTACTGAGCCCTTCTGAGTCTCACCTGCAATCTCATTTACATTCACAGGAAAGTCTTTGTCAATTGCACCTAGCGTGAAAATAGCACCTTCACTCCCAACACGAGTCCTCATGTGGCAACCTGAACAAGGCATCTGCGATTGTGTTTTGCTTTGAAGTGTGATATTCAAACATGTAGTCATATTGTGACAACAACACTGCCCAATGTTGCATTCTTGATGCGGCCATTGCAGTAATGGCAGATTTGGGCCCCAATATTGCTAAGAGCGGTTTGTGATCGGTTATCAGGGTAAACTTTCTGCCAATCAGGAACTGTTGGAATTTCTTGATTCCAAACACTATGGCGAGTGCTTCCTGTTTAATTTGCACATATTTCTTTCGCTCTTTGTGAGGGTTCGCGATGCAAACTTGATTGATTTCTCTTGGCCATCATCATTACGTGGCTTATGATAGCTCCCACACCGTAGCTAGAAGCATCACACACTAACTGAAGCTCACACTCTGTGTCGTAGTGCACAAGTAGAGCATCACTAGAGAGACTTCTTTACAAGCATCATAAGCTTCCTGTTGCACTTTCATTCACTTCCACTGGATATCATTCTTGAGGAGCTCGTGCAATGGAGCTAACACGGTCACTAACACAAGTAAGAAACTTGTGTAGTACAGGAACATTCCAAGGAAAGATCGTGGCCCAGAAATTCCAGAACAGGGCTTGCAGCGCGTGCAAGCCCCGTATTTGCACTTACCCCGCGCTCGTGCCGATCAGCTTCTGGGACGCCTGAACTTGCAGAAATAGAAAGCACATTCCCGGGCAGCGTATGACGTCATGCCGCCCAGGCGTGCAGCCAGCGCGAAGCCAGGAGCGTGCAGTGTAAGTGAGACACGCCCCTTGAGGTCTCAGTTTCACTGGACACGCCCCCAATGTTTCTGTCAAGCTGCTAAGCATTTTTACATGCAAAGCAGCAGTTTAAATAGGTTTTTGGAAGTTTTTTGAAGATTTTGGTAACTTTTATAAACTTTTTAAAATGTTTACATTATTTTGAGTAATCTGAAGTAGTTTTAAAGAGAATTAAAGCAATTTAAAGACTTTTAAAAGCCCTAAAAGAATTTTTTTAATTCCATTTATTTATTTAGCAATGTCGTCGTCATACGTGTCTTCACACTGTTCCCTTTGGGGAACTGTATGAAGTGGTGGAAGGATTTATGGCCATGATTAACGCTCATTCCGTGACCGTAACCATCTTTGAACCAGCCATTAGGGCGGTTAGTCCTATGGCGGGAGGGTTTTACGGGCTCCCACAAGCTATACAAGGAGGGGGGCCACCCACACCCACGGACGCAAATATCCCACTGGATGTCAACCCAGAATTTAGAGCCGGAGCTCCGACTCCACTTGCCGGGACTGTCTGGAGCGGGGTTCGAAACCCTACCCTGATCTGGCCCAGCGGCGGGGATCCTACTGCTATGACAAAGGCCCAATCCAATTAGCAACATGAAATGGCAGCATAGGGCTCCAGTCACGGGGAGGGAAAAGGCGCAGGAAACGTATGGGTGTCACCTTTTGTGCGGAGTGGGCCTTTTGCGTAGCAGTAAACATCCCCGCCGCTGGGCCAGAAGGAGTAGGGTTTTGAACCCCACTCCAGACAGTCCCGGCAAGTGGAGTCGGAGCTCCAACTTTAAATTCTGGGTGGACATCCAGCGGGATACTTGCGTCCGTGGGTGTTGGTGGCCTCCCCCCCCTCAGATGGGTTGTGGGAGCCCGTAAAACCCTCCTGCCATAGGACTAACCACCCTAATGGCTGGTTCAAAGATGGTTACGGTCACGGAATGAGCGTTAATCACGGCCATAAATCCTTCCACCACTTCATACAGTTCCCCAAAGGGAACAGTGTGAGGATACGTGTGATGATGACCTCTTGCGCAATGCACCTCCTTGGACCCTCAGTCGCAGATGCGAGGGGGCAAGTCGTGCAATTGTTAAATTTTTTATTTTATTGACATGTAAAATGTTGGCCCAGTAATTCCCTTCCAAATGCGCTAGTACGGTCGGGGTACTTACGCATCTGGCCGGATGAAATGCCGGTTTTCAGCATGCACAGTGCATGTGAGGAAAACCGGCATTTCCTGTCCTCTGAACGAAGGGGTTCAGAGGCAGAACGCGTGCGACTGCACAGGCAGCGCGTGCGCAGTATAATTCGCCGCTTTCATTAATGCTTTCAGTGAGGTCCAGTCATTACAACTTACACATGAAAAAAGCATGGGTACAGTTGCTCCAGAGGCTGCGGAGGAAGATATTTCTTATCGTGGAGCTTCTGAAAGTATGTATGTCTGTATATATTCCTTTGCGTGTTATGTATATATTCCTTTACTTATGTGTATGAATGTATTATTTAATTATGACTTTCAGAGAAAGTAACTTATTGGAAAATCATAATTAAAAATATACATTCATACACATTAGTAAAGGAATATAAAACATACATACATATACGTAAAGGAATATATGTGGACATACATACATAACTCATTCTCACATTCCATTCACACAGCCACAATTGCTCCTTCTACCTACCGTTCTGAAAACCCGTTTAAAAAAAAAATTAAAGTTTAAAACTTACTTAAAATTTCTTAAAATAACTTCCCTCCCTTTCCCAAACCTAAATATTGCATTTCATAAGCTCCTCCATAAAATATATCTCCTTCCCCAGCCAATGAACAACTTTACACTTGCTTTTTTCACGTGTAAGTTCTAGGGACTTACCCTCACTGAATCCATCAGTGAAATCTACAAAGTTCACTGCGCAAGCGCTGCCTGTGCAGTCGCACGCGCTGTGAATAGACCTCGGGTCTGGAAATGCCGGCGTTCCCCGCATGCGCTGTTCCTGCTGAACGCCGGCATTTCCAACGGCCAGATGCGTGAGTAACCCGACCGTACTCACGCTTCTGGCCTGGAATTTCTGGCCCCTTAACTCAGACACGTTCTTTGGCTTTGGAGCATTGATGATAGCATCAAAGTTTTCCTTCATTGGTTGCAAGCCATTTGCATCAACTTTCAGACCAAGGTGCACAACCTTGGGCTGCACAAAAGCACATTTGCTCCTTTTCAATTTGACATTGTGGGCATTCAACCTTTGAAGCACTATATCTAACACTTCTAGATTTTCTTCCTCACTGCTTGTTGCAATCAGCACATCATCTTGATTGCATAAGCAATTTGGAACTCCTTGCAAAATCTTATCCATCGTAGCCTGGAAGATTTTACGTCATACGGCAACTTCATGTATGAGTACAGTCCCTTGTGTGTGTTGATGGTGAGGTACAGTTGACTCTCTTTGTCAACATTCAGCTGAGTGTAAGTGTGCGACAGGCCAAGCTTTGAGAAAACCTTGTGATGTAGTAACACTGCTCATCGTCAACTGCTTGGTTGATAGTAACTTTGTAGTCACCACACATAGAATGGAGCAGGTGATGTGTTACTGTTGCGAGATGTGGGAGCCGGTAGACCCCATTGAGGCTAACGGTGATTACATCTGTGACAAGTGTCTGCTGCTACAGGATCTCCAGCTCCATGTTGATGAGCTGGAGTCTGAGCTTCAGACACTGCGACACATCAGGGAGGGGGAGAAGTACCTGGACTCTGTGTATCAGAAGGTGGTCACACCTATGAAGTTAATTAATTCAGATGTAGCCCATGGTCAGGGACAGGACGGTGTGACTACGAGCGAGGCAGGTACGGGGATCCAGGAGGTAGTGTTGGAGGAGCCGCAGCCCTTGCTCTTGTCCAACAGGTTCGAGGTTCTTACTCCCTTTGGGGACGGGAGCAGGGGCTGCAGGGAGGATAAGCAACCTGGTCACAGCACCGTGGAACGGGGGGCCATTCAAGAGGGGGGAGTAAATAGAAATGTTGTAGTGGTAGGGGATAGTATTATTAGGGGGATAGATAGAGTTCTCTGCAGCCAAGAGCGAGAGTCCCGTAGGCTGTGTTGCCTACCCGGTGCCAGGGTTAAGGACATCTCCTCTGGGCTGGAAAGAAACTAGCAGTGGGAGGGGTTGGATCCAGTCGTCATGGTCCATGTTGGTACAAACGACATAGATAGGACTAGGAAGCTGGTTCTTTTAAAGGAGTATGAGCAGCTAGGGGTCAAATTAAAAAACAGAACCTCAAGGGTAATAATCTCTGGATTATTACCTGAGCCATGAGCGAATTTGGCTAGGACAAATAAAATAAGAGAGTTAAATGCGTGGCTCAAAGACTGGTGTGGGAGAAATGGGTTTTGCTTCCTGGGACACTGGCACCAGTACTGGGGCAGGAGGGAGCTGTTCCGTTGGGACGGGCTTTGTTAAGTCCGTGAATGATTGAGACACGGACTAGCAGGAGAGAAAACAAACAGATCTTTACTGGTGAAAGGCATAAACAAAACTAAACAACAGAGGCTCTCTAGCGCCTTTTATACAGGGGTGGTCACTGCCGGTACTGCAGTCTGAGACCAGTTATTCTCTTAAAGGTACATAAACAACAATTCCTCCCCTTTTAGATAAGCAGTACATAACATTCATTTAACACCTAAATGATAACGAATTACAATCACAATTACTGTTACTAGATACAGTGGTTAAGTTTAAGCAATTAAAAGTTCAGTCTTTGCGGAGGCTTCCTGATTCTGTCTGGATAACGCCTCTTTGGGGTAACAGGTTCTTCTGGCAATGTTGAGTTGGAATCAATGTCGTTGCTTGGTTCATCTGCTTCCAATATTACCGGTTCTGCGGTAGCTGCAATTGGAACGTCGATTTCATTACCAGGTGTATCAGATCGTGGTGTGGAGTTGACGTTTTCCAGTGACTCTAGAACCTGGTCAGCATGGCATCTTACAATGCTCTCCCCAACATCCATGGTATACATGAGAGGTCCTTGTCATGTACAAATCGTTCGTGGCTGCCATTTCTCAGTGCGGTAGTCCCGGGCCAAAACTGGTTGACCTATCTTAAAACTCCTGGTCGACCTTTCATTCATATTCTGAAACTGCCTGTTCTCCACATCTCTTCGGACGTTTGGCTTAACCAAATCCAAGAGGCATCGTAGTCTTCGATTGAAGAACATCATGGCTGGAGTTTGGTTGGTAACGGCATGTGTTGCATTCCGGTAGGTAAACAAGAAGTTGTCCACCTTGTGTTGTAGGGGTATATCTTCATTACACATTGCCTTGATAGCCTTCTTGAATGTTTGGACAAACCTCTCGGCCAATCCATTAGTGGCTGGATGATATGGGGCAGATGTGTAATGCTTAACACCATTGTTCTTTAAGAACCTCCGGAACTCTTCAGACACAAACTGTGGTCCATTGTCAGAGCAAATCTGTTCAGGCAGCCCATTCCTGGCGAATATGGTTCGTAAAACCATGATAGTTTTTTCCGTGGTGGTTGAGGACATTTTTATTACCTCTGGCCACTTTGAATGTGCATCCACCGCAATTAAAAACATCGAGTCCATGAAGGGACCAGCAAAATCAATGTGCACCCTTTGCCATGGAGATGAGGGCCACTCCCATGGATGCAGAGGCGCTTGTGGTGGGGCGTTTTGGACCTTCTGGCATCCTGCACAGCTCTTGGTCATCTCTTCGATTTCTCTATCGATTCCCGGCCACCACACAAACGCTCTGGCTAAGCTCTTCATTTTTACCCCACCCAGATGACCCTCATGAAGCTCATTGAGCACTCTATCCGTCAACTTAGGTGGAATTACTACCCTGGATCCACACATCAAGGTTCCTCTGCACACTGACAGCTGTTCTCTTCTTGGCGAAAATGCTGGCAGCAGTGGTTCGCCATGTGCTGGCCATCCCTTCACCGTTAAATCATAGACCCGTGATAGTGTCGGGTCATTCTGTGTTTCCTTTTCTATGTTTGCATTCGTCACAGGGAGACATTCGACTATGGTCGAGTGGAATAACTCCATTGGATCCACTGCAATGTCTTCTTCTTCCACCGTCGGCAACGGTAGACGTGACAATTCATCAGCATTTCCATGCTGTTTAGTTCCTTTGTACTCGATGTCATATTGTTGTGCCCCTAGGAAAATGGACCATCTCTGCAGCCGTTGTGCTGTCATTATCGGTACGCCCTTCTGAGGGTTGAAAATGGAGACAAGAGGTTGATGATCGGTTAGTAGAGTAAATTTTTGACCGTGCAGATAGTGATTGAACTTCTTCACCCCCCACACTAGGCTGAGGGCCTCTCTGTCAATCTGGGCGTAGTTACGCTCGGCAGAAGTTAACGAGCGTGACGCAAAAGCTATCGGCCTCTCCAAACCATCAAGGAATTTATGTGACAGTACCGCCCCATTGCCGTAGGGAGACGCATCACACGCCAGCCTGATTGGCAGTGCTGGGTTGTAGTGAGCCAATACTTCCTTCGAAGTGATTAAGTCCTTACTCTTCTGAAAAGCATGTTTACAATCATTGCTCCATTTCCATGCTACCCCC
Organism: Somniosus microcephalus; assembly: GCF_052327205.1. Taxonomy (NCBI): domain Eukaryota; kingdom Metazoa; phylum Chordata; class Chondrichthyes; order Squaliformes; family Somniosidae; genus Somniosus; species Somniosus microcephalus. The sequence continues at coordinate 244,070,741 of NC_140987.1, forward strand.
ATTCGCAGCAGGGCGTTCAGTGGGTGCAGAATTGTCGACAAATTCGGCAAAAACTTATGATAGTAATTCACCAACCCGAGGAATGACCTCAGTTGCGACACATTTTCAGGCGCTGGGGCGTTAACAACTGCTTCAATTTTGTCAGGGGGCTTATGTAACCCCTCTTCATCAATCACATTGCCACAATACGATATCTGTTACTTAAAAAATTCGCACTTGGGGCGGTTGGCTCGCAGCCCATGTTCCCGTAGTCTAGTGAGCACCTGTCCTAGGTTGTTAAGGTGTTCACTGTCATCTTCACCTGTTACAAGGATGTCGTCCAAGTAACACTGAGTCCCCGGAATCCCTTGCAGGACTTGTTCCATCGCTCTTTGCCATATCGCCGGAGCCGATGCTACTCCGAATACCAATCGATGATACTGGTAAAGACCTTTGTGAGTGTTTATCGTAAGATACTTCCTAGAGGACTCTTCAACCTCCATCTGCAAATATGCTTGTGCTAGGTCAATTTTTGTAAAACGCTTCCCTCCAGACAGCGAGGCGAAGATGTCTTCTATCCTTGGAAGAGGATATTGTACTGTGCGAAGGACAGGGTTCACCGTCACCTTGAAATCCCCACAGATGCGAATCTTCCTTGGCTGTCCGGACTTATTGCTTAACGTTTTCTTCATGACAGGAATGATGGGTGTCGCCCACTCGCTCTAGACGACCTTAGACAACACGCCCGCCTTCTCCAGATTCTGCAGCTCTGCCTCGACGGCTGGGCGAATTGCATATGGTACCGGTCTCGCTTTGAAAAACTTGGGAACTGCATTCTCTTCTATTTTTATCGAGGCGGTTATGCCTTTAAGCGTGCCCAGTTCTTGTTGAAATACCTCTTTGGCGTTTGCTAAGATTGTTGACAATCGTCCAGGAGTGACGTCTTCATCTTTTTTACCATCCACCGTCATTGCATGAAGTTTATCTTCATGATCCATTCCCATCCCAATAACGGTGGTCCACCATTTGGCAGTATGTAGAGATACAATTTCCGTATTTTCTTGCCATTGTATTCGACAGGCACCCTTATTTTTCCTCTGGGGTATACTTTTTGCCCCGTATACGTTGTCAAGACGATGGATGTCTCTCTGAAGGGTATGTGTGAAAATAGCCGCTCGTAGTCTCGTCGATTCATGGCGGTTAGCGCTGATCCTGTATCCAATTCCATTTTAACTTGGGACCCTGCTATCGTGAGAGTGACCCAAATGGTTCGGTGATCCTCTTTTGCGATTACATTGTGAAGTTTGAGACAGCTTAGTCTTCTGTTTCCAGATTCACTATCGCTCATCTGGTCTTCGGAACTACTGTCCGTCATCTTTTGTACTTTCTTGTACGGTTCCTTAGTAGCCTTTTTGTTGTCGCTGGTCTTCTTCCCAGACCTACAAACTCGTGCAATGTGTCCAATCTTCCCGCATTGTCTGCATATTTTGTCTTTGGACCAGCAGTTCTTCAGGTCATGGTTAGTTCTGCCGCAGCGATAACATTTTGCAAATCCCCGTGTCATTTCGTGGGTGCCGTATTCCTGTGGTTTTTGTTGAATTTCTGCAGCTCCCCTGGCTGCTGCTTCATACGATACTGCCACGCTGAAAGCCTTATCTAGCATCAGCTCTTTTTCTGCGAGTAACTTCTTCTGTGTTCCTTCACTCAGGAGTCCACAGACAAATTTGTCCCATAGGGTATCTGCCAGTCCTGCTCCGAACTGGCAGTGCTTTGATAGCTTGCGTAGTTCCGTAAGATACTCAGCAATGCTCTCATCTTTGTGCTGAGTTATCCTGTGGAATTTAAATCTTTCTGCTATCAACAGCGGTGCAGGGTTTAAGTGCTCCTGTAGAACAGCAACAATTTCGTTAAAACTCTTCGCCTTCGGTTTGGCTGGAGTAATCAGGTCCCGCAATAGGCCGTACGTTCTAGCGCCCATTAAGTTTAACAATATCGATGCCTTTTTCCCCTCCGCTATATCGTTTGCCTCGAAATATACCTCGACTCTTTCCACATACGTGGTCCAGTCCTCTAATGTATTATCAAAAGCAGTGATACAGCCAGTCTTCGGCATCTTGCAAATCTAAAATGGCGCCTCTCGTGCTTTTCCTTCTTCCCCCGCTGTTGTTAGCGCTGCTTTTCATGGTTTCCTGCGCGTATTCTTTTTCTTTTATTATTTTCCCGTCGTGGAGCGGACCCTCTGGGACACTTCCCTCCCTCTTCTGAGGTCCGAACGCTGCCCATGTCGAAACACCGGCCGCGCCCTATATGCTCCACCCTCTCTCTCTCTCCTTGCTTCCCGACTCGCTGCCCGGCCCCGTTGAAAAGCCACCCGATCGAGCTTCATCCCGCCGCAGCCCAGGAAGGATCAGAGCACTACCTGCCACCAGCCCGATTAGCTGGGAAACCACGGACCGAGGAACCCAGCCTGGCTCTGGACAGTCTGTCCTGCAAGTTTTGAAATCGATGATTGACGGTCGACGCCCGTTTCTCGAGCTTCAATGGCCTATTTTTTTTTTCTTCTTTCTTCTGGCTCCGACCTTCAACAACGTCGTCGGAGCTGCTGCTGAGTTGCAGGTAAGTTTGCTCCAACTCGTCGCCAGTGTTAAGTCCGTGAATGATTGAGACACGGACTAGCAGGAGAGAAAACAAACAGATCTTTACTGGTGAAAGGCATAAACGAAACTAAACAACAGAGGCTCTCTAGCGCCTTTTATACAGGGGTGGTCACTGCCGGTACTGCAGTCTGAGACCAGTTATTCTCTTAAAAGTACATACACAACAGGCTTCACTTGGCCAGTGCTGGGACTAGAATCCTGGCGGATCATATAACTAGGGCTGTAGAGAGGGCTTTAAACTAACTAGTGGGGGGGAGGTTCCTAGAGAGCAAATAATAAAAATGACAACAGAGAAGGTCATAGACTCAGGTAGCAGTGGGGAAATTAAAAACCAGAGCATGTCAGGAAGGGGCAGAAGGTATGGAGTAAAAGGTAAAGTAATAAAAAGGGCAAAAGCAGAAACTAAGTGTCACAAAACACATTTGAAAGTTCTCTATCTGAATGCACGTAGCATTCGTAACAAAATAGACGAGTTAATGGCACAAATAGCTACATATGGGTATGATCATGTGGCCATTACAGAAACATGGCTGCAGGGTGACAATGCCTGGGAATTAAACATAACAGGTTATTTAACGATCAGGAAGGACAGGCAGGAAGGAAGGGGAGGTGGGGTGGCTATGTTAATAAAGGAAGGAATCACTGTAATACAGAGAAATGATATTGGGTCAAAAGATCAGGATAATGAAACAGTTTGGGTGGAGATAAGGAATAATAAGGGGAAAAAAACACTAATGGGCATAGTCTATAGGCCTCCGAACAGTTGCAACTCGGTTGGATGGAGTATCAATCAGGAAATAGTTGAGGCTTGTAATAAGGGAACATCTACAATTATGGGGGATTTTAACTATCATATTAATTGGACAAATCAAATTGGGCAGGGCTGCCTTGAGGATGAGTTCATTGAGTGTATTAGGGATGGATTTCTTGAGCAGTATGTAACTGAACCGACCAGGGGGCAAGCAACCTTAGATCTGGTCCTGTGTAACGAGAGAGGATTAATTAAAAATGTCCTAGTAAGGGATCCCCTTGGAATGAGTGACCATAACATGGTTGAATTCCATATTCAATTAGAGGGTGAGCAGGTTGGATCTCAAACAAGCGTGCTAAGCTTGAATAAAGGAGACTATGAAGGTATGAGAGCGGAATTGAGTAAAGTGGATTGGGAAAATAGATTAAAGGGTAAGACGATACATGATCAGTGGTGTACATTTAAGGAGTTATTTTACAACTTCCAAAAAAAATATATTCCACTGAGAAGAAAAGGGTGTAAAAGAAAAGACAGCCATCCATGGCGAATTAAAGAAATTAAGGATAGTATTCGACTAAAAGCAAGGGCATATAAGGTAGCCAAATCTAGTGGGAGGATAGAGGATTGGGAAAACTTTAAAAGACAGCAAAAAATAACAAAAAGATTGATTAAGAAAGGGAAGATAGATTATGAATGTAAACTAGCAAAAAATATAAAAACAAATAGTAAGAGTTTTTATAGTTATATAAAAAGAAAAAGGGTGGCTAAAGTAAATGTTGGTCCCTTAGAGGATGAGACCAGGAAATTAATGGTGGGAAATATGGAGATGGCAAAAACACTGAATGAATATTTTGTATCAGTCTTTACAGTAGAGGACACTAAGAATATCCCAACACTGGACAAGCAGGGGGCTATAGGGGGGGAGGAGATAAACACGATCAAAATCACTAAGGAAGTGGTACTCGGTAAAATAATGGGACTCAAGGCGGATAAATCACCTGGACCTGATGGCTTACATCCTAGGGTCTTGAGGGAAGTGGTGGTAGGGATTGTGGATGCATTGGTAATAATCTTCCAAAACTCCCTGGACTCAGCAAAGGTCCCGGCAGACTGGATAACTGCTAATGTAACACCCTTATTTAAAAAGGGCAGTAGACAGAAGGCTGGAAACTATAGACCGGTTAGCCTAACATCTGTGGTAGGTAAAATTTTGGAGTCCATTTTTAAGGAGACAGTAACAGGACATTTGGATAATCATAATTTAATAAGACAAAGTCAGCATGGCTTTACGAAGGGGAAGTCATGTTTGACAAATTTGCTGGAGTTCTTTGAGGAAGTAACATATAGGGTGGATAAAGGTGAACCAGTGGACGTAGTGTATTTAGACTTCCAAAAGGCATTTGACAAGGTGCCACACAAAAGATTATTGCTTAAGATAAAAAATCACGGGATTGTGGGTAATATTCTGGCATGGATAGAGGATTGGCTATCTAACAGAAGGCAGAGAGTTGGGATAAATGGTTCATTCTCAGACTGGCAATCAGTAACCAGTGGTGTTTGCAGGGGTCAGTGCTGGGTCCCCAACTCTATACAATCTACATTAATGATTTGGAGGAGGGGACCGAGTGTAACATATCAAAGTTTGCAGATGATACTAAGATGGGAGGGAAAGTAGTGAGTGAGGAGGACATAAAAAACCTGCAAGGGGACATAGACAGGCTAAGTGAGTGGGCAGAGATTTGGCAGATGGAATACAATATTGGAAAGTGTGAGGTTATGCACTTTGGCAGGAAAAATCGTAGAGCAAGTTATTATCTTAATGGCAAGAAACTGGAAAGTACTGAAGTACAAAGGGATCTGGGGGTCCTGGTGCACGAAACTCAAAAGGTTAGTATGCAGGTGCAGCAAGTGATTAAGAAGGCCAATGGAATGTTGGCTTTCATTGCTAGGGGGATAGAATATAAAAATAGGGAGGTATTGCTTCAGTTGTACAAGGTATTGGTGAGACCGCACCTGGAATACTGCATACAGTTTTGGTGTCCATACTTAAGAAAAGACATACTTGCTCTCGAGTCAGTACAAAGAAGGTTCACTCAGTTAATCCCGGGGATGAGGGGATGGACATATGAGGAGAGGTTGAGTAGATTGGGACTCTACTCGTTGGAGTTGAGAAGAATGAGAGGCGATCTTATTGAAACATATAAGATTGTGAAGGGGTTGGTTCGGGTGGATGCGGGGAGGATGTTCCCGATGATGGGTGAAACTAGAACTAGGGGGCATAGTCTTGAATAAGGGGCTGCTCTTTCAAAACTGAGATGAGGAGGAACTACTTCACTCAGAGGGTGGTAGGTCCATGGAATATGCTGCCCCAAAAAGCTGTCGAAGCTACATCATTACATAAATTTAAAACAGAAATAGACAGTTTCCTAGAAGAAAAGGGAATTAAGGGTTACGGGGAGCGGGCAGGAATTTGGACATGAGACTAGGTTCAGATCGGTCATGGCTCTGTGGGTAGCGGAGCGGGCCCAGGGGCCGTGTAGCCTGATCCTGCTCCTGTTTCGTGTGTCTAATTCTGTTAGATTCAGGAGATAGTCCTGTGATAGTGGATTGGCGGTTAAGATCAGATCAGCCATGATCTTATTGAATGGCGGAGCAGGCTCGAGGGGCCGATTGGCCTACTCCTGCTCCTATTTCTTATGTTCTTATGTTCTTATGTAAGCGTACAGTTTTGTCTGCTTTGGGCACTACCACAATCGGGGTAGCCCATTCACTTTTGTCAGTGTTTACTAGCACTCCATTCCCTCTGAGCTTCGCTAGCTCTTCCTCCACCTGACTTTTCAACGCATAGGGGCCGTCCTTGCCTTACAATAGACAGGCTTTGCTTTGGACTTGATGCAGATCTGCACGTCATAGCCATTGATGCCCTCATAACTGTCTGAGAACATGCCTTCGTACTTGGTCAGCATTGTGTCGAGTTGCTTCTTTGGAGCATCTACACTGAAAATGTTTTTCCAGTCTAGTTTTAACTTTCTCAACCAGTCTTTGCCCATGAGAGTTGGCCTGTTGTATGTAGCTCACTACAATAATAGGCAGTTTTACTGACTGGCCATTGTGTTGAACTGTACATTCCATTTGTTCACATGTCTTTAGGATTTCTCCAGAGTCAGTTTTTAACTCTGCGATACTCTTTGTAAGTGGTATTTGATTAATCTTACTCTCATATGTGTCCTTACTCATGATTGTAGGAATTATTAGCGGGGATGGGGTTATTGTCTCTGGCCAGTCACAAGCCTCTGAGCTGCTCCAGAGCCCCGTGCGGTTTTGAAGCGCTCCCCTTTCCTGGTTCTGACTGCTGGACTTATTCGGTAGCGATGTAGACAGAAACGAGACTCATGGTTGGGTGCAAAACAGACCAGTATTTATTGAAACAGAAAGAAGACAACTTAAAATAATGAATACAACACACCTGTGCTCGATACAGCACTTTTACTTAACACAGTACACTTATTGTCCACTACAGCACTCCTTTGCTTAGTGCAACACGCTTTTACTTAAATACAGTACCTTTAATACAGTACACTCTTACTTAAATACAGCACTTTTAACTGGTGCAGCACTTTACTTCTCACAGTACTTAGTGTCCACTGCAGCACTCTTTTGCTTAGTGCAACACTGTTACTTAACAGGGGAGGAGAAAACGGACACAACGAGGGAAAATTGACTAAAATCACAATTTAACAAAATCCCCTTAATTCCCACCCGTAAACACCAATCTAAGTTGCCTTGTGATAGGCCAGAAAAACGCCTGCTCCATGCCCCTGCAGTCTTAGATTCTTCACCACCCTGAAATGGAGATACCCCAGTGTTTAAAAGTAACTGCTGGTATTCCACTCCCTTGGGCGGGCTCCTGACTTGTAGCTAGGGCACGGAGGCAAGGCTGCAGAGAGAGAGCGAGATGGCTTCTTGAGGAGGGTGATGGGAGAGGTGCCTGTGAAAATCAAAGATCTTTTCACAGCCCAATGTGTGGCCAAAAGGTGCCGTTTACAGTTGGAGTAGCTCCTCTCCACACCCGTGAGGACTCTGGAGGAGTAGACCACGGGCCTTAGCCTGCCGTGCCGCTCCTGGAGCAGCACAGCACTGAGACTATCCCCACTGGCTGCTACCTCCAAGAAGAACTCTTTACCCCCATATATGGCCCCTAGAGCTGGCGCGGTCTGCAAGTCTCCCTTGAGTTTAACAAATGCTGCCTGGCAACCCTCATCCCAAAGCGACTCCACTCCCTTATGTAGGAGTCGGAGCAGAGGGGCTGCTGTGGCTGCATAGTCCTCAATGAAGTCTCTGCAGTACCCCGTTAGCCCTAGAAATGACCTCACACCCCTGACTGTGTTAGGGACTCGTAACTCTTGTACCGCTTCCCTCCTAGCCTTATCTATGGCCCTTTCTCCAGCGCGGATGGTCAGACCCAGGAATTTGACCTCCTGCTGGCCGATCTGCGCTTTCTTTGGGTTTACCTTGAAACCCCTTTTCCTGAGCAGCTCTAGCAGTTCGGCTAATAGTGGGCCGTGTTCCTCTCCTGAATCAGTGAACAGGAGCAGGTCATCCACGTATTGAACCAACTGTGTGGGCTGGCTGAAATCTTTCAAACTATCTGCCATACACTGGTGGAAGATGCTGGGGCTGTTATGAAAACCTTGTGGCAAGCAGTTCCATGTGTACTGTTGCCCCTTAAAGGTAAAAGCAAACTTGTACTGATCCTCCCTCCTTAAAGGGATGGACCAAAACCCGTTAGAAATATCCAGCACCGTGAAAATGGTCGCGGATGCTGGAATACTTCCTATCAGGTCGGCCACTGCTGCCACCGTGGGTGTCAGGCTGGAATATTGCTGTTAAGCACCCGATAGTCCACCGTGGCTCTCCATGTATTGTCCGGTTTTCGGACCGGCCAAAGCGGAGAGTTGACATGGGTGGCTATGGGCCTCAACACTCCCTGCTGCACCAAAGAGGACATGGCTGCCTCCATGTCGGGTTCTGCCTCTTTAGGGAAATTATACTGCTTCTGGGGCCGGGCCATGGGGTCCCCGTCCACTCTAACCTCAAACCCTGTGACCCTCCCGCAGTCGTGTTTATGCGTGGCAAACACAGCTAGATTAGCCTGCACGACTGCCTGAAATTCCCCCGGGACACCATCGAAAATGAGCCCGAGGTCGTAACCTTCTTTAGGCTTCACAGTACACAGGGTCCGCTTCCCTTCCTTGCTCGGGATGATTACTACACCTCCCTCTCCACCCGTGTTGGCTCCCCACAGGCAATGATTGCGGAGATCCACGAGGATCCCATGGCCCACCAGGAAGTCGGCTCCTAGGATCACCTTCCCTCCCTCTGCCTCCCAACTTGCCAGGATGCACATCCATTTGGTCCGGATCGTGCCCAGGCGGATTGAGAGCAGCTTGGAGAATACTCCCGCTTATTCCTTACCGGTGAACCCCGATAAGGCGTATGGAACCCTGCTAGACAGAGGTGAGGTGGTGGGATTAGCTGCGTGGATCACGGTGCTTAATGCTCCCGTATCCAGTAGATAGGTCCCTTTAACCCTCTCCACCTCCATCTGTACAAGCAGTCTCTTCCACCCGTCATACCGGAGGTCACACAGGTAGACAGGCTGCACGGGCTCTCGTCATAGTGGGGCGGCAGAGGGGGCCGAGGGAGCCACAGCACCGGTGGTGGCAGCTATTTTTCCCTGGCTGGCTAGGAGAGACCGTAGGGACTGTAAAAATGACTCGATCGTGGCGGGAGGGGTACCTGGCCCTGCCTTTTGGGCTGGGGCTGTGGGATCATTTCGCTTGCTATCCTTCCAGGGATTCTTAAAGTCTTTCCTCCAGTGACCGTCTTTCACGCACCCATAGCAATTTAACCTAGCCTGAGAGGGAATGGTTCCCCTCCTGGTGCCACTCTCTCTTACTCTGGCTCCCAGGTTTAACCTCATGGACTTTTCCCTTGGGTTGTGGTGTCTCGATACCCCTCCTGTTTCTCGGAGCTGTGGGTGGCGGTCGTGGGACTGCTGATTCCTTGACCAACCTTTCCCTGGGTGTCAGGGTCCCAGCTACACATTCCTCTGCTGGCCGCCAGAGGGCGGTTTAGGAGGCCTCAGTGCACTGCTGCCATGTCTCTGTACCTCTCTCCTCACCTGTGTCTCATTAGAGTAATTGTCTCATCAGAATAACCAGGCCTGTTATTTAAGCTGACTATTTCCAGCCCCAGTCACTCAGGCTTGAGTTCTCATGCCTGCAAGTCACAGGTTAGTTTCCAGTCCTTGCCCTGCATTTTGTATACTCGCTTTTGTTTCTTTGAGTTGTTACTTTGGTCTTTTGTTTGAAGAATTCTCTGTACGTCCTGTATTTGAAGAGCCTTCTACTAAAGCATCTTTTGAGTTTTCTCCATCTCCAGCCTCTGGCTGTCTGTCTGCATTTGGGTCCACTACCACACCCGTAACACCTGGGTGTTGCCTGGGGGACGGTTTTACTTGGGTTGCCGGTAAAATCAGACTGACCTGCCTTCGGACTGATCAGACATATCATCCCCTTTGCCCTTTTTAAAGCCATATTCAAGATTTCTATCTCTGCCCTACAGGGACCATGATCTGCTTCCTCAAACCCTTGCTCGCAGGCCAGCTTATATGCTGCCTTTACCTCCCTAACCTTTTCCTCCTGCTCTTTTACTTCTTGTATGAGGTGAGCGTTCTCCTCCCGCACCCTCATCTCATTGCTCTTGGCCTCTGCAACTAGGCACTTCAGGTACTCTGACTCGTGCCTCGTGTGGTTTTTGCCCTCACTAAACTGGACCACCAGGCGCTCTATCTTGGCATGGTATTCTTCAACCTCCCTTTCCCTATCCCAACTCTTTGCTCTAGATTCCCTAAGCTTGCGGGTAACTTCCCCAAGCCTGTGGGCACCTAACCACAAACAAACCAGTGGGATAAAAAGAAAACCAATAACTGCTGCTCTCTCCAGACCCAAATCACCGTCTGCTACATCGCACACCATTGCCGACGGTCCTGCCCCGCATTTGCCATTTTGTAGGAATTATTAGCGGGGATGGGGTTATTGTCTCTGGCCAGTCCGAAGCTTCTGAGCTGCTCCAGAGCCCCGTGCGGTTTTGAAGTGCTCCCCCTTCCTGGTTCTGACCGCCGGACTTATTCAGTAGCGATGTAGACAGAAATGAGACTCATGGTTGGGTGCAAAACAGAGCAGTATTTATTGAAACAAAAAGAAAACAACTTAAAATAATGAATACAACACACCTGTGCTCGATACAGCATTTTTACTTAACACAGTACACTTAATGTCCACTACAGCACTCTTTTGCTTAGTGCAACACTCTTTTACTTAAATACAGCACCTTTAATACAGTACACTCTTACTTAAATACAGCACTTTTAACTGGTGCAGCACTTTACTTCTCACAGTACTTAGTGTCCACTACAACACTCTATTGCTTAGTGCAACACTCCTTTACTTAAATACAGCACCTTTAATACAGTACACTCTTACTTAAATACAGCACTTATAACTAGTGCAGCACTTTACTTCCCACAGTACTTAGTGTCCAGTACAGCACTCTTTTGCTTAGTGCAACACTGTTACTTAACAGGGGAGGAGAAAACAGACACAATGAGGGAAAATTGACTAAAATCACAATTTAACAAAATCCCCCTTAATTCCCACCCATAAGTAAGTTGCCTTGTGATAGGCCAGAAAAACTATGCTCACCAGTGAAACGCTTGCTCCGTGCCCCTGCGGTCTTAGATTCTTCACCACCCTGAAATGGAGATACCCCAGTGTTTAAAAGTAACTGCTGGTATTCCACTCCCTTGGGCGGGCTCCTGACTTGTAGTTAGGGCACGGAGGCGAGGCTGCAGAGAGAGAGCGAGATGGCTTCTTGAGAAGCTATCTTATACCCCATTTGGGGCCGAAATCTTCCCGCCCAAATCCGGATGTATCTGGGCTGAACAAAATGGATCCAAACTGTCCCCATTGACTGTGATGGGGTTTGGATGAATTACCCATTTCCCTTATGATGGGTTTTTGAATGTATGGGTTTGAATAGAGCTGTCTTGGTTTGAAAAAAACATGTCTATTTCCTTAATTGCTGAGTAAACAGCACTTGGATGTTAGTGTAAACAAAGCCATTGTCCTGTGGTCACTGGAACCGCAATTGATTGGCAGTCTCAAGTGGTTAAGCATTTGTGTCAACATTGTAGACTCCCTGTAAACAAACATCGATTGTCCTGCGGTGAAACTCCTCGAACTGCCTTTGATTGACAGTTTAAATACTCCATTGCTTCAGGGGCTGGGGTTTTTTCTAAATCCTGTCGGCCATCTTTGATTTTCCCTTTCATATGCACACAGGCTGTGTGGTGTCTTCTGCCACGAGGTCGGACAGCCATCTTTGATTATCCCTTTCACAGCACACACACAGGTTGCCTTTCAAGTCCTTTTTGTCAGCCCGTGCTTTGCAGAGAGACTGTCTTTTGTCTTCTGCCACGAGGTCTGACAGCCATTTTGATCCCTGGATTTTTAAAGGTATATTCTACCCAGGTTATCTTTAATCTTCGGCTGTAGAAATTTCGGAAATTCTTGCGAAATCTTACATGATAGAGAGATCTGCTGCTTTGTCGATACACATATTGCTCGTTGATCAAAAGCTTTGTACGGAAGTCTTTCTCATGCCTGTTAGCATTGCCGCTAGTGGCATAGAAACTGTAGATGCCTATTTCTTCAACATCAGGTGACAAACCATGTGATTATACATTACAATAATAATCCTACAAGACCTCTTGACCTAAAATTGTGACTTGCTTTATGGATTGATACAACTGACCAAGTGCCTGCATAAGTATTAAAAGAGCCAATGGCATAAGAATTAATGCATGTGTCATTTTAACTTGCTACTAGCAAAGCAGAAGTAATGAGAGAGTGAGTTCCTAAATCACCCTTCAACTCATGACATGTTAGTTAGGACTGATTGGCCTAGAAATCCAGTTGCTTGCGTCAGCCAGTAGCGCCTTAGGAGGAGGAGATGTTGGGCGCTAGGTGGCTAGCGGCCGGGCGCAGCGCGATCTGCGCCTCTCCCCAACTTCACTCACGATTTAGTGGTGGCGCAAAGTCTTTGCGCGCGCTCAGCTGCGCGCGCAGATCGTGACGTCATTTCCTCGTGCAACGCCCTTTGTGCGCCCCAAACCGGAAATTCAGTCGCGACGCCCTATTGTGCACCTGGCACCCCTAGCGACTGGTAGAGGGGAACGGTTCTCAGTCGAAGCGGGGCACAGGGGGCACAAATTAAAGGGCACACCTCCTGCAGTAGAAAAGGCTGCCATTTGGCAGCACTCCTTTTTGAGAGACGGATCTTTGCGGAGAGACCAAGGTAGAGAGCTTTCTGCTTTGGCTCAACACTCGGACAGGTACTTGTGGCTTCAGGCCACAGCTTTCCACTTGTCTTTGCCTTCAGTGACATATCGTTGTTTGCTAACATATAATGGGGGCTGCAATGGGTGCAAACGCTGGCCTTCTCCATTGCATCCAAAGGGCTCACAGATGCCGTGAGAGAGTGGCAGTCCTGGCTAGACGGAGAGGGGGCAACAGGCATCGGGAAAGGAGGCCTTACCCACCCAGGGTATACCGCCAGCAGTTCTCCTATCTGAACATGTCTGACGAGCAGTGTGTTCGGAGGCTGCGATTCCGAAGGGAGGTGGTCACTGAGATCTGCCACCTGCTTGGCGGTGATCTGCAGCCACATCTGAGGAGCAGGACGTCTCTGTCGGTGACATTGAAGGTGACGGTGGCTCTCCACTTCTATGCCACCGGCTCCTTCCAATCCGCTACTGGGGACATTTCCAACATATCCCAGTTCGCCGTGCATTGCTGCATCCGCCAGGTGACCAATGCCCTTTTCAAAAGGAGACGTCAGTTCATCTCCTTCTCCATGGCCCTTGTCAAACAGCAACAGTGTGCAATGGGCTTTGCAGCATTCGCGGGCTTCCCCATGGTGCAGGGCGCCATTGACTGCACGCATGTGGCTTTGCGGGCACCTCTGGAGAATGCCGAGGATTACCGCAACCGGAAGGGCTACCATTCGCTCAACGTTCAGCTGGTGTGTGACCACAGGCAGCTCATCCTAGCTGTCAATGCCCGCTTTCCAGGCAGCAGCCACGATGCCTTCATCCTGCGCCAGACTTCTGTGGCAGACATGTTCCAGGCCCAGCCTCACCCACGAGGATGGCTTCTCGGGGACAAAGGCTATCCTTTGTGTACCTGGTTGATGACCCCGCTCCGTGCGCCCAGCACCCCTGCTGAAGAGGGATACAACGACAGCCATCAAGCGACCAGGAACATCATTGAGCAAACAATCGGCATCCTGAAGCAACGGTTCCGCTGTCTGGATCGTTCCGGTGGAGCCCTACAATATTCCCCGGAGCGAGTCTCCCATTTCGTGGTCGTGTGCTGCATGCTGCACAACCTGGCTATCCGCAGGACTCAGCCACTGCCACCAGAGATTGGAGGACCACCTGAGGAGGAGGAGGAGGAGGACCAGCACAGGAGGGAGGCAGAAAGTGCAAGGGCCACCCGTCGCCGGCTTATTGAACGTCGGTTCGAGGCCCCCTCTCAGGGAATGGCTTGTGCCAATGTCACCAGGTGAATGTAGCCGCTCCACAAGCCCTCAGCCGAGCAGGGCAACCAGGATTGCAAAAAAAAGCATGCACAGTGCGATTTAAGAACATTAATTTATTGCAAACCTCTGCCCTTCCCACATTACAACCTCATGGAGAGAAGCCCCCTCCAAAAACACAAAACTAACAGTCTCGGCCTTACAAAACAAAGAAAGACACTAGTCTCGGCCTTACAAAAACAATGAAAGACACCAGTCTCGGCCTTACAAAAACACAACTACACCAGTCTCGGCCTTTCAACAAACACAAAGCATTTGTGCAGACCTTCTACTTTTTGCCCTGCGAGGGCGATGCCTTTCGCATCCGTGACTGGCCCTTGCCTGCCCTGCAGCTCCTCCTCAATGGGACCCCAGTGGCTGCAGCAAGGCTGGGGGAAGGCTGCTGAGGGTCAGATGGCGAGACAGCAGATGCCCTTGGGGGTCGGCCTGCACCAGCTCTGGCCCTGGAGGGTCCGGCTGCTGACTGCTCCAACTCTGCTTGGGCGGCAGCAGTCTGTCCAGTGGCTCGTGGCAGCTGCAATGGCGGAGTGGCAGTGTCGGCTGCAGGAATGGTGCCAACCTGACAGATCGCAGGTGCTCCCTGGTCGCCTGATACATTGGCACTCGCACGGGCCAGCACTGCAGCATGCGCAGCAAACAGCTGAAGAACAGACTGCTGGGCTGCTGCTGCACGGCGAGTGCCCTGGCGATGCCTGGCCGATCCAGCGAGGGTGGCAGCAGTTAGTGCCCGTGTGGCCCTGGTCTGTGTCCGCATGACACCAGCCAGTGAATGAACGGCACGATTGAGCACTTGGCTCGAAGCCGCCTGTGCTGCCGCAAAGTCCTGCAGACTCCTGGCCTGTGCTGCACTGAATTGTTGCAGACTCCTGGCCTGTGCTGCACTGAATTGTTGCAGACTCCTGGCCTGTGCTGCTCCGAATTCCTGCACACTCCTTGACAGAGACTCAATGGAGTCAGGCATTCTTGCCACTGCAGCCATGAGCTCAGTGTGCCTGCGCTCAGCCTCGACGGCCATTTCCTCCAGGAGCCGGACCTCCTCTGCGCTCACCGTCGCAGGACTGGAGGCCGCACTCACCCTCTGGGGAGAAGTCCGCCGAGCTTCCCCACCCCTCCCGCGTTGCTGCAGGCCGCTGGGCCCCGGAGCTTCACTCTCCTCCGACCCTTCCCCCCGGCTCCCCTCCAGGGAAGACGTGTCCCCTTCATCGCCATGGGCTGGCGCGGCTGAGGGTGGCACTGATGGGCCGGCTTCCTCTTCCTCCTCTTCGAATTCGGAATCGCTGACAGTGACAGCTTGAGGGCCCGCCTCCTCACCTGGCGATTCACCATCTGAAAGCAGGGAGGCACAAGAGTAGCTTTAGAATGAGGACAGGGCGGCAGCGAGGGAGGCATGAGTGCTGCCATGCACTGCATTGGTCGGACAGTGGCAAAGGATGCTGATCTGAGGCGCAAGTGGAAAGAGAGAGGTCAAAAAGGTGATGCCCTTACCATTGGTGCCCAGAACAGGGTCGGCATCTCCACTGGTGACGGGGCCAATCAGCCTGCCTGCCATAATGCGCTCCACACGCTGGTCGAGGTATGAGAGCTCTTTGACGTCAGGACGGCCTCCCCCGGTCTCATGTAGCTTCCTCCAGTTGTGCGCCACTTTGGCCTGCAAGAGAAAGGACGGCCTCTAAGTACAGTGTGAAGCCCTGATCTTGTCTGCACTGCCTCCCATGGTGGACTGGCCCTGACAGTGTGAAGCCCTGATCTTGTCTGCACTGCCTCCCATGGTGGACTGGCCCTGACAGTGTGAAGCCCTGATCTTGTCTGCACTGCCTCCCATGGTGGACTGGCCCTGACAGTGTGAAGCCCTGATCTTGTCTGCAATGCCTCCCATAATCGAATATCTTGTACAGTGTGTAAAGTGCTGAATGTGCAAGTGATTTTCATGACAGTCCCATAGCTGCTGGATGAGGGCTGGCCATTAGGGCTTTCAGGTCGCTTTGCCCATAAACTGAGGTGCACATGCAGGGATGAGGAGGACACTGGAAAGGGTACTCACCCTGACAACCCGAGTGAGGTCGTTGAACTTTTTCCGGCATTGCACAGGAGTCCTGGCAACCACGCTGTTGGAAGTGACCCTGTTTGAGACCTCCCTCCAGGCTTTCCGGTAGGCGCTGGGCAGCGGCCTCCTGCCACCTTCTGGGAACAGAACATGGCGCCTGCGCTCCACTCCGCCAACCAGCACCCTCAGGTCACCGTCACTGAAGCGCTGCGCTCTCTCCCTGACCTTCTCCATAGCCCTGGGCGTTGTGCAGATGAAGCAGAAGTGGTCAGGCCTAGCTTGAGGGCTGCAGTGTGCAGGGCGTGGCAGGCAAACAAATCCACCCTCCCTCTTTAAGAGCTGACCGGCGCCAGAGTGTCTGCCGTCAATCAGCAACTCGCCGCACCTGCGCTGCGCCCGGCCTCGGGGGTATCGCTCAGCACCGCCGGCTTAGCGCCTAAAGATAGTCGTGCATCGCCTGTTTTAGCGCAGCAGCAACCTCTTGGGGCGATGCGACTGAATATCGGCGAAGGTGGCGCGAACTTGCGCCGGGCGCAAACTTTAGCGGCCGCCCGACTTTAGCGCCCCGAACATGGCTATACTGAATTTCTAGGCCATTATGTTTAAAGCACCAGAAACATTGGAATCATAGCGCCCATTTTTTGGGGTGCTACAAGTGCCCTTAGAGGTCCAAAATGGCGTCTGTGGCGCACGCGCACACTTTGTGTAAGTCGCACCGGGCGTCATATTGGTCAGGGTGTTAGCACACATGCAGTGAGTGTTCACTTGAAGTATGCAGCATAGGCAGATCATGATGCTGATTTGCTGCCAGTGCTGCAATTTTGGAGCTCAACGCTCCAGCTAATGCCCTGTCTTAACCTTGCACAGCTGAACACATGTTCAGCAGCAGGAAAGATCCCCCACTATTTAAAGGGAGCAACACCTACTTACAGGTTAGTTACTGATTGATTTCTACTGGCTGTTACTATGATTCTACAAGTGTTTGGTGCTTTCTATTGTTGTTTAAAGTTGCTAAAGTCTACATTTACCTGATTTTGAGACTTCGGCACAAACCACTTGCTGCCAGATATGGGTGCACTAGTAGGAATTCCCCTTGGAATACAGCATGACTGGGAGAATGAACAGAGGCCACGCAGAGCATGACAAGCTGCTGGAAGAGGGAGGAGGAGGAAGAGGGGAGAAAGGCTCTCAGCAGGAGGCCATATCTGCCCTGGGAGTTCAAGGAGCAATTCTCCTACCTTACCCTCAGCAAGGAACAATGTGTGAGATGTTTGCTCTTCAGTAGGGCTGTCCTAACTGTAATCTGCGACCTGCTGCAGCCACAACTGCAACCTCAGAGCAGGGCAAGGACTGCATTGTCAGTGGCTGTGAAGGTGATGGTGTCGGTAAACTTTCATGCTTCAGCCTCCTTCCAGACTGGAGCTGGAGATATTTGCAACATCTCGCAGTTTGTCGTCCATTGTTGCATAAGGGAGAAAGTGAGGTTCTGTATTCAAAGAGAGCTGACTACATTTTATTCTCTCTTGCCAGACAGAAGCAGGTGGAGTGAGCACATAGCTTCACCAGGATTGCAGGCTTCACCACGGTGCAGGTCAACTCTGAAATGTACCGCAACCAAAAGGGATTCTACTCCCTCAAGATCCAGCTGGTGTGTAACCACAGGCAGTGAATCATGCAGGCCAATGCCCGGTATCCTGGCAGCAGTCATGATGCCTTCATTCTGCAGCAGTCCACAGTGCTATCTGCATTTGAGCCACCACACCAAACCAAAGGGTGGCTACTGGGCGAAAACGGCTACCTGCTGATGACATAGCTCATGACTCCAGTGTGCAACCCATGCACACGTGGACAGCATGCATAAAATCAAAGTCATGCTGCCACATGAAATGTGATAGAGCAAACCATTGACATGCTGAAACAACGTTTCCACTGCCTGGACCACTCTGAAGGAGCCCTGACGTACTCAGCAGAGCGGGTGTCAAGATTCGTCATGGTCTGTTGCATGCTGCACAAACTCGTCATCATGCGGGCACAACCTTTGCCACCAGCTATGTGGCGACCAGCTGAGGAGGAGGAGGAGGAGGAAGAGGAGGAGGAGGAGGAGGAAGAAGAGGAGGAGGCGGAAGAAGAGGAGACAACCTTGACAGCACCTTTCTGGCCAGGCTGTCCGTGAATTACTCAACTGAATGCGATACCAGTAAACACAAACCCAATTTCCTATTCACCCACAGACCCACACATTAACATCCCCCTGTCACTGACCATCACAATGCAAAATAAAAGCCAATACAAAATAAACATTCCAAACCAAATTTATAAATGAAATCATGCCATATTGCATACAAATGTAAACTAATCACCCTTGTGCATTCCCTTAGTGCCTGTCTTCCGTGTCCCTCTGCCTGTTCGAGTGCTCCAATAGCAGGAGCATGGCTGGTGGAAGGCTGCTGACTTTCAGTGGAGGAGACTCCAGATGACCTTGGAGGACGACCTCAAGTAGCTCTGGGCCTAGAAGGCCCAGCTGCGGTCTGCACCACCTCGGCATGGGCAGCAGCAGTTTGGGCTGGCTGGTTGACAGGCACTGGCACTGGTGGAGTGGCAGGGGTGGGAAGACAACTGCTGTCATCCTGAGAGATGACAGCAGGTTCATGCTCCATGGAGCCACTGCCACTCCCCCGGGGCGGCACCTCAGCAATCCTAGTAATCTGTTGGAGGACAGATTGCTGGAATGCTGTGACAACCTACAAGACCCATTGAACACCAGAATCCAGAGCCATAATGGCAGCAGTCTGCACTTCCATTGCAGCACTCAGACATTGGCTGGCTGCTGCTTGTGCTGCAATGGAAGCTGAGAAATTGGCCATCAGAAGTTGCATCATTGTTGGGTCCATAAGTGTGCTAATGGAGTTGGCCACCACTTCCATACTGGAAAGAATGGGCTCCAAGCTCTGCGCAAAGCCCTGTGCCAAGTTGGTGCTGGACTCCTCCATGCTCCTTGACATTGTGCGCAGGCTTTCTGGCAGGCTTCCCAATGCACCAAGCATTTCATTGTGCCTGCTACCTCAGGTGGTGCACCGCCTTGTCCTGCAAGAGAAAGGGAAGTGTGTCAGTGAACGCCATGCAATCTGTTTGGATGATGTGGCTGTCATGGTTGAATAGCTGGAAATGTGTGCAAGCTGTGAGATGTGGGTGTGAGGCTTGCAGCAGTGTTAAGTGTGTGGGAGTGAGGTGCAACTATGAATGAGTCCAGATTGTTAGAGATTGTTGATAGGTGAGCAATGGAGGTGTGGTGAATTGAGCAGTGGCTGAAGCTAGTGGTGCAGTTGGTGGGATATGACATTCGAAGATACATTCACTGACCTTGACCACTTGTGTGAGGTCATTGAATTGTTTGTGGCACTGCATCCAGGTCCTCGGGGCTTGACTCCTGCCACATCGGAAAACCTTGGAACCTGCTCTATCCCATGTTGTGCCATTATTGAGTGTTTCCCAGGTCAGAATCCATTGCAGAACAACTTCCAGCATCTGTTCCAGCCACAATGCACCTCCCCTTTAATAGGTGGAGGCTGGCTTTTAGTTGTGCAGCTAGCTTTATTGGTGCTACGCTCTCACAATTTTGGGCCCCCTGCTGATGCATGCAGCCAATGAACAGCGCATTTAGCACACTATAATCATGGAAATGAACAGGCAGCACAATGTTGCCATGCTGCCTGCATCACATTGAACGGTGCGGGCTAATCACGTACCGCAATCCCCGCACCCATTTTCGGGGGCTATCAAATTTAGCCCCCAGAATCTTTCACATAAACCTAAGAATTCATGTCGATGTTTGTAAGTTCTATTTGAAAATGACTGGTCTTCCTTCTGGATTTGTTACTGTCATCTTCTGTTGATGTTGCTGGCCAGTAATATTTTACAGCTGTTGTTGCTGAATCTATTTCTGCTACCTGAATGGAATGTGTACTAAGCAGTTCTGTATTGCTCTGGTGTTCTTCAAGCCAACAGGAAGACAAATTGTAATTAGTCATGGGAAATTGCACAGGAGGCATAGTTAATGCCAATAACACCCATTCATTAAGGCATCAAGTTGTTCACAATTAGGCTGACACTCAGAATTAACATACAGGAGAAAGTGTAAAATGGTGGTAAATATAATTGCTGCTGATTTTCAGAGAAAACAAAGCACGTTGCCACATATTTAAGTGACAGGAGATAGAAAATCTTACCCATAAGCTAAGCTACTTCAAATGTTACGACAAAAACAGGCATATGCCAAAATTGGAATTCTCTAAAAGTCCTAATCAGCTACTTGCCACCGCTACTGGTGTGATTACAGCAATACAAGTAGGGCATGGTGAAGGGGATATGATGTGATTGACAAACTTCTAAGCAATCCTTCTTGCCAATCAATTATCCAGTAATCCTTCTTGGGAGAGTACATTGTATCAGGCTGAGAGCAGGATCAGGCCTGGCTGTGATGCACAACACTCACTGTCTCAGGACAGGTATAGAGAATGATCCCTTGGGTAATGTACCAGAGTGTATTTGGCACCCGTAGATTCATACCACAGCAAGAGCAGGGCTAACTTGTGCTCCAGAACTAGCCGTGCCTCTAGACAAGCTGTTCCAGTATAGCAAAACACTGGCATCTACCCGACAATGTGGAAAACTGCCCAGGTATGTCCTGTCCACAAAAAACAGGACAAATCCACTCCGGCCATTTATCGCCCCATCAGTCTACTCTCATTCATCAGCAAAGTGATGGAAGGTGTCATCGACAGTGCTATCAAGCGGCACTTACTCACCAATAACCTACTCACTGATGCTCAGTTTGGGTTCCAGCAGGATCAATCAGATCCAGACCTCATTACAGCCTTGGTCCAAACATGGAAAAAAGAGCAGAATTCCAGAGGTGAGGTGAGAGTGACTGCTCTTGACATCAAGGCAGCATTTGACCAAGAGTGGTATCAAGGACCCCTAGTAAAATTGAAGTCAATGGGAATCAGGGGAACAACACTCCACTGGCTGGAGTCATACCTAGCACAAAGAAAGCTGTTTATGGTTTTTGGAGATCAATCATCACAGCCCCAGGTCATCGCTGCAGGAGTTCCTCAGGGCAGTGTCCTAGGCCCAACCATCTTCAGCTGCATCATCAATGACCTTCCCTCCATCATAAGGTCAGAAGTGGGGCTGTTCGCTGATGATTGCACAGTGTTCAGTTCCATTCACAACTCCTCAGATAATGAAGCAGTCCATGCTCACATGCAACAAGACCTGGACAACATTCAGGCTTGGGCTGAGAAGTGGCAGGTAACATTCGTGCCACACAAGGCAATGACTATCACCAACAAGTGAGAGTCTAACCACCGCCCCTTGACATTCAACAGCATTACCATCACTGAATCCCCCACCATCAACATCCTGGGGGTCACCAAACTTAACGGGACCAGCCACATAAATAATGTGGCCACACGAGCGGGACAGAGGCTGTGTATTCTGCAGCGAGCGTCTCACTTCCTGACTCCCCAAAGCCTTTCCACCATCTACAAGGTACAAGTCAGGTGTGTGATGGAATACTCTCCACTTGCCTGGATGAGTGCAGCTCCAACAACACTCAAGAAGCTTGACATCATCCAGGGCAAAGCAACCCGTTTGATTGTCACCCCATCCACCACCTTAAACATTCACTCCCTCCACCACCGGTGCACCGTAGCTGCATTGTGTACCATCTACAAGATGCACTGCAGCAACTCACCAAGGCTTCTTCGACAGCACCTCCCAAACCCGTGACCTCTACTACCTAGAAGAACAAGGGCAGCAGGCACATGGGAACACCACCACCTCCAAGTACCACTCCAAGTCGCACACAATCCTGACTTGGAAATATATTGCTGTTCCTTCATTGTTGCTGGGTCAAAATCGTGGAACTCCCTCCCTAACAGCACTGTGGGAGTACCTTCACCGCTCGGACTGCAGCTGTTCAAGAAGGTGGCTCACCACTACCTTCTCAAGGGCAATTAGGGATGGGCAATTAATTCTGGCCTTGCCAGCGATACCCACATCCCATGAATGAATAAAATAAAACTGACAAAAGAGAATACAGCCTAATCGTTTTTCTCAAAAAAATAGGCATGAATCAGGTAAAATGATCCAGAAATAGGATAAACGGTTCTTCACCCATTGAGCACCACATGCAACACTGCCTGGCATTATCTTCTGGCATTGGTGGCACCCACCAGTTTGGTCATTTACATGTGTAAAGGAGGCAGAATGGGGTATGAACATCTGCCATTCACTTTCTGAACGTTCTACCAGGAAATCAGTTTTTCTTCAACCTGTCCATATAAAATGGATATCCATGGTTTCCAGATGTAAGAAGTCACACAACACCAGGTTATAGTCCAACAGTTTTATTTGAAATCACAAGCTTTCGGAGCGCTGCTCCTTCGTCAGGTGAAGTGGAGAGATGCATAAAGACACAGCTTATATAGTCAGAGAATAATGCCAGATGATTACAGGTAATCTTTCTAACTGCCATTGATCACACCTCAGCAGAGACACAACCAACAGAGTACCCTTCGTCGTCCAGTACTTCCCCGGAGCGGAGAAACTACGCCATGTTCTTCGCAACCTTCAACATGTCATCGATGACGATGAACACCTCGCTAAGGCCATCCCCACGCCTCCACTACTCGCCTTCAAACAGCCAACTAACCTCAAACAGACCATCGTTCGCAGCAAATTACCCAGCTTTCAGGAGAACAGCAACCACGACACCACACAACCCTGCCACAGCAACCTCTGCAAGACATGCCAGATCATCAACACAGATACCGTCATCACACATGAGGACACCACCCACCAGGTACATGGTACGTACTCATGTGACTTGGCCAACGTTGTCTACCTCATACGTTGCAGGAAAGGATGCCCCGGAGCATGGTACATCGGCGAGACCATGCAGACACTGCAACAACGGATGAACGGACACCACACAACAATCGCCAGGCAGGAGTGTTTCCTCGCAGTTGGGGAACACTTCAGCAGTCAAGGACATTCAGCCTCCGATCTTTGGGTAAGCATTCTCCAAGGCGGCCTTCGAGACACACGACAACGCAAAGTCGTCGAGCAGAAACTGATAGCCAAGTTCCACACTCATGAGGACGGCCTCAACCGTGAACTTGGGTTCATGTCACGCTACATGTAACCCCACCTGATGTAGGGTCACCCAGACTCGAGTCATCATTGGCTTGTTCTCTCTACACAGATGCGGCTGGACCTGCTGTGATTTCCAGCAAAAAAAAAATGTTTTTTTGTCTGTTTTTTGTTTTTAATACAGACCCCAGCATCTGCAACATTTGGCCCCTTGTGACCCCACCTCATTGTTCTTTGATGTAATGTTTTCCTGACTAACCTGTTTGGACACCATTCACACCTTTGATCGCTGTGATTATCTCTCTGCCGAGGTGTGATAAATGGCAGTTAGAAAGATTACCTGCAATCATCTGGCATTATTTTCTGACTATATAAGCTGTGTCTTTATGCATCTCTCCACTTCACCTGATGAAGGAGCAGCGCTCCAAAAGCTTGTGATTTCAAATAAAACTGTTGGACTATAACCTGGTGTTGTGTGACTTCTTACATTTGTCCACCCCAGTCCAACTCCGACATCTCCACACCATGGTTTCCAGAGCTTGAGCTGTTGCCAGAAGTACTTGCTTGAAGACAGCAAGGGAAATTTACATCTCCTGTGTTAATTTTTCTTATTTTTTAAATAATTCATCTTCTTGTGACTGAGGTGTTCAAGTACCTTTGTGGTAACTGCCAATTTGGTCAGTGCCAATTTGGTCACAACTTCACTAATAGCACCACAATGGGTTTCCCCCTTTATTTCCATTGCTTGCCTGCTCCCTTTTGCCTTCATTTTCATCCATTCACCCCCTTTATTGCATTCTTCATTGCCAGGGATTCCCACCATCTTAATCATTCAGACTGGGGCTCTTTTCTCTAGAAAAGACAAGACTGAAAGGTGACCTGATAGAGTTCTTTAATATTATGAAGGGGTTCAATAGGGTAGATGTAAACACGATGTTTGCACTTTTGGGGGAGACCAAAACTAGGGACCATAAATATAAGATGGTCACTAATACATCCAATAAGGAATTCTGGAGAAATGTCTTTACTCAGAGAGTGGTGAGAATGTGAAACTTGCTACCACATGGAGTGGTTAAGGTGAATAACATAGATGCATTTAAGGGGAAACTGGATAAGTACATGAGGGAGAAAGGAATAGAAGGATATGTCGATAGGATTAGATGAAGTGAATAGAGAAGGAGGAGGCTCGTGTGGAGCATAAACACCAATATAGACTGGTGGCCTGTATCTGTGCTCCAAAATCTATGTAATTCTATGTACCTGAGTCTAGCTGCTAGTAGGTGAGACGGGCATCTATCTGTCCTCAACATCACTCCCAGTGCTGGTGGTAATAATCCTGGTCATTATGTACAATAAATGGAAACTCCTCTCACAAGAGTTCCCTCTGATAGTATACAGAGGCAGGATCACTGTCATTAGTGCTGGGACTCACATTGAGTCATGGCCTGTTATATTAACAGCCAGATTCTGGGAAGAATGAACAGAATTGCAAAGGGAGGAAAGGGGACGAGAATACAAGCACTGAGATGAGAGGGGCCTGCTCTGCACTGATTTTTGTTAGCAGATTCCCTGAATGCTGATGTCAGCTTGCAACTTTGATGGTTAGCTTGTACACTTATGTGTTGATTACCACCTCCTGCCCTTCATGTTGGGCATCTTGCTTGAGGGTCCAGGGATGCTCAGTCCATTGGAAAGGACCCCTTCTTGTGCTACATTTTGTCTGTGACCCCCAACAGAGAAATAAGGGCCAAGATTTCCACTTTGGGTCCAAAATGATGCTAGTTTCAAAAGTGTTTTTTTTGCTCAGGTTTTCAAACTTATTTGCATTTGTTGAACATAAAGGGAGCGATCTTGCCAGCCCTGGGGAGGCGGGTATGGAGGCGGGACTGCCGGTAAAATGGCAGAATCTGGGGGCGAGTGCCCAACCCGCCCCCAACCCGCCTCCATGCTGTTACGTCCGTGTATAATAAGACACAGACTGCGGAGAACAGTACAACAGGTGCTTACTCAATGTGGCTCACACTGCAACTGATCTGTACAGATTACTACTCAGTGTTATATACAGGTGTGGTCACTGCCGGTACTGCAGTATACATGAGCTGTAAAACACAGTTCCCCCCTTAAAGGTATATATATTACAATTCCTCCCCTTTTAGATTAACAGTACCATAACACTAATTTAACAATTAAATATCAAACTAATTACAATTAACACTTTTAACATGCAACATTAGTTGAAAATAGTCTATTTATATATTCAGTCTTTGGGGAGGCTTCCTGATCCTTTCTGGAAAGCGCCTTTCCCGAGTGTCTTGCTCTTGGTGCAGAGGCGATTCTGGCCTCCTGTCGTCGGTTGGTTCATCAGCTTCCGATGCTACTGTTTCTGGGGTAGATGCTACCTGTATGTCGGGTTCATCACCAGGTACGTATGGGCGGGGCATCGGGTTGACTTGTTCCTGTGACTCTAGGATCTGGTCAGCATGGCGTCTCACGATGCTCTCCCCAACGTCCACTGTGTACATTAGTGGGCCCTGCCGTGTGCATATCGTTCCTGGCTGCCATCTTTCTGTTCGGTAGTCGCGGGCCAAGACTGGTTGCCCTACATTGAAGCTCCTTGTTGGCTTCTCATGGATGTGCTGGAATTGCTTACTCTCAACATCTCTTCGTACGTTTGGTCTGAGCATATCCAGGTGAGATCTTAACCTTCGGTTAAAGAACATCATGGCTGGGGCCTGGTTGGTGACTGCATGTGTCGCATTCCGATAGGCGAACAGGAAATTGTTCACCTTGTGCTGCAGCGGAATGTTGTCATTGTACATAGCCTTTATTGCCTTCTTAAAGGTTTGCACAAACCTCTCAGCCAATCCATTTGTGGCTGGATGATACGGGGCAGATGTGTAATGCCTTACCCCATTCCTTTTCAAGAACCTCCGGAACTCTTCGGACACAAACTGTGGTCCGTTGTCGGAGCAAATCTGTTCTGGCAAGCCATTCCTGGCAAAAATGGTCCGTAGGACTGCAATAGTTTTCTCCGTGGTGGTGGAGGGCATTTTGATGACCTCCGGCCATTTCGAGTGCACATCCACGGCTATTAAAAACATTGAGTCCATGAATGGACCAGCAAAATCAATATGCACCCGTTGCCATGGAGATGAGGGCCACTCCCATGGGTGTAGAGGGGCCTGTGGTGGTGCATTTTGGACTTTCTGGCATCCTGAGCACCTCTTGGTCAGGTTCTCGATTTGGTTATCGATTCCCGGCCACCACACATAAGCCCTGGCTAGGCTTTTCATTTTTACCCCTCCCAGATGACCCTCATGAATCTCATTGAGCACTCTATCCCTTAACTTGGGTGGAATTACCACTCGGGATCCACACATCAAGGTCCCCCGGCACACTGACAGCTGTTCTCTCCTTGTCGAGAATGCTGGCAACAGTGAGTCGCCATGTGCTGGCCATCCCTTCACCGTCAAATCATATACCCGAGACAGTGTCGGGTCATTTCGGGTTTCCTTTTCGATACAAGCGTTAGTTACCAGTAGGTATTCAACTACAGTCGAATGGAATATTTCGACAGGATCCACTGCTGGTGCTTCCTCCGCAGTAGGCAGTGGCAGGTGTGATAGCCCATCAGCATTTCCATGCTGTTTCGTGCCCTTATATTCAATCTCATAGTGGTGCACCCCAAGAAAATGTGACCATCTTTGTAGTCGCTGCACAGTCATCACCGGAACGCCCTTCTTCGGATTGAAAATGGAGACAAGAGGCTGGTGATCAGTCAGCAAGGTGAATTTCTGCCCGTGCAGATAGTGATTGAACTTTTTCACTCCCCACACTCGGCTGAGGGCCTCCCTGTCAATCTGGGCGTAGTTAAGCTCGGCTGAGGTTAGTGATCGTGACGCAAAGGCTATTGGCCTCTCTGAGCAGTCCGTTAATTTGTGCGACAGCACCGCTCCAAATGCCGTAGGGTGACGCATCACGTGCCAACCGAATTGGTAATGCTGGGTTGTAATGGGCCAATACCTCTTTCGATGTGATTAGTGTTTTGCTCTTCTGGAAAGCTCGTCTACATTCGTCACTCCACTTACATGGCACCCCAGTTTGCAGTAAGGTGTTCAGTGGGTGTAGTATTGTGGACAAATTTGGCAAGAACTTATGGTAGTAGTTTACCAGCCCGAGGAACAACCTCAGTTGTGACACATTTTCCGGTGCTGGAGCCTTGACTACTGCCTCAATCTTCTCTGGGGACTTATGTAACCCCTCTTTATCGATAACGTGGCCACAATACGAGATCTGTTTTCGAAAAAACTCGCATTTGGGGCGGTTAGCTTGGAGCCCATATTCCTGCAATCTAGTGAGCACCTGCTCCAGGTTGGCAAGGTGATCACTATCATTTTTGCCCGTGACCTGGATGTCGTCCAAATAACACTGGGTCCCTGGGTTCCCTTGCAGGACTTGTTCCATTGCCCCCTGCCAAATAGCCGGAGCTGATGCTTCCCCGAATACCAGCCGGTTGTATTGGTAGAGACCTTTATGGGTGTTGATTGTGAGGTATTTTTTTGATGCTTCTTCTACCTCCATTTGCAGATACGCCTAGGCCAGATCAATCTTAGTGAAGCGTTTCCCTCCAGATAGCGAGACGAAAATATCTTCAATCCGCGGAAGTGGATATTGTACGGTGTGAAGGACCGGGTTCACTGTTACCTTAAAGTCCCCACAGATGCGAACCTTCCTTGGTTCCCCAGGCGTGCTGCTCAATGACTTTTTCATCACAGGGACGATGGGTGTAGCCCACTCGCTCCAGTCTACCTTGGACAGTACACCTGAATGTTCCAGACTCTCCAGCTCTGCTTCGATGGCTGGGCGGATCGCATAAGGTATCAGTCCGGCCGTAAAAAATTTTGGGCTTGCGTTTTCTTCAATTTTAATCATCGCTGTCATGCCTTTTAGTGTTCCGAGTCCTTGCTGGAACACTTCTTTCGCGTCAGTTAGGGTCTTTGACAGTCGCTCAGGTGTGACGGCGTCATCCTTTTTGTCAGCCACAGTCAGTGCCTGTATGGAATGCCAATCCAGCTGTATTTTCCGGATCCATTCACGTCCCAGTAATGGTGGTACTCCATCTTGCAATACTCACAGGTCTAGTTTTGGTGTTTCCTTACCGTTATATGTAACTAGCTGAAGTGCCCGGCGGTGCCGAGGCTTTTTCGAGGGCATGTTGTTGTTGGAAGAGAGAGAGAGAGAGAGCGACTGGGGGGGGGGAAGGGAGGGAAGGCGGGGGGGAGGGAGGGCGGGGGAGGGAGGGGGGGCGGGGGGAGGGTGGGGGGGAAGGGAGGGTGGGGGGGAAGCAAGGGCGGGGGGGGAAGGGAGGGCGGGGGGAAGGAAGGGCGGGGGGAAGGGAGGGAGGGGGGAAGGGCGGGGGAAAAGGGGGGGAAGGGGGGGAAGGAAGGGGGGAAGGGGGGAAGGGAGAGGTGTGGGTAAGTGGTGGGGGGAAGGGGGGAAGGGGGGAGGGGGGAAGGTGGGGGGGAAGGGGGAAGGGGGGGAAGAAGGGGGGGAAGTGGGAAGGGGGGGAAGAAGGGGGGGAAGGGTGGGAAGGGGGGGGAAGAAGGGGGGGAAGGGGGGGTAGAAGGGGGGGAAGGGGAAGGGGGGGCTGGGAGGGAGGGAGGGAGGGCGGGGGCCCCCCCCCGACGGTCACGGCCCCCCGAGGGTCGCGCCCCCCCCCCGAGGTGAAGACCGCCGATTGCGGCTGTGCGAGACGGCCGGCAGGCCCGGTTGCCAGGGTAACCGTTGACGCTCAGCAAGCCCCGCCCCCCCGGCTGAGCCAGAGAGAGATGCCGCGTCTCAGCTCCTACTGCGCGCGCACCCTTTAGTAAGGTAGCGGCGCTGGGCTGAGGCCCGCCCCTGCAGCCTTCGAGTGGGGCCGGAAGGTGCCTAGCTCGGGCGTGGGTGCGGAGGAGAAGCCGAGGCTTCAAGGCCTACCTGGAAAAACGGGGAAAGGTAGGAAAATTAATGAGATTAGATAAGTTAATTCGTTTCTAAATCATTTTTTTTTTAAACAATATGTGTTTTAAAAGCAACGTTTTTTTTAAAGACGCAGAAAGCGGGAAAAAGAAAGGAAAAGTTTGGAATCAAGATGGCGGTGACTCACCTCGGTTCAGAATGATAAGGCCCGGCCACACACGCACCGATTGGCCCGGCGGCACACGCCAGCAACCCGGCGTACGATTGGTCGAGCTCGAGGTCACTCTGTCGCTAATGAGTGGATAATGAGATGCTAATGAGCGAAATGTTGAAGGTTTTTGGGATACCGCGGGCGTGATTTTAGCCCGGCCGAAACGTAAATACGCTTAAAACCGTCTCGGAAGCATAAGCATTCTTTGGAGGTAACGCGCGCGTAGGTACGCCCTGTAACTTTCGAGCGCATAGCCCGCCAGACGCACATGCGATGACAGACAGAATGACAGACAGATAGACAGAATGACAGAATGACAGACAGATAGACAGATAGACAGATCGACCGATTTATATATATAGACTAGCTGAAGTGCCCGGCGGTGCCGATGCTTTTTCGAGGGCATGTTGTTGTTGGAAGAGAGAGAGAGAGAGCGACTGGGGGGGGAAGGGAGGGCGGGGGGGGGAGGAAGGGTGGGGGGACGGGGGGGGAAGGGAGGGCGGTGGGGAGAGAGGGCGGGGGGGCGGGGCGAAGGGAGGGTGGGGGGAAGGGGGGAAGGGAGGGGGGAAGGGAGGGTGGGGGGAAGGGGGTGGGGGGGGAGGGGGGTAAGGGGGGGGAGAAGGGGGGGAAGGGGGGGAAGGGAGGGCAGGGGGAGGGGGGAAGGGAGGGCGGGGGGGAGGGTGAAGGTTGGGCGGGGGGGAGGGAGGCGGGGGCCCCCCCTGAGGGTCGCGCCCCCCCGAGGGTCGCGGCCCCCCCCGAGGGTCGCGCCCCCCCCGATGGTACCTGGAAAAACGGGGAAAGGTAGGAAAATTAATGAGATTAGATAAGTTAATTCGTTTCTAAATCATTTTTTTAAAAAACAATATGTGTTTTAAAAGCAACGGTTTTTTTAAAGACGCAGAAAGCGGGAAAAAGAAAGGAAAAGTTTGGAATCAAGATGGCGGCGACTCACCTCGGTTCAGAACGATAAGGCCCGGCCACACACGCACCGATTGGTCGACCGTCAGGTCACCAAAGCGTAGGATTGGTCAATCATCCCGTCACTCGACCATAGAAGGGCCCGGCCGCACACGGCAGCAAGCCACCGTACGATTGGTCGACCTCGAGGTCACTCTGTCGCTAATGAGCGGATAATGAGATGCTAATGAGCGGAATGTTAAGGTTTTTCGGATACCGCGGGCGCGGTTTTAGCCCGGCTGAAACGTAAATATGCTTAAAACCGTCTCGGAAGCGTAAGCTTTCTTTGGAGGTAACGCACGCGTAGGTACGCCCTGTAACTTTCGAGCGCATAGCCCGCCAGACGCACACGCGATGACAGACAGAATGACAGAATGACAGAATGACAGACAGACAGATCGACCGATTTATATATATAAGATGGTCACCCTTATTTTTCCTTTGGTGTAGACTTTTTGCCCCGTGTACGTCTTCAAAATAATTTTTGTGTCTCTCAAGGGTATGTGTGAGAATAGCCGCTCGTAGTCCCGTCGGTTTATGACTGTTAGGGCTGATCCTGTGTCCAATTCCATCTTTACCTGGACTCCTGCTATCTTGAGAGTGACCCAAATGTTTCGGTGATCCTCCGTTGTGATCACATTATGTAGTTTCAGACAACTCAGTTCCCTGCTTTCGGTGTCGTTATCACTCTTTTGTTCATCTGAACTATTCTCCGTTATCTTATGTACCTTCTTGTACTTTCCTTTGGTAGGTTTCTTATTGCTGGTTTTCTTTCCCGACCTGCAGGCTCGTGCTATGTGTCCTACTTTTCCATACTGTCTGCACACTTTGTCTTTGAACCAGCAATCATTCTGGTCGTGTGTTGTTCTGCCGCAGCGATAGCACTTCTCTGTTCCATATGACATTTCATTTGTGCCATATTCTTGCGGTCTCTGTTGTGTCTCTGCAGCACCCTGTGCTGCTGCTTCATATGATACCGCAATGCTGAAAGCCTTTTCCAGCGTAAGGTCCTTTTCAGATAAAAGCTGTTTCTGTGTTCCTTCACTTTGAAGCCCACATGCAAACTTGTCCCTTAAGGTATCTGCCAGTCCCGCTCCAAACTGGCAGTGTTTCGATAGTTTGCGCAGTTCTGTTAAATAATCAGCATTGCTTTCATCCTTATGCTGGTTCCGTTTGTGAAACTTGAATCTCTCTGCTATCAGCAGCGGTGTGGGGTTTAAATGTTCCTTTAGTATCGTTACAATATCTTCAAAATTATTTTCCATTGGCTTCGTTGGGGTTACTCGATTTCGTAATAAACCATACGTCTTTGCACCCATTAAATTTAACAATACCGACACTTTCTTGTCATCTGACACCCCATTTGCCTTGCAGTACACCTCTATTCGTTCGACATATGTAGTCCAATCTTCGACTTCATTGTCAAATGCGGTGATACTGCCACTCTTCGGCATTTTGGGTGTGGTTTAAAATGGCGTCTCCCAATGGCTTAAAATGGCGTCTCCCACGCTTTCATTCCTCCCCCGCTGCTGCCGACGCCGCTCCTGGCGGTTCTCGTGGCAATTGCGGCGCCCTGTAGGTTTCGCGCGCTTCTCCTGCGCTGCTGCCAACGCCGCTCTCGGCAGTCCTCGTGGCAATGGCGGTGCATCGCGGGTTTCTGCGCGTCTCTCTCTCCCTCTCTCCGTCGCTGCTCAGCCCCTGAACACCGGCTGCGCCCTGTGCACTCTGCCCTCTCTCTCTCTCCTTCGTCGATGCTGCTTGGCCCTTTGCTGTGCCGCTTGGTCGGGCTCTAGCCCGCCGCTGTCCGGGAAGGATCTGCACACTACCTGTTGCCAGCCCGTTTCGCTGGACCACCTTGACTGGAAAGCCAAGCCTGGCTCTCGACAGCCTCCCCCGCAATTCTCGAGTCTCTGCTGGATGACTGGGCAGTTGCCCATGGTCGACGCCCGAGTCTCTGGCCTTGACCTCCAATCCACTGATCTCCAGGAACGAATCCCCGGGAGGTGATGCAGAGTTGCAGGTAGGTTCGAACCTGCCTCATCGCCAATTTTACGTCCATGTATAATAAGACACAGACTGCGGAGAACGGTACAACAGGTATTTACTCAACGTGGCTCACACTGCAACTGATCTGTACAGATTACTATTCAGTTTTATATACAGGTGTGGTCACTGCCGGTACTGCAGTATACATGAGCTGTAAAACATAATTCCCCCCTTAAAGGTATATACATTACACATGCCATCTTCCCGGGAGGTGGGTAGCCGATCCGCGCCGGGTCCCATCTCCTTGGAGGCAGGAAGGGGATTAGTGCCACTTATCTGCCTGTTAAGAGGATTATCCCCATTTTGCCCACACAAGTGCGGGCTTCCAGAAAACTCCGAACCCTGCCAGGGTCACCAAGGCGAGCAGTGGGTCTGCGGGGGCCGGAGGGGTGCAAAAGTGCGCTGTGAAGGTAAGTGATGGGTGCAAGTGTGGCGAGGTGAGTATGTGAGGTAAGTGGAAAGTGTTAGTAAAAGTTTACTTACCTTTGTTTCTTCCTGCAGGCTTCAAGAGTTGGGGATGCGATGTGTCTCACACCTCCGCAACAGAGATGACAGATGGCTGCTGCATTCTCCAATGCAACAACCATCTAATTTCTGCTAAATAAAGAGCTTTGATGAGTCTTGAATTCAAAAACTCATCAACAACAAAGAATGTCAGTGTTTGACAGCTTCACAGAAGCTGACATTCTCTGTAACCAGCTTTCCCTCAATTGGCCTGCTAAGCCCGCTGGGCAATCAAGGGAAAATAGCATGGGTTGGCCAGAAGTTAATGGAGGCGGGACTGAAACCTGTCAAGTGGGAGTCCCACCTCCAAAAGCTCCCCATTGACAAAATCCAGCCCAAAATCTTCCATGAACCAGCGCAATTGGGCAGCATATTAGAACGTAATTTTTAAAAATCAATTGTCATTGAAAATATTCCTTTATGTATTTAACAGTGGTAACCTGATGCAGTTTTATTAATACAGCTGAAAATGGGTTTATCACAAAAAATAAGCATTTGTATCAATCTATAGTCCACCACCTGTGAGTAACCCAATTTTAAATAACTGAAAATGACTTTAAAAAGCTATACATTA
This sequence comes from Somniosus microcephalus, assembly GCF_052327205.1. Classification (NCBI taxonomy): domain Eukaryota; kingdom Metazoa; phylum Chordata; class Chondrichthyes; order Squaliformes; family Somniosidae; genus Somniosus; species Somniosus microcephalus. The sequence goes on from NC_140987.1 coordinate 244,104,299, forward strand.
CTATTTATAACAACAACAACCATTTGTGGGTTTCATTGATGTACAGCAGGTAGTTTCTTAGTAAATTTTTAAAAATATTTAAAAGCTTTTAAGAGGTGCCTAAAATTTTTTTAATTTTTAAGATCCTCTTTGAAGGCCCACAAACAGGCACAATTATCGGAAACTCACCATGCTGATTAATTTGAAATGGGGGATAAGCCGGTTTTGTGGGCGGGGTTGGCTTCCAGTGTGAAGTTTTTAAAACTAGCTCAAAGGATTGCAGAAATTCGACTTGCGCTAGGCTTAATTTGCACTTGAAATTCCTCGATTTTTTTCTGCTGATTTGGCCAGTTTTTTGGTGAATTGTGCTGGAAATACCAATGCAACCTATCAGAAACTCCAGGCTTGTGCCCTATGGAATTGCTTGTGCACAAAAAGAAAGGTGTTGCCTGGTAACTACAACGACTGCTCTGGTAAACTGGAGCAGGCCTTTCAATTTTGCAGACATACAATTTCCTGCTCAGCAACAGTCAAGCTTCCAATCTGAGAGCTCCCCATGGTTATGCAAATGATGCTGGCACCCAAAATATCTGTGGAGCCAATGCACTCCAGTCAGGTGGATGCTGTTCTCACACCAGCCCACACCTGGTTGGGTTTACACCCAAATGGAAAATTTGGTTTCAGCATCAGTTGAACAGCTAGTGGAGTTAACCAGCTGCACCTCATTTTAACTAGATCTTTAAGAATCCACACTGCATTCAAGAGAAGGGGAATACTTACCAAAGAATAAAAACCCTTAATCGCAGTCCCCAATGGAAAAGGGTTTTGTACAAAGGTAAATTCATTGATCCCATTGGGGAGCCGTTCTCAAAGGGACTATGGGTCATAGAACTAACGCTGCTGTGTTGTAACCCTGGAACCTGCATTCATTTTGAGTGCGGCTTTCCACTAGAAGTGTGGAATTGGCTAACTTATTCTGTATAAATTGCATAGTGGCATTCCAGCAAGAAAGGAGAGGAAAGGGGAACATTGGAAAAAAACTCATACATAAACTGTCTTTTCAGATCATAATTGCCCCAAAGAATATTTAATAATAGGTCAATTCAACTTTTGAGGAATAAACTCTATTTTATCTACAACACCCAAAAATCTGAAACCATTTGTTATGTATGTAAGTATAAATATATAAAAACTACATCAAGAATATCAATAGTCAAATGTTCTGTCTAGACATTTCTCTCATTTTACTTCTTAATAGTCAGCATAAGACATCTATAGAAGCTTTTACATGTGACTTCAGATGGTGATTGACAAAATTAGGAAGTCTGTGTGGTGGAGATACTGGAAAAGATAAAAAAAATTGATAAAGAGAAGGTACTAGAAAGGCTGTCTGTACTTAATGTTGATAAGTCACCAGGAGCAGATGGGATGCATCCTAGGATGCTGAAGGAGGTTAAGGAGGAAATCGCGGAGGTACAGGCCATAATCTTGCAATCCTCCTTAGACACGGGGATGGTACCAGAGGACTGGAGAATTGCAAATGTTACACCCTTGTTCAAAAAAGGGGTAAGGATAAACCCAGCAACTATAGCCCAGTCAGTTTTGTTACGTCCGTGTGTAATTGAGACACGGACTGCAGGAGTTGGTTATAACAGGTGTTTACTGAGTGGAGACAAAACTGGAACTACTATACAAAGTTACTGCACAAGCTTATATACAGGGGTGGTCACTACTGGTACTGCAGTATACAGGGGCTGCAGAATATAGTTCCTTCTTCAAAGTACATACACTACAAGTTTAATCTCAGTAGTGGGGAAGCTTTTAGAAATGACAATCAGGGACAAAGTTAACAGTCACTTGGACAAGTGTGAATTAATTAAGGAAAGCCAGCACGGATTTGATAAAGGCAAATCGTGTTTAACTAACTTGATTGAGATTTTGATGAGGTAACAGAGAGGGTTGATGAGGGCAATGCGGTTGACGTGGTGTATATGGATTTCCAACAGGCATTTGATAAAGTGCCACATAATAGGCTTGTCAGTAACATTGAAACCCATGGAATAAAAGGGACAGTGGCAGCATGGATACGAAATTGGCTAATGAGAGGAAACAGAGTAGTGGTGAACGGTTGTTTTTTAGACTGGAGGAAGGTATACAGTGATGTTCCCCACGGGTCAGTAATAGGACCACGGCTTTGCTTGATATATGTTACATGGACTTGTTAGAAATTAGGGGACCTGTAGGGGGTTTTCGGCGTGTGTGCCCAGTCAGCTCTGCCCCTGACTGTCGCTGAGCGGTTCGAATCGCTCCACACCCCCTGGGTTCTAGACACCGGACTTAGGTACAGGCGGCGATACAGAAAATCGAGTAGACAAGTGGTTTGGTGTAAGAAAACCAAATTTTATTAAAAGGCTGAATAAAACACAATACTACTGAGAATTACTGGAATAACAACAGAAAATGCTGGAAAAACTCAGCAGGTCAGGCAACATCCGTGGAGAGAAATTTGAGTTGACGTTTCGGGTTGGACTCTTCTTCAAGAATTACTGGTATAGTTACAGGCATAAAACAGTTAATACACTTATATGGGAATGGGGAACACACGGCACATCGAGGGAAACAAGTACATTAAAAATCCCCTTATCCTTAATCCTACCCCCTATACCGAACTAGATTAAGCTATGAGGGGCCAGGAATTCATGCTCACCAATTCAAAACCTGTCTCTTTAGATGCTGGGGTTTGAGGTCCGCTCTTCCTGTCCTTTGGATAATCCCGTCGCCACGTGGTCACAGGGCGCGGCGCTGAAGTTGTTTGTGCAAAGGCACCCTCCCTTTTTCTCCGTTAACGTTTTCGTCGAGTACTTCGTTGCGATGGCCCCTCTTCTCCTTTGGGCGGTCGCCGACGGTATTGCGGTGGTCGGGGGTCGGTTGGCGGTCTTTACCGTCTAATGATTTTCCTACCCAAGCTACGAACACCAGCTTATTCTTCAACTGAGCTATTATGTCCATGTGACAAATGCCAGCTTATACCTAGGCCGTTTGTCTTGATTTTGCTACCCATTCTTCGAATACCAGCATATTCTTATATTGGGGTTTTACTGTCCATGCATGTAACGCCAGATTATTCACCAAACGCCAGCTTATAACTAGGCATTTGTTCCCCAACGCGTCTTTCGCTGCCCTTCTCTGCTCTTATCGGTTTACCGTATTCTTCGTCTCATCTCGTCTCGTCTGCCCGTTTGTGGCCTGTGTGTCCTGTGTGGTTTTGAACTCGGGTCTCGTTCTCTTCCCGCGTTGGGCCCTCGGTATAGTAATGGGCGTCCTTGGTGTTGAGCGGCGCAGGGAGCGAGAAGAGAGCCCGCCATGAGGCCAGGCCACGAGAACGAGAGGCAGCAGGCCAAAAGCCAAACGATAAGAGGCCAGAGCAAGAGGGAGAGATCACTACCGATGGGTCTACAATTATACCCGATTCTTCATTGCTTATCTGCACGCCAAATCAGGTCAGTCCTTTGTCTAACTTTTGGCGGGCTCGTTTCAACTGATTACAGCCATTTACTTTAATGACTCCTGAAATGGCTGTCTCTGGGGGGAAAATTTGGTAGGTTGCACCACCCATTAGCGCCTAAAGAGGTCGAGAAGTGGGGCGCTAACCAACTAGCACCCGGTTGCAGCGAACCCTGCGCCTCTTCCCAAATTGAGCGGACATTTAGCACCGGCACTAAACCGTAGCGCCCGCTCACCGGCGCATGCAGATCATGACGCCATTTCAGTGTGCAATGCCCTTGGGGCGCCCCGGACCTGAAATTCAGTGGCGCCCCCCTCTGTTCCGCCTGTCGCTACCAACGACAGGTTACCTGGAACATTTCCCAGTCACTGTTGGGCTGGGGGGGCGCTATTTAAAGGGGACTCTTCCTGGATTAGTAGTGGTAGCCATTTTTGGTCCACACCTTCTGTGAGAGAGAGAGAGAGTTGCTCAGAGACAAACGGAGAGCAATTTCTGCAGTTAGCCAGCGCTGGCTGAGAAACTTTAGCCTTCTGAACATAACATTGCAGTTGTTAAGCTTCTCAACCGGCATAACTTTCAGTGCACACTTACTATGGGGGCTGCATTGGATGGGAACGTCATCCTTCTCAATCATATTGACAGGGCACAAAGATGCAGGGATAGAGTGGCAGGCATGGCCAGACGGAGGAGGGCCAACAGACATCAGCACACGAGACCTTACGCTGCCAGGGTTTTCCGCCAACAGTTTTGGTATATCAACATGTCGGAGGAGCAGTGTTTCTTAAGGCTGCGCTTCAGTAAGGAGGTGTTCACTGAGCTCTGCCATCTGCTTCAGCCAGATCTGCAGCCTCAACTAAGGTGCAGGACATCTCTGTCGGTGGCTGTGAAGATCACTGTGGCTCTAAACTTCTATGCCAGCGGCTCCTTTCAGGCCGCTGCTGGGGACATTGCCAACATCTCACAGTTCGCGGTGCATTGCTGCATCTGTCAAGTGACTAATGCCCTCTTTAAAAGGAGACGGCAGTACATCTCTTTCCCAATGACCCCGGCCAAGCAGCGAGAGCGCGCAGAGGGCTTCGCAAGGATAGCGGGCTTCCCCATGGTGCAGGGTGCCATTGACTGCATGCATGTGGCTTTGCGGGCGCCTCTAGAGAATGCAGAGGATTTCCACAACCGAAAGGGGTTCCATTCTTTGAATGTGCAGCTGGTCTGTGACCACCGGCAGCTGATACTCGCTGTGAATGCCCACTTTCCAGGCAGCAGCCACGACGCCTTCATCCTGCGCCAGACTTCTGTGGCAGACCTTTTCGAAGCCCCGGCTCACCCAGGAGGCTGGCTTCTCGGTGACAAGGGCTATCCTCTGTGCCCCTGGCTGCTGACCCCGCTCCATTTGCCCAGCACCCCTGCTGAAGAACGATACAACGAGAGCCATCAAGCGACCAGGAACATCGTGGAGCACACAATCGGCGTGCTGAAGCAACGGTTCCGCTGTCTGGACCATTCCGGAGGAGCCCTTCAGTACTCACCTGAGCGAGTCTCCCACTTCATGGATGTGTGTTGCATGCTGCATAACCTGGCAATCCTCAGGACCCAGCCAATGCCACCAGACATTGAAGCACCAGCAAAGGAGGAGGAGGAGGAGGAGGAGGAGGAGCAGCAGCAGCACCAAGATGGGAGGGAGGCACAAACTGCAAGGGCTGTCCATCAGAGGCTTATAGCAATCGCTTCTAGGCCCCTCTGAGGGAATGCTTTCTGCCATTCCAAGAACATGAATGGAACCGTTCTGCTACCCCTAAGCTGGTCAATGCAACAATTTGTGCAAAGAACAGACATGGACATTGTGAATAAATAAACTTCTTTATATTACAAACTGTGTATCCTTCCCACATGACAAAGCAATGGAAACAAACACCAAAACAAACAGACTGCCACATAACTGGCTCTCTCACCCTGGAGACAATGTCCAAAACATAACTGGCTCTCACACCCTGGAGACAATGTCCAAAACATAACCAACATTCAGATCAGCATCCTCGGCCTTGAATGAAAGAAATAACATCATTTAGCAACACCTCCTACTTTTTTCCCCTCGATGGTGATCTGCTTCCCTTGTGGAATTGCTCCCTTCCCGCCCTGCAGCTCCTCCGTAATGGGACCGCAGTGGCTGCAGAAAGGCTGGGGGAGGCCTGCTGACTGTCCGAAACTGAGTCGGCAGATGCCCTTGAGGGATGGCCTGGACCAGCTCTGGGCCTGGAGGGCCCGGCTGCTGACTGCTCCAACTCTGCATGGGCGGCAGCAGTCTGTCCTACAGGTGGCAGCTGCAGTGGAGAAGTGCCACTGGTGGCATCAGGAATGCTGTCATCCTGAGAGTGGGCAGCAGCTCCCTGGTCGGCCGACACACTGGCACTCTGATGGGGCAGCACCGCAGCATACGCAGCAATCGGCTGGTGCACAGGTTGCTGGCCTGCTGTGGTGCGGCGAGGGCCCCGGGGAATCCTGCCCAATCCAGCGAGGGTGGCAGCAGTCAGTGCTCGCATGGCCTCAATCTGCGTCTGCATGAGACCAGTCACTGACTGCGTGGCAGCACTCAGCACTTGCGTGGCAGGTGCCAGTGCTTCGCCGAAGTCCTGGACAATTCTTGCCAGTGCTGCGCTGAAGTCCTGGACAATTCTTGCCAGTGCTGCGCTGAAGTCCTGCACACTCCTTGCCTGTGCTGCGTCGAAGTCCTGGACACTCCTTGCCAGTGTCTCAATGGAATTGGGCATCCTTGCCAATGCAGCCATGAGTTCAGTGTGCCTCTGCCCAGCCTAGGCGCTCATTTCTGCGAGGGCATGCACCTCTTCTGCGTTCTGTGCAGCAGCACTCACGGCCCGACTCGCCCTCCGGGGAGGCGTTGTGCCCCCAAGCTTCCCTACCCCCATCGTGTTGCTGCGGGCCGCTGCGTCCTGGAGCTGTATCCTCCTCAGACCATTCCCCCCCGCTCCCCTCCAGGGAAGGCATCTCCCCAGTCTGGACATGGGCTGGCTCACCTGAGGGTGGCATGGATGGTCCGGCTTCCTCCTCCTAGTCGCATCCAGAGTCACTCGCACTGGCAGCTTGAGGGCCCGCCTCCTGAGCTGGTGATGCAGCATCTGAAAGCAGGGAGGTTCAAGAGTGGCTTTAGCGAAAGGACAGGGTGGCAGCAAGGGATGCATGAGTGCTGCAATGCTCTGAGTTGGCTCGAGAGTGAAAAAGCATGCTGGTGTGGGGAACAAGTGGAAGGAGAGAGGTCAAAAAGGTGATGACATTACCATTGCTGTCCACAATGGGGTCGGCATCTCCAGAGGCGACGGGGCCAATCATCCGGCTTGCCACAATCCGATGGAATCGCTCCTCCAAGTCTATGAGGGTCTGCAGGTGAGGCCGGCCTCCTCCGGTTCGATGCTGTTGCCTTCTATTATGGGCCAGCTTGGCCTGCAAGAGAAAGGACGGGGTGTGAGGAAACCTGCAGCCCTGATCTGGGATGGCATGCCTCCCATGGTCAATTAGCCCTTACATTATGCTGCCCTGATCTGGGATGACATGCCTCCCATGGTCCAGGAGCCCTTACAATATGCATAGAGTTGAATGTGCGTATGTGTTTCCAGGAAGGGCCATGGGTACTAGACGACAGCTGGCCATTGGGGCTTTGCACACCATCTGGCCATAAAGTGAGGTCTAGATGGAGGGATGAAGATGATTCTGAAAAAGGCACTCACCCTGACGACCCGAGTGAGGTCGTTGAACTTCTTCCTGCGTTGCACAGGAGTCCTGGGAACCATGCTGCTGGAGGTGACTCTGTTGGAAACCTCCCTCCAAGCTCTGCGATAGTCGCTGTGCTGAGGCCTCCTGCCATTCTCTGGGTAGAGTACAGATCACCTGTGTTCCACCATGCCAACCAGAGCATCCAATGACCCCTCGCTGAAGCGCTGCACTCTCTCCCTGGCCCTCTCCATGCTCAGGCAGTTGGCGACGCCACAGGTAGGTTACCGCCGAGTTTGAGGCCTCCGATGCGCAGGGTGCAGCTGGAGATGATGATCAATCTGCCCCTTTAAGAGCTGTCCGGCGCCAGTGTGTCTGGCCGCACTCGATAATTGACAGCACCTGCGCTGCACCCGCCCGCGGAGATATTGCGTCGCGCCGCCGGGTTAGCGCCTTAAGACTGTCGTGCAGCACCTGATTTAGCGCCGCAATCACCTTCAGGGGCGCAGGTTACCAATATCACTGGAGGTGGCGATAATTTGCGCCTGGCGCTAAACTTTGCGCACCGCCAATACTAGCGCCCCAAATGGGGCGATACCGAATTTCTCCCCCTCTGTGTTTTAATGGTTTTGATGTCCTGGCCTTTGGTTATGTATGAAACTTAATCGGGTTTTCCTGACTTGATGGCTTCTGTGAGCTGTTACCGATTAAATATGCAGAAACCTGATGGCCTTGATTGCAGCCCATTCTAACCTGATCTGTTTCAAGGCGAATGGAAAGCATATTCTGTGTTTGCACTGTCTGGCCCCACAGAGTCTATTCAGAGGTCTATGCATTTTAAGTTTCGTTCCAGGCTTGAAAAAAAGGTCCCTGCCTGTTTGCAGAGCCTTGCTTTTAAAATCCTCTCCTTTTGGTCACAAGGTTGCAGAAGCCATTTTGGGTACCCTTTCTTTTTCATAACTTGTCCATGCTGAGTCCCTTTATCCATAACTTTGGGAAATGTGGGAATTTTGAGAACCCTACACTCCCCCATGTTGATACTAAACTTGCTTTAAGTATCATCCTGATAAGGTGAGCAAAATTTCCGACCCTCCACAGTCAATCTTCCCCTGCAATTACCTATCTAAGATACCCACGACACATGCATTTCCCATTCTGTATAAAGTAGTGTACATAAGCATATATAGAAACATAGAAACATAGAAGATAGGAGCAGGAGTAGGCCATTCGGCCCCTCGAACCTGCGCCGCCATTCAATGCGATCATGGCTGATCATCCAAATTCAGTGACCGGTCCCTGCTTTCTCCCCACACCCCTTGATCCCTTTAGCCTTAAGAAATATATCTAACTCCTTCTTGAATATATTTAATGAATTGGCCTCTACTGCCTTCTGTGGTAGAGAATTCCACAGGTTCATCACTCTCTGGGTGAAGAAATTACTCCTCATTTCTGTCCTAAATGGCCTACCCCTTATCCTTAGACTGTGACCCCTGGTTTTGGACTCCCCGACCATCGGGAACATCCTTCCTGCATCTAGTCTGTCCAGTCCTGTCAGAATTTTATAAGTTTCAATGAGATCCCCTCTCATTCTTCTAAACTCCAGCAAGTACAAGCCCAATCGATCCACTCTCTCCAAATACGTCATTCCTGCCATCCCAGGTATCAGCCTGGTGAATCTTCGCTGAGCTCCTTCCATGGCAAGAACATCCTTCCTCAGGTAAGGCGACCAAAACTGCACACAATACTCAAGATGTGGTCTCACCAAGGCCCTGTACAACTGCAGCAAGACATCCTTGTTCCTGTACTCAAACCCTCTCGCTACGAAGGCCAACATACCGTTTGCCTTCTTAACCGCCTGCTGCACCTGCATGCTTACCTTCAGCGACTGGTGCACAAGGACACCCAGATCTCGTTGCACTTCCCCTTCTCCCAATCTATTGCCATTCAGATAATAATCTGCCTTCCTGTTTTTGCTTCCAAAGTGGATAACCTCACATTTATCCACGTTATATTGCATCTGCCATGCTTCTGCCCAATCACCCAACCTGTCCAAATCATCCTGGAGTTTCTCAGCATCCTCCTCACAGCACACACGCCCACCCAGCTATAGAATAATTACAGTCGTTTACACACATCCAAGCATGGAGGGGGTCTATAACACCCCTGCACCACTTGGTACACATCATCTTTATTACAAACAACATGCTGAACATCTTTATTAAAAATAACAAAAGAACATAAAAAAACAATCTTTAATCAATGATACAAACAACAAATTCAAACAGGTGTATATCCCTCCACCTTCACATACCGTTCCTTCCAGGACCTTTGGTTTCGGAATTCTAGTATTTGACCTTTTCCCTTGCACTGGGTGCATACTAGGTACAATACTATCCCCAACTGGCAAACCACGAGAATGTGGGAAGCCAGTCTGATCCACAAAGGGTTTATTGAAAATGTCCCACCAGGGTGGAACTACAATGTCCAATATCTTAGCCCCTATCTCTACTGTTTTCTGCCCCAGAGTGTAAAAATGTTTCTGTGAAAGTATAACTGCTTTGAGTATTTTGGTAAGGTGTTCTGGGAGAGGGGGAATTTTGTAGCCGAATTACGCTACATATTTCTGTAGATTGGTAAAATTCTCTTTTACAGTGAGGTGAAAATTGGAGGGTACAGGAATGGGGACAATTCGTTCCTGGGCCACTTGAACTTCTGCCTCGGGATTAAAGCAGAAACTGCTGTCACTAACTGGACACCAACTATGACGTCCATGCTGGTAGTGGGGCGCTCCTGTGGTGACACAATATGTCCCACCTCCTATATATGCTACCTGCGGGGGAACATGGCCTTGTGCCATTGCCACCATGGTACAATTTATAGGTTTCGCCCCAGCAGCTCTGAACCCGCACTGTGGTTTCAAATAGGCGTTCAAGTGCTGGGGACACAGGGTTATGTGTGCTCCCCGGCTCCGGCAGCCCGAGAGGTCAGTACCTGTCATAGCGTGCTCCCACTTTATGACATAAGGAGGGACCGCTGTGAAACGAATGTGTGCACCCAATTGAATGACTCCAATGTTCTCTACCCTGTATACCGGCGCGGGTCGGGCTGTCCTACCCATGACCGGCATCCTAACTACTATACCTATAATGGTGTGGTTGGACCGCCCACACTAACTCAGCAGTGGGGAGAGAGGTAAATAGTAATCAGAGTGTGACGTCACCGGGGAGCAGGTAAGTGATGGGTTGGTGAGTATTTCTCTTTTTTAAACTTTAACTCTGTGGTTTATAGTTGCTAAGGTCTTTTCTGGTGTAGCGGGGACTGTTGGTAAACCATACAAGCACTTTAGAGTTTATCTTTAATTGGTGATAGTGAATTAATTTAAATTAATTAAAGGGTAAGTCATGCCAGGAGAGCCCAGCCCCGTGTTATGCTCTCTTGCTCTATGTGGACCAGGAGAGCACCGAGGCGGCAGTTAAAAGGAGGAGCGAGGCGAGTCCCGACCAGATCGGACTAGGAGAGCACCGAGGCCGAGGATAAAAGGAGGAGCGAGGCGAGGCCCGACCAGATCGGACCAGGAGAGCACCGGGGCCGAGGATAAAAGGAGGAGCGAGGCGAGGCCCGACCAGATCGGACCAGGAGAGCACCGGAGCCGGGTATAAAAGGTGGAGCGAGGCGAGGCCCGACCAGATCGGACCAGGAGAGCACCGAGGCTGAGGATAAAAGGAGGAGCGAGGCGAGGCCCGACCAGATCGGACCAGGAGAGCACCGGGGCCGAGGATAAAAGGAGGAGCGAGGCGAGGCCCGACCAGATCGGACCAGGAGAGCACCGGGGCTGAGGATAAAAGGAGGAGCGAGGCGAGGCTCGACTAACTCAGCAGTGGGGAGAGAGGTAAAAAGTAATCAGAGTGTGACGTCACCGGGGAGCAGGTAAGTGATTGATTGGTGAGTATTCTCTTTATTAAACTTTAACTCTGTGGTTTATAGTTGCTAAGGTCTTTTCTGGTGTAGCGGGGACTGTTGGTAAACCATACAAGCGCCTTAGAGTTTATCTTTATTTGGTGATAGTGAATAATTTAAATTAATTAAAGGGTAAGTCATGCCAGGAGAGCCCAGCCCCGTGTTATGCTCCTCTTGCTCTATGTGGGAATTCAGGGACACTGCCGGTGTCCCTGATGACCACGTGTGCCAGAAATGCATCCAGCTGCGGCTACTAGTAGACCGCATTGTGGCGCAGGAGCTGCAGATGGATGGGCTTTGGAGCACTCATGATGCTGAGAGGGTCGCGGATAACACGTTTGATGAGGTGGTCACACCGCAGGTAAGGGCTGCACAGGCAGAAGGGAAATGGGTGACCATCAGGCAGAGCAGTAGAGGCAGGCAGGTAGTGCAGGGGACCCCTGTGGCCATCCCCCTCTCAAACAGGTATACCGATTTGGATACTGTTGAGGGGGATGACTTACCAGAGGAAGGCAGCAGCAGCCAACTTCCCGGCACCAGGGGTGCTTCTGCTGCTCAGGAAGGGAGGAAAAAGAGTGGGAGAGCAATAGTGGTAGGGGATTCTATCATAAGGGGAACAGATAGGCATTTCTGTGGCCGTAGACGTGACTCCAGAATGGTTTGTTGCCTCCCTGGTGCCAGGGTCAAGGATGTCACTGAACGGCAGCAGGGAATTCTGAAGGGGGAGGGTGAACAGTCAGAGGTCGTGGTTCACATTCAGACCAATGACATGGGTAGGAAGAGGGATGAGGTCCTGCAGCAAGAATTTAGGGAGCTAGGTAGCAGATTAAAGAGCAGGACCTCAAAGGTTGTAATCTCTGGATTACTCCCGGTGCCACGCGCTGTGAGTATAGGAATAGAAGGATAGAGCAGATGAATGCGTGGCTAATGAGTTGGTGCAGGAGGGAGGGCTTTAGTTTCCTGGCTCACTGGGCCTGCTTCTGGGGAAGGTGGGACTTGTACAAGTCGGACGGGTTGCACCTGAACCAGAGCGGGACAAATATCCTTGCGGGGAGGTTTGCTAGCACTGTTCGGGGGGGGTTAAACTAAAATGGCAGGGGGTTGGGAACCTGAGCAGGGAGACAGAGGAAAGGGAAACAGGGATAAAAGCAAAAGATAGGAAAGAGAAAAACAAAAGTGGCAGTCAGAGAAATCAACGGTTTAAATCAAACGTGGCCGCAGTAAATTATAATTCTAATAGGTCTAAGAGCATTAAAAAAACAAGCCTGAAGGCTTTGTGTCTTAATGCGAGGAGCATTTGTAATAAGGTGGATGAATTGGCTGCGCAAATAGAGGTAAACGAATATGATTTGGTTGGGATTACGGAAACGTGGCTCAAGGATGGCCAAGGCTGGGAACTCAACATCCAGGGGTATTCAATATTCTGGAAAGATAGGCAAAATGGAAAGGGAGGTGGGGTAACATTACTGGTTAAAGAGGGGATTAATACAATTGTAATGAAGGATATTAGCTCTGATGATGTGGAATCTGTATGGGTAGAATTGAGAAATACTAAAGGGAAAAAAACATTAGTGGGAGTGTTGTATAGACCTCCCAACAGTAAGGCGGAGGTTGGGGATGGCATGAAAAGGGAAATTAAAGAAGCGTGCAATAAGGGCACAGCAGTCATCATGGGTGACTTTAATCTACATATAGATTGGGCCAACCAAATTAGTAATAATACTGTGGAGGAGGAATTCCTGGAGTGTTTACGGGATGGTTTCCTGGACCAATATGTCGAGGAACCAACCAGAGATCAGGTCATCTTAGACTGGGTATTATGTAACGAGAAAGGATTAATTAGCAATCTTGTTGTACGAGGCCCCTTGGGTCTGAGCGATCATAATATGATCGAATTCTTCATTAAGATGGAGAATGAAGTAGTTGACTCAGAGACTAGGGTCCTCAATTTAAATAAAGCAAACTACGATGGTCTGAGGAGCGAGTTGGGTAGGATTGATTGGGGAATGGCACTCAAAGGGTTGACAGTGGATAGGCAATGGCAAACATTCAAAGACCGAATGGATGAGCTACAGAATTTGTTCATCCCAGTTTGGCATAAAAATAAAACAAAAAAGGTGACTCAACCGTGGCTAACAAGGGAAATTAGGCATAGCATAAGATTGACGGAGATGACATATAAATTGGCCAGAAAAAGCAATAATCCTGAGGATTGGGAGCAGTTTAGGATTCAACAAAGGAAGACAAAGGGATTAATTAAGAAAGGGAAAATAAAATATGAGAGTAAGCTTTCAGGGAACATAAAAACTGACTGTAAAAGCTTTTATAGATATGTGAAGAGAAAAAGATTGGTGAGGTCAAGCGTAGGTCCCTTGCAGTCAGAATCAGGGGAATTTATAATGGGAAACAAAGAAATGGCAGACCAACTAAATTCATACTTTGGTTCTGTCTTCACAAAGGAGGACACAAATAACCTCCCAGAGATGCCGGGGAACATAGGGCCTGATGAAAGGGTGGAACTGAAAGAAATCAGTATTTGTAGGGAAATGGTGTTTGGAAAATTGATGGGACTGAAGGCCGATAAATCCCCAGGGCCTGATAATCTACATCCCAGGGTACTTAAGGAAGTAGCCCTAGAAATAGTAGATGCATTGCTGGTCATCTTCCAGAACTCGATAGACTCTGGAACAGTACCCATGGATTGGAGGGTAGCTAATGTTACCCCACTATTCAAAAAAGGTGGTAGAGAAAAAGCGGGGAATTTTAGACCGGTAAGCCTGACATCGGTAGTGGGGAAAATGCTAGAATCTATTATAAAAGATGTAATAGCAGAGCACTTGGTAAGCAGTGACAGGATCGGACAAAGTCAACATGGATTTACAAAAGGTGAATCATGCTTGACTAATCTACTGGAATTTTTTGAGGATGTAACGGGTAAAATAGATAAGGGAGAATCAGTGGATGTGGTGTATTTGGACTTTCAGAAGGCTTTCGATAAGGTCCCACATAAGAGATTAGCATGCAAAATTAAGGCACATGGGATTGGGGGCAAGGTATTGACTTGGATAGAGAACTGGTTGGCGGACAGAAGGCAGAGAGTTGGAATAAACGGGTCAATTTCCGAGTGGCAGGCAGTGACTAGTGGGGTACCGCAAGGATCGATCCTAGGACCCCAGCTGTTCACAATATATATTAATGATCTGGACGAGGGAATTGGATGTAATATCTCCAAATTTGTAGACAACACAAAGCTGGGTGGGAGGGTAAGCTGTGAGGAGGATGTCAAGAAACTCCAGTACGATTTGGACAGATTGGGTAATTGGGCAGAAACATGGCAAATGCACTATAATGTGGATAAATGTGAGGTTATCCACTTTGGTGGCAAAAACAGGAAGGCAGATTATTATTTGAATGGCAATAGATTGGGAGAAGGGGAAGTGCAAAGAGACCTGGGTGTTCTTGTGCACCAGTCGCTGAAGGTAAGCATGCAGGTGCAGCAGGCGGTTAAGAAGGCAAATGGTATGTTGGCCTTCGTAGCAAGAGGGTTCGAGTACAGGAACAAGGATGTCTTGCTACAGCTATACAGGGCCTTGGTGAGACCGCACCTTGAGTATTGTGTGCAGTTTTGGTCGCCTTACCTGAGGAAGGACGTTCTTGCCATGGAAGGAGTACAGCGAAGATTCACCAGGCTGATACCTGGGGTGGCAGGAATGACGTATGAGGAGAGATTGGGTCGATTGGGCTTATACTCATTGGAGTTTAGAAGATTGAGAGGGGTCATCGAAACCTATAAAATTCTGTCAGGCCTGGACAGACTAGATGCAGGAAGGATGTTTATGATGGCCGGGGAGTCCAGAACCAGGGGTCATAGTCTAAGGATAAGGGGTAAGCCACTTAGGACTGAAATGAGGTGGAATTTCTTCACCCAGAGAGTGGTGAACCTGTGGAATTCTCTGCCACAGAGGGCGGTGGAGGCCAGTTCATTAAATATATTCAAAAAGGAGTTGGATATATTTCTTAAGGCTAAAGGGATCAAGGGATATGGGGAGAAGGCAGGGACAGGGTACTGAATTTGGATGATCAGCCATGATCATATTGAATGCGGAGCAGGCTCGAAGGGCCGAATGGCCTACTCCTGCTCCTATCTTCTATGTTTCTATGTTTCTATGTAATCCACTGGGACCGGGTAGGCTTCCGAAGCTAGCCGGAGTTGGCACGGGCTTAATGCATTCTCAAATGGATGGAGGGCTGCGAGGTGCTTGTTGCTGATCCAGGAGGGAACTAAACCCTGTTTTAAATCCTCCAGATTACTACGGCCCTCGCCCAGCACCCACGCCCTGTACAGCACGCATATCTCGTTATGCGCAGCCTGGTCAGAAGCATTTCTGTCCTCCCTTATGAGGGCATTCACGGTCTTTGCGTGCTTCTCCAGCTCGGCTATAATTTCTTTTAAATGGACCGTCATGGCCTGGTCCTCATGTAACTCCGAGCCCACTACTTTGTTCTTATCCATTAGGATTTTATTTAACTGAGTTTTTAAACCATTTATCTGGGTCTGTAATTCTATGTCATCTAAACTATTGATGACAGAGGACCCAGTGTTAAACGCAGTAAAAACATCATTCCATGCTCCCCTTCTTTGCCTCCCTGCATTACCCAAAAACTCATGGGGTTTGGTGTACAGTCAGTTTTGTCGACACTGGCGAAATCGAACTCATTAAATTTTCTGAACATGTCCTTTAATAGGGCCTGGTATAGCTGCTCTGTCTCTTTGGGGCACCACTCCGGTAAGTGTACCTCGGTGAGATTTAAAATCACGGAGGCTACCGCGTAGTGTACCCCTTGGTACAGCACCTGATCCGTGGGCACTAGTACCAACCCATTCCCTGGTCCCTTGGTGGTGGTGGGTCACCCTTCCCTGTGTGTCCTCACCGCCTGCATTGTGGGCAGGGGCTTTCGGGGGCGGATCACAATTTCAGTGGCATTGACTGGGATCAGGGAGTATGGGACCGTGCACACCTTCAGGCTGGTATCCCACTTCATCCGCTCTCCAGCGCCTTGCCACTGAAAAATGATGGATATGCCTGTGGGGCAGACCCTCTCTGACCCCCACATACAGATATAAATCCCTTGATCCGGTTCCCACCACTTGTCCCAGCACACACTTAATCCCCCGTGAGTCCCTGTAATCGTCCAGTGGGAATTGTTCCCCAACCGTTCCCACTCAACTGCGGGGTTTCTCATATCTTTGCTCAGCTTTCTGAGCCACCAGCACCTATCCAAAGGAATGTGTCCCTTGCATGTTAAACATGCACGTTTCCCTGCGGTGACGCTAACCCTTGTGGTAACGACCTGTACCCTGGAGCACAGGAGGGAGGCCTCCCCATATGTGAACCCGGTCTGGCTGGAGTACTAAGATGAATTGGACCCCAGCCACCCAGGCCACCTTCCCTCGTGGACGTAGACGGCGGTTTCCTCCACGTCCCGTTCGCCACTTCCATCAGTTACTATAGGTGCTCTCTCTCCTGAGCACCCATAGATGTGGGATTCCTCCACGTCACCTCTCTTTCCAATGCTCATTCCTATCAGGGCGAGTAGGATTACGCCCCCCTTCATCCTGAAACTCATTCTGCAAAAGATACAAGAACATATAGCCAGGTCCCCAGGAGATTCTCTGGCTTGGGTGAAGCATAGTCGGGTCTCGTGACTGTTGTGTATGTACCTTTAAGAGAGAACTGTTTTACAGCTCCTGTATACTGTAGTACCGGCAGTGACCACACCTGTATATAAAGCCTGAGCAGGCTTCTGTACTTCAGTCGTGAGACTACTCTACTCTAGTAAACACCTGTTGATTGTTAAGTTACAGCCTCCGTGTAGTTCTTGGGGAAACATCCTATTTAAAGAATCACGGATCTAACAGTGGCGACGAGGTTGATTCGAATCTGCCTGCAACTCTGCATTTCCCGTCAAGGAGTCGCTCCGGGAGGACGGTGGAAGAAAGTCGAGGCCAGAAGCACGGGTGTCGATCACGAGCAACCACCCAGTCATCCGGCAGCAAGTGAACATTGCAGGAGTGGCAGTTGAGAGCCACGACGATCCAGCAACAGACTGGCAACAGGTGCAGTGCACACCCTTCCCGGACAGCGGCG
The DNA here is from genome assembly GCF_052327205.1 of Somniosus microcephalus. Classification (NCBI taxonomy): domain Eukaryota; kingdom Metazoa; phylum Chordata; class Chondrichthyes; order Squaliformes; family Somniosidae; genus Somniosus; species Somniosus microcephalus. The sequence continues at coordinate 244,121,609 of NC_140987.1, forward strand.
GCGGGAGCCGACCGACGGCGTAGAAAAGCAGAGCAGCGTCGATGGGGTAAGAGAGAGGGTGAAGCACACAGGGCGCGGCCGGGGGTTAAAGAACCGAGCGGCGTCGAGGAAAAACAAGCAGAGAGAGAGGTTAAAGCAGCAGCCGGGTTCAGGACCGAGCGACGGCAACGGGAAAGGCGCACAGGAGAACGTGCAGAGCACAGCCAGGGCTCAAGGGCTGAACCGCGTCCGCGGAAGAAGAAGGGAGAGCGCGGGAGACGCCATTGAGCCGCGGAGAAGAAGGGAGAGCGTGGGAGACACAGTTTTTTTTTAAGCCGCACCGGAGAAGAAGGGCGAGCACGGGAAGGAAGGAAAGCACGGGAGACACCATTTTGTTCCAGCGGAGAAGTTAGGGAGAGCGCGGGAGAAGCCATTTAGACAGTTAAATTACATCCAGGGATGGCGAAGAATGGCAGTATCACGGCGTTCGACAATGAAGTCGAAGATTGAGGGACATATGTGGAACGCATTGAGGTGTACTGCAGGGCGAATGAAGTGCCAGATGCTAGGAAAGCACTGGTTGTGTTAAATTCCATGGGTGCAAAAACTTATGGCTTACTGCGAAACCTGATAACTACAGAAAAGCCTGTGGAGAAGAATTTCGAAAGTATAGTAGAAACCCTACAGGACCATTTAAGCCCCACACCACTGCTGATAGTAGAAAGATTTAAGTTCCACAAAAGGAACCAGCATAAAGACAAAAGTAATGCTGAGTACTTAACGGAACTCCGCAAGTTATCGAAACACTGCCAGTTTGGAGCAGGACTATCAGATACGTTAAGAGGCAAGTTTGTGTGTGGGCTTCAAAGTGAAGGAACCCAGAAACGGCTTTTATCAGAAAAGGATCTTACGCTGGACAAGGCTTTCAGCATGGCAGTATCACATGAAGCAGCCGCACGAGGCGCTGCAGAGATACAACGGAGACAGCAAGAATACGGCACCAATGAAATGTCATATGGAGCAGGGAAGTGTTATCGCTGCGGCAGAACAACACACGATCAGAAGGATTGTTGGTTCAAGGACCATGTGTGCAGTCAGTGTGGAAAAACAGGACACATAGCAAGAGTCTGCAGGTCAGGGAAGAAAACCAACAGCAAGAAATCTCCACAGGAGAAGTACAAAAAGGTACATAAGGTGATGGACAGTAGTTCAGACGAACAGAAAAGTGATACAGACTCCGAAAGCAAGGAGCTGGGTTGTCTGAAACTACATAAGGTAACCAAAATGGAGGATCACCAGACTATCTGGGTCACACTCAAGATAGACGGAGTCCAAGTGAAAATGGAACTGGACACTGGATCAGCCCTAACAGTCATAAACCAAAGGGACTACAAGCGGTTATTTCCACATATACCCTTGAAAGCTACAGAGATTATCTTGAAGACGTACACGGGGCAAAAAGTCTACCTCAAAGGAAAAATAAGGGTGAAAGTGATATACAAAGGCCAGGAAATACCTAAAATGGACCTATATGTATTGCCAGATGGAGGACCACCACTACTAGGACGTGAATGAATCTGGAAGATACAATTAGATTGGCATTTCATACAGGCAATGAAGGTTGAGGCCAAAAAGGATGACGACGCCACACCTGGACGACTGTCAAAAATGCTAACTGACGCACAAGAAGTGTTCCAGGAGGGACTCGGAACACTAGAAGGCATAACAGCAATGATTAAAATGGAGGAAAATGCAAGTCCAAAGTTCTTTAAGGCCAGACCGGTGCCTTATGCAATCCGACCAGCCGTTGAAGCAGAGCTGGAAGGGTTGGAATGTTCAGGAGTGATGTCCAATGTAGACTGGAGCGAGTGGGCTACACCCATCGTCCCTGTAATGAAGAGGTCGTTGAGTAATACGCCTGGGGAACCAAAGAAGGTCCGCATCTGTGGGGATTTTAAGGTGACAGTGAACCCAGTCCTTCACACGGTACAATATCCGCTTCCACGGATTGAGGATATTTTCGCCTCGCTATCTGGAGGTAAACGCTTCACCAAAATTGATCTGGCCCAGGCGTACTTGCAAATGGAGGTAGAAGAAGCCTCGAAACAATACCTCACGATCAACACTCATAGAGGTCTCTATCAATACAACCGACTGGTGTTTGGGTAGCATCGGTTCCGGCTATTTGTCAAAGGGCAATGGATCAAGTCCTGCAAGGGATTCCAAGGACCCAGTGCTTTTTGGACGACATCCTGGTCATGGGAGAAAATAACAGTGCTCAACTCGCCAACCTGGAGAAGGTGCTCACTAGATTAAAGGAATATGGGCTACGAGCTAATCGCCACAAGTGCGAGTTTATCCAGAAGCAGATCTCGTATTGTGGCTACATTATTGATGAAGAAGGGTTACATAAGTCTCCTGAAAAGATTGAGGCAGTAGTCAAGGCTCCAGCACCGGAAAATGTGTCACAACTGAGGTCGTTTCTCGGGCTGGTAAACTACTACCATAAGTTCTTACCAAATTTGTCTACAGTACTACACCCACTGAATACCCTACTACAAACAGGGGTACCATGGAAGTGGAATGACGAATGTAAACGAGCTTTCCAGAAGTGCAAAGAATTGATCACATCAAAAGAGGTGTTGGCCCATTTCAACCCAGCACTACCAATTCGGTTGGCAAGTGATGCATCACCCTATGGTATTGGAGCGGTGCGGTCGCACAAATTCCCAGACGGGTTGGAGAGGCCAGTAGCCTTTGCGTCTCGGTCACTAACCTCAGCCGAGCGCAACTACGCCCAGATCGACAGGGAGGCCCTCAGCCTAGTTTGGGGAGTAAAAAAATTCAACCACTATCTGCATGGGCAGAAGTTCACCTTGCTGACTGACCATCAACCACTTGTCTCCATCTTTAATCCAAAGAAGGGCGTTCCGGTGACGACTGCACAACGGTTACAAAGATGGTCCCTTTTTCTAGGGGCGAACCAATATGAAATAGAATATAAAGGCACGAAACAGCATGGAAACGCTGATGGGCTATCACCCTTCCCACTGCCTACTGTGGAGGAAGCACCAGCAGTGGACCCTATCGAGATATTTTATTCGTCAATAATTGAACGATTGCCAGTAACTAACGCGGATATAGAGAAGGAGACCCGCAATGATCCGACACTGTCTCGGGTATATGATTTGACGGGTAGTGGATGGCCAACACACGGCGACTCACTGTTGCCAGCATTCTCATCCAGAAGAGAACAGCTGTCAGTATGCCAGGGGACAGTGATGTCTGGATCCCGAGTGGTAATTCCACCCAAGTTAAGGGAGAGAGTGCTCAATGAGCTTCACAAAGGTCATCTGGGAGGGGTAAAAAAGCCTTGCTAGGGCTTATGTGTGGTGGCCGGGGATTGATCGACAAATCGAGGACCTAACCAAGAGCTGCTCAGGATGCCAGAAGTTCCAAAATGCCCCTCTACACCCATGGGAGTGGCCCTCCTCTCCATGGCAATGGGTGCATATTGATTTTGCTGGTCCATTCATGGACTCAATGTTCTTAATAGTAGTGGATGCGCACTCGAAATGTCCTGAGGTGATAAAAATGTCCTCAACCACTGCAGAGAAAACGATTGCAGTCCTACGGACCATATTTGCCAGGAACGGCTTGCCAGAGCAGATTTGCTCTGATAATGGACCACAGCTTGTGTCCGAAGTATTTCGGAAATTTATGAAAAGGAATGGGGTAAGGCATTACACATCCGCCCCATATCATCCAGCGACAAATGGATTGGCTGAGAGGCTCGTACAAACCTTTAAAAAGGCGATAAACGCCATGTGCGATGATGAAATTCCACTACAGCATAAGGTGGACAATTTCCTGTTAGCCTACAGAAATGCGACACATGCAGTTACCAACCAGACCCCGGCCATGATGTTCTTTAACCGAAGGTTGAGATCTTGTCTGGATTTGCTCAGACCAAATGTGCGAAGAAATGTTGAGGATAAACAATTCCAGCACAGCAATGAGAAGCCGACAAGGAGCTTCAATGTAGGACAACCAGTCTTGGCCCGTGACTACCGAACAGAGAAATGGCAACCCGGAACGATATGCACACGGCAGGGGCCATTAATGTACACAGTGGATGTCTGGGAGAACATTGTGAGATGCCACGTCGACCAGATCTTAGCGTCACAGGAACGAGTCAACCCCATGTCTCGCGTACCTGGGGATGAACCCGACATACCGGTAGCATCTACCTCAGAAACAGTAGCAGTGGAAACTGATGAACTAACCGACGAAAGGGGGCCAGAATCACCTCCGCACCAAGAACAAGAACCTCAGGGAAGGCGCTATCGAGAAAGGATCAGGAAGCCGCCCCAAAGACTGAATTTATAAATGGACTATTTTCAGTTACTGCTGCATGTTAAAAATGTTAATTGTTAAATGAATGTTATGGTACTGTTAATCTAAAAGGGGAGGAATTGTTGTGTATGTACCTTTAAGAGAGAACTGTTTTACAGCTCCTGTATACTGTAGTACCGGCAGTGACCACTCCTGAATATAAAGCCAGCGCAGGCTTCTGTACTTCTGTCTTGAGACTACCCTATTCCAGTAAACACCTGTTGATTGTTAAGTTACAGCCTCCGTGTAGTTCTTGGGGAAACATCCTATTTAAAGAATCACGGATCTAACAGTGACCTCGACTCAAATAAACACACTCTTAGCAGATTATTACTTAATTTAAAACTACCCATCACCTTACTTAAAACTTAAGCTAACCACCCAAACTTAAAAATACTTAAACTTAAATTAGCTAAACTATATACATCCGCCGCCCGTCTCCGGGTGGCCAGCCTAACCCCTGTTTGGGCTGTGGCACACCACTCCCTTCGGAGTGGCCGCACGTCCTGCACTTCCAGTCCCTCACAGCCTGTGGCTGCTGGTTGGGGACCTCTGTCTTTGGACTTACCCCTGACTCGGGAGGCTTCCCCTTTAAAATGGGGTGCCGGTGACCAGGGTTTCCTTGGCTGGGGTGTCCGTCGGGACCTTCTGGAGGTTTGGCGGGTGGGGTTTTCTTGGCTGGTGGGCCTTTAACCTGAACTGCTGTCCCCTCCGGTCCGGTCTGTGGGCTTACCACTGCCACTGGCCGGGGATCTTCTTCCTCAGGCTTTACCTCTCCCGAACCTGGGCTAGGGGCAGGTACCTCTTCGCAGCCTGTTGCTGCAGGCTGAGTCTCCGCCCCCAGATCCCAAACCTGGGTCCGGGGCGGGGTCTTCGCCTTCGGTTCACTCCTCCTCTAAACCTGGGTCAGGGGCGGGGTTTTTGCCCTCGGGTCCCTGCTCCTCTAAACCTGGGTCGTGGCGGGGTTTTTGCCCTCAGGTCCCTCCTCCTCTAGATCCCAGAAGAGTGGGGGAGTGTCCCAATCGGTGGGCGGGATGGCCCCTCTCCTTAAACAAGCCACAGCGCCTGCCTGCGCTGTCTGTGAACTTGTTCCCGCTGCAATCTGAGGATCTCTATCCTCAGACCTTACCCCAACTGACTGCTTACTTGTCTCGGGTTTAAACAGTTTACATTGATTAATATGGAACCATTTGGTGGGCCGAGGCATCTTAATGTTGTATACCATGCGGCTTGCCTTGTCTACAATGCTGTAGGGCCCTATGTATAGCAGTTCTAAACTTCCTACCTGAGCATAGTTCCTCACCATGACCTGGTCTCCTACCTCCCACTCGTGGTGTTTTCGGGGTTCGAGCAGCAATCGGTTGCTCCGATGCTGCTTTCCCATGTTCCCAGCCGCCTGCCTGTGAACCTGCTTAAGATGCTCGAAGAGTTTTCGGGCGAACCTGTACCAGTTTACCTCTCTGACCTTCTGTGAGCACCGGGGCTAGTACATGGGTGGGGGTCCGCATAACCCTGCCAGTCATCAGCTTGTGCGGAGAGTACCCCATGCTTTTCGACTGGCTGGCCCGGACCCCCATCAGGACCAGTGGTAGAACCTCTGCCCATTTTTGAGGTGAGTCCACCGTCTCCTTCCTTAACCTTTCTTTTAAGGTCCTATTCATTCTCTCCACAATCCCTGATGACTGCAGGTTGTGGGCAATGTGCCACTTCCCCTCGATGCCTAGCAGAATAAGGGTATTCAGCATTACCTGCCCGGTGAAGTGGCTCCCTTGGTCAGACTCCACATACTGCGGTAGCCCCTGTAGGGGGTGGCGGGTGGCGCGTGCACCCAGTCAGTTATGCCCCTGACTGCCTGTGAGTGGTTCGAATCGCTCCCACACCCCTGGGTTCTAGACACCGGACTTAGGTACAGGCAGCGATACAGAAAACTCGAGTAGACAGGTGGTTTGGTGTAAGAAAACCAAGATTTTATTAAAACAGAAACGAAAACACAGTCTTATGAGAAATTACTGGTAGAAAAAATTACAGGCATATAACAATAAATATACTTATACAGGGAATGGGGAACACACGGCACATCAAGGGAAAAACAACTACTTTAACAATCCCCTTATCCTTATCCCACCCCTATACCTAACTAGATTAAGCTATGAGGGGCCAGGAATTCATGCTCACCAATCCAAAGCAAAGCCTGTTGTTTTAGCAATTGTGAGTTTTGAAGTCTGGTCTCCTGTCCTTTGGGGTACTCCATTGCCACATGGTCTCAGGGCACGGTGCTGGAGCTGTAGCTGCCACACACCTTTCTTCTCCTCAGCTACCGTCATCATCTCGTCGTGATGGGTTCTCTTCTTCTTCTCCCTCGGGCGGTCGTCAGCGGTAACGTTGCGTCAGCAAGACGGCTGGCAGTCTTCACTGCTTAGATTTTCCTACCCATTCTTTGAACGTCGGTATATTCATTATGGCGTGGACACCTGCGTTTAATGCCAGCTCATTCGCAGTATTCAACTAGCCAACTTAGTTGCATTGTCCATACATATATTTTCTTCCCCCAAGCGCCAGCTTATAACTAGGTGCTCGGTCTTAATTAATGCATCTTCTGCTGCCCTTGTCTGCTCTTTGTCAGGTCTACCTTATCCTTTGTCTCGGTTCGTTTCACCTTGTTACCTCTGCCCTCTCTCGTGGCCCGGGTGTCCTGGGTCACTTTGGGCTCGGGACTCGTTCCCCTCTCCTGCGATTGGTATGGATGTCCTTGACTGCTGAAAACCCAATGCGGGGAGCGAGAAGAGAACCCGCCACAAGGCCAGGTCACGAGTATGGGCGGCGGCAGACCAAGGCCCGACAACAGGTCAGAGTCGAGAGAGCAGCGAGCAGCGAGCCAGAGAGCGATTGCTACTGAGGGCCTACAATTATACTCCTTCCGATGGCCCTTACCTGCGCACCAAATCAGGTCAGTCCATTGTTTAACTTTGGCGGGCTGTGTTAAATGATTGTACCAATCTAAACTAACTAGCTTTAGATGGCCGTTTATCACACCTAATGGCCTGATGTCCAAGTTGTATTGCCATTAATGCATTTTAATCGGCCTGTGCAGGCTTGATGGCTTCCATAAGCTGTTTCCGATTATTTATGCGGACAAACTAATGGCCTCCTGCTTAGGCCTAACTGGGTTGATCTGTTCCAACCTGACAAAATGCGTATTCAATGTTTGCTTAGCTGTCTGGCCCTTCAAGCATAAAAGTCCTTTTCACAGAAATGCATTTTAAGTTTCGATTTCCCAAAGCTGCTTGTTCTGTGCTGCAGAGTCCAAGCTTTTAAAATCTCACAGGCTTTTGGTCACGAGGTGCGGATGCCATCTTTGGGTACCCTTTTTAAATTGTCCATAAGGTCCCTTTTATTAATAACCTTGGGGGAATGTGGACATTTTGTGAATCCTACACTCCCCCCTTTGATACTAAAACTTGCTTGAAGTATCATCCTTACAAGGTGAGCAAAATTTTCTGACCCTCCATAGTCAACCGTCCCCTGTAATTACCTATCTAACATACCCACGACACATGCACTTCCCATTCTGCGAAAATGTAGTATACATAAGCATACATAGAATAACTACAGTCTTTTACACACATCCAAGCAAGGAGGGAGTCCAACACCCCTGCACCACTTGGTACCCATACATCTTTATTATCAATGCATCGCAAAATCTTTATTAAAAACAACAAACACAAAAAAACAACAATCTTTAATCAAAAATACAAGGAAAAAAACTCAAACAGGTGTACCTCCCTCCACCTTCACATTATGCTGCTTCCAGATCCTCTGGTTTCAGAACTCTAACAACTGGCCTTTTCCCTTGCACTGGATGCAGACTAGATACAACACTATCCCCAGCTGACAAACCACGAGAATGTGGGAAGCCAGTCTGATCCACGAAGGGACCTCCATGTTATTGAAAATGTCCCACCAGGGTGGAATCACAATATCCAATATCTTAGCCCCTATCTCTACTATTTTCTGCTCTAGAGTATAAAAATGTTTCTGCGAAACTATAACGGCTTTGAGTATTTTGGTAAGGTGTTCAGGGAGAGGGGGAATTTCGTAGCCAAAATGTGCTACATACTTCTGCAAATTGGTAAAATTCTCCTTCACAGTGAGGTGAACAGTGGAGGGTTCAGGAATGGGGACAATTCGCTCCTGGGCCACTTGAAATTCTGCCTCAGGTTTAAAACAGAAACTGCTGTCACTAACCAGACACCAGCTATGCTGTCCGTGCTGGAAGTGGGACGCTCCTGTGGTGACACAATATGTTCCACCTCCTATATATGCTACCTGCGGGGGAACATGGCCTTGTGCCATTGCCTCCATGGTACAATTTATAGGTTTCGCGCCAGCAGCTCTGAACCCGCACTATGGTTTTTAACAGGCATTCAAGTGCTGGGGAAACAGGATTATGTGTGCTCCCTGGCTCCGGCACCCTGAGAGGTCAGTACCTGTCATAGCATGCTCCCACTTTATGACACTTAAGGTGGGACCGCTGTGAAACGAAAGTGTGCACCCCCTTGAATGACTCCAATGTTCTCTACCCTGTATACTGGTGCGGGTCGGGCTGTCCTACCCATGACCGGCATCCTAAATACTACTCCCATGATGGTGTGGTTGGACCGTCCACAATCCACTGGGACTGGGTAGGCTTTGGAAGCTAGCTGGAATTGGCACAGGCTTAATGCATTCTCAAATGGATGGAGGGCTGCGAGGTGTTTGTTGCTGATCTAGGAGGGGACTAAACCCTGTTTTAAATCCTCCAGGTTACTGCAGCCCTCGCCCAGCAACCACGCCCCATACAGAACACACACCTCATTCTGCGCAGCCTGGTCAGAAGCATTTCTGTCCTCCCTTATGAGGGCATTTACCGTCTTTGCGTGCTTCTCCAACTCCGCTATAATCTCCTTTAAATGGACTATCATGGCCTGGTCCTCATGCAACTCTGAGCCCACTACTTTGTTCTCATCCATTAATATCTTCCTTAACTATGTTTTTAAACCGTTTATCTGGGTCTGCAGCTCTATGTCATCCAGACTGTTGATGACAGAGGACCCAATATTAAACGCAGTAAAAACATCATTCCATACTCCCCTTCTTTGCCTCCCTGCATTACCCAAAAACTCTCGGTTTGTGGTGTACAGTTCGGTTTTGTCGACGTTGGCAAAATCGAACTCATAAAACTTCCCGAACATGTCCTTTAATAGGGCCTGGTATAGCTGCTCTGTTTCTTTGGGACACCACTCCGGCAAGTGCACCTCGGTGAGATTTAAAATCGCAGAGGCTACCGCGTAGTGTACCCCCTGGTACAGCACCTGATCCTACGGTGACGCTGCGGTAGGTACTAGTACCAGCCCATTCCCTGGCCATTTGGTGGTGGTGGGGCACCCTTCCCTGCGTAACCTCACTGCCTGTGGCGTGGGCAGGGGCATACGGGGCTGGGTCACAAGCTCAGTGGCATTGACTGGGATCGGGGAGAATGGGACAGCGCACGCCTTCAGGCTGGTATCCCACTTCATCCCCCCCCGCGGCGTCTTGTCACTGCCGGTGGAAAATAATGGATATGCCTGCAGGGCAGACCCTCTATGACCCCCACATACAGATATAAATCCCTTGGTCGGGTTCCCACCACTTGTCCCAACACACACTTAATCCTCCGTGAGTCCCTGTAATCGTCCAGTGGGTATTGTTCCCCAACCGTTCCCACTCGACTGCGGGATTCCTCATATCTTTGCTCAGCTTCCTGAGCCTCCACCACCTATCCAGAGGAATGAGTCCCTTGCACGTTAAACATATACGTTTTCCTACAGTGACGCTGACCCTTGTGGTAATGACCCGTACCCTGGGGCACAGGAGGGAGGCCTCCCCGTACGTGAATCCGGTTTGTCTGGAGTACTGAGACAAATTGGACCACAGCCATCCTGGCCACCTTCAATCATGGACGTAGATGGCGGTCTCCTCTGCATCCCGTTCACCGCTTCTGTCGGTCGCTATAGGTGCACCCGTAGATGCGGGAGTCTTGTATGTCGCCCCTCTTTCCCAGGCTCAGTCCCATCAGGGCGAGTAGGATTACGATCCCCTTCATCCCGACAGTCTTTCTGTAACAGATACAAAAACATACAGCCAGGTCCCCAAGAGATTCTCTGGCTTGGGTGAAGCATGGTCAGGTCTCGCGACCTCGACCAAAAATACACACTTTTAGCAGATTATTACTTAATCTAAGCTACCCATCACCTTATTTAACCTAAGCTAAAACACCCAAACTAAAACACCCAAACTTAAGCTAAATACTTAAACTTAACAATATAAACTTACATTACCTAAACTATGTACATCCGCCACCCGTCTCCGGGCGGCCAGGCTAATTCCTGGTTGGACTGCGGCACACTGCTTCCCCCGGCATGGCCGCACTGTCCCCCACTGTTGGTCCTTCACCGCCCATGGCTGCTGGCTAGGGACCTCTGTCCTTTGACTTCCCCCTGACTCGGGAGGCTGTCCCTTTAAACTGGGGAGCCGGTGACCATGGCTTCCTGGATTGGGGCGTCCGTGGGGACCTTCTAGGGATTTTGGCGGCTGGGGCTTTCTTGGCCGATGGGCCTTTAACCCGGACCCCTGTCCCCTCCGGTGCGGCCTGTGGGCTAACCACTGCCGCTGGCCGGGGATCTTCTTCATTAGGCTTGACCTCTCCCGAACCTGGGCTAGGGGCATGTAACTCTTCGCAGCCTGTTGCTGTAGGCTGAGAGTCTCCGCCCCCAGGTCCCAAAACTGGGTCCGGGGCGGGGTCTTCGCCCTCAGGTCCCTCCTCCTCTACACCTGGGTTAGGGGCGGGGTCTTCATCCTCAGGTCCCTCCTCGTCTGTGATGTGCCTTCAATAACCACAAAACTAGAAGTTATAGACTTTAACAAGTAGGCTTTTAATCACTAAGATCAGAGCTAACATCTCAACACACTGACTGGCTCACAGGAATGAGTCAGAGAAGTCAGGGAAGAGGAAGTGAAACTATACACCGTGTGGGGGAGGGTAATATACATGAGTGCAAAACAAATACAGGGAAGACAAGCAGATTTCATTACATTCATCCCTTTTTTAGATTTAGTCCATCGGGGTGATGTTTCTTAAAAGTTGGTATAAGTGAGTCAGGAGGTTTTGCGGTTCTCAGTGATCGGCGCAAAGCCGGTTGGGGGAGTACAAAACGAATACAGGGAAGACAGGCAGATTTCATTACAGTCTGCAGCCCAGAAGAGTGGGGGAGTGTCCCAATCGATGGGCGGGATGGCCCCTCCCTTTAAGCAAGCCACAGCGCTTGCCTGCACTGTCTGTGAACTTGCTTCTGCTGCAGGCTGAGGATTTCTATCCTCAGACCCTACCCCAACTGGCTGGTTTCCCCTTTCAGGTTGAAACAGTTTGCACTGGTTGATATGAAACCATTTAGTACGCCGAGGCATCTTAACGGCGTATACCATGGGGCTGGCTTTGTCTACAATGATGTAGGGCCCCATGTACAATGTTTCCAAACTTCCTACTTGGGCATAGTTCCTCACCATGACCTGATCTCCTACCTCCCACTCGTGGTGCTTTCGGGGTTCGAGCAGCAGTCGGTTACTCCACTGCTGCCTTCCCATGTTCCCAGCCGCCTGCTCGTGGACCTGTTTAAGGTGCTCAAAGAGGTTTCGGGCGAACCTGTCCCGGTTTACCTCCCTGAGCTGACCCTCCATGAGCACCGGGGCTAGTACATGGGTGGGGGTCCGCATAACCCTGCCAGTCATCAGCTCGTATGGGGAGTACCCCATGCTTTTTGACAGGCTGGCCCGGATCCCATTCAGAACCAACGGTAGGACCTCGGCCCACTTACGGGGCGAGTCCACTGTCTCCTTCCTCAATCTTTCTTTTAGTGTCCTATTCATTCTTTCCACAATCCCTGATGACTGCGGGTTGTGGGCCACGTGCCATTTCCCCTTGATGCCTAGCAGCATAAGGGTATTCTGCATCACCTGTCCGGTGAAGTGACTCCCTTGGTCGGGCTCCACATACTGTGGTAGTCCCCACCGCGAGAACACTTCCGAGACCAGGGTCCTGGCAGTACCCAAAGCTGTGGCTGTTCTGCAGGGGAAGGCCTCTACCCATTTGGTGAACACATCCACCAGGACTAGGCAGTACTTATAGCCTCCCTGGGCGGTGGGCAGGGGCCCGATGTAGTCGACCTGTATCGACTGCCATGGTCCCTCTACCCTCCTGATGTGTCCCATAGGTACCTTCCTTTTGTGGGGGTCGGGGTTATTTGCAGCGCACACGAGACAGCCTGCACAGAACTCGCGGACATCCTCCCTGAGTCCCGGCCATCATCCCGCCTGTTCCACCCGCTGCCAGGTGGTCTCAGGCCCGGGTTGTCCCGCTCCTGGACCCTCATGGGCCAGTTAAAGGAATTCCCACTGGTGCTGCTGCGCCACAACCCACTGTTCCCCCCGGAACAGCATGCCCTCTTTCATGGAGAGGGTTGCTGTGTCGTACGGACCCTCTACCCTTTTTCCCTCAGTCACCGCACTGAGGACCGCCTTGAGGACGGGGTCTTGGGCTTGGACCGTCTTAAGGTCCGGGGCTAAAGCTACATCTGCATTCCCTTGGGTCCCATCCCTACCTGTGACTGCCGCCATGGGTCTAGACCCATACGGGTCCCAGAAAGTGCCTGCACGGGCACCCTCCTTGGCGAGCATGTCAGCCTGCTGATTGCCTTGGCTGCGGGGTTCTGTGGAGGAATGGGCTTTAACCTTGTGGATGAAAATCTCCCCTTCCTCCCCCACTGCTGCTAGGATCTTTTCAGCAGGGGTTTTACTGTGAGGGGTCTCCCGTCGGCGGAGATGTATCCACAGCAGCACCAGATGGTCAGGTACTCCGTAGACGAATTGCACGTGAACATGCTGTCTGAGCAAATCGTGTAGGGGGTGGGGAAGATTTCGGGGTGTGTAACAACGTACACCACCACGGACAGTTCAGCCTGCTGGGCGCTCATGGTGCTGGGGAGCTTAATCGCCAGCTTTGGCTCGCAGGGACCCTTCACTCTAAGATCCATCTGTGAGAGGAGCAAGGTTCAGCGGGCAATGCGGGCACTGCTCACTGTTCCACCCTTGATCCTCCCATCCAGGTGCATCTGGGTGGGTGTGTGATGGGCGAGGAGGGTGATGGGAGAGGTGCCTGTGAAGATCAGCAATCTTTTCACAGCCCAATGTGTGGCCAAGAGGTGCCGCTCACAGTTGGAGTAGCTCCTCTCCACATCTGTGAGTATCCGGGAGGAGTAGACCACCGGCCTCAGCCGGCCATGCCGCTCTTGGAGCTGCACAGCACTCAGGCTATCCCCGCTGGCTGCTACCTCCAGGAAAAACTCTTTCCCCTCATCTATGGCCCCTAGAGCACGTGCGGTCTGCAAGTCCTTTTTGAGCCTGACGAATGCTGCCTGGCAACCCTCACCCCAAAGCCACTCCACTCCCTTGTGTAGGAGTCGGAGCAGAGGGGCTGCGGTGGCTGCATAGTCCTCAATAAAGTCTCTGCAGTACCCGGTTAGTCCTAGAAATGAACTCACACCCGTTACTGTGTTGGGGACCGGTAACTCTTGTACCGCTTCTCTCCTAGCCTTATCTATGGCCCTTTCTCCAGCGTGCACGGTCAGGCCTAGGAATTTTACCTCCTGCTGGCCGATCTGCGCTTTCTTTGGGTTTACCTTAAAACCCTTTTGCCCAAGCAGCTCCAGCAGTTCGGCCAATAGTGGGCCATGCTCCTCTTTCGAATCAGTGAACAGGAGCAGGTCATCCACATATTGGACCAACTGTCTGGGCAGACTGAAATCCTTTAAACTGTTTGCCATGCACTGATGGAAAATGCTGGGGCTGTTGTGGAAGCCCTGAGGCAAGCAATTCCACGTGTACTGTTGCCCTTTAAACGTAAAGGCAAACTTGTACTGATTCTCCCTCCTTAAAAGGATGGACCAAAACCCATTGGAAATATCCAGCACCGTGAAAGTGGTCGCGGATGCTGGAATACTTCCTATCAGATCGGCAACTGCTGCTACTGTGGGTGCACAGGCTGGGATGTTACTATTGAGTACTCGATAGTCCACCGTGGCCCTCCAGGAATTGTCTGGCTTTCTAACCGGCCACAATGGAGAGTTTACGTGGGTGGCTATCGGCCTCAGAACTCCCTGCTGTACTAATGAGGACATGGCTGCTTCCATGTCTGGCTCCGCTTCCCTGGGGAAGTTATACTGTTTCTGTGGTCGGGCCGCGGGGTCCCCGTCTACGCTGACCTCAAACCTGTTGACCCTCCCGCAGTCGTGTTTGTGTGTGGCAAATGTGGCTAGTTGGGCCTGCACAGATGCCTGGAACTCCTTTGGGGTGTTACTGACCAAAAGCTCGAGGTTATAACCCTCTTTGGGCTTCATGGTGCATAGGGTCCCCTTCCCTTCCTTTCCTGGGATCACTACTATCTCACCATTCTTTACTTTACCCGACCCCCATAGGCAATGATTTCTCAAATCTACAACGATCCCGTGGCCTACAATAAAGTTGGCCCCCAGGACCCCTCTTCCACCCTCCGCTTCCCATTTCATCAAGACACAGGTCCACTTGGAGCGGAGCGGTCCTAACCGAATGGCGAGCAGGATGGAAAACGAGCCAGCCTGTTCTTTGCCTGTGAACCCCGACAGACTGTATGGGACCCCGTTAGATAGAGGCGAGATGGTGGGGTTAGCTGAGTAGACCACGGCGCA
Organism: Somniosus microcephalus; assembly: GCF_052327205.1. Classification (NCBI taxonomy): domain Eukaryota; kingdom Metazoa; phylum Chordata; class Chondrichthyes; order Squaliformes; family Somniosidae; genus Somniosus; species Somniosus microcephalus. The sequence goes on from NC_140987.1 coordinate 244,136,776, forward strand.
TGATGCCCCCGTGTCCAACAGATAGATCCCCGTCACTTTTTCTACCTCCATCTCCAAAAGGGGTCTTTTCCATTCATCATACCAGAGAGAACACAGATAAACAGGCTGTGCTGGCTCTAGTCAGGGCTGTGGGTTGGATGGGGCTGATGGGGTCAGAGCACCGGTAGCAGTTGCTATTCTCCCCTGGCCAGTCAATAAGGACCTCATAGTGTCCAAAAGTGACTCGACCTCCGCGGGAGGGATTCCTGCCCCCGCCCTTTGGGCTGGGGCTGTGGAGTTCTTTCCCTTGTTATCTTTCCAAGGGTTTTTGCACTCCTTCCGCCAGTGACCATCCTTCCCGCACCCGTAACAATTCACCTTTGTGTTCGGGGGGCTATTCCCTTCCTGGTGCAACTTTTTCCTGCCCGATCCGGGTTTTACCTCATGCACCTTCCCCTTGGGTGGGTGTGCATCGGTTCCCCTACCGTTTTTATAGGCTAGAGTCAACTGCCTGATCACCATAAGTTCAGTGGTCTGGGTGTTTCTGGGGTCGAACCAGACTTCTACCATGGCCCGGACCTGTGGCAAGCTATTCGCCACGAGGCAACGGAGCCAATGGGCCAGGGGATCCTGGTTCAGGAACACCCGGTTCGGCGCACCCGGACAGGCTCTCTGGTACACCGGCCATAACCGGTCCGCGAAAGCCTGCGGGGTTTCCCCTGCGAGCTACACGTCTTCTCCACACGGGAGAAAGGACTTCCCTCATTCATCCCCATGGCCTCCAGCACTGCATCCCTGAGCTCCTGCTATCCACTCTGCCCCCTCTTACACTCATCAGATAGGGATTGGAGGAGACTACTCTCCAGGGAGAATAGCAGCATCTTGGCCTGCTCAGCGCCATTGCAGTCGTTGACGCTGGCTGCCTGCTCTATGTCCCTGAAGTGCGTCTCCCCTTTCGGATAGCTTCGGGATATGGCTGACCATAGCCCTAAGCTGTTGGGTGCTATAGGGTAATAGAAACTGGATTTGGAGGGGTCCCTCATCATTGCCATTAATGGGTGGGCCGAACCTCCGATGCCGTGCTGGGCACATCGGTCCCGGTTCTGACCTCTCTGGCGGGGATGCTCCACCTCCGCTTCCACCTCTGGCTCCACCCACCCTTGCTGCCAAACCTCGCTGAAACTTGGCGCTACGGGTGGTGGTCGTGAGATCTCCTGTCCCTCAACCGGGTCGTCCCTGGGCACTACTGGTGACGTTGGAACTGTCCTCCCCTCGTTCCCCATCAAATCCGCCTGACCTGCCTTTGGGCTTATGAGGTATACCATGCCTTTTGCCTTCCGGAGGGCCCAGCTCAGATTTTCTATCCGCTCTTTACAGGGGCCGTGGTCTGCCTCCTCAAACCCCTGTTCACTCGCTAGCTTGTAAGCTGCCTTTACCTCCTGTAATGTCTCTTCCTGTTCCCGAATCTGCCTTGCCAAGCGGGCGTTCTTCTCCCGCAACCTTAACTCATTTCCCTTGGCCTCGGTGACTTGGCACCATAGGTATTCGAACTAGGCCTTGTGTTCTCCCATTAAATGCACTCTCTCCTGATTCAAGGCCTGCAATGCTACTAATAACATCTCCCCTGCTAGAGCCTTATCCTGGATCTCCAGGGCTGACTCCCTTAACTCGGCTGCCTGTGCTGCAATGAGACTGTCCAAAAGCTGGACCTGCTTTTTGAAACACATCAGCCAAACTGCCTTCTCTAAGGACTTCTTGTGTTCCTTTCCCTCTGTCCACTTAGCTGCTGCATCTACCGGACGCCCAGCCCTTAACAGAGTGGTGATCCACTTCTTAGTGATTTTCACCTTGCTAAACACATCATCAGAAATCCTTTCCTCCATCATGGTTTGCTCATCCGAACCATTGTCTACTGTATCGCTACCCTGTTGCCGGTGTCCTGTTGCGGTCGCCATTTTCTGTAGGGGGTGGCGGGTGGCGCGTGCGCCCAGTCAGTTATGCCCCTGACTGCCTGTGAGCGGTTCGAATTGTTCCCATGCCCCTGAGTTCTAGACACCGGACTTAGGGACAGGCAACGATACAGAAAACTCGAGTAGACAGATGGTTTGGTGTAAGAAAACCAAGATTTTATTAAAACAGAAATGAAAACACAGTCTTATGAGAAATTACTGGTAGAAAAAATTACAGGCATATAACAATAATTATACTTATACAGGGAATGGGGAACACACGGCACATCGAGGGAAAAACAACTACTTTAACAATTCCCTTATCCTTATCCCACCCCTATTACTAACTAGATTAAGCTATGAGGGGCAAGGAATTCATGCTCACCAATCCAAAGCAAAGCCTGTTGTTTTAGCAATTATGAGTTTCAGGTCTTGTCTCCTGTCCTTTGGGGTATTCCATCGCCACGTGGTCTCAGGGCGCGGTGCTGGAGCTGTTGCTGCGACACACCTTTCTTCTCCTCAGCTACCGTCATCGTCTCATCGTGATGGGTTCTCTTCTTCTTCTCCCTCGGGCGGTCATCGGCGGTACCGTAGCGTCAGCGAGACGGTTGGCAGTCTTCACTGCTTAGATTTTCCTACCCATTCTTTGAACGTCGGTATATTCATTATGGCGTGGACACCTGCGTTTAAGCCAGCTCATTCGCAGTGTTCAACTAGCCAACTTAGTCTCACTGTCCATACATATATTTTCTTCCCCCAAGCGTCAGCTTATGACTAGGCGCTTGGTCTTAATTAATGCGTCTTCTGCTGCCCTTGTCTGCTCTTTGTCAGGTCTACCTTATTCTTCGTCTTGGTTCGTTTCGCCTCGTTTCCTCTGCCCTCTCTCGTGGCCCGGGTGTCCTGGGTCACTTTGGACTCGGGACTCGTTCCCCTCTCCTGCGATTGGTATGGATATCCTTGACTGCTGAAAACCCAATGCGGGGAGCGAGAAGAGAACCTGCCACAAGGCCAAGGCACGAGTACGGGCGGCGGCAGCCCAAGGCCCGACAAGAGGTCAGAGTCGAGAGAGCAGCGAGCAGAGAGCCAGAGAGCGATTGCTACTAAGGGTCTACAATTATACTCCTTCCAATGGCCCTTATCTGCGTGCCAAATCAGGTCAGTCCATTGTTTAACTTTGGCGAGCTGTGTTAAATGATTTTACCAATCTAAACTAACTAGCTGTAGATGGCCGTTTATCGCACCTAATGGCCTGATGTCCGAGTTGTATTGTCATTAATGCATTTTAATCGGCCTGTGCAGCCTTGATGGCTTCCATAAGCTGTTTCCTATTATTTATGCGGACAAACTAATGGCCTCCTGCTTAGGCCTAACTGGGTTGATCTGTTCCAATCTGACAAAATGCATATTCAATGTTTGCTTAGCTGTCTGGCCCTTCAAACACAAAAGTCCTTTTCACAGAAATGCATTATAAGTTTTCATTTCCCAAAGCTGCTTGTTCTGTGCTGCAGAGTCCAAGCTTTTAAAATCTCACAGGCTTTTGGTCACGAGGTGCAGACGCCATCTTTGGGTACTGTTAGATCCATGATTCTTTAAGTAGGATGTTTCCCCAAGAACTACACGGAGGCTGTAACTTAACAATCAACAGGTGTTTACTAGAGTAGAGTAGTCTCACGACTGAAGTAGAGAAGGCTGCTCCGGCTTTATATACAGGTGTGGTCACTGCCGATACTACAGTATACAGGAGCTGTAAAAAAGTTCTCTCTTAAAGGTACATACACAACAATTCCTCCCCTTTTAGATTAACAGTACCATAACATTCATTTAACAATTAACACTTTAACATGCAACATTAACTGAAAATAGTCCATTTATAAATTCAGTCTTTGGGGCGGCTTCCTGATCCTTTCGGGATAGCGCATTCCCTGAGGTTCTTGTTCTTGGTGTGGAGGCGATTCTGGCCCCCTTTCGTCGGTTAGTTCATCAGTTTCCACTGCTACTGTTTCTGAGGTAGATGCTACAGGTATGTCGGGTTCATCCCCAGGTACGCGAGACATGGGGTTGACTCGTTCCTGTGACGCTAAGATCTGGTCGACGTGGCGTCTCACAATGTTCTCCCCGACATCCACTGTGTACATTAATGGCCCCTGCAATGTGCATATCGTTCCAGGTTGCCATTTCTCTGTTCGGTAGTCACGGGCCAAGACTGGTTGTCCTACATTGAAGCTCCTTGTTGGCTTCTCATTGATGTGCTGGAATTGTTGATCCTCAACATTTCTTCGCACATTTGGTCTGAGCAAATCCAGACGAGATCTCAATCTTCAGTTAAAGAACATCATGGCTGGGGTCTGGTTGGTCACTGCATGTGTCGCATTTCTGTAGGCTAACAGGAAATTATCCACCTTATGCTGTAGTGGAATTTCATCATTGCTCATGGCCTTTATCGCCTTTTTAAAGATTTGTACGAACCTCTCAGCCAATCCATTTGTGGCTGGATGATACGGGGCGGTGGTGTAATGCCTTACCCCATTCCTTCTCATAAATTTCCGAAACTCTTCGGACACAAACCGTGGCCCATTATCAGAGCAAATCTGCTCTGGCAAGCCGTTCCTGGCAAATATGATCCGTAGGACTACAATCGTTTTCTCTGTAGTGGTTGAGGACATTTTTATCACCTCAGGCCATTTCGAGTGTGCATCCACTGCTATTAAGAACACTGAGTCCATGAATGGACCAGCAAAATCAATATGCACCCGTTGCCATGGAGAGGAGGGCCACTCCCATGGGTGTAGAGGTCCATGTGATGGTGCATTTTGGAACTTCTGGCATCCTGAGCAGCTCTTGGTTAGGTCCTCGATTTGTTGTTCAATCCCTGGCCACCACACATAAGCCCTAGCAAGGCTTTTCATTTTTACCCCTCCCAGATGACCTTCGTGAAGCTCATTGAGCATTCTCTCCCTTAACTTGGGTGGAATTACCACTCAGGATCCACACATCACTGTCCCCTGGCATACTGACAGCTGTTCTCTTCTGGATGAGAATGCTGGCAACAGTGAGTCGCCATGTGTTGGCCATACCCTCACCGTCAAATCATATACCCGAGACAGTGTCGGTTCATTGCGGGTCTACTTCTCTATATCCGCGTTAGTTACTGGCAATCGTTCAATTATTGACGAATAAAATATCTCGATAGGATCCACTGCTGGTGCTTCCTCCACAGCAGGCAGTGGCAAGCGTGATAGCCCATCAGCGTTTCCATGCTGTTTCGTGCCTTTGTATTCTATTTCATATTGGTTCGCCCCTAGAAAAAGGGAACATCTTTGTAACCGTTGTGCAGTCATCACCGGAACGCCCTTCTTTGGATTAAAGATGGAGACAAGTGGTTGGTGGTCAGTCAGCAAGGTAAACTTCTGCCCATGCAGATAGTGGTTGAATTTTTTTACTCCCTACACTAGGCTGAGGGCCTCCCTGTCAATCTGGGCGTAGTTGCGCTCGGCTGAGGTTAGTGACCGAGACGCAAAGGCTCCTGGCCTCTCCAGCCCATCTGGGAATTTGTGCAAAAACACCGCTCCAATACCATAGGGTGATGCATCACATGCCAACTGAATTTGTAGTGCTGGGTTGAAATGGGCCAACACCTCTTTTGATGTGATCAATTCTTTGCACTTCTGGAAAGCTCGTTTACGTTCGTCATTTCACTTCCATGGTACCCCCGTTTGCAGTAGGGTATTCAGTGGGTGTACTACTGTAGACAAATTTTTTAAGAACTTAAGGTAGTAGTTTACCAGCCCGAGGAAAGACCTCAGTTGTGACACATTTTCCGGTGCTGGAGCCTTGACTACTGCCTCAATCTTTTCAGGTGACTTATGTAACCCTTCTTCATCAATAATGTGGCCACAATACGAGATCTGCTTCTGGAAAAACTCGCACTTGTGGCGATTAGCTCGTAGCCCATATTCCTTTAATCTAGTGAGCACCTTCTCCAGGTTGGCGAGGTGATCACTGTCATTTTCGCCCGTGACCAGGATGTCGTCCAAATAACACTGGGTCCCTGGAATCTCTTGCAGGACTTGATCCATTGCCCTTTGCCAAGTAGCCGGAGCCGATGCTGCCCCGAACACCAGTCGGTTGTATTGATAGAGACCTTTATGAGTGTTGATCGTGAGGTATTGTTTCGAGGCTTCTTCTACCTCCATTTGCAAGTACGCCTGGGCCAGATCAATTTTGGTGGAGCGTTTACCTCCAGATAGCGAGGCAAAAATATCCTCAATCCGTGGAAGCGGATATTGTACCGTGTGAAGGACTGGGTTCACTGTCACCTTAAAATCCCCACAGATGCGGACCTTCTTTGGTTCCCCAGGCGTATTACTCAACGACCTCTTCATTACAGGAACGATGGGTGTTGCCCACTCACTCCAGTCTACTTTGGACAGTACTCCTGAATGTTCCAACCCTTCCAGCTCTGCTTCAACGGCTGGTCGGATCGCATAAGGCACCGGTCTGGCCTTAAAAAATATTTGGACTTGCATTTTCCTCTATTTTAATCGTTGCTGTTATGCCTTTTAGTGTTCCGAGTCCCTCCTGGAACACTTCTTGTGCGTCAGTTAGCATTTTTGACAGTCGTCCAGGTGTGGCGTCGTCATCCTTTTTGGCCTCAACCTTTAGTGCCTGTATGGAATGCCAATCTAATTGTATCTTCCGGATCCATTCACGTCCTAGTAGTGGTGGTCCTCCATCTGGCAATACATATAGGTCCATTTTAGGTATTTCCTGACCTTTGTATATCACTTTCACCCTTATTTTTCCTTTGGGGTAGACTTTTTTGCCCCGTGTACGTCTTCAAGACAAGCTCTGTAGCTTTCAAGGGTATATGTGGAAATAGCCGCTTGTAGTCCCTTTGGTTTATTACTGTTAGGGCTGATCCGTGTCCAATTCCATTTTCACTTGGACTCCGTCTATCTTGAGTGTGTCCCAGATAGTCTGGTGATCCTCCATTTTGGTTACCTTATGTAGATTCAGACAACCCAGCTCCTTGCTTCCGGAGTCTGTATCATTTCCCTGTTCGTCTGAACTACTGTCCATCACCTTATGTACCTTTTTGTACTTCTCCTGTGGAGATTTCTTGCTGTTGGTTTTCTTCCCTGACCTGCAGACTCTTGCTATGTGTCCTGTTTTTCCACACTGTCTGCACACTTGGTCCTTGAACCAACAATCCTTCTGATCGTGTGTTGTTCTGCCACAGCGATTACACTTCCCTGCTCCATATGACATTTCATTGGTGCCGTATTCTTGTGGTCTCCGTTGCATCTCTGCAGTGCCCCGTGTGGCTGCTTCGTGTGATACTGCCATGCTGAAAGCCTTGTCCAGCATAAGATCCTTTTCTGATAAAAGCCGTTTCTGGGTTCCTTCACTTTGAAGCCCACACACAAACTTCTCCCTTAACGTATCTGATAGTCCCGCTCCAAACTGGCAGTGTTTCGATAACTTGCGCAGTTCCGTTAAGTACTCGGCATTACTTTCATCTTTATGCTGGTTCCTTTTGTGGAACTTAAATCTTTCTGCTGTCAGCAGCGGTGTGGGGCTTAAGTGGTCCTGTAAGATTTCTACTATACTTTCCAAATTCTTATCCACGGGCTTCTCTGGGGTTATCAGGTTTCGCAGTAAGCCATAAGTTTTTGCACTCATGGAATTTTACAAAACCAGTGCTTTCCTAGCATCTGGCACTTCATTTGCCCTGCAGTACACCTCAATGCGTTCCACATATGTCGCCCAATCTTCGACTTCATTGTCGAACGCCGTGATACTGCCATTCTTCGCCATCCCTGGGTGTAATTTAACTGTCTAAATGGTGTCTCCCTTCTTCTCCGCTGGAACAAAATGGCATCTCCCGTGCTTTCCTTCCTTCCCGCTCTCACCCTTCTTCTCCGCTGCGGCTTCAAAAAAATGGCATCTCCCGCGCTCTCCGTTCTTCTCCACGGCTCAATGGCGTCTCCCGCGCTCTCCCTTCTTCTCCCCGTGGACGCGGTTCAGCCCTTGCGCCCTGGCTGTGCTTTGCGCATTCTCCTGTGCGCCTTTCCCATTGCCGTCGCTCGGTCCTGAACTCGGCTGCTGCTTTAACCTCTCTCTCTCTCTGCTTATTTTTCCTCGACGCCGCTCGGTTCTTTAACCCCGGGCCGTGCCCTGTGCACTTCACCCTCTCTCTTACCCCGTCGACGCTGCTCGGCTTTTCTACGCCGTCGGTCGGCTCCCGCCGCCGCTGTCCGGGAAGGGTGTGTGCTGCACCTGTTGCCTGTCTGTTGCTGGATCATCGTGGCTCTCAACAGCCACTCCTGCGATGTTCACTTGCTGCCTGATGACTGGGTTGTTGCTCGTGGTCGACGCCCGTGCTTCTGGCCTCGACTTTCTTCCACCGTCCTCCCGGAGCGACTCCTTGACGGGAAATGCAGAGTTGCAGGCAGATTCGAATCAACCTCGTCGCCACTGTTAGATCCGTGATTCTTTAAATAGGATGTTTCCCCAAGAACTACACGGAGGCTGTAACTTAACAATCAACAGGTGTTTACTAGAGTAGAGTAGTCTCACAACTGACATACAGAAGCCTGCTCCGGCTTTATATACAGGTGTGGTCACTGCCAGTACTACAGTAGCCATGGTGTGGAGATGCCGGAGTTGGACTGGGGTGGACAAATGTAAGAAATCACACAACACCAGGTTATAGTCCAACAGCTTTATTTGAAATCACAAGCTTTCGGAGCGCTGCTCCTTCTTCAGGTGAAGTGGAGAAATGCATAAAGACACAGCTTATATAGTCAGAGAATCATGTCAGATGTTTACAGGTAACCTTTCCAACTGCCATTTATCACACCTCGGCAGAGAGATAATCACAGCAGTCAAAGGTGTGAATGGTGTCCAAACAGGTTAGTCAGGGAAACATTACATCAAAGAACAATGAGGTGGGGTCACAAGGGGTCAAATATTGCAGATGCTGGGGTCTGTATGAAAAACAAAAAAACAGACAAAAAACATTTTTTTTGGCTGGAAATCACAGCAGGTCCAGCCGCATCTGTGTAGAGAGAACAAGCCAATGTCGACTCGAGTCTGGATGACCCTGCATCAGGTGGGGTTACATGTAGCGTGACATGAACCCAAGATCTCGGTTAAGGCCGTCCTCATGGGTGCGGAACTTGGCTATCAGTTTCTGCTCGACGATTTTGCGTTGTCGTGTGTCTCGAAGGCCACAGTAGTACAGTATGCAGGAGCTGTAAAACAGTTCTCTCTTAAAGGTACATATACAACAGGTACCCTTTTTAAATTGTCCATAGGGTCCCTTTTATTAATAACCTTGGGGAAATGTGGACATTTTGCGAATCCTACAACCCCATCGCGAGAACACTTCCCAGACCAGGATCCTGGCCATACCCAGAGCTGTGGCCATTCTGCAGGGGAAGGCTTCTACCCAATTGTTGAAAACATCCACCAGGACTAGGCAGTACTTATAGACTCCCTGGGCAGTGGCTAGGGGCCGAATGTAGTCGACCTGTATCGACTGCCATGGTCCCTCTACCCGCCTGATGTGTCCCATGGGTACCTTCCTTTTATGGGGGTCAGGGTTATTAGCAGCGCACATGAGACAGACGGCGCAGAACTCGCAGACATCTTCCCTGAGTCCTGGCCACCATCCCGCCTGTTCCACCCACTGCCAGGTGGTCTCAGGCCCGGGATGCCACGCTCCTGGACCCTCATGGGCCAGTTGAAGGAATTCCCTCCGGTGCTGCTGTGGCACAACCCGCTGTTCCCCCTTGAACAGCATGCCTTCTTTTACGGAGAGGGCTGCTGCACCGTCAGGGCCCTCTACCCTTTATCCCTCAATCACAGCGTTGAGGATGGCTTTGAGGACGGGGTCTTGGGCTTGGACCGTCTTAAGGTCTGGGGCTAAAGCTACCCCTGCACTCCCCTGTGTCCCGTCTCTACCTCTGACTCCTGCCATGGGTCTGGACCCATATGTGTCCCAGAAAGTGCCTGTGCGGGCACCCTCCTTAGCCAGCATGTCAGCCTGCTGTTTACCCTGACTATGGGGTTCTGTGGAGGAATGGGCCTTCACCTTGTGAATGAAGACCTCCCCTTCCTTCCCAACTGCCTCTAGGATTTTCTCCAGCAGGGGTTTTACTGTGAGGGGTCTCCCGTCGGCGGAGGTGTATCCGCGGTGGGACCAGATGATCAGGTACTCCGTACACGAATTGCATGTAAACATATTGATGTAAGAAAAAGGAGGCTTACCATCAAGTAACTTTAAAGTAAGCTTTAAGTAACTTATAAACACACTATATACAAGAGAGGTCTTTACCATGCCTCTGGTAGAAGCCTCTTACAATACTGAACAGACCAGTATTTATACCAGTCCAACAGGAAGTGACACATGACAGGAAGTGAGGTATGTACACAGTTCATAGTTCATAGTTCATAGTTCACAGTTCACAGGAAGTGATGACATAACTTCCCGGAAGTTATTATTTTTATCACATTCTTCCCTCCTGCAGGTTTAGGAGGCTGTGGTCTACCTTTTGGTCCGCAGCCGCCGAACAAGGAAGAGTCGCACCCGTTTGGATTCCCGTCGTAGAGGGTCGCTGGTCCGCTTACATGCGGTTGGCCATTGGCCAGAGTCCGTGTGGCCTGGATTGCCCTGTGAAGGGTCAGGGAGATCATGGCTTCGAGTACGAGCCCCAATAGGTTCAAAGTCAGACTGCCTCTGTTCAGAGGGAGGTGCAGAGCTGGTCTGTGGCAGACCAGTACTTTCATGCGTGGTGCTGGGAGGGTCGCAACCTTGAGCACGGGGTTCTACCGGCACCAAGCTAGTTGGTGTCCGATCAGGATCCTGGAGAGGGGTACCCGATAGGTCCCAAGAGTTTCCTGGTGAAATGCCATCACCCGATGTCCCACTAGGTCCTGGTGGGCAGGGAGCCAGATCCCGTAATGATACGGTAGATTCTCGGCCGTCGGAATATCGTATGTTTGCATAGGTGGGGTTGGCATCGGTTAGTTCGACCTCGTCTACAAGAGGGTCATTTTTAGACGTCCGAACGTATCTTCGGAGTAATACAGGTCCAGGAGTAGTTAGCCATGACGGGAGTGATGTCCCATGAGATGAGCGACGCTGGAATCCAAAGAACCGCTCATGAGGTGTAGTATTTGTGGCTGTAGAAAGCAGGGACCGTATAGAGTGCAATGCATCCGGAAGCACTGTTTCCCATTGCTGGTCTGGTAGGCCCCGAGATCTTAAAGCGAGACGTACGGAATTCCAGATGATACCGTTATACCTCTCTACCTGCCCATTTCCGATGGGATGGTATGGTGTTGTTTTGCTTGTAGCAATTCCCCGTTCTGAGAGGTAGTCCTTGAGTTCCCTTGACATAAAGGATGGACCCCGATCTGAGTGAATATAAGCCGGCATGCCACAGAGAGAAAATACCTGCTCAAGGCAGCAGATTACTGTGGACGCCAGCATATTGGAGCAGGGGAAGGCAAATGGAAAACGTGAATATTCGTCGATCATGGCGAGCAAATATGTGTTCCGAGTTGAAGAGGGCACTGGGCCCTTAAAATCGATGCTAAGTCGTTGCATCGGTTGGGTTGCATGTATGAGTATACCATCTGAGGGGCGGAAGAACTGAGGTTTTAATTCCGCACAAAGCCGGCATTCTGAGCATATTTTCTTCACATCTCCAGTGGAAAAAGGGAGATTCCGTGATCGTACGAAATGTAGCATGCGCGTAACGCCAGGATGGCACAAACCATTGTGGACATCCATGAGGGTGGAGGATGACATAGTGGAGCAGAATGCCCGTGTGAGGGTGTCCGGGGCCACGTTCTCCTTGCCAGGCCGATAGAAAATGGTATAACCAAAAGAGGCCAGTTCCATCCTCCAAAGTTGTATTTTATTATTCTTAATTTTGGTTCGTTTTCGATTATCGAGCATGAAGGCGACTGATCGTTGGTCCGTGATCAATGTAAAGTGCTGGCGAGCTAGAAAATGGTTCCACTTCCGTACTGCCTCTATGATGGCTGTGGCTTCTTTCTCAACCGGAGGATAATGTAGCTCGGCACCTTGTAAGGTCCTGGACATAAATGCTACAGGACGACCTTCCTGATTCAGAGTAGCCGAGATCGCCACCTCCGAGGCATCACATTCAACCACGAAAGGGAGATTCTCATCAATGGAGTGAAGAGCCGCTTTCTCCAACTGTTTTTTGAGAAGGTTAAAGGCTGCAACAGCCGCTGTTCCCAGTGGAAATGATCTAGCATGCAGCAAGGGTTGGATTTTGTCCGAAAAATTAGGAATCCATTTAGCGTAGTATGCAAACAGACCGAGAGCCCGACGTAAAGAAGCCGGATTCTTAGGTGACGGGAGCTCTTGGAGCGGGCGAAGTCTTTCTGGGTCTGGCTTAATGATACCATTGCCTACGCAGTAGCCAAGGATGTTGATGGTCGGTTGCGACTCAACAGATTTGGATTCATTCAGGGTCAAATTACGGCGATGGAGGGCATCCCGAAATTTTTGGAGGTTGGAGTCGTGTTCCTGTTGATCGTGACCTGCAATGGTAATGTTATCAAGATAGGGAAAAGTGTCCCTTAGGTTTTCCTGCTTAACCAGGCCATCCATTGCCCGTTGAAAGACAGCCACTCCATTAGTAACCCCGAATGGGAGGCGACGAAATTGGTACAGCCGTCCATTAGCCTCAAAGGCTGTGTACTGCTTATCTGAGACCTTCAAGGGTAACTGATGATAGGCACTTTTTAAATCGTAAGTTGAGAACACTTTGTATTCGGCCAGTTTATTAACCATATCATCAATGCGTGGCAATGGGTAGGCGTCCAAGTCGGTATATTGATTGATGGTTTGCGAATAATCGATGCATAGTCGCTGTTTGTGAGGTTTTAGAGGGTTCTTGACAATGACGACTTGAGCCCGCCAGGGCGACGAACATGGTTCAATGATATCCTCTGCTAGAAGTCGAGAGATTTCAGCCGCAATAAAAGATTGGTCTTCCTGATTAAAGCGCCGCGATTTCGTTATTATCGGTTGGCATTGAGGCGGAATACTGGCAAATAATGAGGGTTCATCAAGTGAAGCTGCTGATAATGCACAAAATGGTAATTTAGACGGTATATTAGAAATAGTAAGTCCGGGTTTGGATCCACCAAACTCAATGGTGAGTTTCTTATGCTGTTTTTGGAAGTCCAGTCCTAAGAGGAGATCACTACATAAGTCCTTGAGCACCGAAAGTCGGGTGGAGGGATACATACAACCATGAAGTGTCATATCAACAACACAAAAGCCGGAGATTCTGGTATTAAGTGATGACTGGGCCATCGCAATTGCCTGGTCCGATGGGAAGACATGTAGTTTCAATTTCACAACAATCTGTTCCTTAATGAAACTATCAGTACTTCCTGAGTCAATTAAGGCATCTAAGGTATGCCCTTTAATTGAAATTTTTGTGGCAGCATGAGACAGGTTCTGTGGGCAAGCAGCTGTAATTGGTGTCGTTGCACAGAGAGTGGCTAAAACTCTTGGTGTGCTTCTTCGGGAGAGAGCTCGAGAGGAAGCTTGATAGGTCCTAGCTGGAGCATCTTGATAGGCCCTAATTGGGGCAGTTCGGTAGGCCTTAGCTGGATTGGCCCTCGTAGAGGCCCTTGATAGGCAAACTTTAGCAAAGTGTCCTTTTTTCCCGCAATAACTGCAGATTGCATTGCGAGCAGGGCAGGTTTTCCTAGGGTGAAATGCATCTCCACAAAAGAAGCATTCCTTCCTAGATTGCCAAGAGGCTGCTAAAGTGGGGTCGTCCTCCTCTTCTTCATCAGAATTATCAGAATTAGATTCCCCCATGATAGGGTTCACCTGAGACCGCTTGAATTGTCTGGTTGCAGCTACAGCAGCAGATCGAGATCTGGGCAGCTGATAGAGGTCTGCATTTCTCTTTGCCAAATCCAGTGAACAAGCTAGGTCAAAAGCTTTTTGTAGCTCAAGTGTTTTACTTTCTAGTAGACGCTGGCGTATAAATGGAGAGGCAATCCCGCAGATGAAAGCATCACGAATCATTTCTTGGCGGTACAGCTCAGCTGAGGCTGCCTGAAAGTTACAATCTACGCTGAGCCTGCGAAGTTCTTGCAGGAATTCGTCAATTGATTCCCCTGGCCCTTGTCGGGCTGTGGCCAGTAGATGTCTAGCATAGACCTCATTTGGGGTCTTGGCATACAGTTTCTTAAGTGCCCGAATCACCTCATCGTAATTATCCCATTCATCAACATATTCGAACACTTTTGGGGTCACATAATTGATAAGTATCTTCAATCTAGCAGGAGCATCCGCTTCACATTCATCCAGAAAATTCTCAAAAGTACGGTACCAATGCTTCCATACCCTGCCAGCTGCTGGTGCATTCGGGTCCAAGTCCAGACGAATAGGTCTAAGGATTTTCTCCATGATGGGTGGTTCCCTGGATCCTTAATTCCGAGTTTGTCCGAAGGTCTAGTATTCGTGAGTGTAAATACTAAGTTACTTAAATTGATGTAAGAAAAAGGAGGCTTACCATCAAGTAACTTTAAAGTAAGCTTTAAGTAACTTATAAACACACTATATACAAGAGAGGTCTTTACCATGCCTCTGGTAGAAGCCTCTTACAATACTGAACAGACCAGTATTTATACCAGTCCAACAGGAAGTGACACATGACAGGAAGTGAGGTATGTACACAGTTCATAGTTCATAGTTCATAGTTCACAGTTCACAGGAAGTGATGACATAACTTCCCGGAAGTTATTATTTTTATCACACATACTGTCCGAGCAAATCGTGCATGGGGTGGGGAAGATTTCGAGGTGTGTAGCGACGTACACTACCGCGGACAGTTCAGCTTGCTGGGTGCTCATGGTGCTGGGGAGCTTAATTGCCAGGGCAATGTTTGCTGCTGGGTCATAAACTCCACACTCCGCGAGTCGCTTGCCAGCAGATACCGTGCTCCAGCTGTCTACATAGATCTCGCAGCCCGTGGGATGTATTCCGGCCCGTAAACCTATGTTCACTCACAAACCCCTTCAATGGAACACCGGTGGGCTGTTCCAAGATATTCCAGGTTGGCTGCGAGCTTTGACTCGCCGAGACCCTTCATTTTAAGGTCCATCTGTGCAAGGAGCAGGGTCCAGCGAGCAATGCGGGCGCTGCTCACCATTCTACCCTTGATCCTCCCATCCAGAAGCATCTGGGTGGGTGTGTGATGGGTGAGGAGGGTGATGGGAGAGGTGCCTGTGAAGATCAGCGATCTTTTCACAGCCCAATGTGTGGCCAAGAGGTGCCGCTCACAGTTGGTATCATGAGTATCCTGGAGGAGTAGACCACCGGCCTTAGCCTGCCGTGCCGCTCTTGGAGCAGCACAGCACTCAGGCTATCCCCGCTGGCTGTTACCTCCAGGAAGAACTCTTTCCCCCCATCAAGGTCCCTAGAGCTGGTGCGGTCTGTAGATCCTCCTTGAGCCTGACAAATGCTGCCTGGCAACCCTCATCCCAAACCCACTCCACTGCCTTGTGCAGGAGTCGGAGCATGTCTTGTTTTGCACACTTTGTACAAAAATAATAAATTGCAGGACAACGGAGTATTACGGTTTAAACTCTTTTATGAAGCATCAGATCTGTGATCTCTCATGGAGCACCATGTGGACAAGATGGAGTTTGGACCCCTGGGTCTTCAAAACAATAGCAGTCCTTACAGATGCCTGCAGGCCAATGACAACTCAGCATGTGATCACATGTGAATATAATAGGTATTCCTTACAGATGCCTGCGGGCCAATGATAATTCAGTATGCAAATGTTACATCCCCTTTCTTTTAAAAGTAAAATGTTATGCATTACTTTTGAACCTTTCTTCTACATAATGTTCTCAGTAGCATCAACATATAAGTAAACTCAACATTTAACTAGCACTGAAAACATCTCAACGTTTCAATAACGATGTACAGTTTTTTTTTAGGGCAGCGATCCGCCTACACCCTTTGACAGTTCACAAGTCAAGGATAACTCTAGGCCTGACCTCTCGTCCCGACCTTGTGTGGTATGGAACTGAGCATGCTCCTGAATCAGTCAACAAATCAGGTTCAAGTTTAGGTTCAGGTAAGTATGATGTGTTTTGTGTATTGCTCTGTTCATCACACGCTGTTGCACTGATCCGCTCGTCGGTATGACGGTGTTGTTCCTTGGTGTTCAGGAGGAGCATGCGATTGCGGCGGTACACCTGTTCTTCTGGGGTGCAGACGTGATACGATCGCTCAGTGTCAGCTGGCTGGATGATGACTGCTGGCTTCCAGTAGTCATGCTCCTGGATTCTGACGGATTCTCCATTGTGCAGCGGCAGCAGTAGTCTAGCTGACCTGTCATAGTATCTCTTTTGGTGTTGCTGTCTCTGTACACATTTTGCATGCACTTGCTTGCAGCTGATGACCTCTGGCTGCAGCTGCTGGTTGGTGCTTGGAAGGATTGAGCGAAGTCTGCGGCTCATCAACAGCTGTGCTGGCGACTTGAAGTTATCAACCGGAGTGTTGCGGTACTCAAAGAGACTGATGTAGGGGTCTCTTTTGTCCGCTTTGGCTTTGTCCATGAGTGTTTTTGCAATCTGGACAGTGTTTTCAGCAAGGCCATTACTTTGAGGGTAATGTGGGCTTGATGTAACATGTGTGAAATCCCATGCCTTGGCAAACGACTCAAACTCATTTGATTTGTATTGGGGGCCATTGTCTGAGACTAAAGTCTCTACAATGCCATGCCTGGCAAAGGCTGCCTTTAGCTTGTGGATCACAGCTGCAGATGTGGTGCTGTGAAGCTTGTCCAATTCAAAAAATCTGCTGTATTAATCAACAGTCACTATGTAGTCCTCGTTGTTCCATGTGAACAGATCCGTTGCCACGACCTGCCAGGGCCTGTCTGGGATACGGTGAGGTATCATGGGCTCTTTGACATTTGTTGGGCGGCATTCTAGACAAATGGAACATTTTCCGACAATGTCCTCAATGGGTTTGCACATTCCGGGCCAAAACATAATGTCATGTTTGTTATGTTCATAAATAAATAGACGGTTTCATTATGAACAGCTAGCTTGTGCTAGACATTTATTCAGCCATGTGGACTAGTATACAGTATCCATCTTGACTACTGCCTTCTGTGTAGCCCACCACTAAACATACAGCTCCACGTAGTGTACCATTCTAGAATGACATGTTACTGATCATTACATCCTCCTTCCTTTGAGGTTAAACAAAATCAATATCAATCAATATCAATCAATCATAACGACATAAACATCTTCACAACAGTCAACACATTTTCAAAGCTTTACTTTATGAAATCTAAGCTTTTCATTCTTTTATTATAGTTTTCTTTGTACGCAAAGATTAAGTCTATCAGGCATTTTTACTTCACGTGTGGATCTTCTCAGCACAGGTAAGTCTGATGTGTTTTCATGAGAGCCTGTATGTGTGTTTGTGTTAGATTGTTCTGGTGGTGAGTGACAAGATTCAGTTGCGGCTTTGTCATCGATTTGCTCTTGGATAGTTTCTTGTGTTTTCAGGAGGGAATGGCGGTTCCTCCTGAGAATCTGTCCTTCCTCAGTTCTAACAGTGTATGACCTTGGTCCTACTTCCTCAAGAACTGTAGCTTTCCTGATCCATGCATCTGGATCCTCAATCCTGACAACATCATCCCTTGTCAATGGTTTCAGAGTTTTGGATGACTTGTCATAGTGTGATTTCTGTTTCTACTTTAACAGTTGAAGTCTCTGTCTCAGTTCCTTACTCTGCTTTTCTTTTGCACAGCAGGGTAGTGTGGTGCACGACTTGCGACCCATTAGGAGTTCAGCAGGTGAAGAACCACAGTCTAAAGGGGAGGCTCGGTAGCTTAGCAGGGCAAGATAAGGATCAGACTTGCTTTCTGTTGCTTTCTTCAGTAGCTGTTTGAGAACTTGAACATCTTTCTCTGCATTACCATTCGACTGAGCATACAGAGGACTGGATGTGATGTGTTGAAAGTCATAACGTGCTGCAAACTGTTGCCACTCCTTACAGTTGAAGCACGGACCATTGTTGCTAACGGCAATTCTGGGAATCCAATGTCTGGCGAAGATGGATTTAACATGCATTATGACACTGCTTGCTGATGTGCTTGAGAGCAGTGCCATCTCAGGATAGTTAGAATAGTAGTCAATCACTATTAGATAGTCTTTACCATTCAAATGAAAGAGGTAAATACCAACCTTTTGCCATGGTGCTATTGGTAAGTCAGCTACTATAATTGGTTCCTTTGCTTGTTTCTTTTGGTGTTTCTGACATGTCTCACATATGCCTATCATGTTCTCAATGTCCTTATTTATGCCAGGCCAATAAACAGTGTCTCTTGCTCTCCTTTTGCATTTTTCAATTCCGAGGTGTCCCTCATGATTCCTTTTGAGCATGTCTTGACGTAAAGCCTGTAGAATGACTATTCTGTTCTGTTTTAGTATTCGTCCACTTGCGACACTTAACTCTGACCTGATGTGATAGTACTTTGGACAGGAACCTTTTGGCCAACCATGATGAATGTTCTCTATTGCTGTTTGTAACACTCTATCTTTTACTGTTTCTTCTGCTATTTGCTTTGATTTTGTGTCTGACACGGGCAGCGCAGCAGTGACCATACTCACATGAACATCCACGTCTTCCTCAGTAGAGCTCACATGACTCATTGTAGGTGCTCGGGATAGTGCATCTGCTAAAACTATGTGTTTGCCTGGTGTGTAGATCAGTTCAAAGTCATATCTTTGCAGCTTCATCATGAGTCATTGAATCCTTGGAGACATCTCATTGAGATTTCTTTTTATGATGGCAACCAGTGGGCAGTGGTCTGTCTCAACTGTGAAGGTGGGAAGTCCATATATGTAGCCATTGAACTTTTCTAGTCCAACTACCAAGCCTAGACATTCCTTTTCAATCTGGGCGTATTGACACTCAGAATCAGTCATAGACCTGGAGGCATAGGCAACAGACTTCCAATCTTCACCCTCTGCTTGTAGCAAGACCACGCCTAGGCCATCTTTTGATGCATCTGTTGACACTTTGATTCTCTTTGTTGGGTCAAAGAAGGTGAGTACAGGTGTGGTTGTCAGCACTGTTTTAAGGTTCATCCACTCTTGTTCATGTCTTTCTGTCCATGCAAACTCATTTATTTTATGTAGCAGGTCTCGCAGACAGGCTGTCTTGGCTGACAAGTTAGGAATGAACTTTCGAATGAAGTTTATCATCCCCATGATGCGTAGCACTCCTTTTTTGTCAGTGGGTAGGGGCATGTTGAGTATGGTGTTTACTTTTTCCATATCTGGTTCTATTCCTTTACCAGATAGATTATCTCCTAGGAAAGTGACTTCCTGGACACCAAACTGACACTTGGCTTTGTTGAGCTTCAGTCCATTCCGGCGTATGCTCTGTAGCACTTTAGTCAGTCTCTCATTGTGTTCTTTCAGTGTGGAGCCCCAGATGATGATGTCATCAACATAGGCCCGAACTCCTACCAGACCTTCAATTATGTGTTACATCACTCTATGAAAGATTTCAGATGCAGATATTATACCGAAAGGCATTCTGAGGAAACAATACCTGCCAAATGGTGTGTTGAAGGTACAGTATTTGGTACGACAGCAAAATACTGCGGATGTTGGAAATCCAAAATAACAACAGAAAATGCTGAAAAAACTCAGCAGGTCAGGCAACATCTGTGGACAGAAATTTGAGTTGACGTTTCGGGTCGAACCATTCTTCAAAACTGGAAAGAAAAGATAGATCGGAGGCAGGGCTGCGATCGGACAAAAGAATAAAAGAAGCAAAAGAAATAAAAAAGAGACAATAAAAGGTGTTAGAAGCTAGATGAGATGGTAATAGGCTGAGATTGGGTGGAACAATACAAGAGGCCAAGGACGGTGAGGTCCGAGTGGGAATGGAGCGTTGAATTAAAATGACAGGCGACCGGAAGCTCGGGGTCACCCTTACGGAATGAACGGAGGTGTTCCGCAAAGCGGTCACCCAATCTGCGTTTGGTCTACCCAATGTAGAGGAGACCGCATCGTGAGCAGCATGTATTGTTCCATGGAAGCTCAACGTAAACTCGAGGAACAGCACCTCATCTTCCGATTAGGCATTCTGCAGCCTTCCGGACTCAATATTGAGTTCAACAATTTCAGATCATAACCTCGGCCCCTATTTCATTTTTTCTTGTAATCTTTCCACTCCTTTCCCCCCCCCCCTTTCCTTTTGTTTTGCTCTCACACCTGGCAGCTATCCCTTGCCCTGCCAGTTCACTTTACACCCAATCTCAGCCTATTACCATCTCGTCTAGCTTCTAACACCTTTTATTGTCTCTTTTTTACTTCTTTTGTTTCTTTTATTCTTTTGTCCGATCGCAGCCCTGCCTCTGATCTATCTTTTCTTTCCAGTTTTGAAGAAGGGTTCAACCCGAAACGTCAACTCAAATTTCTGTCCACGGATGTTGCCTGACCTGCTGAGTTTTTCCAGCATTTTCTGTTGTTATTACAGTATTTGATGCTCTCTTCATCCAGTTTTAGTTGCCAAAATCCTTGTGAGGCATTGAGCTTTGTGAAATATCTGGCACCTGACATTTCACTGGTGATTTCTTCTCGCTTGGGAATCTGGTAGTGTTCATGTTTTATGTTTGCATTTAAGTCCTTTGGATCCATGCATACTCTTAGATCATTGTTCTTTTTCTTTACACATACCATGGAGTTAACCCAGTCTGTTGCCTCTTCGACTTTCCTGATGACTCCTAGTGTGGTCATTCTGTCCAGTTCTTTCTTGAGCCATCACACAGGGGTGCTGGAACTCTCTGTGGAGCATGTACCACTGGCTGAGCATTCTCCTTTAGCTGGATCTTGTAAGTGAATGATAGAACTCCAAATCCTTTGAACACATCCTGGAAATTACTCACTACAGGATCCACTGAGTCATCTGGTCTGCTTATGGCACAGTTTATATGGTAGACTCTCTTGACCAGTTCTAAGTCCTCACAAGCTTTGTCACCTAGTAGTGAATCAAGTCCTTCAGCCACAACAGAAAACATGAGATGATGCACTTTGTCTTTGACTGTCACTTTAATTGTGCATACACCTAAGCTATCAATTTTCTGTCCATTATAGTTCTTCAGTAGTACTGACTTTTTCTGTATTTTGGGCTTTTCTTTCATATTTTTAATGTCACTCATACTGATTAAGTTTGCTTTTGCCCCAGTGTCTAGTTTCAATGTAACTAATGCTCCATTTACCTGCAGTGGCATCATCCATTTGTCCTCTTTTACTGCATTAACTTTATGTTCAGCATTGTCCATTCCTGAGGGCTGCACATTTTCTGTATCCTTTTCTATATTGTCACATGACACCATTCCTAAAAAAAGTCTCACTTAAATCAGTGTCCTCAATCACATTGACTTGTTGCCCTTTCTTTGTTTTTACTTTTGAAAAGCATTGTTTGGCAAAGTGATTCTATCCATTACATTTTGTGCACAATTTCCCAAACACAGGGCATTGTCTTTACTGGTGCTAGTAACCACAGCGTTTACAATTAAAAATTCCATCCTCCGATTGCTTTGCATTTCTGTTCTGCCCCTGTTTCTTCCCCTTGTAGGACACAGCACCGATAGTCGCACAGTCACTCAATACAGTCGCTTCATTTTTAACTTCACTGAAAGTCTTTGCATGCTGCTGAGCTAGCTCACTGGCATGGGATATTTTCACAGCATCCTCCAATGTTAGTTCGGTTTCTCTTAACAGACGTTCCCTGATCTTTTTATCATGAATACCAAACACAATCTGGTCATGAATCATGGATGATTTCAGTTCAGAGAAATTACATGTCCGTGCTTTCAGTTTCAGATCGGTCACAAAGCTATCAAAAGTCTCATTTTGCTGCTGTGTCTGTGAACGGAACACGTACCTCTCATAGGTCTCGTTCTTTTTGGGAGAACAATGTGTATCAAACTTCTTTAGCACATCATCCATCTTTTCTCTACCCTCCTCTTGATCAAATACAAATGTATTAAATACCTCTGTCACCTGCGGGCCTGCAACCGTGAGTAGTAATGCTATTTTCCTTGCATCTGGCATCGTACCGAACCCAATGGCGGCAATGTAGAGTTCGAATTGTTGTTTGAAAGTCCGCCAATTGCAGTCGACATTCCCCATGAGATTCAAACCCTCCGGTGGCTTCAAATTCTTCATGTCGCGTTTCACAATATTCAGCAGATATTACCACTTCTGGTACCATATTATGTTCATAAATAAATAGATGTTTACATTATGAACAGCTAGCTTGTGCTAGACATTTATTCAGCCATGTGGACTAGTATACAGTATCCATCTTGACTACTGCCTTGTGGGTAGCCCACCACTAAACATACAGCTCCACCTAGTGTACCATTCTAGAATGACATGTTACTGATCATTACAATGTGCTCTTTGTTTGCATTTTTCCATGCCCATATGTCCAGCATGAATTTTTGTAAACATCTCTTCTCTGAGACTGGTAGGAATGATGATTTTCTCCCCTTTGAAGATGATTCCGTTGATTTCTGACAGTTCGTCTCTGTGGTTCCAGAATTCAGATATGCTCTGAGGGCATTTCCTCCTTTCCTCAGGCCATCCTTCATGCATGAATTTGCTCAGCAGTGTGAGTTGTGCATCTTTCTCTGTTTCTGCTCAGATCTCCTTCAGTTTTGAGTCACTCACAGGTAAGCTGTTGTACACCATGTGCACCTGCACATCCATGCCTTCACTGAGGCTGCTGTCCTGGTAGCTAAGAGACATTATGGAGAGCGTGTCTGTGACAGGAATGTCTTTGCCTGGACGGTGAATGATTGTGAAGTCGTACATCTGTAGCTGAAGGATCATTCTCTGTAGCCTTGGTGGGGCTGTGGCTAGTGGTTTCCTCATGATTGACTCAAAGGGCTTGTGGTCAGATTCGACAATGACTTGTCGACCATAGACGTACTGGTAGAAACGCTTACATCTGAACAGAATTGCATATAGCTCTTTCTCGATTTGAGCATAGTTGATTTCACTGTCTGTGAGAGACCTGGAAGCATAGCCGATGGGCTTTCCTTCTTGCAGTAATACTGCGCCTAGTCTGTATTTGGCGCATCCACTTGTAGTCTGAGCTCTTTGTTGGGGTTGAAGTAGGCAAGAACCGGTCCTGGTTCTCTGGTGATTAGGTCTTTCATTTTCTGAAATGCTGTGTCATGTTGTTTGTCCCACAGGAACTCATTGGATTGTTTGAGCAACTGACGCATGGGTGCGTTGATTTCGGAGAGGCTCGGGGCAAACTTGGCTAAGTAGTTAACCATGCCTAGTACTGTCTCTAGCTCTGCGCGGTTCTTCGGTGGCTCCATCTTCTTGATGGCGGAGATTTTCTCTGGATCCGGCTTAATGCCATCAGTTGAGAGGCGATGCCCAAAATAACTATTCTCGTGGATCTGATTATGCTTTTCTCGGGGTTGAGCTGGATACCTTTCTCCCGTGATCTTTGTTGCATCGCATGGAGGTTCCTGTCATGTTCCTCTCTATTCCTGCCATAGATGAGGATGTCGTCTACGATTGCGACTACTCCGTCGAGGCCTTCATAGGTTTCGTCGATCTTCCGCTGGAATTCATCCTGAGCTGAGATCAGACCAAATGGTAAATGCAGAAATCGGTAGCATCCAAATGGTTGTGTTGAATGTTGTTAGCTTAGATGACTCTTCCGTGAGCTTGATAGTCCAGTATCCTGATCGTGCGTCCATTACACTGAAGTAACATGCTCCCACTAGCTTGGGTGTGATGTCACCTAGCGTTGGTAGAGGGTAGTGAGGGCGTTTGATAGCCTTGTTCAAATCTCTGGGGTCGAGACAGACTCTGAGCTTGCCTGTACATTGTTTCTCAACCACTACTAACGCGTTGACCCACTCTGTCAGTCCTGTTTCCTGGACGATGATTCCTGTATTCTCCATGCTCTGCAGCTCCTCCTTCAGGCGACTACGCAGAGCAAAGGGTATCCTTCTCGGTGGGCAAACCACAGGGGTTGCTGCTGCGTCAAGGTGAATAGTGCATTCACCTGGGAATAGTCCGATTCCTTTGAAAACGTCAGCAAACTCCTCCATGACTGTCAGCTTCTCAACTGGTGCTGTCAATGATAGTACTAGCTTGACAAGGTCCATGTCTAAACATGCCTTTAGACCTAGCACTGGAGGTGCTCGAGTGTCAATAATGTAAAAGTCCAACATCATGTCGCTTTCTTTGTACTTGCATTTCATCACGCATGTGCCGTTTACAATGAGCTTGTAGGGGGTTTCTCTTGCTTGCTCTGGTCTCCCACCAGGCTTCTTGCAATAATTACCCTTGAGTGGTTCGACCCACTCTTCCCTACGGTTCTAGACCTTGGACTTAGGTGCAGGGAACTGTAGTGCAGAGAAAACTCAATAGACCAGGTTGAATAGCACGAAATGGAGGCTTTTATTAAACAGTTTGCAGCATTATAAAATACATGTCATAAGCACAGATTAAAGCTACTACAAGCATGCACACATCTATGAACTTAACTCTATGGAAATGGGGAACACACGGCACATCGTAAAAGGGGTAACACATTACAACTACCCTTAACCCCCTCCCCTAGACCTAACTAAGTTTCGACTTGAGGAACTCGGGATCATGCTCACCACTTTCAGAATTGCGAAAAGGGGTTCGCAGTCTTTTTGGCACAGCTTTCCGTCGTCACGTGGATTTGGAAACTTCTGGCGCAGCTTGTTTTCCTCTTGGTTCTCCCGCGATGAGGCTGCCGATACAGCCTTGGTGAGCGCTCGCCATGGATGAATCCGTTACCGGCGTGGTGTTGAAGCACTGAATGCACCTGTGTTACCGTTACCGATGGGCTGTTGAGGCACTGGAGTGCTGGGCCCGGAGTGTCCTTTTATCTCCGGCCTGGATCGTCATTTTCCCTGAGGGTGTCTTCTCCTTCAGCCTGGGTCGTCGATGATCTCCCGACAAAAGTACCCGGGCCACCCTCGTCGGCTTCCCGTCGTGGCCGAGCCTTGCCTGGCCGAACACCGACCACGTTCCGAAACCGAAGTGCTGCCTTAACCGAAGAGTCGTAGAAGTTCCGAAGCTACGAATCGTCCTGAAGAAGTGTACTACAAGTGAAGCGTGGTGAATCGTGAAGTGAAGCGTCCCGTAGAAGTTCCGAAGCGTTGAAGAAATGAAAAACCGAAGTGAAGCCCCGTAGAAGTTCCGAAGCTACTCCCAAGCGTTGAGCGTGCTGATGGACCTTTTCAATCCACAGTTATACCTTTTTGGAACATTCTTATCTCCCGCCAGATCATAGTCCTGTCTTTGTAATATTTTTGGCGGGCAGAATTCTCTGCAGGGGTGTTTTGTCTTCGTAACGGGAGTTGGTGATAGCTGAACTGGCCTTCCTGGGCCGATAATGTCTTTGCTTTGTCACCGTAACTTGGTTTGTATATTGATCGGTCTGGAGATTGCCCTTGATGGCTGTTAAACGGCTTTTCTTTGTACAGTAAATGGGTTTAAGTGTTCGTTCAATTGTCCGCCCATTTCTTGATGGGCCTCATCCTGCTACCCAAAACTGTCCTGTACTTATAATCTAATCAATATGTATGCTCAGTTCCCTGAGTTTCGGTTTCCCGAAACTGGTTTTCGCGGGCTTAATGTCCTCAATCCACAAGCCTGTCTGACTTGCAGTAACAGAAATTCAAATGGTCCCAGAAACTGGTCACGAGGTCCGGCGGCCATTTTGTGTGCCCTTTTATCAAAGGTTTCTCTGTACAAGCATCTTTTGGTCAATAAAACTGTCTTGTTATCCCTAATTTACTGCGTGGTTATTAATGAAAATTTCAAATCTTACAAGCTGCTCACCCCCATAGCTGGTCAGTCTGCATGAGGTGGGCTGTAGCTCACACTCATCCTTCAAGCTGTGATACTCACTCAGAGGAATTACGTTAACCTGAGATCCAGTGACTAGTTTAAACTTAAGCTCTTTGCCCTGTTTTCCTATCTCAATATCGGCAAAGGCTTGCTCAGTCTCTGAAATCTGTTTTTACTGTGACACAGAATCAATAAACAGTTCCTCTGCATTTGGCTCTCTATCTGGCATTTGGCTGTCACTCACTGTGTGTACTGTTTTTCCGAAAGCAGTCCTGCAAACTTTAGCAAAGTGGTTCCGTTTACCACATTTAGTACTTTGCCTTCCTTTGGCAGGGCAGTACTCCTTTTCTCCATGCCAGTTGTTTCCACAATATCCACAGTTTTTGAAACGTTTTATGTTTGTGTCGCCCATTTTTAGAACTCTCTCTGTTCTTTCTGTTCTGAAACATGCTCTCTGGGCGGTGTTCTTTGGTGTGTGTCTATTAACTGCGTGCACTGTCTGTTCACGCGAGCTGCTTGTGGCGCCGGTTATGATTTTCAACTGTGCTTGGGCTATCTCGTGCGATCTAGCTATGTCCATAGCTTTGTCCAGCGTTAGCCCGGACCCAACATTCAAAAGTTTCTCTCTCACTTCAGCTGAATGTATTCCAAACACGATGCGGTCTCTGACCATCTCATCTTTATCTGCATATGTACAGCCTTTTACCAGCAGTTTTAACTCAGTCACGAACTGTTCAAACGACTCACTAGCTCCTTCTACTTTCTCCTGAAACTTGTACCTAGCGAATATCGTATTTGTCTTGGGCATCACATATGCTTCAAAACGGTCAAAATAACTTTTCAGTATCTTTGCTGCATGTGCGGCGAGAGACCATGGCCTAGAAATTCAGTAGGCCTAGCGCCCCATTTGGGGCGCTGGAGGGCCTAGCGCCGGAGTTATGGCCAGTTTAAAAATTCCCTGGGGCCCTGGAATCGGCGGTAGACCGGTAGCGCTGCGCCGGCACCGATGACGTCATCGGTGTGCGCAGCGTCCCGGTTGCCATGCCGACGGGCCCCAGCGCCGAAATTCAGTTGCGGCCGCCTCGCCCGTGGCAGCCGCAACTAAGACTCTGGCAACAGAGTCTTACACGACTTTGCGCCGGCGCATAAAGGTGGAGCGGCGGCCGGCCGCTTTCCCGCCGGCCGCCTGCCCGCACCTCCCTCCCCGGACTCCCCCACCACCCCCCCGCGGAACAGATGCTTCTCGGCTGCGAGCCCGGCACTTCCTCGAGGTGCCGGGCTCATTTTTGTGGCGATTTTACCGGCCAGCGGGCGGGTGCAGGCAGCTCCTCCTTAACTGAAGGAGGAGGCCTGCACTTCCCGAGCCTGCCGCACTGCATCGGGCGCTGCAGCGCCGGAATAGCGCCGCAATGCGGCGCGTAGCGCCAGTTTTCAGGCGCAAACACCCTTCAGTAGCACCGGCAGCCGTTTGGGCGCGGCGCTACTGAATTTTTGGCGCGCGCAGGGGGACTTAGCGCCGGCGCTAACTTTCCGGCGCTAAAGCCCTGGCGCGGCGCCAACTGAATTTCTAGGCCATAGTGTTAAAAATGTCTCTCCCTTTTTCTTCGATCCACAGGAGTAGGCAGCTGCATCTTTCTTCCTCCCCTTTGCTTTTCAGTGGACCCGAAAACATCAACTCCACGTGTTGCTTGAACTTGCTCCATTCTCTAGGTAAGTTCAAAGATTTCCAATTCATTCGGGTTAAGGGAGCTCCAACGATGTCCATTTCAAATCCCTGTTCTGACAACATGTCTTGTTTTGCACTTTGTACAAAAATAATAAATTGCAGGACAACGGAGTATTACAGTTTAAACTCTTTTATGAAGCATCAGGTCTGTGATCTCTCATACAGCACCGTGTGGACAAGATAGAGTTTGGACCCTGGGTCCTATAAACAATAGCAGTCCTTACAGATGCCTGCAGGCCAATGACAACTCAGTATGTGATCACATGTGAATATAATAGGTATTCCTTACAGATGCCTGCGGGCCAATGATAATTCAGTATGCAAATGTTGCAGAGCAGAGGGGCTGCTGTGGCTGCATAGTCTTCAATGACATCTCTGCATTACCCGGTTAGCCCTAAAAATGACCTCACACCCGTAACTGTGTTGGGGACGGGTAACTCCTGTACTGCCTCCCTCCTAGCCTTATCTATGGCCCTTTCCCCAGCGCGTACGGTCAGGCCCAGGAATTTCACCTCCTGCTGGCCGATCTGCGCTTTCTTTGGGTTTACTTTAAAGCCCTCCTGCCTGAGCAGCTCCAGCAGTTCGGCCAATAGTGGGCCATGCTCCTCTCTTGAATCGGTGAAGAGGAGCAGGTCATCCACGTACTGCACCAACTGTCTGGGCTGGCTGAAACCCTTTAAACTGTTCGCCATGCACTGGTGGAAGATGCTGGGGCTGTTGTGGAAGCCCTGAGGCAAACGGTTCCACATGTACTGTTGCCCTTTAAACGTAAAGGCAAACTTGTACTGATCCTTCCTCCTTAAAGGAATGGACCAAAACCCGTTGGAAATATCCAGCACCGTGAACGTGGTCGCGGATGCTGGGATACTTCCTATCAGGTCGGCAAATGCTGTTACTGTGGGTGCACAGGCTGGGATGTTGCTGTAGAGCACCCGATAGTCCACCGTGGCTCTCCAGGAATTGTCCGGCTTTCTAACCGGCCACAGTGGAGAGTTTACATGGGTGGCTATCGGTCTCAAGACTCCCTGCTGCACTAACAAGGACATGGCTGCTTCCATGTCTGGCTCCACTTCCCTGGGGAAGTTATACTGTTTCTGTGGTCGGGCCATGGGTTCCCCGTCTACGCTGATCTCAAACCCATTGACTCTCCCGCAGTCATGTTTGTGCATGGCAAATGTGGCTAGGTGGGCGCGCACAAATGCCTGGAGCACTTTTGGGGTGTTACTGACCATGAGCTCGAGGTTATAACCCTGTTTGGGCTTCATGGTGCACAGGGTCCTCTTCCCTTCTTTCCCTGGGATGACCACTATCTCGCCGTCCTTCCCTGTACTTGCCCCCCATAGGCAATGATTCCTTAAATCTACCAGGATCCCGTGGCCTACAATGAAGTTGGCTCCCAGGACCCCTTTTCCACCCTCCATTTCCCATCTCATCAGGACACAGGTCCACTTGGAGTGGAGTGGTCCTAACTGAATGGCGAGCGGGATGGAAAACGAGCCGGCCTGTTCTTTGCCTGTGAACCCCGACAGACTGTATGGGACCCCATTAGATAGAGGCGAGGTGGTGGGGTTATCTGAGTGGACTACAGTGCATGATGACCCCGTGTCTAACAGATAGGTCCCCATCACCTTTTCCACCTCCATCTCCATGAGGGGTCTTTTCCATTCATCGTATCGAAGGGAACACAGGTAAACAGGCTGCGCTGGCTCTAGTCATGGCTGTGGGTTGGATCGGGCTGAGCGGGGTCAGAGCACCGGTAGCGGCTGCTACTCTCCCCTGGCCAGTCAATAAGGACCTCATGGTGTCCAAAAATGACTCGATCGTGGTGGGAGGGATTCCTGCCTTTGCCTTTTGGGCTGGGGCTGTGGAATTCTTTCCCTTGTTGTCTTTCCAAGGGTTTTTGCACTCCTTCCTCCAGTGGCCGTCCTTCCCACACCCATAACAATTCATCTTAGTGCTAGAAGCGTTATTCCCTTCCTGATGCCACTCCTTCCTACCCTGCACCTTTCCCTTAGGTGGGTGTGCATCAGATCCCCTACCGCTGTTATAGGCTAGGGTCAACTGCCTGATCACTGTAAGTTCGGTGGTCTGGGGATTCTTGGGGTCGAACCAGACTTCCGCCTTGGCCCGGACCTGTGGTGAGCTGTTTGCCACCAGGCAACAGAGCCAATGGGCCAGCTGAACCTTGTTCAGGATTGCCCGATTAGGTGCCCCAGGACAGGCGCTCCTATAAACCGGCCATAACCTGTCCGCGAAAGCCTGCGGGGTTTCCCCTGTGAGCTGGATGGTCTTCTCCACACAGGAGAAAGGGCTTCCCTCATTCATCCCCATGGCCTCCAGAACCTCATCCCTGAGCTCCTCATACCCGCACTGCCCCTTCTTACACACATCAGAGAGGGATTGGAGGAGCCTACTCTCCAGGGAAAATAGCAGCATCTTGGCCTGCTCCGCGCCATCGCAGTCGTTGACGCTGGCTGCCTGCTCTACTTCCCTGAAGTGGATCGAGGGGTCTCCCTTTTCGGAGAGCTTTGGGATATGGCTCACCATAGCCATAAGCGTTTGGGTGTTATAGGGTAATACGAACTGGTTCTGGAGGGGTCCCTCATCGTCGCCATTGACGGGTGGGCCGAACCTCCGATGCCGGGCTGGGCACATCGGTCCCGGCCCTGGCCACTCTGGCAGGGGCTGTTCCACTCCGCTCCCACCCCTGACACTGCCCCACCTTGTTGCCAGACCTCGCTAAAACCTGGCGCTATGGGTGGCGGTCAGGAGACCTCCTGTTCCTCAACCGGGTTGACCCTGGGCACTACCAATGATGTTTGAACCGTTCTCCCCTCGTTCCCTATAAAATCTGCCTGGCCTGCCTTTGGGCTTATGAGGCACACCATGCCTTTTGCCTTCCTCAAGGCCAGCCTCAGATTTTCTATCTGTTCCTTGCAGGGGCCATGATCTGCATCTTCAAACCTCTGTTCACTCGCTAGCTTGTAAGCTGCTTTTATCTCTTTTACTTTCTCCTCCTGTTCTCTCACTTGTCTCGCTAGGCGGTCGTTCTTTTCCCGCAACCTCAACTCATTACCCTTGGCTTCGGTGACTTGGCACTGTAGGTATTCCAACTTGGACTTATGTTCTCCCATTAACTGAACTCTTTCCTGATTCAGGGCCTGCAATGCTACCAGTAACTTCTCCCCTGCTAGAGCCTTGTCCTGGATCTCCAGGGCTGACTCCTTTAACTTGGCTGCCTGTGCTGCAACGAGCCTGTCCAGAAGCTGGACCTGCTTTTTAAAGCACATCAGCCAGACTGCCTTCTCTAGGGATTTCTTCTGCTCATTCCCTTCTGTCCACTTAGCTACGGCATCTACCGGATGCCCAGCCCTTAACAGATTGGAGACCCACTTCTTTGTGATATTCACCTTACTAAACACATAATCAGAAATCCTTTCCTGCATCATGGTTTGCTCATCCGAACCTTTGTCTACTCTATCGCACCACTGTTGCCGGAGTACTGCCGTGGTCGCCATTTCTGTAGGGGGTTTTCGGCATGTGTGCCCAGTCAGCTCTGCCCCTGACTGTCTCTGAGCAGTTCAAATTGCTCCACACCCCCTGGGTTCTAGACACCGGACTTAGGTACAGGCGGCTATACAGAAAATCGAGTAGACAAGTGGTTTGGTGCAAGAAAACCACATTTTATTAAAAGGCTGAATAAAACACAATACTACTGAGAATTACTGGTATAGTTACAGGCATAAAACAGTTAATACACTTATATGGGAATGGGAAACACATGGCACATCGAGGGAAACAAGTACATTAAAAATCCCCTTATCCTTAATCCAACCCCTATACCTAACTAGATTAAGCTATGAGGTGCCAGGAATTCATGCTCACCAATTCAAAATCTGTCACTTTAGATGCTAGGGTTTGAGGTCAGCTTTTCCTGTCCTTTGGGGTATCCCGTCGCCACGTGGTCACAGGGCGCGGCGCTGAAGTTGTTTGTGCAAAGGCACCCTCCCTTTTTCTCCGTTAACGTCTTCGTCGAGTACTTCATTGCGATGGGCCTTCTTCTCCTTTGGGTGGTCGCCGACGGTATTGCGGTGGTCGGGGGGTCGGTTGGCGGTCTTTACCGTCTAATGATTTTCCTACCCAAGCTTCGAACACCTGCTTATTCTTCAACTGGGCTATTACTGTCCATGTGACAAACACCAGCTTATAACTACGCCGTTTGTCTAGATTTTGCTACCCATTCTTCGAATACCAGCATATTCTTATATTGGGGTTTTACTGTCCATGCATGTAACACCAACATATTCACCAAACGCCAGCTTATAACTAGGCGTTTGTTCCCCAACGCGTCTTTCGCTGCCCTTCTCTGCTCTTATCGGTTTACCGTATTCTTCATCTCGTCTCGTCTCGTCTGCCCATTTGTGGCCTGTGTGTCCTGTGTGGTTTCGAACTCGGGTCTCGTTCTCCTCCCGCATTGGGTCCTCGGTGTAGTAATGGGCGTCCTTGGTGTTGAGCGGCGCGGGGAGCGAGAAGAGAGCCTGCCACGCGGCCAGGGCATGAGAACGAGAAGCAGCAGGCCAAAAGTCAAACGATAAGAGGCCAGAGCAAGAGGGAGAGATCACTACCGATGGGCCTACAATTATATCCGATTCTTCATTCCTTATCTGTGCGCCAAATCAGGTCAGTCCTTTGTCTAACTTTTGGCGGGCTCGTTTCAACTGATTACAGCCATTTACTTTAACGACTCCTGAAATGGCTGTCTCTGTGTTTTAATGGTTTCAATGTCCTAGCTGTTGGCTATGTATGAAACTTAATCGGGTTTTCCTGACTTGATGGCTTCTGTGAGCTGTTACCGATTAAATATGCAGAAACCTGATGGCCTTGATTGCGGCCCATTCTAACCTGATCTGTTTCAAGGCGCATGGAATGCATATTCTGTGTTTGCACTGTCTGGTCCCACAGAGTCTATTCACAGGTCTATGCATTTTAAGTTTCGTTCCAGGCTTGAAAAAAAGGTGCCTGCCTGTTTGCAGAGCCTTGCTTTTAAAATCCTGTCCTTTTGGTCACGAGGTTGCAGAAGCCATTTTGGGTACCCTGTCTTTTTCATAACTTGTCCATGCAGGGTCCCTTTATCCATAACTTTGGGGAATGTGGGAATTTTGAGAACCCTACAGACCTAAAATGTATATGGGTATGTGAATGAAATTGTGACATGAATAACACTGTGTTTAGATGATTGCATTAGAACTTGAGACAAAAGTGTCTCTTCGGACTAGTATTAGAATAGCTGGATAGATGCTTAGAAATTGCTTATGTTTTTGGTTCCCTGCAGTTGTTATAACATTCTGCACCATGGCAGTCACATATGACCTCGCTTCCCAGGCTAGCTATCTGCTGTTTGTAAGTTAGGATTTTCACTTTTTTTAATGTATCTTTAATTTGACCAACTAAGGCCCAACGCCTATGTTTCTTCCATTACTACTAATAACCATATTATAATGCTAAGTTAGGATTTTGACTTTGTTTAACAAAACTGCTTTAAAATGCATAAGTTAACCAGTATGTGAGAATAGAATAGAGGATATCTTTGGGAATTTAACGATTCATTCCATGGTACAATAGTCTAATAATGAAATGAAATAGTTAGTTTTGCACAACTAAGTAGCATGAACAGCTTGAACATAAATAATTGATAACAAGTAACTATGAACATCTGAAGGGTGAGAATAGCATGTCTGACGCCAAACTTGGGAGGATAAGGAGAGATAAGAGGAATTCAGATGGATGGGCCTTCAGAATGTATAAAAAGGAAAGGCATGTGAGCAAAAGCATGAGACCCCTTAGGGAAGGGTTTTCAACTGAAAGTTAAGACAAAGAACTCGATATACCATTGGGCACCTTGGTTTAAGAGGAAACGTTAGAGGTTAAATGGTCCTGTCCAGATTGTACACAGGTCCACCCCTAAAAAGAGAATAAAGGCAAGGCCCAAAAAGCCTTTAGCACAGATGGTGGGATGAAGAGCTTCCAAGATCGATGGTCTAACACTCTCCCGAGAGTGGACCCATTTTGACCCTAGTCTAACACTCTTGGGTAGTTCAGGAAGAGAGTGGAAGAAGAAGAGCTGTTCGTGCATGCCAGCCGTCTGTCCGATCGGGGCTGGTACCAGCTACTTGTCATAGTCGTATGTTTTTGGTGTCCATATGGGTTTGCACTCGATCCTGATTATTTGAAAGATTAGAGAGATAAGTTCATCTCTACAGACTTGGGTGTACAGGGCACAATTTCAAAATTTGCTGATGACACAAAATTTGGACGTATAGTGAACAGTGAGGAGGATAGTGATAGACTTCAAGCAGACATAGACAGGCTGGTGAAATGGGCAGACACGTGGCAGATGAAATTTAACGCAGAAAAGTGCAAAGTGATACATTGTGGTTGGAAGAACGAGGAGAGGTAATATAAACTAAAGGGTACAATTCTAAAGGGAGTGCATGAACAGTGAGACCTGGGGGTATATGTGCACAAATCATTGAAGGTGGCAGGGCAGGTTGAGAAAGTGGTTAAAAAAGCATACGGGATCCTGGGCTTCATAAATAGAGGCATAGAGTACAAAAACAAGGAAGTCATGATAAACATTTATAAAACACTGGTTCGGCCTCAACTGGAGTATTGTGTCCCATTCTGGGTATTGCACTGTAGGAAGGATGTGAAGGCCTTAGAGAGGGTCCAGAAAAGATTTCTGAGAATGATTCCAGGGATGAGGGACTTCAGTTATGTGGATAGACTAGAGAAGCTGGGGTTGTTCTCCTTAGAGCAGACAATGTTTAGAGGAGATTTGATAGAGGTATTCAAAACATAAGGGGTCTAGACAGAGTAGATAGAGAGAAACTGTTCCCATTGGCAGAAGGGTCGAGAACCAGAGGACACAGATTTAAGGTGATTGGCAAAAGAACCAAAGGCAACATGAGGAAAAACGTTTTAACTTTTTTAGGATCTGGAATGCACTGCCTGAAAGTGTGGTGGAGGCAGACTCAATTGTGGCGTTCAAAAGGGAATTGGATAAGTTCCTGAAGGAAAACAATTTGCAGGGCTATGGGGAAAGGGCGGGGGAGTGGGACTAGCTGAAGTGCTCTTGCAGAGAGCCGGCATGAGTTCGACGGGCCAAATGGCCTCCTTTTGTGCTGTAACCATTCTATGATTCTATGATTCTAAGGCTGTGAAGAAAAGCGCAACTCACTTCATTGTCACGCTGGCCTCACTGACAGTCTTTTCCAACACTATGGCCGGGATTTTGCTCACCTTGGCAGAACCGGTGCGGGCGATGTCAGTGGCAGGTTGCGGCCACGCTGCTGACTCCATCCCGCTCTGGAAAATTAATTTGCATTAATGGGGCTTGTTAAGCCCACCCAGCACGTTTCCTGGCCCAATTAGAGGAAGCTGGTCTGGTGGTATCATTCATGACCTGTCATCAGCCGGTTTCCTTAAAGGGACTATGGCCACCTTACTTTTGCCGTTTGTGCTGTCCGTGTTCTACAGCATTGAAGTGCTGCAAACACAGACAATGACTGCACAGAGTGGAGGGCTGTACCCAGGTTCTCCCATTACTCCCTCCATATGCTTATGGAGGGAATCACAGCACACAGGGACGTCCTCTTCCCTTCCCATGGGCGGAAGGGACCTCCCCAGGAGACCAACACAGCCTGGTTGCACATTACACAGAAGGGCACAAGCAGAGATGTGGTCAGGAAGACCTGGGTGCAATGGCGCAAACCTGTCAATGATCTCATTAGATCACAAAACATTAGTACAAAGCCACACTCACCTTCATCCTCCTGTGCCTCTCATCACATCCCCATCACTCTGCCTTCCCTACCCTACTCCTGCACATCATTACTCACACCAATTTACCTTGCACCTCCACCCATCCCTCGCTATCTACATTATCACATCCCCATCTCACTAGCCACCCCTCACACTCACACTCATCCTACTGCAATCATTCCAACTAACAACACACAAGGGTAGCCACTTGTGTGTTTTATCCAATGTTTATGTAAAGTTTCTGTTAATGTGGTGTCAAACAGTGAAACCTTTATTTTCAAAATTTCCGTTCTTGGACAGATTTGTGTGCACCTTTGGAAGTGGCTCAGTGAGTTGCAGTGAATGGTGAGACATAACGGTACCCCCGCATCATGTAGCAGCCAGGGTGTACAGTGTCAAGTGAAGTAAATCTGGCCATGGTGAGGCCACCCCTGGCTTCCCAGGCAGCAATATGCTCGGGTGCTGATGCCCTGTGTCCTGTGCAGCATCAGTTGATTGCGGAGAAGTTTTGTGTTGTTGTTGGTGCTGCTGGTGTGCCTGGTGCTGCTGGTGTTGGTGCTGATCATGGTTGGAGTCTGAGGACCAAGGTGAGATGGTATAAAGGGCACCCTTGTTGATGGAACTAATGGC
Source organism: Somniosus microcephalus (assembly GCF_052327205.1). NCBI lineage: Eukaryota > Metazoa > Chordata > Chondrichthyes > Squaliformes > Somniosidae > Somniosus > Somniosus microcephalus. The sequence continues at coordinate 244,172,866 of NC_140987.1, forward strand.
AGATGAAGCGTTCTATCAATGGTGAGAGAGTTCTTCCAATGAGGTGAGAGTGGATGGAGAGTGGAAAGTGGAAAGCCTGCAGAATCTGTGCTGGAAATGGACTGAGAAACAGCTTGTGGCTGAGGAAAGTGATGATCTGTCAGGTGGGAGCTTTTACTGTACATTTGAAGCTATCAAATAATCAGCTAATTCAATTGCCATTCAACTCCCACATCAGCTTCACAGATGTGGTCCCTGAGCAGCGTGGACCCTGTGGGCGAGCAGTTAAAGTTAAAAGGTCAGGTTAAAAGCATTATTAAGGGTCTATCAACAACCTAATATAGAAACATAGAAACATAGAAGATAGGAGCAGGAGTAGGCCATTCGGCCCCTCGAGCCTGCTCCGCCATTCAATGAGATCATGGCTGATCATCCAAATTCAGTACCCGGTCCCTGCCTTCTCCCCATATCCCTTGATCCCTTTAGCCTCAAGAAATATATCCAACTCTTTCTTGAATATATTTAATGAACTGGCCTCCACCGCCCTCTGTGGCAGAGAATTCCACAGGTTCACCACACTCTGGGTGAAGAAATTCCTCCTCATTTCAGTCCTAAATGGCTTACCCCTTATCCTTAGACTATGACCCCTGGTTCTGGACTCCCCAGCCATCAGAAACATCCTTTCTGCATCTAGTCTGTCCAGACCTGACAGAATTTTATAGGTTTCGATGAGATCCCCTCTCAATCTTCTGAACTCCAGTGAGTATAAGCCCAATTGACACAATCTCTCCTCGTACGTCATTCCTGCCATCCCAGGTATCAGCCTGGTGAATCTTCGCTGCACTCCCTCCATGGCAAGAACGTCCTTCCTCAGGTAAGGTGACCAAAACTGCACACAATACTCAAGGTGTGGTCTCACCAAGGCCCTGTACAGCTGCAGCAAGACATCCTTGTTCTTGTACTCGAACCCTCTTGCTACGAAGGCCAGCATACCATTTGCCTTCTTTGTTGTGTATGTACCTTTAAGAGAGAACTGTTTTACAGCTCCTGTATACTGTAGTACCGGCAGTGACCACACCTGTATATAAAGCCGGAGCAGGCTTCTGTATGTCAGTCTTGAAACTACTCTACTCTAGTAAACACCTGTTGATTGTTAAGTTACAGCCTCCGTGTAGTTCTTGGGGAAACATCCTATTTAAAGAATCACGGATCTAACAGTGGCGACGAGGTTGATTCGAATCTGCCTGCAACTCTGCATTTCCCATCAAGGAGTCGCTCCGGGAGGACGGTGGAAGAAAGTCGAGGCCAGAAGCACGGGCGTCGACCATGAGCAGCCACCCAGTCATCCGGCAGCAAGTGAACATCGCAGGAGTGGCTGTTGAGAGCCACGATGACCCAGCAACAGACTGGCAATAAGTGCAGCACACACCCTTACCGGACAGCAGCGGCGGGAGCCGACCAACGGCGTAGAAAAGCCGAGCAGCGTCGACGGGGTAAGAGAGAGGGTGAAGCGCACAGGGCACGGCCGGGGGTTAAAGAACTGAGCGGCATCGAGGAAAAACAAGCAGAGAGAGAGAGAGGGTAAAGCAGCAGCCGGGTTCAGGACCGAGCGACAGAAGCAGGAAAGGCGCACAGGAGAACGCGCAGAGCACAGCCAGGGCTCAAGGGCTGAACCGCGTCCGCAGGGAGAAGAAGGGAGAGCACGGGAGACGTCATTGAGCCGCGGAAAAGAAGGGAGAGCACGGGAGACGCCATTTAGACAGTTAAATTACACCCAGGGATGGTGAAGAATGGCAGTATCACGGCGTTCGACAATGAAGTCGAAGATTGGGCGACATATGTGGAATGCATTGAGGTGTACTGCAGGGCGAATGAAGTGCCAGATGCTAGGAATGCACTGGTTTTGTTAAATTCCATGGGTGCAAAAACTTATGGCTTACTGCAAAACCTGATAACCCCAGAGAAGCCCATGGAGAAGAATTTCGAAAGCATAGTAGAAATCCTACAGGACCACTTAAGCCCCACACCACTGCTGATAGCAGAAAGATTTAAGTTCCACAAAAGGAACCAGCATAAAGACGAAAGTAATGCTGAGTACTTAACGGAACTGCACAAGTTATCAAAACACTGCCAGTTTAGAGCGGGACTATTAGATGTGTTAAGGGACAAGTTTGTGTGTGGGCTTCAAAGTGAAGGAACCCAGAAACGGCTTTTATCAGAAAAGGATCTTACACTGGACAAGGCTTTCAGCATTGCAGTATCACACGAAGCAGCCGCACGGGGTGCTGCAGAGATACAACGGAGACCACAAGAATACGGCACCAATGAAATGTCATATGGAGCAGGGAAGTGTTATTGCTGCGGCAGAACAACACACGATCAGAAGGATTGTTGGTTCAAGGAACAAGTGTGCAGAAAGTGTGGAAACACAGGAGACATGGCAAGAGTCTACAGGTCAGGGAAGAAAACCAACAGCAAGAAATCTCCACAGGAGAAGTACAAAAAGGTACATAAGGTGATGGACAGTAGTTCAGATGAACAGGGAAATGATACAGACTCCGGAAGCAAGGAGCTGGGTTGTCTGAAACTACATAAGGTAACCAAAATGGAGGATCACCAGACTATCTGGGTCACACTCAAGAAAGACGGAGTCCAAGTGAAAATGGAATTGGACACTGGATCAGCCCTAACAGTCATAAACCAAAGGGACTACAAGCGGCTATTTCCACATATACCCTTGAAAGCTACAGAGATTGTCTTGAAGACGTACACGGGGCAAAAAGTCTACCCCAAAGGAAAAATAAGGGTGAAAGTGATATACAAAGGCCAGGAAATACCTAAAATGGACCTATATGTATTGCCAGATGGAGGACCACCACTACTAGGACGTGAATGGATCCGGAAGATACAATTAGATTGGCATTTCATACAGGCAATGAAGGTTGAGGCCAAAAAGGATGACGACGCCACACCTGGACGACTGTCAAAAATGCTAACTGATGCACAAGAAGTGTTCCAGGAGGGACTCGGAACACTAGAAGGCATAACAGCAACGATTAAAATAGAGGAAAATGCAAGTCCAAAGTTTTTTATGGCCAGACCGGTGCCTTATGCGATCAGACCAGCTGTCGAAGCAGAGCTGGAAGGGTTGGAACGTTCAGGGGTACTGTCCAAAGTAGACTGGAGCGAGTGGGCTACACCCATCGTCCCTGTAATGAAGAGGTCGTTGAGTAATATGCCTGGGGAACCAAAGAAGGTCCGCATCTGTGGGGATTTTAAGGTGACAGTGAACCCAGTCCTTCACATGGTACAATATCCGCTTCCACGGATTGAGGATATTTTCGCCTCGCTATCTGGAGGTAAACGCTTCACCAAAATTGATCTGGCCCAGGCGTACTTGCAAATGGAAGTAGAAGAAGCCTCGAAACAATACCTCATGATCAACACTCATAAAGGTCTCTATCAATACAACCGACTGGTGTTCGGGGTAGCATCGGCTCTGGCTATTTGGCAAAGGGCAATGGATCAAGTCCTGCAAGGGATTCCAGGGACCCGGTGTTATTTGGACGACATCCTGGTCATGGGCGAAAATGAGAGTGATCACCTCGCCAACCTGGAGAAGGTGCTCACTGGATTAAAGGAATATGGGCTACGAGCTAATCGCCAAAAGTGCGAGTTTTTCCAGAAGCAGATCTCTTATTGTGGCCACATTATTGATGAAGAAGGGTTACATCAGTCTCCTGAAAAGATTGAGGCAGTAGTCAAGGCTCCAGCACCGGAAAATGTGTCACAACTGAGGTCGTTCCTCGGGCTGGTAAACTACTACCATAAGTTCTTACCAAATTTGTCTACAGTAGTACACCCACTGAACACCCTACTGCAAACGGGGGTACCATGGAAGTAGAATGATGAATGTAAACGAGATTTCCAGAGTTGCAAAGAATTGATCATATCAAAAGAGGTGTTGGCCCATTTCAACCCAGCACCACCAATTCGGTTGGCATGTGATGCATCACCCTATGGTATTGGAGCGGTGCGGTCGCACAAATTCCCAGACGGGCTGGAGAGGCCAGTAGACTTTGCGTCTCGGTCACTAACCTCAGCCGAGCACAACTACGCCCAGATCGACACTGTCTCGGGTATATGATTTGACGGTGAGGGGATGGCCAACACATGCCAACTCACTGTTGCCAGCATTCTCATCCAGAAGAGAACAGCTGTCAGTATGCCAGGGGACAGTGATGTGTGGATCCCGAGTGGTAATTCCACCCAAGTTAAGGGAGAGAGTGCTCAATGAGCTTCACGAAGGTCATCTGGGAGGGGTAAAAATGAAAAGCCTTGCTAGGGCTTATGTGTGGTGGCCGGGGATTGATCAACAAATCGAGGACCTAACCAAGAGCTGCTCAGGATGCCAGAAGTTCCAAAATGCACCACCACATGCCCCTCTACACCCATGGGAGTGGCACTCCTCTCCATGGCAACGGGTGCATATTGATTTTGCTGGTCCATTCATGGACTCAATGTTCTTAATAGCAGTGGATGCGCACTCGAAATGGCCTGAGGTGATAAAAATGTCCTCAACCGCTACAGAGAAAACGATTGCAGTCCTACGGAACATATTTGCCAGGAACGGCTTGCCAGAGCAGATTTGCTCTGATAATGGACCACAGTTTGTGTCCGAAGAGTTTCGGAAATTTATGAGAAGGAATGGGGTAAGGCATTACGCATCCGCCCCGTATCATCCAGCCACAAATGGATTGGCTGAGAGGTTCGTACAAACCTTTAAAAAGGCGATAAAGGCCATGTGAGATGATGAAATTCCACTACACCATAAGGTGGACAATTTCCTGTTAGCCTACAGAAATGCGACACATGCAGTTACCAACCAGACCCCGGCCATGATGTTCTTTAACCGAAGGTTGAGATCTTGTCTGGATTTGCTCAGACCAAATGTGCGAAGAAATGTTGAGGATAAACAATTCCAGCACATCAATGAGAAGCTGACAAGGAGCTTCAATGTAGGACAACCAGTCTTAGCCCGTGACTACCGAACAGAGAAATGGCAACCCGGAACGATATGCACACGGCAGGGGCCATTAATGTACACAGTGGATGTTGGGGAGAACATTGTGAGACGCCACGTCGACCAGATCGTAGCGTCACAGGAACGAGTCAACCCCATGTCTCGCGTACCTGGGGATGAACCCGACATACCGGTAGCATCTACCTCAGAAACAGTAGCAGTGGAAACTGATGAACTAACCGACAAAAAGGGGCCAGAATCACCTCCACACCAAGAACAAGAAATTCAGTGAAAGCGCTATCCAGAAAGGATCAGGAAGCCGCCCCAAGGCTGAATTTATAAATGGACTATTTTCAGTTAATGTTGCATGTTAAAAATGTTAATTGTTAAATGAATGTTATGGTACTGTTAATCTAAAAGGGGAGGAATTGTTGTGTATGTACCTTTAAGAGAGAACTGTTTTATAGCTCCTGTATACTGTAGTACCGGCAGTGACCACACCTGTATATAAAGCCGGAGCAGGCTTCTGTACGTCAGTCTTGAGAGTACTCTACTCTTGTAAACACCTGTTGATTGTTAAGTTACAGCCTCCGTGTAGTTCTTGGGGAAACATCCTATTTAAAGAATCACGGATCTAACATTCTTAACCGCCTGCTGCACCTGCATGCTTACCTTCAGCGACTGGTGCACAAGAACACCCAGGTCTCTTTGCACTTCCCCTTCTCCCAATCTATTGCCATTCAAATAATAATCTGCCTTCCTGTTTTTGCCACCAAAGTGGATAACCTCACATTTATCCACATTATAATGCATTTGCCATGTTTCTGCCCAATCACCCAACCTGTCTAAATCGTACTGGAGCTTCATGACATCCTCCTCACAGCATACCCTCCCACCCAGCTTTGTGTCGTCTGCAAATTTGGAGATATTACATCCAATTCCCTCGTCCAGATCATTAATATATATTGTGAACAGCTGGGGTCCTAGGTCCGATCCTTGCGGTACCCCACTAGTCACTGCCTGCCATTCGGAAAACGACCCGTTTATTCCAACTCTTTGCTTTCTGTCCACCAACCAGTTCTCTATCCAAGTCAATACCTTGCCCCCAATCCCATGTGCCTTAATTTTGCACGCTAACCTCTTATGCGGGACCTTATCGAAAGCCTTCTGAAAGTTTTTGGTATATTGAAAATAATTGGTCTATGGAAAATAATTGGTTTAATTGGGTCGCCCGCCTCTGCGTGTCGGGTCGGATTGGAGATCACACATGCGCCACTGGGAAAGGAAAAATTAACCAACCGAGCTGCCACTCATCCCGTTCGCTGACCACCTGGAAAATTCCGGCCTTTATTTCTGTTTCCACGAACCAAAATGTTGTTTTTTGTCACATCAGCCTTGGCTTAGTGATAGCACTCTGACCTCTGAGTCAGAAGGTTGTGGGTTCACATCCCACTCCAGAGACCTGACCACAAAATCTAGGTTGACACATCAGTGCAGTGCTGAGGGAGTGCTGCACTGTCAGAGGTGCTGTCTTTCAGATGAGATGTTAAAGTGAGGCCCCGTCTGCCCTCTCAGGTGTAAGTGAAAGATCCCATAACATTATTTGAAGGAGAGGAGGGCAGTTCTCCCAGTGTCCTGACCAATATTTATCCCTCAACTGGCATCACTAAAACGGATGATCTGATCATTATCACTTTGCTGTCTGTGGAACCTTGCTGTGTGAAAATTGGCTGCCACGTTTCCTACATTACAACAGCGACTACATTTCAAAAAGTCCTTAATTGGCTGTAAAGCATTTTGGGATGTCCTGAGGTTGTGAAAGGCGCTATATAAATGCAAGTTCTTTCTTCCTTAACTGACACATTTTATCACAGTGTTTGTTTTCAAATGAATTAACATCTGTTTTATGTGTCTTCTACTCACAGAATCCACAATAATGCTTTACATGAAAGGAAGATTACAACACAGGTCTGAAGATAGGTGGTTACTATTCATCAGGCATCTTATTTAAACTTGCGTATGCACAGTTAGGACCAAAGTGCAGGCGTTTCAGCTTTGAGATGATGCAAACTGTGTGGCATAGTTCAGGTGTGAATGTGCTTGAATTTAGTATTGTCAAGCTGTGCAAGACCATCCCACACAGACTCATGCCACATGAGATTCACATCTTTACAATATAACAACCGGTACAAAATAAAATTTGAAAGTTCTCAAGTGGATCAAGTGTAAATTCCATTTTCAATTTTTCTTTGATGACTGTTCCATAGAATTATAAAAGTTTACAGCACAGAAAAAGGCCATTTAGCCAATCATGTCTGTGCTGGCTCTTTGCTAGAGCAATTCAAAACTAATCCCACTGTCTAAATCCTCCCCATAGCTTTGCATCTTCCTCTGCTTCAAATATTTAACACTTTCCCCTTAAAAGATTCAATGGTCTCTGTCTCCACTACTCCCTGTGGCAAAGCATTCCATACTCTAAAAATTCTCTGCGGAAATACATTTCTCCTAACCTCTCTTCTCACTCCCTTAAACACAAATTTAAATTGATTTATTGTCACTGACTCCCCAGCCAAAGGAAATAGTCGTTCCTCTTCACCCATAAAAAAACGTTCATAATTTAAGGGGGAAAAATTGAGTCGCGCCCCCTTTGGGGCGCTAACTTCGCCGGGGCGCTACTTTTAGCGGCCCGAAAAAATTAACGCCCCCGTGGCCGAAATTCACCAATAGCGCCCCAAGAGGGAGGCAGGGTGCTACTGGAAGCGCCCCACCTCCCTCTTGGGGTGCTGCCAGTGAATATCGCGGTGCTATGTGCTGCAGTGCCACGCACTGCGGCACATTGCGCCGTGGTAATGCAGGCCTTCCTCCCCTTATTAAAGGGGAAGGGCCTTGTGCAGCATGACCCGGGGCCCAGCTGAGCCACCAGGGATCAGTGTGCTGGCAAAATAGCCGGCACTCAAGAGAAGTGCTGGGCTCACAGAGTGCTGACGGGCTCACGGAGCGCAGCCAACACTCCGCGGGGAGGGGGCTGCAGAGCAGACCGGGAACAGCAGAGGGGGCAGGTGCTGGCAGGCGGCCAGCAACAAAAATGGCCGCCCGGCACCTTCCCTTTAATTTGCACCACCCCGGCCGCAGGTAGGTCCCCCTGACCCCATCGGACATAGCGTCTGGCGGTAAGTCAGGGGCCGCTACCGAAGATCGTGGCCGGGGCGTGAGCGGAGCGCTGCGCATGGTGATGACATCATCGCTTGCGGCGCAGCGCCGCGGGGCGCTAACGGTTACCGCCGCCACTAACCTCCCACTGAATTTTGCGGGAGGCACTGGCAGCGCCGCGCCCAGGCCTTAATTGCTTTGCGCCTTGTTAGCGCCCTCTTAGGGTGCTAACAGGAGGTGCAAAGCAACCAAATTTTTAGGCCTAAAAACCTCCATTAAATCTCTATTAGCCTTGTATGCTACAGTGGAAAAAAGTCCTGGTATCTCAAGTTTCATGTTAACTTCAAAATTTAACCAGCACTTCTCCCTGATGGTTCAGCTGGTTAAAGCAGTGAGTCACTGAGCCATATATAGATCAGGAAGATCCCAGATTTGATCTCTGATATGCATTACATTAGCTAATCTCAGCAGGGGCAACACAGTTAGCTTCAGCACCCCTTTCCTGTTAGCAGAGAACGGGGTTCACCCTCTATAACCTGCCGGCACACTTTACCTGGACTTACACAGGAAGTTTGGTCACTTTGGTGCAAAGATCCATTTTCTCTGGCCAGAGAGCGACACATAGTTGACAGGATAACACAGATCTGCAGTCTCAGCGTTGTACTAAACAGGTAGCAATCTCAAACCAGTGCCTGAGGTATAGCACCATCCTGAGATTAATATATGCGTCGAATAACAGTTAATTTAATGATCTGGAGCAGAATTTCATGAAACTAACCACGGGCATTGGAAACACAATCTGCCACTATGAAAGTCAATGTACCTATCCTGCCCCTTACTTGTTTGACGCTGAGCTCCTATTTTGCAGTGTGCCACAAAGGAAGCCTGAAGGCCTTACTAATGCAATGTTCAAGCAACATCAACTAGATGTCTTTTAAAGTAGCACACTTACCAAAACTGCTGTGAGGCCTAACACTCCATCAAGCAAAAGGATTATCATGTCATTTCTTTTCTTATTTTGCAACGGGATGCAACTATTGGAGGCCTGTTTGCATTTCTCTGAAGCATTTTAATTTCTAGATTTTTTTTGGCACAGGCACAATCTGCTTTAGCTATTCTGGGTGAGGCACTTTACATTCTATTGCTACCACGCTAGAATTGTATGTGAAAAATCTCATTCAAAATTATTCGGTGGTCTGGAACAGCAGTGGGATTGCACAATAGATCAGACAGAGCTCGGTCAGGAGCAGCAATGGTATATTACCTGTTTATCATAAATCCAGTTTACACTAAGGGGATCAAAACTGCCTTTCTCTGCTGGCTGTGAGTTCTATTTAAAAAGATACTTTGATCATCTTCAACCCAGTTGCTGGTAGATACAGGTCTACAGTTTAAAACTAGGAACAAATGATCAATTTCACCTACGAGGAAAGACTGATACCCTAGGTCTTGTCAAAAGAAGACTGAGAGAAGTATTTAAAATTATGAAAGATTTGGACAAAATGGAATCAAGGAAGTTTTTCTGCCATGCAGAATTTAAGCAGAAATGGTCATATTAGAAAGGATTACATAGGATATACGACACAGAAACAGGCCATTCGGCCCAACCAGTCCATGCAGGCGTTTATGCTCCACTCGAGCCTCCTCCTGTTTTTCCTCATCTAACTCTATCAGCATAACCCTCTATTCCCTTCTCCCTCATATGCTTGCCTAGCCTCCCCTTGAATGCATCTATACTATTCGCTTCAACCACTCCTTGTGGTAGTGAATTCCACATTCTTACCACTCTTTGGGTAAAGAAGTTTCTTCTGAATTCCCTATTGAATTTCTTGGTGACTATCTTATATTGATGGCCTCTAGTTATGCTCTTCCCCACAAGTGGAAACATTCCCTACCTAACAGCACTGGAGTACCTTCACCACACGGACTACAGCGGTTCAAGAAGGTGGCTCACCACCACCTTCTCAAGGGCAATTGGGGATGCCCAATAAATGTTGGCCTTGCCAGTGATGCCCACATCCCATAAACAAATATTGTTTTTTTTTAATTCTCTCTGTTTCCACTCTGTCAAAATTTTAGAGACCTTTATTTGGTCACCCCTCAGCCTTCCTTTTTCAAGAGAAAAGAGACCCAGCCTGTTCATCCTACAGATAATGAAGCAGTCCATGCCCGCATGCAGCATGTCCTGGATGACATTCAGGCCTGGACTGATAAGTGGCAGGTACCATTCGTGCCAAACAAGGGCCAGGCAATGACTATCTCCAACAAGTGAGCATCTAACCACTGCCCCTTGACATTCAATGGCATTACCATCGCTGACTCCCCCAGCATCAATATCCTGGGGGTCACCATAGACCAGAAATTTAACTGGACCAGCCACATAAATACTGTGGCAACAAGAGCAGGTCAGAGGCTGGGTATTCTGCGGTTAGTGTCTCACCACCTGACTGCCCAAAGCCTTTCCACCATCTACAAGGCTCAAGTCAGGAGTGTGATGGAATACTTTCCACTTGCCTGGATGAGTGCAGCTCCAACAACACTCAAGAAGCTCAACACCATCCAAGACAAAGCTGCCCGCTTGATTGGCACCCCATCCACCACCTTAAACATTCACTCCCTCCACCACCAGCGTATCGTGGCTACAGTGTGTACCATCTGCAAGATGCACTGCAGCAACTCGCCAATGCTTCTTCGGCAGCACCTCCCAAACCCACGACCTCTACCACGTAGAAGGACAAGGGCAGCAGGCACATGGGAACACCACCACCTCCAAGTCCCCTTCCAAGTCACGCACCATCCTGACTTGGAAGTATATCGCTGTTCCTTCATCGTTGCTGGGTCAAAATCCTGGAACTCACTCCCTAATAGCACTGTGGGAGTACCTTCACCACACGGACTGCAGCGGTTCAAGAAGGCGGCTAACCACCACCTTCTCAAGGGAATTTAGGGATGGGCAATAAATGCTGGCCTTGCCAACGATGCCCACATCCCATGAACGAATAAAAAAAATCCTTTCCTGATATGGATGCCTTTGCATTTCTGGTATCATCCTTGAAAATCTTCTCTGCACCCTCTCCTGTGCCTCTATATCCTTTTTATGATATGGCATCTAGGACTGTACACAGTACTCTAAGTGTGGTCTAACCAAGGTTGCTGAAAAGGAAATAGGAAATATTGGAGGAGCTTTTTTAGAATCATAGGGGATTATTTGGGTGAAAGGGTGAAAACAGGTGCTAAATGGGTGCTGTGCTAATAAGACACGCCTGTTTGAAAGTCTGGTTTTAGCACGCAATTCTGGTCCTAATTGCTGATTACCATAATTTGAACTTGCCTGAAGGTGCTAAAACAGAGACAACTGCAGGTTTAGCACTCAAGCGCTGATTAGACGCAATTTTCGTACAGTAGTATTTGTGGGCTCCACTCACCCATTTCCACTGAATGGCTGGAATTTTTCTTACCTTGGCGGGTCCAGTGTGGCCGGTGTCTGTAGCGGGTCCTGACCCCGCTGCTGGCTCCATCCCACTGTACAAAATGAACTTACTTTAATGGGGCCTCTTAAGCCCGCCCAGCACGTTACCAGGCCCAATTAGATGGAGCGGGTCTGGTGATGTCACTCATGATGCGTTTTAATCCAAGATCTTTAAAGGTACCCTGGCCACATTACATTTTAAAATTAATCTAACGAAGTGGGTATTGAATCTTTACGGTACAATAACAGAATAAAAGTTATATATGAGTGACAAAGAAATATTTAAATAATATTGGCCCAGAAATTCGGGTCGGGGGCTTCCCGCGGGTGCACTTAACTAGCGCGCCGGCAGTTGCCCTCTTGCCCTGCGTGGAATTCCTCTCCGAGGCCTGTCCCAGAGGCCGGCGCGCTATGCTGGCGTGTCCCAGGGGCGTAGTTAGTGCGAAGCGTCCCCTGGGATCACGTGAGCAACAGGCAGCCAATCGGAGCAGGAAATGCTCCATTCATAAGTCTTGACAGATAGACCTGTCAAAACGTATAAATGCTGAGGCTGTAAGACTGTACTTTACCTTCAAATAAATATTAAAAAAACATCACACTTTGTAAATAAACTATAAATGACATTAAGTAACTATTTTAAACAAAAATTTAAATTTTTGAAAAAAATAATTTTATTAAAAAATGGGGCTAAAAATAACTTGCCTTGCTTTAAAGTATTTAAAAGTAAAAAACCTGTGGAAAAAATGTTTTAATTTTAAATAATTGACCACTTACCTTTGAAAATGAAGTCCTTACGGCTGCTTCTTTACATTTCTAAATGTACAGACTTACCCGCACGTTAAAACCTGAAAAAAAAAAGGAAGTTCAACGCGCATGTGCAGACTCCCGCGCACTACGCGTTCGACCTCTGAACCCCTTGGTTCAGAGGATCGGAAGTGCCGGTTTCCCGCGCATGCATAGTGCTTGCAAGATTCCGGCACTTCCATCGGGTCCACGCGTGAGTACTCCGTCCGTACTCACACGTTGGGACCCGAATTTCTGGGCCATTATCATTAAGTAATATGACACCGTCGACAAATACAATCAAGAACATAATTTAAAAAGTACATTAAATGGGAAGTTATTGGTGCTTTAGTCGCAAATATATAGGGTGGAAAATTGGGTGAGTAGCGCCACCTGTTAGCGCCTAAAGAGGCAGTCAGTGGCTGTAGCGCCAGTGGCTGCGCCTCCCTGCGATATTCAGCAGGGGCGCTAATGGTGGCATTTAGCCTTTTGCACTGCGCCGCCACCGATGACGTCATCGGTGTGCGCAACGCCCCATTCGCGCCCCGATCGCGATATTTGGTAGCGAACGGCGCTGTAGCGCCGTTCGCTACCCGCGCCCGGCGCTGTAGCGCCGTTCGCTACCCGCGCCCGGTTCACGGGGCCTTGCTGCGCCGGCAGAGGCGCAAGTTAAGGTGGAGGTGTGGGGCGGCCGCTTTTTTGGCGGCTGCCTGCCAGCACCTCCGCCCCCGGCCTCCTGGTAACCCCCCGCGGCATTGCCAGCTGTTTCCCGAGAGCCCGGCACTTCTCCTTGGTGCCGGGCTCTTTTGCCGGCACTCGCGATCGGGGTTCATGCTGTTGCAGGCCCCTCCCCCTTAACAGTGGGAGGAAGGCCTGCAGTACCGCAGCGTGCCGTGCCGCAGCGTGTGGTGCTGCGGCAAGTAGCGCTGCGAAATTCACTTTCAGTGCCTTAAGAGGGACGCGGAGCACCTTGAGCTGTGCCCCGTCTCCCTCTAGGGGCACTTCAACTGAATTTGCGGCAATCGCTAATGCGGCGATCGCTAATGCGGCAATCGCGGCGCAAATTCCAGCGCCTCAGGCCAATTTCTAGGCCATAGAGTTTTGTATCAGTAACTGGTACAAATAAAAGATGTGAGTTTATGTGTAACTAGCTGAAGTGCCCGGCGGTGCCGAGGGGATTTTTGAGGGAATGTTGTTGTTGGAAGAGAGAGAGAGAGCGACTGGGGGGAAGAGAGAGAGAGCGAGCGACTGGGGGGGAGAGAGAGAGAGCGAGCGACGGGGGGGAGAGAGAGAGAGAGCGAGCGACTGGGGGGAGAGAGAGAGAGAGAGCGACTGGGGGGGGAGAGAGAGCGAGCGAGCGACTGGGAGGGAGAGAGAGAGAGTGCGAGCGACTGGGGGGGGAAGAGAGAGAGAGAGCGAGCGACTGGGGGGAAGAGAGAGAGAGCGAGTGACTGGGGGGGAGAGAGAGAGAGAGCAAGCGACTGAGGGGGGAGAGAGAGAGAGCGAGCAACTGGGGGGGAAGAGAGAGAGAGAGAGCAAGCGACGGGGGGGAAGAGAGAGAGAGAGCGAGCGACTGGGGGTAAGAGAGAGAGAGCGAGCGACTGGGGGGAAGAGAGAGAGCGACAGGGGGAAGAGAGAGAGCGACTGGCTGGGGGAGAGGGGGAGGGGGGGAGAAGGGGGGGCGGAAGGGGGAGAAGGGGGGGGCGGAAGGGGGGGAGAGGGAACGGGAGGGAGGGGGAGGGAGGGAAGGGGAAGGGAAGGGAGGGAGGGGGGGAAAGGAGAGGGAAGGGGGGAGCAGGGGGAGGAGGGAGGGAAGGGGGGGAGCGGGGGGGAGGAGGGAGGGGGGAGAGGGGGAGAGGCCGTGTTGCCGGGGTAACCCTCCTCCCCATCCCGCGGCCCACCCCTCATGAGCCCCGCCCCCCCCGCGAGCCCCGCCCCCCCCAGCTCCCCGCCCCCCCCTCCAGCTCCCCAAGCCCCGCCCCCCTCCCGAGGCCGGCCCTGAGGCGACTTGAGGCGGCCGATTGCGGGTGGCTCCCGAGCCCCGCCCCGCTCCCGAGGCCGGGCCTGAGGCGGCTTGAGACGGCCGATTGCGGCTGGCCAGGCCCGGTTGCCGGGGTAACCCTCCTCCCCTCTCCGCCCTCCCGATCTCCGGGACCGGGCCTGAGCAGGTTGAGACGGCAGATTGCGGGTGGCCTGGCCGGGTTGCCGGGGTAACCCTCTTCCCCCTCCCGAGCCCCGCCCCCCCGCCCCTCCCGAGGCCAGGCCTGAGGCGGCTTGAGACGGCCGATTGCGGCTGGCCAGGCCCGGTTGCCGGGGTAACCCTCCTCCCCTCTCCCGATCTCCGGGACCGGGCCTGAGCGGGTTGAGACGGCCGATTGCAGCTGGCCGAGCCCGGTTGCCGGGTTAACCCTCTCCACTCCCCCTTCCCGCTACCCCCCTCCCCCTCCCCTCCCGAGCTCCGCCCCCCTCGATCCCCGCCCCCCGGTAACCTGCTCGCTTCCCTCTGCCCGCGTTCTGTGGGCCCTGTGGCCAGCCTTCACCAAAATGGCTGGCCGCTGGTTCGGAATCGGGCCCAGCGGGATGGCCGGTGCGTAGCTTGGGCATGGTTGGGAAGGACAGGCCCAGGCTTGAAGGCCTGAGGCCTGCAGACCTAGAGAAATGAAACAGATAATGGACTCATTTATTACACACAAATTATATAATGAGTTAGTTGGGCTCCTAAGTACCAAATTTGTGGTGGATAAAATCCCCTGCACACGTACAGAAAGTGGGAAAAAAAATAAACTTACGAATCAAGATGGCTGACACTCACCTCGGTTCAGAATGATAAGGCCCACCCACACACGCACCGATTGGTCAACCGTCAGGTCACTGAAGTGTAGGATTGGTCAATGGTCCTGTCACTCGACTCTATGACGGCCCGCCCGCAGGCGCGACGAACCCGCCCCCGCGATGCAGCGATTGGTCACCCATCGGGTCGCTCGACCGTACGATTGGTCGACCTTCAGGTCACTTGATGCTAATGAGCGGATAATGAGCTTAATTTTGAATAATGAGCGGATAATGAACAGAGTTTTGAAGGTTTTTTGGAGACCGCGGGCGCAATTTTTGTCCGACCGAAACGTAAGTATGCTTATGACCGTTCTGGAATCGTACGCTTTCTTTTGATGTGACGCATGTGTAGGTATGCTCTATAACTTGAGAGTGTATAGCCGGACAGACAGACAGACAGAACGACAGACAGAAGTACCGCTTTATATATAGGGAGCAGGTAAGTGATTGGTTGGTGAGTATTTCTCTTTTTTAAACTTTAACTCTGTAGTTTAGAGTTACTAGGGTCTTTTCTGGTGTAGCAGGGACTGTTGGTAGACTACAAGCGCCTTAGAGATAATTTTAATTGGTGATAGTAAATAAATTTAAATTAAGTAAAGGGAAGGTCATGCCAGGTGAGCCCAGCCCCGTGATATGCTCCTCTTGCTCTATGTGGGAATTCAGTGACCCCGGTGCCCCTGATGACCACGTGTGCCAGAGATGCATCCATCTGCAGCTACTAGCAGACCGCATTGAGGCGCTGGAGCTGCGGGTGGATGGGTTGTGGAGCATTCACGATGCTGAGAGGGTCGTGGATAGCACGTTTAGTGAGTTGGTCACACCGCAGGGAAGGGCTGCACAGGAAGACAGGAAATGGGTGACCACCAGGCGGAGCAATAGAAGCAGGCAGGTAGTGCAGGAGACCCCTGTGACCATTCCCCTCTCAAACAAGTATACCGCTTTGGATACTGTTGAGGGGGATGACTCACCAGGGGAAGGCAGCAGCAGCCAACTTCCTGGCACTGGGGGTGCTCCTGCTGCCCAGGAAGGGGGGAAAAAGAGTGGGAGAGCAATAGTGGTAGGGGATTCTATAGTAAGGGGAACAGACAGGCGTTTCTGTGGCCGTAGACGTGAATCCAGGATGGTTTGTTGCCTCCCTGGTGCCAGGGTCAAGGATATCACTGAGCGGCTGCAGGGCATTCTGGAGGGGGAGGGTGAACAGCCAGAGGTCGTGGTCCACATTGGTACCAACGACATAGGTAAAAAGAGGGATGAGGTCCTGCAGCAAGAATTTAGGGAGCTAGGTGAAGGATTAAAGAGCAGGACCTCAAAGGTTGTAATCTCTGGATTACTCCCGGTGCCACGTGCTAGTGAGTATAGAAATAGGAAGATAGAACAGATGAATGCGTGGCTAAAGGGATGGTGTAGGAGGGAGGGCTTTAGTTTCCTGGATCACTGGGTCTGCTTCTGGGAAAGGTGGGACTTGTACAAGTCGGACGGTTTACACCTGAACCAGAGGGGAACTAATATCCTTGCGGGGAGGTTTGCTAGCATTGCTGGGGGGGGTTTAAACTAACGTGGCAGGGGGATGGGGTACAGAGTGGAGCTATAGTAGGGGGTGATTTACAGCCAAATACAGAGGAAAAAACAAGTCAGCTGGGAAGGCAGAGCAAATATGTGAAGGCAAAAGGGAATATGGCAGGGCTGGAAGGCATTTATTTTAATGCAAGGAGTCTTGCAAATAAGGTGGATGAACTGAAGTTGTTGTTGAACACATGGGAGTACGATATTGTTGCCATCACGGAGACATGGTTGAGGGAGGGTCAGGACTGGCAGCTCAATATTCCGGGGTATAGAATCTTCAGGCGAGACAGAGGGGGGTGTAAAAGGGGAGGGGGTGTTGCAATATTAATTAAGGAGTCAATTACTGCTGTAAGGAGGGATGATATATTAGCGGGTTCCTCAAATGAGGCCATATGGGTAGAACTTAAAAACAAAAAGGGGGCAAGCACTTTGCTGGGAGTGTACTATAGGCCCCCAAACAGTCAGGGGGAGATAGAGGAACAGATATGTAGGCAAATCTCAGAGAAGTGTGAAAATAATAGGGTAATAATAGTGGGGGATTTCAACTTCCCCAATATAAATTGGGATAGTCAGAGTGTGAAAGGCTTAGAGGGTGCAGAATTCTTAAAGTGCATCCAGGAGAGCTTTTTGAGCCAACATGTAGAAAGTCCTACAAGAGAGGGGGGCGGTACTGGACCTAATTCTGGGGAATGTAGCCGGGCAAGTGGTGGAAGTATCAGTAGGAGAGCATTTTGGCGACAGTGACCATAATTCGGTGAAATTTAAGGTGGTCATGGAAAAAGACAAAGACGGCCCGGAAATAAGGGTTCTAAATTGGGGGAAGGCCGATTTTAATATGATAAGGCAGGATCTGGCCAAAGTGGACTGGGAGCAGCTACTTATAGGAAAATCCACATCAAAACAGTGGGAGACTTTCAGAAGGGAAATAGAGAGAGTACAGCGCCAACATGTTCCTGTAAAGGTCAAGGGTGGGACCAACAAGCAAAGGGAACCTTGGATGACAAGGGAGATACAAAAATGCATTAGAAATAAAAGGGGGGCTTTTGGCAGTTACAAAAGACTAAAGACGGAAGAAGCCCTAGAGGAGTATAAAAAGTGCAGGGGCATACTTAAAAAAGAAATTAGGAGGGCGAGGAGGGGCCATGAAATAACACTGGCGAGCAAAATAAAGGAAAATCCTAAGATGTTTTATAAGTATATTAAGGGCAAGAAGATAACCAGGGAAAGGGTAGGGGCCCATTAGGGACCAAAGTGGCAATCTGTGTGTAGAGCCAGATGATGTAGGCGGGGTTTTAAATGAATTTTTTGCATCTGTGTTCACTATGGAGAAAGACGATGCAGACATAGAAATCGGGCAAGGGGACTGTGACATACTTGAACATATTAGCATCGAGAGAGGAGGTGCTAGCGGTTTTAGCAGGCCAAAAAGTGGATAAATCCCCAGGCCCGGACGAGATGTATCCCAGGCTGCTGTGGGAGGCAAAGGAGGAGATTGCAGGGGCTCTGACACAAATTTTCAGAACCTCTCTGGCCACAGGGGATGTACCAGAGGACTGGAGAACAGCTAATGTAGTACCGTTATACAAGAAGGGTAGCAGGGATAAACCAGGGAATTACAGGCCAGTGAGCCTAACATCTGTGGTAGGGAAATTATTGGAAAAAATTCTGAGGGACAAAATTAGTCTCCACTTGGAGAGGCAAGGATTAATCGGGGATAGTCAGCATGGCTTTGTCAAGGGTAAATCATGTCTGACAAATCTGATTGAATTTTTCGAGGGGGTGACTAGGGAGGTGGATGAGGGAAATGCTGTGGATGTGGTTTACATGGACTTCAGTAAAGCTTTTGACAAAGTCCCGCATAGGAGACTGGTCAAGAAGGTAAGAGCCCATGGGATCCAGGGTGCCTTGGCGCGTTGGATCCTAAACTGGCTGAGTGGCAGGAGGCAGAGGGTGATGGTCGAAGGTTGCTTTTGTGACTGGAAGCCTGTGTCCAGTGGGGTACCTCAGGGATCGGTGCTGGGTCCCTTGTTGTTTGTGATCTACATAAATGATTTGGATGAGAATGTAAAAGGTATGATCAGTAAGTTTGCAGATGACACGAAAATTGGTGGGGTGGTAAATTGCAAGGAGGAAAGCCTCAGGCTACAGGACAATATAGACAGGTTGGTCAGTTGGGCGCAAAAGTGGCAAATGGAATTTAACCCTGAAAAGTGCGAGGTGATGCATTTTGGACGGACAAATAAGGCAAGGGAATACACAATGAGTGGTAGGACCCTAGGAAGTACAGAGGGTCAGAGGGACCTTGGTGTACATGTACATAGATCTCTGAAGGCAGCGGAACAGGTAGATAAGGTGGTTAAAAAGGCATATGGGATACTTGCCTTCATTAGCCGAGGCATAGAATATAAGAGCAGGGAGGTTATGATGGAGCTGTACAAAACGCTGGTGAGGCCACAGCTGGAGTACTGTGTGCAGTTCTGGTCGCCTCACTATAGGAAGGATGTGATTGCTTTGGAGAGGGTGCAGAGAAGATTCACCAGGATGTTACCTGGGATGGAGCGCCTCAGCTATGAAGAAAGACTAAACAGGCTGGGGTTGTTTTCCTTGGAGCAAAGAAGGCTGAGGGGGGACCTGATTGAGGTGTACAAAATGATGAGGGGCATAGATAGGGTAGACAAAGAGGAACTTTTCCCCTTAGTAGGAGGGTCAATAACAAGGGGGCATAGATTCAGGGTAAGGGGCAGGAGATTTAGAGGGGATTTGAGGAGGAACTTTTTCACCCAGAGGGTGGTTGGAATGTGGAACTCAATGCCTAAAAGGGTGGGAGAGGCAGGAACCCTCACAACATTCAAGAAGCATTTGGATGAGCACTTGAAATGCCATTGCATACAGGGCTATGGACCAAATGCTGGAAAATGGGATTAGACTGGACAGGGATGGATGGGCGGCGCAGACACGATGGGCCGAAGGGCCTCTTTCTGTGCTGTAAAACTCTATGACTCTATGACTCTATATACTAGCGAGAGTGCCCGGCGGTGCCGAGGCTTTTTCGAGGGCATGTTGTTGTTGGAAGAGAGAGAGAGAGCGACTGGG